>NC_142642.1:36630000-37255000 GCF_053813885.1 Theobroma cacao
TACGGCACCGTATCCAAAGCCAACCACTTGCCGTTTCCTTCTCCAACCTCGAAACCGTTACCTCAATCTCTCTTCTTCAGCCAACTTCTCAGCTAAAGCTCTCTTCTCTTCATACAATTCCAACTCGGTTCCACTAACTAAAGAGCTTGAAACGAATTGTAATTCTTTAACTCTTCGTGAAATTTGCCAGGATCACGTGCCGGACCACGTGCTGGGCAGGCAAGCTTCTGCTTCACCGCATTTTCCGTTTTGTTAATTTCTTAAAATTATATTGGTATGTTTTTACCGAAGATACGGTGGCATTTCAGGATGGAAGAGCTTGGGTATGTAATGCCGACCGACGTACAGAGGGAAGCTTTACCTGTTTTATTCTCTGGAAACGACTGCATTCTTCATGCTCAGGTTGATTTTCTTCCCAATCAGTATTATAGTATATATTTTTCAATATTCATATCATATCATAAAATTTTATTTTATTTTTTTTAATTCAGTTAGTTGAGCTTATAAAAATCCAATTCTCAATAACTATGTTAAAAGGAACAATGATTTTCCTGCGCTGATAAGGCTAATGTACGCCTTATTTGTGGTGCTCTAGACAGGTTCTGGGAAGACGCTGACTTACCTATTGTTGATTTATTCGGTTATAAACCCTAAAAGATCGGCTGTGCAAGCTTTAATTGTGGTTCCCACCAGGGAACTTGGCATGCAAGTAAGAATTTTATTTTGATTGTTTTAACATTTCAAGTTCAATTTCGTTTCTGCAAGAAAATTTGGACAGATGAGTAGTTAGAAAATTGGATAATATAAGGTGAATATGGTAGTATTGTTATGGAAGTTTTGGTGTTTTTTGTATGATCAAAGGTTACGAAAGTGGCACGGATGTTGGCTGCAAAGCCTATGGACCCTGAAGTGGAGCAGAAGTCGTATACTGTTATGGCGCTTTTAGATGGAGGAATGTTGAGGAGACATAAGAGTTGGCTGAAGGTCCTGCATTCTTCTTGTCCTCTTGTTTCATAAAGTTCCATGTAGATTTACAGGATTGTGGCAAAACATTATCACTGTTCTAAATTAGTTAAAAATACAATATTTTCTAATAGTAATAGCTGAGTTTTCACAATGTGGAACTATTTGATAAGTAATTGGTAAAGAATGGAAACTCAGTTCTTACCCATTTTTAATCTTTTCAAGTTTTATTGCCCAACAACTTAGTGCCCTCTGGTAAAGTTTGATGACATATCTTTTCCTTAAGCTGTTCTCTTAATATGGTAATATTCTGAAAAGTTCCCTCTGTTTGTACAAAAAATTGTGGCAATCTATATCCAAAGTGATGGCCTGGTCATGTTCAACGCAAATTTTATTTATTTATTTCCTTTAATCTTTAAATTTTCAGGCAGAACCACCTAATATAGTGGTAGCGACAATTGGAAGTTTGAGCCAGATGCTTGAGAAGCAGATATTTAAGCTTGATTCTATGCGAATATTGGTAGTTGATGAGGTAATTAAAACAAAATGGCATTTTCCTCCGTTGATTAGTTGTTGACTTACTTATAAGCTATTTCTTTTGCATTTAAATTCCAAATACATATTTTAAAAGACATTTTTATTTTTCAATGAATTCTGGAAATATCAGTAGGAATTTTGGAGAAACTTATTATTATGCCTTTAAGTTATCTTCCATGAAGTCACTAAAAGTATCAGAATATTGACTTTCAGTTGTCTTCATTTGGATAAAATTTTTGCTTAAATTATGTGATTTATGTTTTATATAGTCTTTTAGGCAAATAAACAGACATTTTTGCATTCTAGGTGACTGTTTTGTACAGTCACTGATTGTTTATTAGGAGTACCCCTCTCTCTCTTCTTTTGTGTTTTTGTTTCTGTTTATTTGCTAAGCTTCTTAAATTGGCATGCCTTCTTTTGATATTCTTTCTTATGGAATGACATTTCATATTACTAGGTTGATTTTATATTCAATTCTTCAAAACAAGTTAGTTCCATCCGGAAGCTTTTGACATCATATTCTTCATGCAACAACCGTCAGACTGTTTTTGCCAGTGCATCCATCCCCCAGCATAGACGATTTTTACATGACTGTATACAGCAGAAGTGGACAAAGGTTAATTTGTTAACAGTTCTTTTCAAGTCATCTTGTTGGCATTCAATACAGTGCTGTTTTTGGTTTTCTCACTTGCAAAATCATTTTGGTATAACCTATAGGGGGATGTGGTTCATGTCCATGTCAATCCAGTAAAGCCCATGCCATCATGCCTGCTTCATAGATTTGTGGTAAGGGAAATTTTAGTATGGGACTCAATCTGTGTACTTACTATGATAATGTTTTACCAAATGTTATTGTCCTCTACGGCATCTTTCTCTCGGTCTGTGAACAGTGATTGATTCTGATCATATGTTAAAATGCTTGACAGATATGTGGTAGAAAAGAGAAACATCGGCTATTACTATCTTTATTACAATCTGATCTGCCTGAGTCTGGTATTATTTTTGTTAATGAGCAGGTTCGCACAGCTTATCCTTCTTCATGTGTTGATTTCTGAGATGATGCAATTATTATATGTTATTATCCTGAAAATAGGTTGGCTGCTATTTTGAAATTTGGGGTTCAGCATTTTATGAATGCTTTGCCTCAAGATGATATTCAATGAAGGATTTCTTCTTGATATGATCATGGCACCTTCTGGATCCGACCAAACCTCTGATCCAGCATGCATACGTGTATAATAGATGTATAGCTTATATAGTTTTACATATTTGCTATCATGACGAAAGGAAAGGTAGGAAAGAATTGGCTGGCTGCAATATGAATGTTAAGAAACCTTAGGTTCATCATTCTATGCTTCTCTAATAATTTCCTATTTATTTCCCTCTCATTCATGCAGTCTGAGAAGTCAAAAAAGGCTGGGAAAGCTCCTTCAACAACTCTTATCATTGATTTTTTAAAGGCTTCATATGGAGGTTCTTTAGAGATCATTCTTTTGGAGGACAACATGAATTTCAATTCACGAGCAGCTTCACTATCAGTAAGTGTCCTTTAGTTCCTCTATGATTGAATGCATGGCCTTTCCCATTCCCTCTAAATAAAAGAAAGCTGAATTTGTTGTTAATTAATATATTTGATTTTGCTTTGTAGCATATTAATGACCTATTCAAAGTAAGCAAAGATTATTTATTCTTTTAGTTCCAGTGACTTATTCTTCTATTGAAACTTAATAGCAAGGGTTACTTATTTAGCTACTGTAAATTATATGATACCTTTATTGAAAAACATTGAACAAACTGCTGCACTACAAGGCACCATGGAAGTGTCAACGCATGCAAAAGGCTACTTCTTACTACATGATTCCCTACTAGGCAATGATAAACTGTTTCACTCTTCGGCTATATCCTGCGGTCCATCCTCAAAGAGCTGCCTAACTGTTTGAATATTTGTTTGAAAACACAGGAAGTGAGGCAAGGAGGCGGCCATCTCCTTGTGTCTACAGATATAGCTGCTAGGGGGATTGACCTGCCGGAAACAACTGATATATACAACTTTGACCTGCCAAAAACTGCTATCGATTATTTACATCGGGCTGGAAGAACAGGTAGAAAGCCATTTTCAGATAAGAAGTGCACTGTAACAAATATTATATTGTCAGAAGAGCGTTTTGTTTTGCAAAGATACGAAAACGAATTAATGTTTAACTGTGAAGAGCTTATACTGGAGACCCTATGTTAAAATTTTCAATTTATGGGAAAGTTCCTGCTTCCTTCTTATTATGGTAATGTGAAAGTAAACAGTTTATTTTTTTCATCTTTAAGCCACAAGTTTGCAAAGTAAAAAACTCTTCTCACTTTTGTGAGGCTGGGTTGCTTTATACTGTAACTATTAATGAACATAGATCCTTTTCATACTAATCTTTCTTGAGCCTAATCAACAAAAAATGGATCATGAATAATTTCATTTATATAACAAAACCATCTCTAATTGTTGAGTTTTTCAATATGACAGTGATTCCGGATCGGATGTAGAACCCTTCTGATGATCTATCGGCCTCTTGTACACCCTGCGAATAGTTACGTTGAAACAACTGCAATTCAGATGACACTAACAACACATAATCATCAAAAGCTTAACTAAATTTTCTTGCTTCTTATGATTATTATCAATAGAATTGAATTAGTAAATCTTCCAAATAGTTGATTTAGTTCTAATCATCATTATCTTTTTTTTTTTTTTGAAGATTAATCATCATTATCTTTGAACAGTTAAAGGACTTATCATACTAACTTGGTTCGGGACATAGATATAAGTTAAGGAGATGGGAGAAGAAGCAATGATAAGATAATAAGTAAGCTGAAGAATCACACCTCTGAGTTGGCAATAACAACATTCTTCCCTATTCTGGCATTTTTGTCAATGATGCAATCTCTGCATAACACAATAGGATGATGAGAACTACGAGACAGGAGAAGAAATGTTCAAGGGGAACAAAAACTTGAAGAGGATTAAAGGTTTTGATTACTTGATTTTAGTGTTTTCTCCTATTCCAACAGGAACTCCTCCCTCAGCTAAAAGTGCTACTTTTTCTTCACCGGTTTCGTAAAAGTCAGCTCCAAGCATCACCGTATCCTGCATTCATTTACACATCAGGAAGTCATACCCCTTATCCAGAAAACAGAGCGAGAGACATACCTAAGCATGTTTTATTATTAATTTTATGATAAAGAAAAAGTTAATTATTTAGTAGAATTCACGTTGGTCTGACAGTATGCTCACAAGTTCTGCATCCTATAGAATTTGTAGAACAAACCTCGAGGTGAACATTAGCGTTTATTCGAGACCTGATACCGACAACGCTGTGTTCTATGAAGCAATCAGTTAAGAAACTTCCATGAGATATGATTGAATCAACCAGCTGCAGGAGAATGAAAAAGAATGTTAATCTTGAGTTGAAAACAGAGGCCCAAAAGTTAGGAACACAACAGCATGTCTTAAGGCATCTCAACCCAGTTTCATGTCTGATTAGCATGCTTGCAAGAGGAAAGACATTTTTTGCTTTCTGCCATTCAGTCGAGAGCAGAGTCAAAGACTGAGATTCACTAACCTTGCTATTGTCGATCTTTGAGGGCGGTAGATTTCTCCTTGATGTATATATTGGTTTTGCTGCATCGTAGAAGCTAAACCTTGGTGGCTGGAAGGGGAAAAGATATGTTGAAACAGTGCAAATGTTTTTGTAACCAAAATATAAAATGAATTTTGCAAGTACAAACCAACATGAAAACAGTTAGAACACAATGTTTTTAATACAAGTTATCTTTAAATGAGAATCCATAACTCGGTTAAACAAAAGACCAGAACTGACAAAAAGCACAGACTTTCTGTGACACTTACATGCTCAGTGAGGGCAAGGTTTGCTTCAAAGAAAGATCTGATAGTTCCTATATCTTCCCAATAATCATTGAAGAGATAAGCCTGTTCAGAAATTTTACATGTAAACTGTAAATATATGTGCTGAGCTATCCTTCCAGTTGGACTAAAAAAATCTTCTAACAAACGTAAGGGGAGGGGCTGTGAATGCTTTCATATGCTATCTGTAGAAGAAACTTGAGTGACTACCTTTATGAAGAACTCTTTGGCTGAGGCAGGGATTATTTCTGATCCAAAGTCATTTGCAGTTGGAAAACGCCATCTGAATCAACAACATTGTACAAAACTTATGCTCCTTGTTCAGCATAGCAGGTGTATGTTTACATGATTGTTAACTGAATTGATCAAGAACTTTTCATTCTTTCTTTGCTTTCTTCAGACGAAATTAGTCTATAGAAACACAAAATTTAGCTGCTTGTGTTTTGATAACCTATAACTTCAGATGCTCAGTACCTCAAAAGGTTCAGAAGTATCTCCTTCTTGAAGACATACACTCCCATGGAGGCAATATACGGTTTCTTCTCAGCCTCATCTCTTGAGAGTCCTAGAACTGTTGTATCTACTGCCTAGAGTATACAGTGATATTAGCAAAACCCCTCAAATTTCTAGAACCACTAAAAAGGCAAAGTGCATCTGAAACTGAAAATTACCATTGCTTTCAACTCTTGTCCCTTGGGCTTTTCACTGAAAGACAGAATCCTTCCTTTATTATCTATCTTCATTAGACCAAAATCTGAGGCACGTCTACAATAAAAGCAACAGAAAAGGTAATGCATATTATCAACAGTGTATCATTAGATAAAGGCTATAGTATCTTTGCAGGAACAAATGGAAATTGAAACGAAAGTCCATGAAGTCTACTAATGGAATATCTGAAAGTTTACAAGATCCTTGAGAAAAAAAAAAAAAAAAAGATTGAAGGTTTACCTATCATCTATAGGAAGGCAAGAAATGGTGATGTCTGCACCACTCTGTCGATGGTTCTGTAAACAAGAACAAAAAGAAGATGAATATCAGGTAGTCTCAAAATTGATGTCATCAATGTATAATATAACACAAGTAAAACTATCTGCATGTCTGGTGCCTTACCTGAACAAAATCCATATAGTCCATTCGATATAAGTGATCCCCTGATAAAATCAGCACATCCTCAATCTCCCTACATCTTGCATCCTACAAGATGGTAAGTTGCAAACCAACAGCCACTGTCATAAATAAGAGCACTACTGATAGCATTTTACAATTTTTTACTTTGCTTTCTCTTGTTCTTCTCAAAATCAAGATTAAAGCTTAGTGGCTAAATGCATACCAATGAAATTGTAAAACTCCAATATCAAAGAAATGGGTAATTCAAAGACGTCTTTTTCCCCCATTAAAAGAGCTGGCTGTAAATACCTCAAAAAGCCAGTGAAACTGTCGAACGGCGTCTGCAGTCCCTTGGAACCATCTTTTACCAGCCTCTCCTGGAGTTTGTGTGGCTGACAGGGTCTAGTATAAAGCAACAAAGTCTTCCAACATCAGAATCGCTTGCTGCTATAAGCCAGAAATGAACTCGCTCTGTGCATAAATGAATTAACATTGTTTGTTTAAAATGCTGAAATTGACATATACCTCAACATAGCCATCTCCGAAGTTGACCCCGTTGCCAAAGTTGTAGGCACGGGAGAGATGCCTGTTAAGTGAAGCCGAGTTAAATTGGGTGAGAATGTACACTTTGTTGATCCCACTATTAATGCAGTTGCTCATTGGCACATCAATTAGCCTGTATGCACCGCCAATCGGAACCTACAAATTTGCAACTGGCAATGAAAATGTGCAAATAAATGGATAGATGGAACTGAAAATCGGTGGTGAAAACTTACTGCAGGCTTGGCACGTCGCTTGGTGAGAGGGAAAAGACGAGTACCAGCTCCTCCTCCCAGAATAACTGCCACAACTGTCCTCAGGTTCCGCTTTTCCAGCTCTAGGTCCCTTAGCTGCATGAAGCCATGAACCACCACCCCCTAATTATATTAAATGATGTAATACACCAGCAATTTCCATTTTTAACTAAGGGTGGCAATATGATATGAAGGAGATCCATTAAAAACAAATGGTTTGCATGTTTTAGTTCAAGTATACTGATGAAGGCAGACATGTATGAAAGAGAAAATTGAAGAAGGGTTAACTACATTCTTCACCTTGGACTCCCCTGCTATGTTAGTAGTAAGTGACATGCAAATAGTTTGCCTGGCATTCTTGTTACTACTAAGACCTTGATGTTTGGGGGTCATGCTAAGCTTCTTCCCCATCAACTCTCCATTGCAAAACTTCACAAGCCTCGAATTCCTCCCCGCCAATGCAACGGTGCCACGTAGCTGGCCAGCGGCAGAGAGTGAAAACCGGCCATCGGCCGACACTGTCATTTTCTTGGAAGCTCAAGGAGAAAATTGGAATTCAAGTTATTGAAGAGGTAATAGCACGTTTAGGCCTATGAAGGGAGAGCAAGGGAGGTGATGATGGGGAGGGATGCGTCGCTCTCGTGATGTGCATGATATTGGCCACGTTATCCGAAATCAATTGCATCCACCAAATTTTTTGATGGTTGTGTGGACTGCGGTCCTTTAAGGGTAAATAACTAATGACTAGATAGTCCTAAAATTTGGTAACTAATTACGCATCAAAGAATATTCTACGATTTCTGCCTCAAGATATTTGTTAGTTATTTTGGTATGTTAATGGGCCAAAATTGTGGGCTGGGTCTCGCAATTAAGCACGGATTGTGCAATGGTTTTTTGGCATCTCAATCTTCGTGTATTTTGTATGGAAGGTGTATAGAGGATTAGTTTCGTTCGAAAATTAATATTTTTTTGTATAATTTTGATTAAAATTTAAAAAATAAAGATATTTTTTATTATATTTTTAGTAATAAATTATTGAAAGTTATATTTTAAGTTTTCTCCAATATATAAGTTTTTCGTTTCGCATGAATAACGGCTGCTAATTTCATAATCAATAAAAACTGAGATCTTTTGAAATTTGAACGTGAATTCAAATTAAATATAGGAAACTAATTTTTTTTCTTCTTTATTCACAATATGTGCATGTAGATTCAAGGTCATAGTAGTTGCATGATTTATTTTGTGCGTCGAAGCATCTATTTTGTTCATCCGTGTGAATTAGATCTTGTATTTTTTTTTCAATGAAGAACTTAGGAATTAATTAATGCTGAAAAATTTTAACAAACAAAATGTAATTTAGCTGTAACTTTACGTATTAGATAGAAAAACGGGGAAGACTTTCAGTTGTTGGTACGCCGTCGTTTTAGAGCTGTGCTGTGATTTTTGTCGGTCGCTGTTGGTCAAACGACGCTTTCAGACATCTAACGATTCCAATAAAGCAAACAAGTTTATAGTTCCGCAGGTGGATGAACAGTGACTGTAACAATAGCTACATTCTTCCGAACTCTTCTCTTTTTTAACTCTCCTTCCAGACAAACAACAACCCCATTCACCCAACAAACAATGGCATTCTCGAAGCTCTCTCCTTTCTTCTCATTGCTCCTTCTTTCCATTCTCTTCATGATCAACTTCTCCCCAATCTTCTGTGACACTGGTAACGATTCTTTTCTTTTCTTTTTATGTCAATTTGTTTTTTTTTTTATTTCCCCAAATTTTTTGTGTTTAAGCTTCTGGATCTGGATACGTTCTTTGTTGCGTAAGCAATGTCGTTTGACCAATTGACCTTGGTGATTTGTCTGAAATCTGAATTATTTTTGGGTTGGGAGTTGTTCTTTGTAGATATGATGTGATTTTATTGAGTGAATATATTTTTGCTTATAACAGAGATCTACAGGTATTTTGGATGGACATTGCTTTTATTAAACATGACACATCCTTATTTATGAACCCATTTGATAACTGGATTGATGCATCTAGTGGATTTTTAATAAGATTCTGCTAATTATTAATGTAATGTGTTTGAAATGGTGTTCTGTTATAGTATTTAGTGTCTTTGAAGATCATATTTTCTTTTACTTGTTGATAGTTGCAGTGGATCCTACTTTTGTCATTCGTTGTTTCATGTTCTTGATCGGGTAAGAAGAGAAGGTATATGAATATTTGATCTTTATTAACGAAATGTTCCTGCTTTTTCTAAGAAGACCCGCTATCATTCCCATTTTCATTGTGCCAATATGCTAAGAATGTCTTCCTTATTTCCAGTAATTAGAAACATGATCCATGGTTATATATGCCCTCTGAAACTTAATAGACATTCACTAGTTTAGCAACTTGTAAAGGTTGCCAATGGCCATTCAACCTACCTTTATCATCATTCCTCAAAGAAGATTGAAGTAATTAGGTTCAAGTCCTGAAATTTGGGCAGAGTGGGTAAAGAGATGAGAGAAGAAGGTTACCTCTGGTTATCTGACCTAGTCAATGGATCCAGAAAGCAGCCCATACTAAAAATTTTATAAGTATAATGCCTATTTGGTACTTTTTAAGATCTTTGATTGTTAAGAATATCTTACAGATCATCAAAGTAATTAATTTAAAATAGCCATGAGGTAGTTGTCAAGATCTGAACAGCTTTTTTATTTTGTTCGAGACTGAAGAAGCAACGTTATTCCTGAGCATGTTGTAGCTCTTGATAATCCGCATATGTCCAAATATATTGATTGAGGGAGATGATGAAGCAACCACCTGCTAAACCCACCA
Source organism: Theobroma cacao (assembly GCF_053813885.1). NCBI lineage: Eukaryota > Viridiplantae > Streptophyta > Magnoliopsida > Malvales > Malvaceae > Theobroma > Theobroma cacao. The sequence continues at coordinate 36,640,126 of NC_142642.1, forward strand.
ACTTGTCTAAGATTCCAAGCTTAGAGAATCATTTATAAACCAAAATGTTAACTTTTCCTTAAAGTTATTGCCTAAGCTTATAAATATTCAATCGGCTTTGAGATTATTCAGCCTGCCTTGTTGTCAACCTACCCAAGAACCCTGATCAATCAGAGCTATGTTCACATGAACCAACAAATTTGAACTAGGTGGGGGTACAGATAGGCCCTGCTTGAAGGATCTAGAGGAGATCTCCTAGATCAACTTGGAATTAGCAGTTAGCAATGTAGTAATGTTTCAGATTTCTTGAACATAAATCCTCCACAAGTTATTATTTTAACGTAACTGTGTTATGTTAAGGGTCTTCAAAACCTTGTTTGTGCTATCATTGTTCTCTCCTTTACAATCTCTTGATTCTTGTAAAGTATGCTGTGCAGCCATATCACTAGAATCTGGGATTGATCACACTTTAAACTTTCCTCTCTAGAACGAGAAGCTTTCATATCACTCTCTGGCTGTAGAAAACACTGACTAGTTCCCACAGAAATGTTTTTCAAGAGGAAAGTGTTTGTGGAGTTGCATGACTTGTATGGATAAGAAGTGTTTTTCTCTGATATCCTATGTTGACTGATTAGGCTTAGATAGTTAAGAAAGAATCTGTAGCAATCTGACCTTGGTATGGAGTAATTGGTTTTACTTTTTGAGTAACTTGAGTTGCATTGTATCTTTCTTACAGCCCAGTTGTTCAGTAATTTTAGCTACAGAGTAAGAATAACAAACTTACTGATTTTGCTTGCGATTTTCGGCCATGTAGCTATGTTTTCTTTCAGGAAATGCGAAGAAAATGATTTTCTTTGCATTTTCATTGATGCCTGAAATAGAACTTGTTTTGTTTGCTCTTTCAAAAAAGAAATGGTGGTCAAACAATATTTGTTAAAGAGTTGAGAATGCTTTCTTGCCCTTCTCGGATAGATATCTAATCATTGATTTCATCTTGACCGTATAAAGATGAGGAGGAGGATCTTCTCAAAGGCATCAACAGTTATCGGGCTTCTTTAAACTTGACAATCCTGACAAAAAATGACAATGCTGAGTGCTTTGCTGATGAACTGGCTGATGAATTCAAGAACCAACCTTGTACAAACTCCACTGGTGCCAATACAGTTCCAGGCACTGAACCTCAGTTTGCCAACTATCCAAAACTTTTAGCCAAATGTCATCTGAATGTCTCCAACACAAGGGATGGAGCAGTAATGCCTGCTTGTGTCCCAAACCTGGTTCCAAGTCTTGTGCTCACCAACTTTACACAGTCTCAGTACTCTGATAATTTCAATGACACCAAGTATACAGGAGTTGGGATTGGTTCAGATGGAGACTGGATAGTTGTTGTCCTGACCACAGGCACACCTGAAGGAAGTTTCGTGCCAGCTACTACTAGTGCAGCTAGTTCGGTTTCCAAGATTGCTCTAATTTATCACGTGCTGTTCTTGCTGATGGTTGCTTTCTACTTGTTATAAGCACCTATCTTTTGTTTACGGCACTGTTATTCATTTGCAGAGGTAACCAGAGGACCATATTCCATTGCTTCAACAGATAGGGAAACTATGAATAACCAAATACACTCACTTTCTTTAGACAAATGAATCCAGTTCTTTGTAGTTTGATATGTGATTTTGTCATTCAAATTACCATTTCAGAAAGGACTATACAAGATCATATTATGCATATACTGTTTTTGTCTTTTTTTTTTTTTTGAAAGATTGAAGTTTCATTGCAAAGAAGGATGGAAAAATCCCCTTCAAAAGACATCAGTAAAGAACCAGTGATTTGTGGGCTATACATGGGCACAAAAAGCAGGTATTCCCCAAATCTTACTCACAGCTACCCACAAAAACCCGCTATACAAAAATCGGACAACCATGCACTTCCCATCACTGATACATGCACAATCCTGCCTACACAAAACACATCAAGTCATGGCAGCAGAACAAAACAGAACCAGACCCTTCCTACCCTTAAAAAACCACAAAAACTTTAACAGACAATCAAGTAGCACAAAAATTATCAATTCAAGAGTAGAACATCAGCCACCCGGTCACAGATTGCAAGACATTCGATACTTCACTAGCTAGAATTTTCCTCACCAGTTCCATATATCCGCAGAAGATCCTGCTGCCTGTTAACCCTTTCTTTAGCCAACTTATCAGCAACTTTTTTCTGAAATTTCATTGTTTAAACTCTCGAGGGAGGCAAAAACACTTCCCTGAGCCGAAACAAAGCGAGTTGATCCTGATCTGTTATGCTCTGAAGTGAGGATAACATCATAGGATTATCTCAGCAGTAACAGTACATTTGACAAAAGATTCCACCTTCCTTAATAAAGCCTAGAGTTCCAGCATCCTCTCATGACTATCATACCCTTTTTACACAAGGTCAAAGTGACCCTGCCCAGCATATGAACAAAATAACATCCCTGGTCTTGGTACTGAGTTTGATAATGCATTTTCCGTTCTTTCCCTCTCTTTTTTCGCTTGTGAATTGTGATAATTCAAAGTGACATAGAAGTATATAATATTAGAGGAACTTGGAAGGTAGCGGTTACTTTTAACGATAAGTAAACATATTTTGCAAGTGAAAACGATGGCCAAGAAGAAAAAACCCGCACGGTAGATGAACCAACCAAAAGAAGTTTCAGGTTGAGGTTTTTCCAGGAAACAGGGCTGTACCTCAACGTGTTCGGTTTCACTACAAAGCCATCAATCAGTTATAGGCTGACAAATTGAGTTCAACTATGCAAACAAAGCAGAGCATAACTGCCGAAGCTTTTCTTAAACGGAGTCTGGAAGCCTTCCTGTTTACTTCTTGATCACCCGCCTTCCTCGTTGACTTGTAATTCAGAGTTTAGACTTAAGAGCAGGAAGGAATTTGTTTCTTAAACAATTGGCAGGGAAACTTTTACTTGCTCAATAATGTTGACCCTTGTTTGACAAGACCGAATGTTTTCCATTTAAATAAAGAAAGATGACGAATTTCTTTCCAAGTTGCAGATAGCTTAGCTTTCCTGCATTTTGGAACTTGCTGGATTCCTAAATAGTGAAAGCTTTTTCTTTTCTCATATATTGAAGGTTTTGGGCAGTGAGCATCTTACTTAGTTACTTCTTGTGCTTCTGCGTTTGCACAAAGTTGAAAATGTCGTACCACACTGTTTTGGGGCCATTTTATTTCTACTTAGAAAGTGCAGCATTTTTCTCATTTGATCTCAAGGAAGAACATTGCTATGTATGATATTATATGATTATGTAGTCTGGGGCTAGGATGTCTCATTGTTATGAAGGTTGGTTCCCTTGCAGAGTATCCAAACCCAGCATGACCAAACAATGGACTATGAGCTTTATAATCAGACCAGATGGCAACTTTAAAGATATTGCATTCGAACCTTCTACACCTGCTCTATTTTTCTGGCTTAATGTACTTGGGACATATTGATTTTCATCAGGTAACCGGCGAGAGAGATGAAAAATACCTGATAGCAACATCTGAGCAGCCATCGTGTGCTTATCATCAAGATGATTGGATACAACCTAAGCAATTGCCATAAGGTCAAGCGAAACATCTTTGCTGTCTTGGTTGTAAGTAAATGCACTATTTCTAGTCGTTAGCTGATAGAATATGGATTTTCACTAGATATGCTGGATATTCTACTTGTTTCCGGAAAGAAGCTGGTTCACATGGAAAGGATACTCTAGGAATATTTCGAGTTCATCAATTTGAGAAAGTGGAGCAGGTTTGTATAACCAGCCCCAATGGGAATGATTCTTGGGAGATGCTTGAGGAGATGATCAGAACTTCTGAGGAGTTTTATCAGGAGGTATGAACATTCTGTTTCCCAAACTGCATCATGCACCCATCTTCTTCCTTTCCTCACTTAAGCCCTGGACATCACCCTTCTATCAGATAAATTCTTGGCTACGGGCCAGTCCCCTCTACATAGGTCGATCAAATCTCTTCACCATTGTTCTCCATTTTGAGCTACATGCTGGACTATTAAATCCTTTTATTCTGAACATAATGAGAATCATCATGCCAGCAACAGTGGATGTGTTCTGACTTCATAGTAGTGACTGGGAAGGATGGTCCCCTGCATCAAAGACCTATAGGGAACTGGTGTCCTGCTCAAACTGTACGGACTACCAGTTGAGGAGATTGGAAATTCGTTACGGATCCCAAAAGGTTGATCTTCTTGCTAACATTTGGCATCTATCATAAACACCATATACTCACCAATTAATTGTTGTAATCAAATTCTGTTGCAGAGCAATGGCCAAGCAAAACAGTATGTTCATATGCTGAACTCTACCCTTACAGCAACTGACAGAACAATGCGTTGCATCCTGGAAAATTACCAGAAGGAGAAAGGCGTGGAGATTCCACAAGTGTTAATTCCTTACATGGGTGGTGTTACATTCCTTCCTTTCTGATGTGCATGTATACATGTGTTTTTGGACTTCTACTTGTTTCCGTCAACGTTGTTTAAGATGGAAATGCTCAAAGCCTTGTCTATCTCTGTACTTATCTCTCGTGTATTTATGGTGTTATGAAAGTAAGAAAGTGAAACCTACAGCTTGTCAATATTTTAGCAAATGTATAAAATTGTTCATTTCTGCCTTTCTTTCTTTCTTTTATCCCTTTTCCCCAACCTGCTAATTTACCTGGTAGGAAGTGGGAACCTTGCACTTTCTTTAACTTTGGATTCTGGGGAAAAGGTGCCAGCAGAGAGTTGGGGTATATGATAGAAAGAGAAAGGTGACAAATAAATCCAACCCCATCCATTTACCATATAGATTGGCAAGCTGCCCACATATAACTTGATCACTGGTTGTAAAATAGAATATATTCCAATGGTAGCTGCTGAAGCCATGTGAAAGAATTTTACTTTCAGGATGGTACAGATCTAAGACCGTCATTAAGGAATAGAACAAATTTATTGTTGTTTCAAAATGAATCTTCCATCTGCAGGAACAAAATTTGCCCTCCGGTGCCCACCAAAAGTGATAGCTTTTGCTCAAATTTCCTCCTCAAGGTGGATGAACTTTGGAGCCAAGAATGCTATGCTAGAATTCTTGCTGTCATTAAGCACTCTTTAATCTGGTGCGGGTCGTAAAAAGATACCTTCTAAGTGCAAGCATTAGGACCCATGTGGTCTTTGAGATCTTCTCCTTTATCATTAGAAGCAATGCCGAGCTTAGCACAGTCTTCAGGATCTGGGCTTCTAATCCTTTGTAAAAACCCAGCAGGCCTTCTCTTCTCCAAATGGAATAAAGTGCACCTGAAACTGTCTTTTGATGTTTTAATTGGGCTGTCTTGGTTTCATCATCATCACCATCATCATCATACTTTGCAGCCTGAATCATGACCTTACACCTGTCCAACATTCATACACTAACTTTGTCAACAAAGCTGTAAAATCACTGAGTAAGGAGGTCTAGCATTTCAGGCTTTGCATCATGCTACTTGAATTTCAAATTTAGTTAGAAACAAAAGAAAATGGAAGCTTCATTTCAACCAATGAATTTCCAGAATAATAGAAAAAACCTAATAAAATTACTAGTGAACTGCTAGCAGTGGGGGCCAGATACAATTGGCTAAATACCTGATAGCTGGGTAAGTTAAGAATGTAGCAATACACTTTGAGACTGCACCCAGTACAAATGCAGAAAAGGCTGAAAGAGCCACTGGGGATGGCTCCGTACCTGTTTTCTCCTTTAGCTGCCTCTTAAGTAGTCGTTGTTTCAATTGATCAAATGCAGTATACTGCACAAAATAAAAAAGACCTATATTCAGCTTAGTTCATCCTAGCCAAAAGTCAACTTTGGTGCTGTATAGGAATAAGGATATAAAATCTAAACAGTAAGACATTGTAATTTCATATTTGCCCAGATGGGGCCTATTCCCCAGTCCCCAAACCATTAAGAATCTCAGGTGGCAAGACGCTCCATCAACTCATAAACCAAAACTTCACTAGCATAATATGATCTTCTGGATCTCAAAACAGATCAATAATTCAACGACACTCAACACACTTGCTATTCATACAACCTATATAGCTGAAGGCAGAGTCAAGTACCTGAATAGATGGATTTGAAGTCAAGAGAAGAGATATGCCAAGACCATCAAATGCCTCACGCCAAGAGCCCTCTGAAAGTGTCTTCCAGAGTCCTTTGGATTTCCCAAATTCACTTGTCTGCATTCTTGAGGATGCTGTGTCCAAGGGCTGGTACAGTAAAGTTAGATTCCAATATCTAATGGTAACACAAATCGCAATGCTCATTTCAAAAGGGGCAGCAAAGGAACTCTAATGGATGCAGGGGTGAACCTGAATACTGCAAGGTAATAAGAAAAATATCCCCTTCATTATAGCAAAAGAATTTATTCTGGGTGATATGCATATCCCTTTTACTTTTCCTTTTGATTTCAAGAAAAGTGAATGTTTGAATTTATTATTGACTTTTAAACGATTTTTTCTTTTTCTAGTTATGACTCTATTCTAAACAACAAGTTTTTGATTTCCAACTTCAGAAACAAAGAAATGACTGCAATATTTAATTCCATCTAATATTTGAACAAGATTCCATGCATGGTAATCACGGTTATCACTGAATCTAACAATACAAAGATCTTAAATTGCTCAGCCAAAAGAACTTTTAACACCACATAATATGCAGGACACGTGCAAACCAAACTCCCTAGAAAATGAAAATTGTATTCTGATAATAACAAAGGTAAATAAATACTCAAAAAATCACTACCTGTGTAATTATAACAGTACAAGCCCCGGCAGCAGCAGCAACAATCAAGTTTACTTTCGTACCAATGGTCTTGCTTCCACTTTTCTGCAAGTACAGCCTCTTAAAGAAGCTGTATCCATAAAAGTAGATAAACTGTGAAATAAAGGACTGCAGATTTTTTGTTCCAAGGCCCTGGTACAGTGAAATAACTTGACCAGTAGAAATTGCTTCCCACAGAACATCAGAAATGTTCCTGCACAAGCCAAGGCATATGTCAACACCGAACAAAACAGTCCTTTGGTTTTGAATACACTTTAATATAAAAATATCAATTATTTTGATCTTCAACATATAAAATCATATGATAAGTTTTTTATGTGACATAATCATACAAATGGCTCACTCTTAATCCATGACATCAACCTTAACTTTTTGACTCACTCATTGAAAAGGAAAATAAAACAAACAGATATACAAAATTTCTCTGCTAAGTATGACTACTTTAGATTGCTGTGCAAGCATTTCATAATAAAAAAAGATTGACTCCTTTTGACCATTAATACAGTTAAAATCAAATAAATTTCTCCAAAAAAAAGAAAAACAAGAAAACCCTGCCCTTAATTTCCAATGATCATAATTTAAGTTTCTTGGTCATCTTATAAGGCCATAAAACCATTACTCTCCAAGAAATTCACAGACAATCATAAATCAGTCCACTTTAGATGGAAAAGAAAAACAATCAAAGTAGAGTTGCAAACATAAAAAGGTCGTAAATAAAACATCTAAAAATTTCAAGTGGGACCCAGAAGCCGGGGTGAAAAAAAATCCAAAAATTGTTGATTGTTGGACCTGTATTTTTGTTGATGGTGAGCTCTAACTTCTGCTTGATACTTGCTTTTACAAGTGTCAAGAGGGTATAAGATTGTGGTGCTAACCAGAGCTCCAATGGCTCCGGAAGTTGCCTCCGCCAAAGACTCTAGATCAAACGCCATCTTATCTTCTTATCATCAAAAACTCCACAATCCTTCTTCTTCGATGGAAATATCCAATCCAAGATTTTGGTAGATAGGGAATGATTATATAAATAAATAAAATTGGCTTACGAAGAGGTTGAACAAGTGTGAACGAAAGAAGAAAGAAGTAGGGAAGGGAAATGCGACAGTTACGTTGACGCCGCGGAGAGAAAATAAGAACGTGGAACACGTCGTTGGGTCATCAGAAGGAGTTGGGGGAGTTAGGCTGAATTTAATGTACTCATCCCGGGAACCGAAACGTGTATGGGCTTCTCTTTTCATCTCTTCTTTTAGGATTTTGTCCTCTGACGGTATTCGCTTCTGGGCCTACGCCATCTTGTTTGGTTCCGTTTGCTGTATCGGTGGATACCCATCTTATGGTCCCGATCGCCTGTTTTTCTGTTAAAAAAATAATATATATGAAAATTTTTTATTAAATTTCGAATCATATAATAAGCTTTGATTTTTTTAATCAAAAAATTCTTTTTTTAATTTTTTAATTTTTTAATTTCAAATTTTCAAATTCTTCATTCATTATTGATAAAGAAACAAAAATATTATTGTGAAGATCAATTCTGCGCGATAAATATGTTTATATTCACATAAAAAAAATGAAACACTAAAAGTGCTAATTTTAATAATTTGTGGGTTAGAATTTTTATTCATCTATCTCTATTAACAGAAAATTGAATGACATAAAAAATTATAAAAAGAGACTATTGTCTTAATTGTAATAATAATATTTTTGTTGATTCAAAACATATATTTAAATCCCATATATAAACTCATACCTCTTCTTAGAAAGTAGAGATATTTATGATTTGAACCAAATTTAGGCATAACCTTCTAAAGAGCTAATCCAAACTCATTAAGCTTGAATTTTAGATTATAATGTAATAAAATATTTTCTTATTTTTTAGTAACATTTTTTAGGTTTGTTTTTGAATTATAAATTAAATAGAATCATTAAAAATATTTTAGTATGATTAATCCCGAATTGGGCCGCCCAGCCCATGAACTTATAAGTTGAAAGTCCAAAATGAGTTTTTTTATTTGTTTAATGAAACCGTAAATATGTCCGTCTCACAACCAACCTTAACGGTCAGTAACATAAAAAACCCATTAACCCAAAAATTTTGAAAAAAATTATCTTTAACAGTTCAACGCGAAGCCATCATTTTACACATTTCTTTATTTTTGTTCAAAATTAAAAAAAAAAAAAAAAGCTCTTCGCTGTCCTCCTTTTTCCCTCTCATTTCAAATTTATCACTTTCACTCTGTCCTCCACTCTCTCTCTCTCTCTCGCAAACCCTAACAAATCGATATCGTTAAACAAACAAATCTAAGAAAAAGCGAAGATTCTTTAACTCTAATGCAGGATTTTGTTGGATCGGTTCGCCGATCCTTAGTCTTTCGGTCTTCGACGTCCGGCGACGATGTCGGTGGAGGACTTGGAGGCTTCGTTGAGAAGATCGGAGCCAGCATTCGCAGTTCGCGAATCGGCTTGTTCGCTAAGCCGCCGGCGCCGCCCGCCCTTCCTCCTGTTAGAAAAACGGATGCTCCGTCGATCCGGTGGCGGAAGGGCGAGTTGATCGGTTGTGGAGCTTTTGGTCGCGTTTATATGGGCATGAATCTTGACACGGGCGAGTTACTAGCAGTTAAACAAGTGAGTTACTTTCAATTGAGAGCGCAATCGTTTTGGTTTTGGTTTAAAAATTATACATTTTGATTTTTATTTATTTTTGCGGATGCAGGTTTTGATAGCGGCAAATGCTTCAAAGGAGAAAACTCAGGTAAAAAAAAAAAAGGTTTTTTTGTCAATTATTTATTTAAAAATGAGTTCAAAACTATCAACTTAAGAACAAGTGGTAACTATTTTTGTTTTTTAATTGAAATGATTTTGGATAGGCCCATATTAGAGAGCTAGAAGAAGAAGTGAAGCTACTACAGAATCTATCACATCCAAATATAGTTGTAAGTACGATTTTTGTAATTTTATTTGAATTTTTCTGTGGTTTATTCATAAACTATTATCTTCTTCTTCTTTTTCTTGGTAGAGATATTTGGGCACTGCAAGAGAGGATGATTCGTTGAATATTTTATTGGAGTTTGTACCGGGTGGATCCATTTCCTCACTTTTGGGAAAGTTTGGATCTTTCCCTGAACCTGTAAGTTATTGTTTTTGTGCTTAAAATTTTAGAATGTTTGGCGTCCCCCTTTTCCCTGAGCCCATGATCTTACTTTTCGTATTTATATGCTAAAAAACAGGTTGTAAGAATGTATACAAAACAACTTTTATTGGGACTGGAATATCTTCACGAGAATAGAATTGTGCATAGGGACATAAAGGTACTTCATTTTTTCTCATAGAAAATTGTTGTGTGTTTGCTTGAGTGTGTTTGATTTGATGTTGAGCTATATATTCAGGGGGCAAACATCCTTGTGGATAACAAGGGATGCATCAAACTTGCAGACTTTGGTGCATCGAAGAAAGTTGTTGAGCTGGTAAGAAAACTATTTTTCTTTCTTTTGTATCATTATCTTTAAAGTTTCTTATTTTGTATTTGGAGTGATGACTTGCTGTTTCTTCAGGCCACAATAAATGGTGCCAAGTCAATGAAGGGAACTGTACATTGGATGGCTCCTGAAGTTGTTCTTCAAACTGGGCATAGCTTGTAAGAAAATTATGTAACTTCATTCTTATGGATCACACTTTTTCAAATTTGTTTGTAGACTGATATATTAGAATGTTTATGTTTTTTATAATCATGGTTTCTTTGTTTTTTCCCCTCTAAAAAAAATTCTCTCTTGACTTTTACCAACAAAAAGGTCTGAGGGATCAGCTGCTAGAATCTTTTTCATGTATTGAAAAATTTTTATTTTCTAAAACAGAAATGGGTATACAATATAAGCAGCTTAAGATAAATTATTTCAAAAATCTCTTGCTCCTGATCTAGACCATATAGTGGTGCAGCATATGTTTGCTTCCTCTTCCTCAAAAGAATAAAATAGAGTTTCATGCTAGTAGTCCTGCTATCTGATCTTAGCAACTTATTTATTTTGGACTTCACTTTCTTAGCTCTGCTGATATATGGAGTGTTGGATGTACTGTGATTGAGATGGCTACTGGAAAGCCCCCATGGAGCCAATTTCAGGAGGTAAGCACTTGAAGCTGCTAGAAAGCCTTTATAAGTTGGATATATTAGAATGATCTAACATAACAAAAAATATTAGAGTGATCTAATTGTAGACTGGATTTGGCATGTAATTTTTCCTTAGCTTAAAGACTGAACTGGTGTCTCTTTCAGGTTGCTGCTCTCTTCCATATTGGGACGACTAAATCTCATCCACCAATCCCTGACCATCTCTCCTTTGCAGCAAAGGACTTTTTGTTAAAATGCCTACAGGGGTACATTCTTGATATCCTTTTTTCTAGTGTTCTTACAGTTTTGTGTTTTCTTTATCCATCCTTTGTTTCTTGAAAAGGCCAATAAAGCAGTTGAATATTTATATGGAATTTTCTGATATGTAAACTTCAATAAGTTTTTGCCAAGTTATTTTTAATAGTTGCAATTTTGTACAATCAACTCTTACACTCATCATTTTGGTGCCAGTGAACCAGGATTAAGACCTAGTGCATCAGACTTGCTGCAGGTAATTTCAAATCATTGACCATTTTTTGCCTGAATACTTCATAGAATAGTCTTAAACTGTTATAATACATGCATGTAGCCATGGATATGATTACATATGTTAAATTTTGCTAACTCATGATTTATTGTCTTTATCTAAATATATGCAGCACCCTTTTGTCACTGGAAATTATCAGGAACCTCATCTGTTGTTTCGCAACTCAATTATGGTAAATCTGATTGCATTCAGCTTTATTAGTTTGATCTTTCTATTCTTTTAACCTTTCTTTATCAATTTATCAGGAACCTGGAAATCTGGTGATGACATCTGGGATAAACCTGAGAAGCTCGTATGTGTCTCCACTGCATGGATTATATATATTTCTTTTTTTCTTTTTTTTTTAGGTTAAATTTGACGCTTGAAATTATATTGATTCACAGCATAAATTCGGAGATCAGGTCAACCTGCACAGGCTTAAAGGACGTTTGTGAAATGGGTAGTGTGAGGTGCTCTACAGTATATCCTGGGAAATTATCAGAACCAGGGTCCTATTGGAGGGGAAGCAACTGTGATGATGACATGTGTCAGATAGATGACAAGGATGATCTTGACTTTGGTGCTTCAGTAAAGTTCAAGTCTATTTTAGCATCCGCTGACTTGAATAAAGTAATCATCTGCTCTTGAACTACATATTTTTGTTTAGATGCTTTTAATTTGCTTGATAAAAATGCTTAATTATTTATTTGCAGAGTTTTAATCCCATGTGTGAACCCACAGAAGACTGGTCATGCAAATTAGATGGAAGCTCAGAGCCACGGAGAAGTGGAGTAAACATGTCTTTGGGTGAAACGGTAGAAGCTGCCAGCAGTCCTCAAATGTCTGGTAAGGCGGAGAATGATTTTAGTTTTCCATGTGGACCATCAGCAGTTGATGATGAAGAAGAAGTTACAGAGTCAAAAATTAGAGCCTTCCTGGATGAAAAGGTTCTTTCTTATTAGAAATACAATAATAATTTTTTTGTGTTGCCATGAGATCTTGTGTGATAGAAGCTAATTTGGTACTTTTCTTTAATCAGGCTCTAGAACTTAAGAAGCTGCAATCTCCTTTATATGAAGAGTTTTACAACACATTGAATGGTGGTCCTCCAACTCCTGTTGGAACTGCAAACGGTGAAAATGTTTTGAAATTACCTCCTAAAAGCAGGTCACCTAAGCGGCTGCCTAGCAGAAGACTCTCTGCAGTTGCTGATGCTGCCAACATAGCTAGCCCAAAGAGTCATACCAATCATTTGTCCAAGAATGCAGCTGTTCACGATCGGACTCTGCAAGAAATTCAGCCACCTCCTGTTGGGGAATGGAATGGGCTTCTCAATGCTCAGCAGGAGACAATTAGTCCTAGGTTTGTTAATACTTCTTTTAGATCTGATTCAGCTTATCTCCCACTTGCAAAAATGTTTCTGTCCTATTCTCTAATCTGAGAATGATATTGCAGCATGAGCTTTTCTGAGAGACAAAGGAGATGGAAAGAAGAGCTTGATCAAGAGCTTGAAAGGAAGAGAGGCAAGTTCGATTTCTCTGTACATTATTTCAAATTCATTTAAGCTTATTAAGAGATGTGGTTACAGTGTTTGAAACTTAAAACTGAAGTTAGCACTTTCTTAACTTTTGCATCATCATACATGGAGAGGTAATGATAAGGTTAATGCTACTTGCTAAATGAGGGAATGATGAGTTCATAGTAGTTTAGTTCTTGTGTTTGGCATGACTCAAATTAAATCATGTTCTTCCATGACTTAATCTTGTTTGAATAGCTCAACAATGGGCCTCTGCTCTGTTTTTTCTCATGGCTAATATGACATTGTGCTTGTTTCTTGTTTGGTTAAAGGTCATACGTGTTCAGATAAGTTATTTCCCTTTAGAGGTCTAACAAGCAAAATGTCTATTGCAGAGATGCTGCGTCAGGCAGGTGTTGGAGGGAAGACATCATCTCCAAAGGATAAGTTTCTAGTTCGACAAAGAGAACAAATACGGTTTGCATTTCCTGGCAAGTAAATGTATGTACCTTACTTATATTTATGTTAGTGCCTAATGGAAATAAAAATCATGCCTTTCCATTGGGACTGTCCATTTCTGTATTCTATTTTTGGTGAGAATGGTGCCCCAATAATCTGTAGTGGTCACTCCGTTATATATGCTTGAGTAGCAGGCAGTATAATCTTCCTCCCTGCCATATCATGCCCTTGTTGTTCAGCAAAAGCAATTTAATATAAGCATTTGTGTATGCTTTTTACTTTTTCCTTTTTTTGTCCCTTACACTTCTTTAAACTGATGTATGTTACTGAAATTCAAACAAAGAAATGTAACCTTCCTTTTTTTTTTTTTTTTTGAATTTTTGCTGAAACTATGACTTGTACAGTCCAACCTGGGTAAAGCAGGTACAAACATTGTAGCATTCTATGGTTATTATTAGGAAACAAAGGGAACATGGATCTTGTCATGTTTGATGCATGAGAATGCGCTTCAAGTATATCTTAGACAATGAAAGCTCTTTGCTTTATTTCTCCCGAATTGATTGATTGAGTTCACTCTTTCTATGGCAAGGTAAAAATGAAACAAAGAGCAAAATAAGAGAAGTAAGGCTTTGAAATAATGGGGGCACTTTATTTGGGTTGGGTCCAAATATGATTTTTTAGTTTAAAGGCCCATAGCATTTGGTTTCAATATGTTTTAAGCAGCACACATTTTAAAGGCCGTGAAGCTTATTTAATAATAATAAAAAAAACTAGCCCAAAGAAGGAAATTTCATAATAATTGTATGCATTTTCCCTTATCAATATATTAACATAACATAAAATTTGTTATATTAATTTTATTTTTTTTTTAATTTGTAAAAGACCTTTACTATATACTCAGCTTATTAATATATTCAACTTAGATGATGTTAACTGATTTGTAATTTCCAGCTTCCACTGTGGTTCCTTGCTTGTTGCCAAGATTTCCCTGAGGCTCTAAGGGAGCTTATTGTGCTTTTAAATTCGGCAAGGTTATTTTTAAAAGAAAATTATTATTATTATTATTATTATTGGGTTAGAAAAGATATTAACTCTTTGTCTTTTAAAAAAATTGTATTATTATTTACTTAGAATATCATTGTTTATTTTTAATATCTTCGTATATTTCTTCCGACCATTTAACACATCTCTTTTCAAAATGATAATCAAGAGGCTGCTAGATTCATCCCCTGCCGGGCGAGGAGAAAAGAATATTGCACTTTTCACATCACATCATATAGCCAATTTGAATTCTATGCATTTATCTAGTACATGAATTCAAAATTTTTGAAAGAATCTTGAATAAGAACCTTTGTATATTTCTTCTTTCTGCTGCAGAGTGGGGGAGTCCAAAGATATTTGAAGTTATTGGTAGGCCTAAAGATGGATATATCTGACCAATAAGCGAAACGGATGTGAATGAAATAACTGTGTTTGATCTGCTTACCATAACTTGAATCCTTCATGTTTCATGACTTTACGAGCTTAATTGCCTGCACCCAGTCTGCTTTAATTCCTTGCTGTTTCACCTGCCCATTATTCCATGCTACAAAACAATAATGAAAACATGGTTTTTGAACTAAACATTGATGGTTTAAAACGAAATCATTATTCGTTGAAGTCAAAGACGCATTTTGTGGAGATAGGAGAGAACAAAAGGAAGTGTTGAGCCACCCAAGCTTGAGTACGGGCCGCCCTTAAATTGTCTTCTTGCTTCCTAAATTATGTACAGGATGGAACCTGTCTTGGCACGGTTTTCTGTCAAAAAGATCCCAAAAAATCTCTATAAAAATTCCTCTTGTTCCCCAACTTCGATGGTATTCATCTGGGGGAATTTTTATTATGTTGGTAGGTGAGGTCAAAAATATAATGAAAAGTTAACTATAACTTTTACCATCTATGTTTTTCCTTTTATGCATGGAGAGCGGAAGGTTTTCAGGAAAAACAGAAAGCAGCATGGAGGAAAGCAGGAAAAGCACACTTTATTTGATTGATCACTTAACTGCTTGACATGATAAGAAGAGACCAAAGTGCATGAAAGAAATAAAGAATGATGTTTTATGTAGGTTGAGGTGGGGACTTCTTTTTTTCCTTTCTATGGCAAATAAAAAGAAAAGAGATCCTGCAGATGTGAAAGACCCAGATCCTGGGAGATTGCTTGATTGTGAAATAGTAAATCAATATATATAGCAGACATAATGATGAACCCAAATATCTGGTATTATTATTTGTTTTACTACATGTGAGTTTAGGGTACAAATGGGAGGCAACCCCTTTGTTTCTTGAACAGCCATCCAATTTCATAAACTTGTAATTAGTTCATCTTATTTTCAAAATGAGAAATGAAAGACTAAATTGATCTGGAAACTTAGGGTTCTTGTTGTAACATTCTTGCACAAATTTCATTCAATTAAACAAAGCCTACAAGAAATTATGGAATTGAAACTAAAAATTATTTGATTGATTGATTGATTGATTATTTTTCTAATGGAATGTTCATTGAGTTAATTTTTATGGTTTAATTTAAGAAATAGTAAAGCCATGATGGGCTGCCTTGATTGATAACCTTGGCCAAGAAAACCCAAGAATTCACCATTCTTCTGCTATTTTTTTTCCCTCAAATTTTCTTTTCGTTTCCTTTCTAGGCTAAAAAGATCATCCTACTTGGCTACTTCATTTAGATTTTACAAGAAGATACCAAGATCTTTTTTTTCTTGATTATGGCATAAGTCTTGTAAGCATATTAGATTCATTTGAATATTCTCAATGTAAAAACTACAAAAGTATCGATCAAAAGTGATCCTAATTGCCTAACTTTTCTCACTTTTCTCTTTCCAAAAGCAAATATAACCAGAAAATTGAACCGCCCAGCCCTCCTCTCTCTCTCTCTCCTGCCCCTTTTGCAGCATAAAACACAAAGCATTTCATGCCTTTGGAACTGCCAACAAAAATCTAAAAAGGATAAGCTCATAATCTCTAGTGGTCCTAATTGAAAGCCAAGCTTAATTCTTCATTTGTTCTTATGTTTCTTTCTTTTCTTTTTTTTTTCTTTACCTCTCCAGCTATAATTCAACTTGAGTGTGAGTCTAAAGGAACCCAATTTTTCTTTCTTTTCTTCCAAGATCTCTCTCTCTCTCTCTCTCTCTCTATATATATATATATATATAGATTAGTGCTACATTAATGAACATGACTTTTTCCATAGCCCCAAGCAATTTATGAGATTTGCACTCAGGGAAAGAGACAATGGGGTGACATAGATGGCATTAATGAAAGGAAATGAGGATTGAAGGAGGTTCAATTGCTTTTATGTGGAAATTTCCATAGAGATGTGACCATATGATTTTGCCACCACAAAAGTGATTGGAGAATCCAATTTTCATGTTTGAAAAGTAGAGAAGATTCCCGATTATATTTCATTTTCTTTACATGTACATATATATTTGTGTATGTAAATATGCATATACGCGTTGTCCTTAACACGTAACAAATTATTTATTTATGTGGTGAGATGGTCACATCAATAAATTTATTTATCTATTTTTAATTTCTATAATAAATTTGTATAAAAAAAAGAAAAATAAATTTAATATCAAATTTTGAAACTTTTTACACAACGAATAATAATCTAGACATATTAAATCTAAAATTTACAGGTTCAATATTCTATAAAATACATAAAAAATACTTCATCTTCTTATAAATTAACCAAATCAAACTTTACTTTCTCCTCTCTTGTTATCACACACACCCGACAATGACTATCTAGCAACTACCTGTGTTTTTTCTTTAATTTCTTTCTTCAAGCAAGGATTTATGACACACATTATATTAATAATTGAAACATGGTGTTGTTCGTCGGCAGGGGCCTACTATATTATCCATTTATCCGAAGAGTGAAATAGTCAATTTTGTTGTCCCTTGGAGCAAGGGGACTTTCATCTCATTTGTGTCAAAGAATGGGTGTGGCTGCCTCGGATATTGGTGGTGGTGGTGGGGTCTGATGGAGGATGATGGGTAGCTTTTTCCCTTGACAGTGGTGGTGCTGGATCCTTTCCTTTTGTTGGTGACGCCATAACCAGGTTGACCCACAAAAACAGCTCCTTCATCTTTTTTCATTATGTGCCCTTTAAATTTCAATATTGTTTTTTTTCTCTTATTTTCATTGTTCCCCCAAAATTAACTTGAAATTTATTTATTTTTCCCCATCAATCACCTTCTCTGTACACATACAAAAATTACAAATTCATTGTGAAAAAGCACATATGAGTGGCAAATGAAAAACAAACAAACAAACAAACCCCACTTAACAAAGGAGTAAGATAATCTTCCCCAACCCACATTTCCTTTCCAAAAGTAATGCACAATGCCTCAATAAGTGTAGTACGACCAATTGGCTTTCCAAAGTTTTTCTTTGGGTGGGGGAAAGATAGTGGAACTTTCTCTTCTTGTGGATACACAAAATGGAAACCAAAGATTTCCAACTCCTTAACAGCCAAGATTGCTCAAAGTAATGATAATGCCAAAAACATAAATTCTTCCAACTTTTTTTCTTCTTTGCAAATGTCCTAACTAAAAACTATTGGATTTGCCTAATATTCCAACAGGTGGCATGTCGTAATTGGTCGCCAGTCTTCGTTATGGATGAGATCAAGAATGATTTGTTGGATTGCATAAGAGCAAAAAAAAAAAAAATGCAGATACTTAATGGAAAAGGAAACAAAAAAAGAATCCAATTCAATGGAGATGTTAAATCCCTCAAGGTTGAACTTTTTCAAGTTGTATCAACTATTTGGAACTTTAATGTCTGATATCGTAATTTTCAAAAAGGAAAGAGGGGTTTATGCAATTTCTCAACTTTTCCTTTTCTTTGGACATATATATATATATATATATATAGATGGATAGATAGATAATTTTATGGATAAAGAATTTGTTGCTCCCCTTGCATCCAACTTTTTCTTTGCAATATTAATTTTGCTTTCTTTGTTTCCTTGCAATTCCATCACGTGTTTGCTGTGAAGAAAAAAAAGTAATTATAAAAATGGAATTGCATTGCTTAATTAAATCCCTATTCATTTTGCTATAGGCAGCTCACTAAATTTTTTTTTTTTTATAATTGAAAGAGAGGGGATTCGAACTCTATTCTTTAAACAAGAAGATTATGCACCAACTAATGAACAAAATGCTTAGATGCAATCAGCCTACTAAAATTTGTTATAAAATTTTAAATAAATATTAGATCATATTGGATTAATTAAGGTCCATTGAATTAATTAATTTGTTATAACAAAAACAAAGGGAGGAAGGAAATAGAAAGAGGGGAGGATTAGATTTTGTGATCATATAAAAAGAAGAAAAGAATATATATATATATTTGTTGGAGAGAAGAAAAGAGAGGTTGAAATCAATCATTTTCTTTCTTTTTTTTTATAAGTTTTGCTGTCTAATTATATTGTTCATTTGAATTTGTGTAAACCATGCTCAAGACACGATGATGAATGCATGTTCACAGAAAGCAAAATCTGAATATCTGGTTTATGCCATGAATATATTATAAATTGATACCCCCAATATTTTTACCATTTTCAGGGTCCTGCTTTCAATCCCTTCATACCCTTTTGGCTATCGAATATTACCCACTCATTGCATCCAACCAATTCTTGAAAAGGTTGAATCTTGAAGAAGATGTCCTCTCCTACAGCAGTCTGCAAGGACCACTCTATCTTTGTTTGCAGCAGTAGCAATAGGCTTTTTAACTTGAAAGGTTTAAAAGCCAGATATCTCAAGTCTTTTTAACTTGGCCTAACTGTACTTGACAATCTTCTTATGGAATGGAACGGCTAACTAATATGATACTGCATATCTCCTTACATGTATTGATGGAAATACAACCGATGACAAGGATGTAGCTATTGTACTTGTGTACATGTATGTAAGATATGGTTCTGTGTCAAATCACCCGACTTGAAATTGTTATGAGTTTATGTGGCACACATATATAGCCTATCTTCTTGTCGTCACTTTTCTCTTTCCCTTTTCCAGTTTAATGCTATTTTCATCTTTTATCTGTACAAATATATTGAACCATGACTGCACATATACCTTGACCATCAAGATACATAGATTGTACCACTGTGTAAGGGAAAGAGAAATTCGGAAATGTTTAATCAGAGTCACCCATATCAAGCCTAAAACTACGCGGGAAGGGAAACAAGTATCTGAATTTCCACCTTCCAAGTTCCAAGCTGCCCACATTCCCACAAACCTACGAACAAATGGTCGGTTTAAATAGTTGAAACAAAGACCAAAGTCGCCAGGCAAATCCTTAATTTGACTCTTAATCAAAATAAAAAAAAAAAAAAAAGGCAATCGCAGCACATGCAGAGATCATGGTACGTTTTCAACAAATTTCAACAGCCACAAAAGCCAAAGGAGAAAAAGAAGCTAAGCTATATGTGGATTAAGGTCGGTGGTGGGTGAGTGGTAAGTGCAGGGGGGAGAGAATACGACCCACCCCAGATACTAACTTCCCTCGTTTCACATGTAGGCTTTTTCTTCCTGGTCTGTTTTGGCAGAGAGCAAAGTGATTGCAGTCAGCAAAAACCCAAAAAAAAATTGGGTTTACTGTACCAGTAACAGTACTACACCAACTTGCTTGCACTTTTTATTCTGTTTCGATCGACCATTGCTTGCTGTGTGCTGCAAGCAAAAGCTAAGGCGTCCACCTCCCACCAAGTTGAGGCGACTCACCATTTTTAACCTTCGGGAGATAAAATCCAAAGTCTTTTTCTGCTTGTGGTGGCCAGACTCTCATACTGTTGTAGAAAATTATTAAAACCCGAATATGCTTATGTAGATTTTATTCGGACGTACCGTACGGATGCGAATCTTCCTTAGATATTGTTTTGTTCCTGTTTTGGTTTGCCTCCTTTCCTTTTGCTCTTTTTTTTTTTTCCTTTAACCCTTTTTATCTTTTTCTCTCTTTTCCTCTGGGGGAGGGATAACGGTAACAAAACAATGGCTGCAATCTTCTGAACACTGACCACTCCTGCTTGTTGTACTGGAAGAGCAAGAAAATTTGGACTCGAGATTTTAATTTTTTTTTTCTTTTTTTTTCAAATTTTCGTAAATGTCAAAATTTTACTCATCACATTGCACCTATTCATGACGTTAAGATGAGTCAGATCATGCTCATCTTTATCTTTATCACAATCACCTACTCTATACGATGAGCTAGGTATTCACATGAACCCATAAACTTATTCCCTTCTATTCTGGCATATAACTATTATCTTTGAAACTGTTATATAATCAAAATGGACAAATTAATTAATAATTTAAGATTATAAGGATACGTTTTAGTCTTCAAAAGAACAAGTCATCGTGTAGATCAATATAATTACATTACATAATAATAAGCTCGATAAATTAAAATATAAATAATAATTAAATTTGTTATGTTTGTTTTCATAATTCTACTATTTACGTTAGTTTAATAGATTTATTGTTATTTATCTCGATCTTTTTGAGTTTTAATGATTATATGAAAATGGATTGATTAATTGATTAATAAGTATTTTTTTTGTTTATCTTTTTTTTTTAATATTCCAAAGAAATTTATCTTTTTTGATATGTTAAGACGATACTCTAAATAATTAAAATTTGAGATTTTAATTTTGAATTTTACGAGAAATAAAGATAAACTCTATGGAATCGGGTAAAATTGCTTGTCGTTATGTCAATCGATGTAATTATTTTCCTTCGGTTTGATGAATAACAAAAGAAGAAATTTGACTCGTTTTTACAGTGCTTTGTATGAATGTTGTTGATTTGGTAAATGGTTCACTACACATTATTCAAATGTCGTACATCTCATGGAGTTACATTCAACGATCGTTTATCTCATGGAGTGATGGCCTTCATTTTTCAACGCATCTTTCTCCTGCGTTGCATCGGTTATTGCAATGCAAACAGGGTAGTTGACCTTACTGACAGCACCTCCTACGCCTTTTTCTTAGGAGAGATTCCTCGATTTCATAAAGGGACAAAAAGTATAACTAGACACAGTCCACTACATATTAAAGCAAAATAGTGTACTGTTTGCAAGAGTTTTATAGATTTTACTAGAAAAATTGTTACCCTATGCTAAGAAAGTGAAAGGTTTAAGATTCAAATCCACCCTTCCTCCCTCAACATTCTTATGTATGACCAAAGAAATAGTTTGAATTGTGTAACTGTGATTGAACCCCCTTCGTTTTTTACTCAAATTTGAACCAAAATTTGTCACCCAAAGTACACATTTGGGAATCCAACCCAACAAAAAAAAAACCAAACTTAACTGCTGCCTGACATCATTTGGAACATTTGTGATAGTTAAACAACTAGGGGCCGGTTCCCAACCTCTCTCATATTATTTGTCGAGTTTGAAGGGTTTTTTTCTTTTTTAATTTGTGCACTTTGTTTTAAATGATTGATCAACGTGTTTCTCCTAAGAGTATATTACTAAGTATTTGATATTTACATTGAGTGTGGATGATGTCTTTGTCTTCACCTGCCCGTTTCTTAGAGAAAACACAAGAGTGAAGTTTGTGTTTTATATAAAGACGGGGAGAGAGAGAGGGCATCTTCAAATAACGATAATAACTACCTACCACAAGAACTTTCCTTGAAAGTCTAAACAGAGAAATTCAATAGGAAAAAAAGAGGGAGACAAAAAGGGAGAAGGACAAGATAAAAATTGTGGGGAATTTGATTATGGAGACAGAGATCCAAAATAAAACTTTAGGATGTAGCCACCCAAAAAGGCTCCCAATTTAACAATCCTTTGTTCTCATGTTCACCTTCTTTGCACCTCCCTCTGCCAGGACTTTGGAACTTTTTCAATCCCAATTCAGCCCCGACGTCCGCCCTTTTTCCATCCATACCCTCCTCCATGTATCCACTGTATTCCTCTTCCTCTGCCTCTTCCTCTTCTTCTTCTTCTTCTTCTTCGGCTTCACAGTTGCTATCGTTTTCAAACTCTTCTTCTTTATTGTCTTCACTGCTTCCTTCACATTCATTGTCAGCTATTGCTTCTTTGTAGTCAAAACTTGAAGTAGAATCTTTCAAAAGGCACAGTCGAAGGCGGCCATTGCTTCGTTCAGCTTGAAAAAGAGTGTTTGCTGATGGGGCCTTGACGGCTTTGATTACTAACCTCCCGTCTTCACGGTGGGGCCTCACTTGAAGAGAGTCCGATCCACTTATCGTTGTCAGAGGAGGTGGAAAATTTCGAGAAGTTGCTTTCTTAGCTCCCAGCGGTTGACGCGATTTGTAATGCTTCCTTGTTGGAGAATTTCCGCCTTCAGAATCTGATGAAGACAATACGAAAATGCTGTCCTCAAGGATGTCACTGCCTGTCTCATTACCCAAGTTCTCAGTGCATAGTTCCAAGCTCTTCTCACTTAGTGTGGACAGAGAACGCTTGACCAAAGGATGAACATAAGTGTTTTCTTTCTCCACAATCTCTTTTGAGGATTGGGAGCAGGTGGCCAGAGCTTGGAGGAAGCTCCAGCCACCCGAGTCAGGACTTGAGGAAGTATGCTTATCAAGAAGAGAATCAGTTTTCTTGCTAACTTCTTCATCATAACAGCATTTCTCCTCAACCTCTTTGATGTTAGAATCAAAGCAACACGATTCAATGGCAAACTCGCGAGGCTGACTGAAGTGAGGTCTTGTTGAAGTTAACTTGAGCCTCAGTGCTCTTGGCTCGACCAGCTGGGACTCGAGACGTGACTGTAGGCCTTGGTGGCAGACAATCCTCGCCATAAGGGTAAGGCCTACGAGAAGAATGATAGAAAAAAAAAGAAAAAAAGAAAAGAAGTTTATAGAAATGAAAAGCGGAAGATCATAAAAATATGCAACCAGCTGGAAGGATATGTAGGCAGAGAAGAAACAGAGTCAGAGCCTTAGGAGAGCAAGGGAGGGGGAGAGGAGTAAAGAGGGCGTTGAACATGAGAGATAAGCGAGGGGTGGGGTGTGAATTTGTAGTCCCCCAAAAGTGCCAAAGGGGTATAGCGTAAAGAGGGGAGGGAGAGGGGGGGCCTTTTAACACCACTTGAATTATACAATCCTTAACCTGCCACACACTGCAAAAGAGAATAAAGAAACGGAAGAAAGTAGCAAAAAAGGAAGCATTCTATTTAATATATTTATTTAACTTGAATTAATGCAATTAAAATTTCAGCAACGAATTTCTTCCCTCAATCTCATGTGGGCAGAATTTTAGGTCTCTTGATGACGTACGTCCTTATCTTGGGCATGAATGTAGTTAAAGAGAGAGACAGATGGGGTGTAACAATAACATTGCTCCAAATTTACCAGCTTTGCTATACCCTTTTCTTTCCCTTCCAAAAGAAAGCCAACAAAAGGCCAGGACATGTAGGATTCTCTCAAATATTTCTTGATACTGTGATAACGATTGCTTCTTCCTTTTTTCTTTTTTTTTTACTTTTATTGAAAACTCAAGACACAATCCATTGTTTTATGTATGATTCATATGTTTTAAGAGTCAAAACCTATGTTGATTGCATTCAAAAAGAGGAATAATAACATGCTGCTATCCGCACACAGCCTTTGAATTTGCCGGGCAGCACAATTACATAAATGGACATCAAATTCCAGAAGACCAAAACTCCACTTCTTTAAGCTAAAATACTAACCAAGCAGAGATAGAGAATGGAGGGCAAGTTCGTCAAACCCTCAATGTTTGGCTCATTAGGACGGGAAAAAAGAATGAATTGCTCATGTATTTATAATTATGTTTGCGAAAAAAATAGGTGCTTGGACCGACAGCTTCCGACCCCACCATGGATTTAAACAATAGGAAAACTTGCGTGGGTCCCACCAGAAATGACTTTGTGCAAGTTATTCAAATATAGTCATGCTACTCAACACTGTTTCGCAGTTAATTTATTTATTTTGATGGAGTATACATCCAAGGAATATACAGTCTTCCATCGCGTACTTTGCACACTTAATTTGACACTTCGGTTTGGTTTGTGTTAACATCATCCTGTTCTGGCTGTGGTGGTTTTTCATTTAACTCAAAACCTTGTTCAGCTATGACACAGGTAATTCAATGAATAGTTTATCCAGACATGCTTCTAAACCTTTGAAAAAGGAAGAAGTGATCCTCCACTAACTCACCCCTTTAGTTTGTCGGCCAGGTGCTTGCCTATGAATACTAAACACACAGTCTCCCTCTATAAAAAGAAGGGAACAAGAAAAGAAATAAAAACCATCAGACAAGAGAGAAATCGGCAAAATTATGAATAAGAAGCGCTGAAAATGCACCCACTTACACACCTAGGCCATGTGGGTGGGCAACAAATGACCTACCCTTAAAATGTTTAAAGAATGCCAAAGATTCATTAGCCTACAAAAGCTGATGTTAGGACTCATTGCTATTTGAGGGCTTTGCGGTCGTGGGTTTCCTAGTATAGAAAAGCTGGGTTCCTAGCACCATTTAGAGCTAAAGGGAAGTAGCTGGCATCCGTGAACATCACAGTTTTGTACCTGTACTGTACAATACCTTTTGCACGTTGCCTTTCTGTGATTACACATGCATGAACAAGCGCAGGTTTTGTACCAAAAAAAGAAAAGCAAGCACAAATTACATTTTCTTTCCCATATTCGGCTGTAGTTTATGCTTTGTTGGGGCTAATGAGGGACGGCAGAAACCTAAGAGGAGATACTCAGTACTAACATTTATATGGAAGGAAACCAGAACTGAGCCGGGTAAAACAGCAGAGCTCATGATGCACCAGACAAGACAGTTTTTGGGAAAATATTATGTGCATGTACCATTGTCTAAACATTTTCTAAAATAGAAGAACAAAAGTAAACATAATTTTTACATTCACTCTTTTTTCCAAGTACATTTTGCCCCATTTTTATGGATAAAAGATGCTGGCTTACTTTGTGGTCAGTTATAAGTTTCTCGCTTTCCCTAGATAAGCTAGTCAGAGATTGTGAATAGAGTAAATGTGTGGTGGATGCTTCAAGGAAGACTTTTCACGAAATCTGTCATGTTTCAATCATTTTTCCATTTCCTATATGAATTTCTAACAAATATTATGGCGATTGTCAAGCAGGCAGGCTTGACCCTCATAATTTTCCATGTTAAAACTTCCTCATTCTAAGACATGACGGAAAGCAGATAATATCTCTATAATATGGCTTTTAATAGAGCAATAGCACGCAGGTGACTTTTGCATTTGCAATTCTTTTTATTGTTTAATGCACACAAAGTCTGCAACCTATCCACTCAACTTAAAAATTATTTTTTGAGAAAAAAAAAGACAAGAAAATCCACAATGGAATTATTCATCACCAGATTTAAACAGTCAAAAAATAGAACCTAAATTTTCATGCCTGTCTAAAAAAAATTTCAATGTCAAATTTTATGTATGATTATCCTTAATATCCAAGCAAAAAACATACAAGATGAGAAAAAGAAAAGACCCTCAATAAGATTTACTATTTGTTTATATATACCAAAAAGGAAGTGGGAAAAGGGGGAGGAAAGGATGCCGAGAGAGAGAGATTACCCTGTTCAATCAAGCCCCAGCATCCTTCCCGACATCTTAATAATTAAAGTTACAGCATCCAGTTCCAGATGGCTTGGGGTCATTTTTCCCATGATAGGTCAAACTAGATAGATCCTCTCCCTGTAAAGTAGAACACCTGGTAATTAAAGAACAAAAGCTATAATTAAGAAAAATCTGAGGTCATTACTCTTTTGAATTCTACTCATCAAAGCTAGTTTTTTTTTTTTTCCTTACCATGTCCCTTTTGATTGATAAATAATTGAATCAATACAAGGGTAAAAAGGAATAGATGTGTATTTAAACAAAATGCACTTGGTTGTAAGCTTTCTTCATCTTAGGGTTTCTAATTAAGCAAATTTCTTTAAAAAAATAAAAATAAACAAGCAAGGTGTGGATACAACATTAGAATATCACACCATTTAGCCCAGTAGATCAACACATTACAACCCCGAACTTCTGACACTCAAAAAGTCCTAAAAAGAGCAATTCAGAAACAGCATATTAATAGATCTCAGGTACTTAACCCTCAAAGGCAACCTTTCCCTAATATCTATTATCTAAATATGTGGTCCTAATTCCTAAAGCAGTAGCCATAAAACTGAAGAAAAGAAATCTAGTACCCTTTGGTAGCTCTAAACGAGCATTCTTTTCAGCCCTCTCCTAGTACAAAAGGTTCTTTATCAGTCTAACAATAATTATGTGCACCGACTGACAGAAAGAAAGCAAGAGCATAATATTTGCATCAGCATCTATCTGGTTTCTTTGATTATATTTAAGCCTAAGCCCTTTACGGCAGAGAGGGAATGAAATTTGCATCAGAATCCATCAATATTTGTTTGATTTTGTTTTAAGTAATGGAGAATCATTAACCAAGAATACGTCATGCCCCCCTGGCATTAATTGAAGCCCAAAGTTAAGCCTTTGATTTTTTCACCATAATCCATATTATAATCCAAACTTTATTAAGAAAAATGAGAATCCAGTTCACAGCTTAAGTAAGCACGTAACAAAGCACCTTCCGACCTTTATGACCATGTTAGTGCCACCTTTCACTATCCATTTTAATTATTTTAATTCTTTTAAAATTCAAAAAGTACAACAGAAACAAAACAGGCAGAGACTACGTAATCCATGCAAACATGTTATAAAACTAATGGTCAATTTATTACTAATTACAAGGCAAGAATAAATTTATGCATTGTGCCCATGAAATAACTTTAGAAATGGAATGTAAACATCACAGTCGAAGGTTAGCTTTACAGACAGCGACAAAACTTTGGGGTCTATTTCTCAACCAGCAGGCATGATTAAGCAAGGATGCTCATACAACTACTATGATGATTATCAATATTTTATTTGTTAGACTATCTATCACCGTCAAGCTCTACATAAGTAATATAACTGATTTGAAGAGCTTCTGCATTTGGCCTGCAAGTATTTTTTTTTTAAATCTAACAATTACAGTCCTGAGGAATAAAAGTACCATTTGATAAAGTTAATGGACAAAAGGAATAATCTTCCCTACAGAAACTTAGAAAGCTTACATAATAGCAGGACATCTTTAAGAGGACTGGCTACATTCCAAGAAAGGAAGAAACCACTGCTTGGCTAGCACAATATGTTTTTGAAGCTGCACCATAAACCTTGCTACAGTTTTCCTCTGAGCTTGGAAACATATTTCTCTTTTCTTTTTTTTTTTTTTCCTATTTAGGAGAAAGAAAAATAAGTTGATCAAAGCTGCAAATAAGGGAGCCACCTTAGAATTAGCACCAAAATAAATAGGATTGTAGTTTTCCAATAAGACAACTTCGTAACATCAACGGGGACTAAAGCTTAAAACAGTCAAAAGAAAGAATCAAATTTAAATGCCTTACAAAGGCATGGAAATTTTTCTTCAGCATGGAATGCCCTTTCACTCCATACCTGACATGGCATGCTCAGAAACATGTCGACCACAGCACATGACATAATACCAATTGGCAATCTACCGTTGATAAATTATACGATTATTATCAAACAAAAAAAAAACTATAATGAATTCCTTTATTCAGAGAAATCATTAAGATTAAATAAACTATGTCAACCACACTTCTAAGAAGCCAAATCTAATTCAGAAGCAAGCATGAGAAAAAAGAAATTCATTAATACAACATATATTGTGATAATTTTATGCCCAAAAAAATTAAAAAGATAATATCAAGTATATAAACCCTACAAAAGTTCATCTTTTGGTTCATTGATCAAATTTAATGGATGCCAAATATATCAAAAACCATGCAATTGAAGTTGGTTACTCTAGGTTCGACAATTCAAAAAAAACAAAGATAATCTTCTTGTGCATGAGATGCTCTGAACAATCACTCCACACTATTTGGCAAGCAGGCAGCTTGGAGTATGTAACTTTTAGGTGAAATGTATGCATCAGCACAGGCATGAGTGCAACCCGTTTATGATCAGTGAGTCATCACAAGAATTGCTTTATGAACTTCACTCTTTCATAAAAGGTTCTATATCATTTTTAAAACTTTTAATCCTTGCTGTACCAGAAAGTTTGTGTTACTTGTCTGTGAAACCTCATTAAGAAAAAATGACAAAAATATTGATGTATCACTTGTGGTTTGGACTTTAGCTGTTCTTTTCCTTCCTTTCTTTTTTTGGGTGGGTTGAGTGTAGTTTTCCCAAAACTTCCACTAATCTTATTTGAACAATGAGAAAAGTTATCGCCAATCTTATTGTTCATAATAAATCTGGACAAATTAGGCATTAAGAATTTGAACTGCTATGAAGGTAAAACCAAAAATTTGAAAAGCATCATGATGTCAGCCACTAACAACTAATTTTGCAACAATAAAATACGGTCTCCCTGGATTGCTTGTGATTCCCTGAAAATAGTAAAGGCGTTGAAAACATTGTTGCACCTTGGAGATTTGATTATGTCATTAATCATATTAAAGACAATGGTGCAAAGTGCAAACTGGGCCATAATCTTCATTTATGCTTCTATGTAGGAAATGTTGTCACTGACTCTATATAAGAGTGTACACCTTTCACATAGATAGCTTGCCTATGGATCTTGATTGTGTATTTCGTACAACTAATTTAGAGCGTGTACGTGCAAGCTAATGAAAAGAAAGAGAGAGAGAGAGAGAGAATTGACCTTTCAAATTTCTAAATACTTATTTTCATAAGGAACAAGAATCGCTTAGCATGGAACATAAGTGAGGGATAATATCCCAGTAACAAGGAATCAAATCACTGAATGCACGAAAAAGGTTGCTGCTTTTAGGACGTTGCATAAATTCTTCAGCAATATACATACAGGTGGGATTGGAGAAAGAAGGTAAAGAAGAAGACTGATTAGAAATTTATTCTTGAAGAACAGTAAGGTTGAGATGTCAAAATGAAATATTAATTTGCAGACCTGGATTTGCTGAAGGTGTCTGATTAGTAATATCCTAAAATAAAGAATTGGATGTCATTGAAACACAATTATATTGTAGACACTTGTAGAACTTTAAATGCAAGATATTGTCAGAATTGCAGATGTATGTTATTGGTGTTAGAATTTAGGACATGAGCACATCAAGTAACAAAAGCACTCCACGAGATATAAGGCAATGAAATGAAGTCGAGACCACCTTAGCTAAACTGTAATTGACAAGAATACTATTACAAGTTATTCTACGAGCTGTTGACAGGCATTTCTTGAAGAAGAAAGCTTCTTAATGTACATAGTATAATGTTGCAAGTTGTGTCATTTATTATGTGTAGGGATTTCTTGCAATATGAATCCTTCTCTGTTTTTAAGAATCCTCTGTTTCTATTTTGTATTCTCTTAACCAGTATGCTATTTCTCACGCTGTCACTTTTAACAATTCAAATTCAACAAATGAAACAGCCCTCACTAACTTCTTTCAATTCGACTTCTTACTAGGTTTCTCTACACCCCAAATTCTTTGAACTATAATTGAAAAGGAGAAAGGAAAAACATTATTTACTGACTAGTTCAATAATGGAAAGAGTTATGCAAAATAAAGCTGCGTTGTGGCAATTTAATACCATTAAAAAGAAAGTGTACTGCATTTTGGTTGGTGATCAATTCTTCAAAAATGGAATTCATATGAATAGCTTTTGCCCATTAACATACTCTAATTAGCACCATGAAAAAGACATAAATGCAAGATGCTGAAGTTCAAGACAGCTAAAACAAGGTTCATACATCTTTTTGTTCCAAGAGTTTGATGTGCAAATAGATAAAACTTTCATTTGAAATTACACTATCAATAAAATCCTTTGATCAACATTAGTGCACATGTCATCCAACAGCTAGGAAGCAGCTTCTGAAAGATAATTCATTCAATGAACACATTGAGCAATGAGGCAAGCAAAGCTTGAAATGATATAATCTTAAGGCCAAACAAACAGAAATCCAACAGAAGAAATCTTTGTCTTATGTAAAGTATTATAAAATAACAACTGAGACAGGTGTGGCTTGAAAACTTACAGGTGTGGCATCACAACAAAGGGAAAACAGGGTATGGAATATATTGTATACTTGACATAATTCAGCAAAATCTTGCAAAAGGAAACCATAACTAAAATGTACATGGAGATTCCATAACCTGTACCTCGTCTTTTGTTTAAGATAGACTCTTTTGTTGCAAAGGAAGCGAATTCTTCCAACCACGTGCGGTCAAGATGAAGAGAAACTCCAAGCAAGAAACTGCAAATTGTAGAAAATCAGAAACTGTTTGATGACAGGTGAATTTAAGCTGACTCAAAGAAACACATTCTGAGACATCTATGACAGTCAAGGGTTAATAATTTCTCTCAGCAGTTCTTTTGGACTCTACCTGCAGGGAATTCTTTGCAATTTAGTAACATATAGACTTTTGTTTTGCAAAGAAGTAGTGGATGTAAGCTCAGCAATGACCTAATGAATGTTAGAAGTAGTAGTTATTAAGCAGCAAAGCGCAAATAACCAGCCAGCATAAATGAGCTTTGAGAAAATGCTAGAGAGAATTTTCTGCCACCATAACATTTTCTGAATAAAGATTCATGACTCCTCAGGGCATGATTTTAGCAAAAAAAAATCAGGAATGGAGAGTCCGTGATATATTAAACAGTGGCAAGTGTTTGTATGTTACTGTTTATCAACAGATAGGCTCATAGACAAGCATAAATGTGGATTAACACCTTAAAAGATATCATATGAATCAGTTGCATAGTCCACATTCTAAGTACTGCAGAGCATTCGAATGTTACAATTTTCCAGATTTATATCCCAAAACTCAGGCTGAAGCTTCGACGCCCAAAACAAAGAACTTCTTCAATCTTTTTCAAAGGATAGCTCTTCAAAAACTACTAGCATTGTGCTTTCAAGAGATTGAAACTCTCCAACGGTGGCATTCTGCAGTGCCACTTTAACAATTCTAATATTCAATCTGTTGACTCCTTATGGATTTCACCATCAAACTTAGGATTCTTTTGTTTAGTAGTCTTTCATGAAGAAAGTCATGTAGCTTTAATTTAATTCAAAACCACCATGATTCATTTTCTAGGGCAAGAACAAACAAATTGTAGTTTGTTCATTCGCCTAAATTTGCAAAGCGGATTTCATTTCAATGGTCTACGCATCAAGCATCTTCTTTGAAATCATTCAATTGACTGACACCGATAGTGTCATTTAGTCCAAATGCATTGAAACTAGACCACAAACATCGACCGCATGATATCATCATCGCCCTAATCAAAGTCATTGTTATCATCGATTTGAGCTGTTGACTTAAATGACTCAAATTGATTTCAATTATTATAATTCCTACAAAAATATTCGATTCAAAAAATCAAGCTTGAGAATATGAACAACATCATTTATTACATTGTAATATTTTAATGCATTTTTCATAAATTTTTTTCTGAATCTAACATGGCAATTTATCTTATTATTATATTTTAATCAAGTCAATTAATTATAAATTCCATTGGAAAATGTGATGAAACAAGAATCAGAGCAACAAAATAAGCATTTACTCAACCGAAAGTGTGATTCCACGATTTCCGAGAAAATAAAATAATGAGAAGTAAAATAACGGAACTCCAAAGAAAATTAAAAAAGAAAATCAACAGAAATTATGAAAAGAAACGAACCTTGAAAAGAGCAGAGGGTGAAGCTGGTAGCTGGCGCCATTTGCAACCACGAAAATATGGCTTTGAATTTATGTATTTCGTGCCAAAAGAAAAGTTAAAAGTAAAAAAGCGATTCTTTGAGGGATAGAGGGACGCACCCATCGCGCGCGGAGTACAGTTTGATTTTGGTAGCCGTCTTAGCCGGGAATATCTATGCGTATTGAAAATTTATAAAGAGTACCCTTGAGTTATTAAAATTACAAAATGCCCCGGAAGGTTTTCCGAAATTTTACTCGTGCCCTATTATTTAAGTCGTTGCTCAGGAGATGAGGTCTTTTTAAGATTACTATTTGAATTGAAGTTACCATCAAATGGTTTTATACTTTTAATGGTACAAATGATTGTCGATGCACTAAATATTTTCCGTATAAACAATTAAGTTTGAAAAATATCCATTAAATGCAAACTAATCAACTTTAATATTTGATTTTGTTTTAGTTACATACCAATGTCATTGTGTCTAATCAAACACGATATTAAATTAAATGTCTTGAATTATTCAACATTATTCAATGTGATCAATTAATATATTCAATTGATTCTTTTAATGATGTACTTTTAACAATCGTAAATATATTTATGAATTAATAATCTTTCATAATTTAAAAAAATTTAAAACTAAGATTGAAGATTTTAAAATTTGTATATATTAACCAAGTAGAAAAAATTACATTAATTTTATTAAATTAAAAGACACTTATCTCGTAAATATATTTCTTAAATTACGTGAGTAATAGATGCAAAAATGAAAACAATTTAAACTTTATTTAATAGTTATTACTTTACTTAAAATGATTAAATTCAAAGTTAAAAATTTTATTTTTTACTTATACCTCTTCATATGTGTAACAAAATTAGAAAAAAAAAAAAGAAAAAAGAAGTAAATAATGAAAGTAGTTAAAGTATTTGACTTTCCGTTGCTCTTAAATAAATTAAAATTTTAGTTTAAATAAGATATATTATTTGAAATTAAGTTACTATCAAATGATAGATTTTGTTTCTAACTTTTTGCAAAATGCTTAAACCATGGAAGTTTTATACTTTTAATCATATAAATGATTGTTAGTATATTGAGTGATTTTAAGCATGAAAATTTCTCATTAGAGGCAAAACTAATCGCTTTTTAAATTATATTTAGTTATATACATACACCATTATCACGTCTAATCAAACACTATCTTAGACTATATGTCTATAATTGTATAACATGATTCAATAATTAATCAATTGATATTTTAATCGGTTCTTTTAATGATGTGCATTTGACGGTTATAAACAATTGAGATTTAGTTATTAAGTTTTGATATAAATTAAGGATTCAAAGTGTTAATATGTATTTACCGACAAAATCTCTTTTTAATTAAAACAGTATTGTTATGATTTCAAATTGATTCTAAAACACTTTCATTAACGAACTTGAAAACTTATGATGATAGATGATCAACATACTAATTCTTTTCAATATTTTAAAAAAGATAAAATATTTAAAATTTCACAATTCAAAAAACTAAATATTGAAATTGAAGATTTTGAAAATTTTAAGCACTTCCTGAGGAAAAATAACTAGGTTAATCTTATTCAATTAAACGACATCTATCTTGTAAATATATTTATTACGTCACAAGGGTAATAGTAATAGATGTAAATATGAAAACAATTTAATAGTTATTACATTACTTCATTCCAAAAAAAATAATTATTACATTACTTAAATCGATTGGATTCAAATTTAAAATTCTTACTCATAATTATACCTCTTTCTATGTGTAATAAAAAAAAAGCAAATATGAATCATCTCCATTAATATCATTTCCATATATATGTAACTAATTACTTTAAATCTTTGACTAACCGTTTCTCTTTGGTAAATCAACCCTTTATAAAACGCTTACATGATCAATTAATTCAAGTGAAACCCCAGCCGTGCGCATCGTTTTGCTCGTGTTTTGCTTTTTACATGCGTCCACGTTTTTCACCTGGTAACTCTTTGTAATAATAATTGTCTTCTTCACTCTTTTTCAAGTGAACAAATCGACGAAGATCAATATCGCTTCCATTTTGTTTTGCCGAGGCGTCAGGAGAAGAAGCAGGTATGCATATCTTTATTCCATTTTATCTATATTTTTGGTCAGCATATCTTCTTTCTTTTACACATATGAAAATGATATTTAAACATTTAGTTCAACGGTTAATGATATACACATTTTGTAGAGAGAACGGGTTCGAATCATCTTTTATTCAAATAAAAAAACGTATAACAATAG
Organism: Theobroma cacao; assembly: GCF_053813885.1. Lineage (NCBI taxonomy): Eukaryota > Viridiplantae > Streptophyta > Magnoliopsida > Malvales > Malvaceae > Theobroma > Theobroma cacao. Next base: position 36,674,629 of record NC_142642.1, read on the forward strand.
ATTTATATTTTTATTTAATACATATATATTTATTCATGTACATATGCGTTAACTAAATCTGTGTAAAAATACCCTTGACTTTATATGTTACCTTAATCTCTTTGTGAGTATTAGCTTAATTATTACGTGCCAATTTGGGTATAGTAGATTAAACTCTCTGTATATGGAGTCTGTTTGTTTTGTAATAAAATATTTTTTTAAAAACGTTTTCAGGACTTATACTTGTTTAAAAGATATAAAATTAATTATAGATGTAAAATATTTTACGAATCAATAAGATTAATCACGAAAAATATTTACGTCATTGAAAGGTGTAAGTCATTTTTCAAAGAACAACAAAAATACTTTTATATTAAGTTTATGAGTATAAGTTTAATGAATATTAATATTTAACTTAAAAAATAAAAAAAAATATTTAATTTTAAAATTTTAATTTAAAAATATTAATATTTAAATTATATAACACTATTAAAATTAAAAAATTATATTTTCAATGAAACCATTCAATACAATTAATTTTTTATTTATAAATAGAATAAATTTTACTAATAATTATAATAAAAAGCATTTCAATGATTATCATTTAATAAATACACATTTATAATAAGTTTAAATCTTACTAATAAGTATAATAAAAAAATTCCAATAATCGTTATTTAATAAGTACATATTTATAAATATAGGTTTTAGATATCTTACATAATTGATGAATATTTGTATTTTTATAATTATGATAAAAGGTGATAAAATGAATTTTTTTTTGAAAATTATAGTTTGTTTTTATTACATATATTTGGTTAAATGTTTTTGGAAAATATCATTATTGATTTTGTTCTTTTTCATTTTCATTCTTAATTTTGATTTCAAATAAATGAAAATTAAATATTAATATTGTTTTATAATCAATTCTTATTTATTATTTTAATACCTAAATAACTCAATTATGAAGGAAAATATTTTTCATAAAATGATCCAAATAATAAAAAATATTTTGATAGTTTATCTAAATAATAAAAAATATTAAATTTTTTTATAAAATATTTTACACAAAAAAAAATTTCTCTAACAAGTCAATTTTCGGTTATCAAATGGACCCATAATTATTATTTTTGTCTCCATACATCTTTTAGTTACATTTCAATTGGTTGAGGTAAAAATTGAAGGAAAATGCTTCCATGACAGTCCGTCAATCCCTTTGGGAATGACAGCTACGCATGGAACACAAACGTAAAATAGTCGGATTTTAACCAATGCATCTCATATTTTATCTTTATAATGATAAGTAGGGTTTTTTGTTTTTTACTTCTCTTTATTTTACCCTGTTTAATATAAGCATTTTACTTGCAAGTAATAATTTATCTTTTTCACTTATAAGTAGGATGTTTTTACTTTCAAAATTTACTTAGATTTTATCTTCTTTTTACAGGAAAATAAAATTTAACCATCTTTTTCCACTAATAAAAACACCATTTTTGTGGTAGGTGAATTTTGGTCTAACACTAATCAACCTTACCCAACCTCTCTCTCCACCCAACGCAATTAATTTCCAAAGCTTGCTTAGCTTCATAGCATATTACTGAAATTGAAAGTTAACAAACCTTTTATCCCAAAAAAGGCAATATAACACTTCGCAATTATCAATAATTAGCAACATTAATTCAAACATGAGGCTTCCTTTGTAGGAGATTTAATATTTTCTTTTTGACACTTAGCCCAATAACAGTAGATAAGGATCCTTATATCTATGGATAAGGATTATCCGACTAGGACCATTACTAATGGAAACCATTAACATCTTTTTGAGCAAACAACAGTGTCTAAATCATTGAAGAAAGAAATTATTAATCTTACAAAGGCAGAGAATCTTCAACATTAAGATTTTTACTTAAAGATTAAGAATTAGAGTGTAGCACTTCCATTATACAAATTATGGTTAGTAACAAACCCTCATTAATTAGCACTCATGCTTGGGATGAAAACCTTTGTTATTCAAACTTTAATTCTTTGTCACATCTCCATTCGATTATTCACTTAAATTAAGATAAAGTTTGGTAAAATTTTTCCTTTCTTTTTTTGTCTCAAGGTGTTACCTTTTCCAAAGTCGTGTCATGCTTTTTTTGGGTTTGGGTACATAATTTAGTAGTACTTGGTTACTATTTTTGTTAAGTTGATGTAGAAACAACAAATAAGACATAATTTCAGAACAAGGTAGAGCTTGAGCCGATAAATTAGATGCAGTTGGTATAACCTAGCTGGTTAGTTAGTTAATCTTTGGTGGTAGTTCAGGTGTGGGGACACCGGTGAAGAAAATATTCAAGTTAGCTTAAAATGTTTTGTATCCCATCAAATGCAAAAAAATAGAAAATATCTATAAATCATCATCTCGGCCTTTTTTTTTTATTAAAAAAATTAAAGCTAATTGTTTTAATATACATATATATATATATATATATATAATATTGAACTTAATGTTTTAAAGTATTTTATTTTCTATAGGTAAATATTGCATTGTTAAGTGAGAGAAAATATGTCACAAAATAAAACCTAGGCTTGATTTGGTCCAATCTCTGAAACTTGCTGGCCTCTTTGTCTAAGACAAAATTCGAATCAACAAACACGAAGGTCTTCAAAACGGTTCATGTTATATACATCGGCACGACTTATTCCCTACAGTTACATTTCTAATTTTTATTTTTCGACCGATTCAGTTACACTTACAAATGATGTAATATAATAACAAATTGTGATAAATTAATAAATTTGTGCATGGATGCCACGTGTCATATATCCGCAAGTTTCCGGAAAGTCCACGTACACGTACAGTATCCGTATTTTTATAAATTTAGAAAGAGTATGACAATTTTATGGTTTTAAAAGAATTTTTATATTTTAATAATAAAAAAGAATTTTATAGTAGATACGTTGAGGAAATAATAATTAAATTTAAGAAAAATTGGGGGAAAATGAGGTGCGACCAATTCAAAGCGAGGTTCTCGAGAAGAGGGAGCCCAATCTGAAATCTTTCTCTCTGAGAGGAGAGAGAGCGTGCGACGACGATGGCGATGCTACAAAGCATTGTCCTTTTCACCCTACTTCTCCTTATGTTGCTCCTCATCATCATCCTCATCCTCTTCGCCTTCAAACCATGGCGCTTCTTCTCCTTCTCCTCTTCCTCCACTCGCTCTCGCACCACCAAGGTACCATCTCCTCCCGTTTCATTTCCTTCATCAAGCAATCTATTCCCCTTTTTTCGGTGTTTGATGAGAGAAAACTTTCGTTGGATTATAGGATAATCTATTTTACAAGCATTGATTTAGGTTTGATTGTAAATTTGCAATTGCGGATCGTCGCCTTTTGAGCGAAGGTTGAGGTGGAAAAACTTTGTTGAGGATTTATTTGTTAGTAATACATATTTTTATTGATTTGTGGTAGTTGGGAGGTTTTTTTCTGTTAGAGTTAATTTCGAGACTGCTTTACTGGGGATTTTTAGGCTGATTCATGTATTACCTATTTCGTATGCAATGAATCCATGCGCCGAGTTTAAGCAGTAATGTTTTAAATGAATAGAAAAGGAATCTGATAAGGTGGTAGTATGTTACTCGTGGTTCAGCTTTCACTTTGCTGAAATCAGTAGAAATGCAGTGCACCTTTACTTCATACGTGAAATTGGAGAGATACATTCTTTTTTGATAGTTTTTAATATTGCCGTTAGATTTTATGGATGATAACTGATATTCAAGTGGATCAAAAGCTGATAGGGGTAGTAACATGTAATCTGTTTTATATTAGCTTTTTGAAATGTTAATTTGAAATTTTGAATCATGAACACCGGATATGGAACGTAACATGTAGTTTTTTATTAGCTGTCTTAATTGTGGATTTCAATGATGATTATTGGATATGGCTGTAGTTTAGTGGATTTAATATGGTAGGAAATCTCCTCGGAGATCCATGACTTCTAATCTGAGCGAGTCAACAATGATTGACAGCTTAATGCATATTTGTTAATAGTAGATGCTAACGAGTGCCCTACCGTAAGGGCACTTTGTTAAGCTGCCATTTTTATAAATACATATGCATCCATTGTAGTAGTTGAGGGTGAATTTTCTGATTTTCATTGCATTTTGACTGAAAATGTTTCTTCAAACATTAGCTTTAAGAAGTGCGTTAGGGAACTCATTATTACGACTGATGTTAATTTCTCCTTTGGATGGCAAAATCTGGAGAAAAGAGAAAAGAGGATAACTTAAATATTGCTTACAATTTATCTCATAACTCATTTTCTCAATCTATTGGAAGCGAGAAATTTGGGGGTCAAAAACCAACCAATAGACTAATTTTCCTAATACATCTTCTTATTCCCAAATAAAACATGGAACAAAAATGCTAATATCATATAATTGTCCCATCTTTCTCTTCATTTCTTCCATCATGTCCAGACAACTGTATCGAAATTAAATTTCACTTTCAATGATTGCTCTCTGTTTCTCTTCCTTTAACTTTTCTCTCATCAATCCAAACACAATCTAAGCGCACATGATGGGTGCAAATGTTGGAATCTTTCTTTAAACTCTGCATGTGTTTGTCTATCTAAATGAAAAACTTGTGATAACATTCTGTATATTTGTTATATTCCTTCCATTCAGTCAAGAGGAATTCTTGGGAACTGCTATGTTTTTGTTTCTGTTTGAAACTCTTGTGGCCCTCATACATTTTGACACTTTACCCTGGTTTGTAGGTTGGTGACTTGGAAAGGCCCCTTGTATCAGATGATGTAGATCTACCTCGGGAACAAAGCAACGATTTGACAAGAAATTATGATTTAGAGGGAGCGTGCCACCAAAATGAAGCTCTTCTGCGCCCTCCTCGCACTCAAGGGCTTATTCACAAACAACGGCTTCCCTCTGCATCTATCCATTTGACTCAGGGTGTTAACTTTATGCTTCATCTTTTATTGATTTTCTCTTTATTGATATGGTTTCACTGTACTCCTGCTTAAGTAACTCCAAATGCTAATGATTTACTTTGTACAGGTGATAGCCTGGTTCTAGATGTAGCATCTGATCCTTCAGAGGATATTTTGGTTGGTCAGACACTAAAGCGTCCATTGGTGACAGATCGCTTAGTTGAAGTGCAAAACCTTGGTAGACTACCAAATCAAAGTCAAAACTTGAAATTTGGTGTGGAAAATGATAGACTTCAAGAGTTTTTGCCCAAGGCTATCAATGGTCAAAGTAATTTTTTATTTCTCTCATTTGTATTGATCCCTTTTTAGTTGACTGCATGTGTAAAGCATGTAATTATATCTTTCTGTTAGAAGTGCAGGAAGTTGTCTCTCTCTTGAGGTTGTCTCGGGTCCTTCTCGTGGACTTCGTTGTTCTGTACAGTCAACAAGCACTTCAAAGCTGCCATTGACCGTTGGAAGAGTTTCTCCAAGTGATTTATTATTGAAGGATTCAGAGGTTTCCGGAAAGCATGCAATGATAAATTGGAATTCAAATGTAAACTTCTTATGAGTTGTATGACGTTAGTTTGCATTTTGTTGCCTTGCGGTATATATGGTGCACATATTTTTCAATATGTATGAACACTTGCAGAAATTGAAATGGGAGCTGGTAGACATGGGTAGCCTCAATGGAACACTATTGAATTCCCAGCCAATTAATCATTCTGATACTGGAAGTAGGCATTGGGGTGACCCAATGGAACTTGCAAGTGGAGACACAATAACACTTGGCACAACCTCAAAAATATATGTAAGTCAATCTGCTTCTTTATCTACTTGTAATTCTAGCACTTTTGCTTCTGAAAAATATAAAAGGTTTCTAGATAAATTCTATTAGGTTCACAAGTACTGGATTTCGCATGAACAAGAGCTTTTCTTCATTCACTTCTCCAGGATATTGAAGTACTTGCATTTTGGTAAAATTTTCTTATTTAAGCAATTTGATAAGGTTGCCATAATATGAGAAAATGAGTTTAAAACTTATATTTTGTCTGTCAGGATCATTATATTGATATAAAATACCTTTGATGAAATAGGGTCATATCCCACTAGCCACATCCATTTTTGACATTCTAAAAAAACACAATCTTTTTGCTCTTTATCTGTCCAATACTATTTACTTATTTCAGGGAATTCCCATTTGCTTCTATTTCATAGCTATTCTTAAAAAGTGCTGTGGTAAATTGAAGAACTTAACATTAATGGTGCACCATCTGCTGACAGTTGATAGACTGTTGTGCTTAAGATAAAATCCTATATGGTGAATGGGATTGTAGACAACTAGACATTGATTGTTTATGTAACTGCTTTAGTTTATTGATTGACCTTTTTTGTTGTTAAGTAATTCTTTTATGTGCTCATCGCAGATAATAAATGTGCATTTCAGTTGGTAATGTGTTGTAATACTGGATTTGAAGCTAATTTTACTGATTACTCATTATTTTTCTTCTTTGAAAGGTTCATATTTCATCCCAAAGTGAGTGCCTGGCCCCTTTTGGAGTTGGTATGATTTCGGACCCTATGTCTTTGCGTCGCGGAGGAAAGAAGCTTCCTATGGAAGATGTTTGCTACTATGAATGGCCTCTTCCCGGCATTGATCAGGTTTTCAAGTTATTAATTTTATAGTTGATATTTTCTGCTTCTATTAAAAATGATGAATCTCATACTTGTACTGACATTGCAGTTTGGAATATTTGGCATCTGTGATGGACATGGTGGTGTTGAGGCGGCCAAATCTGCAAGCAAGTTAGTATTCCTATTCCATCTTTAGTGTGCTTCCTTGCACGGGTTTGGAATTGACTCTGACATCTCTCATATTTTGATTATTTTATCAGATAAACCTTGTTTTGCATATAATCTTAATCATGCTTACTAAAGTGTATCATAGTCTTCAGAGCTTGTCAAAACTAACAAAGAAATATGCATCTTTTCCCATCTATGGTTCTGTATATGTTGTATTTGTTCAAAGTTAGATAGTATGAGGTTCACTATCTTCTGATCTAATAATTGGTATGACTTAGTGTTGGTGTGATTTATTCACAGAATATTGTCATATATTCTTGTACTTGATTGTATGCCTTCTACTGTTATTGCATAATAGTTAGTGTAAAGAAGATTTCAGACTGGCAAACTCAACCCATTGAACCACAACATTTTTCACTCACTTGTATTACAGTATATTTGTGGATTGAAGTTCAATGTATCTTGACAGATTCTGAAATATTTAATATTTAGGTCTAGTTTTTTCTCAAACGCAGTATGTGATAGATCATTAGCTTTTGAGAATTCTCTTATTTTACAGCATAACTTTGAGCATTCTTGATAAAAGGTTTGTTCCTTCTTCCAGTACCTTTCTCTTCCATGATAACCAGACTGTTTGGTAGCTGAAATTTCCAATTGTCATCTTCCTACGTATGCCTGCATGTTTCTGTTTTATTCTTTTCCTTTTATAAAAAATTGACAGTCATGTGTTTATATGGTCATGGATGATCAATATTGCAAATGGTGCTAGGATATTTACTGAATAGTGGAAATTTAGAAAATTACTGGTGTGAATTTTTAACTGTACTTGCCAAGGGAAGTGGTTAGAAGAGGGAAAGGTAAGTGGAATACATAGTAGAAAAGCAAGGAAGAATTATTGAAATACCATAGTGCTTGAAAGGGATTGTTGGAGACTAGTACTTGTCATAAAATTGAGAAAACTTTTGTGTTTCTTTATTTATCTATCCTTTTTCTTTTTTCTAGTTTTGTCTTTAATTTTGTTTATGAATGCGAGTGAACAAACAGATTGAGATGGAGTATTATGGTGACACACAATGCATTTGGTAATCATATCATTTAGATGCTGTTTTCTTTTGTACTTTTTAATTGATGAAGATCTTTAAAAACCATGTTCTTGTCTCTGTTTTTTTTTTTTTTTTTGCTTCTTCTAAATTTGCAATTATCATATTGAAGGTCTAAATTGCTCTATTCTCGTACCACTAGGCATTGAGTGTCAGATTTAAGGTTTCTGATCTGACAAAAAAACTAGCAGTTCTGCCCTTTTTAGCTGATATTTTGATTTTGAGATAACTATTTTACTAAAAGTTTCAAGAATTTGATGTCCAGGATTCTGCCTGAGATGGTTGCTACCATATTATCAGATTCTGTAAAAAGAGAGAGGGTTTTGTCACAATGTGATGCCTCCGATGTTCTTAGAGACGCATTCTCTCAAACAGAAGCATGCATGAATAACTATTATGAGGTTTTTTCCTCACCTGTTTTTTCTTCTTTACTTTGTCTACCTTCTATATGTATTTTCATTGTAGTTTAGTTGGTAAATTTCTCAATAGTGCAGTGGAATGCTTTTATTTATCGTAATGGCCTTAGTGTATTGTAATTATCCTTTTCGTTTTGGTAATTTGTAGATATGCTACCCTGTTTTCAAGTTGAACTTTAATCTTCTTACGCAGGCTATTACATTTTTTCCACTTTGACTTTACATGTTTGGTCTTCACACTATAATTTAATTGTTTATTGTCAACTATTGGATCGCTTTCTTCTGTCGTAATTGAAGTTCATGGTTTGCATATCGTAATAATTAATTCCTTGCAGGGCTGTACTGCAACAGTTCTTCTGGTTTGGGCTGATGGTGATGAAAATTTCTTTGTGCAATGTGCTAATGTTGGGGATTCAGCTTGTCTTGTGAAGTATGTACTTCTGTTCTTATTGGTCTAAGTAGTGGGATCTGTAGGGTGATGGGAATATTTTATGATCAGAGTCTATCACATGGAGTCTTGAAAGAGTCCCTGCTTGGCGAGCAAGGGAAATATGGGTTATCTTGACACTAATTTTTAATTACGATGGCTTTGTTCATGGCTATTCATAATCATATGTAAGAATTGCTGTTATTCTTACTTACATGATATTGTAAGTTATAAATATGAGATCTGTTGCTGTCAGCTATTGATGAAGAAAGCTAATGGCATCTGTCAAAGCTAGTTGTGCTAATTGCTTTCATTTTAGCCTATGATCCATGTAACTATGACATTACATTGAAGTACTTATGGAGAAGGACCATAGTAGTGCAATGCAGTGGCTGTTATACTGTCATATTGCTGTCTTACCTCTGGCGGAATTTTCTCATGATTTTCTATCCCCGTTCTGCTCGTTTATTTAAAATGAAATTTGCTATCATAATGATGCTTCTAGTGCTGTGCTTATGAAAAATACAATTTTAATGTGACAGTGTTGGAGATAAGCAGATTAAGATGACGGAAGACCATAAAGTAACTAGTTCTTCCGAAAGACTCCGAATTGAAGGAATAGGGGAACCATTAAAAGATGGGGAAACACGTCTATGTGGTATGTGCAAATTTCTGTATCTAATCATTGCAGTCAGCACTTAGCAGCATCACAAAAATAAGGTACATAATTGAGTAATTGACCACTTGTTTCAGGTTTGAACCTCGCTAGGGTGCTTGGAGATAAGTTTGTGAAACAGGAAGATTCACGCTTCAGTTCTGAGCCTTATATAAGTCAAGTTGTGCATATCAATCAAACAAGTGGGGCATTTGCGCTACTGGCAAGGTGATTCTATTGATCTTTGTTATTGTTTAAATTTTGAATGCTAAAATGTATTGCGACAGTCTCGGTGGCATTAAAACCATTTCTTTTATTTACATTTGTTGGTTTAGCACATATTATATGATATTATGATCCATTGAACCCTTTCTGAACCAGTCGATTGACATTTACGAAAAACACTTCAATTTGTAGTTGTTGGCTGTATTATCATATTTTCTTGTTTGTATTCTCTATTTTTTGGCCGTTTCTGTAACACTGTTGAAAGGTGGATCTGATTTGTGCATTGATTACAGCGATGGATTCTGGGATGTTGTTAGTGCTAAGAAGGCAATTCAGTTAGTTGCACAGGTATTATGTTGTAGCATAATATACAGTTTCTTGCAAGTTTGTTGCTGCGTATCAATATTTTCTTTTTGCCTATGTAATGTTGACAAAATTTTTTAACTTTTGTGCTGCATAGATGAGGGAGAGACATTCTACAGATAAGGAGAATTTGGCAGAGACGATTGCTAATGTTTTGTTGAATGAGGCTAGAATGCTGCGAACAAAGGATAACACCTCTATTATTTTCTTAGATTTTGAAAGCAGATCTAGAATATCTTGTAAAGTTGATTCTTAATATGAACTTCAAGGTTGTTAGTGTGAATTATGATTAATTTTTTCAATGTTATTTTCTTTAAGTTGCTCTGCTATCCAAGCTTTTTGCATCATCTTGCCGAGATCTTACTTTCTTGTTTATTCACTGCTTTTTTTTTGGAAAGGCATTGTTTATTCACTGTTAATACTTTGAGCTTAAACCAATCCAAAGAAACACCTGTGAGCCTAATCCTATCCGAGTCCGAGGTGTAAGCTTGGTAGTTTGAAAGTATCTTCTGGACTTAACTTATTCATCCTTGGTAAAATAAGATTTAATTCTAAATTTTAAGATTCTTTTAAGAGAGGTCGTACTTAGAAATGTTGGGAATTAATGTAATCATTTTTCGACCACAAATGTCAATCTATTTGAATGTACGTTTTGTGTTTGAACGTACATGGATTCATGGGTGAAATATAGAAACGGTTGCGACCGTTCTTTCTTTTTTACTCGTTACGGGCGACAGATTCTGACCGTTAGATACGTAGACTTTTTTATTTTCCGACCGGGTTGCCACTGGGTCTAGGACTCTGGGCCCATGCTCCACAACAACGCAAAGCAGCAAAAGCCTCCAAAAACCTCTCAGAAAATCCTTGTCGAAGGCGCGGTTCAGTTTTACTGTTTCACTTCTACAGCGCAGGGCACACGACTGAGAAATGGGAAAGAAGAAGAGAGCCGAAGTGGAAGCAGAACCCGAACCGCAAACAAACAACCACACGAATCCCAGTCTCCTTAACGGCGATGCTCACAAGAAAAAGAAGAAGAAGAAGAAAACCAAAGCAGAGAAAGAAACCAACAGTGAAGCAAAAGCCGACGAAATTCCCACCGTAAGTATAGCTGTTGCCGGTTCCATCATCGACAACGCTCAATCTCTCGAGCTCGCTACTCGGGTAAACAACCTCTGTTTCTATTGACTATTTCTGCTCTCTCTCTCTCTTAAAAAAAAAATATTTTAAACATTTCATTTCGCTATTCCCCTTTTGTACAGTTGGCAAGTCAAATTGCTCGTGCTGCGACTATTTTTCGAATCGATGAGGTCTTTTTACCTAATTTCTATTGATTTAATCCTACATTTTAGTCGTTAATTAGTTAATTAGACAAATTAACTTGTTGTAAGTGTACTTTGTGGTTTGTATAAGCAGGTAGTAGTATTTGACAGTAAGAGTAACTCTGTGAATAATGGTTCCTTTTCCTTTCCCACACAAAATAATTCAAATGAAAACGAAAGGGGAGCAGCTTTTCTTGTAAGGATCTTGCAGTATCTTGAGACGCCTCAATATCTAAGAAAAGCTCTTTTCCCTAAGCATAATAGCCTAAGATATGTGGTGCGTATCAAATTTTATTACAAATTTGCAGATTTGATTAAATTCTTTTGTTGTTGTTGTTGTTTTTCTTTTAATGGAAGTGAAGTTAAAGTTGATTTTATGTTTATTTGCATTTTGCAGGGAATGTTGCCTCCGCTTGATGCTCCACACCATCTGCGCAAGCATGAGTGGGCGCCCTTCCGTGAAGGTAAGTTTTGGTTTGTGCCTCCTGAATTATTCTCTGTTATACATCCTATGGCAGATGAGATAACGAAATTATTTGCTAAATCATTTATTTATTTTGATAAGTTTTACCTATTATTGTCAAATAAACTTAACTCCTCAATAGTCTTGTGAATTGGAAACTTATGCAATGTAGTAGATTCTTACTAGGTCAAGGTGTGGTTGTTAAAAGTTAGCTGTGGGACAGATAAAATTTCGAGTAATATATTGCTATGGTTTTTACATGTAATGGAAACTGAGGTTAGCAGCTTTTACAAAGAAGTGATAAGGTTAGGTTGCAGATTGTAAAGAACTTGGATGTAATTTCTGTGGGGGAATTTTAGCAATCTTTAGTAAACTGAAGATGTGGCTTGATTAGACTGAATTCAATCTTTTATCTGACTTCATTTGTTGTGATAACTTTATAGGTGTCACACTTAAAGAAAGAGGTACAAGCTCTGTGGGAACAGTGGTTGATGTAGGCTTAGATAAGGTATGTTCTTTCTTGGAATTTGTCTCACTTAAACATGATGCCTATATAGTGTTTTTTCTTTTTTAAAATCAAATGGAAAATTTAACATTGATACACAGAGAGAGAATATTACAGAACTTCTCATTGAAAAAAATAAATAAATCAAGAAGATTGTACTCAACTTATGTGACCACATAATGGTCCTTATATGGGTAACTCTCTAATGCATGTTTATATGTTTGCTCCTTGTAGTTGTTAATGGTTAATAGCAGAAGGTTTCTGGCTTTTGGCTAAATATTCCTTTAACGTATGCTTCTTTTGTTTCATTTTGAGCATAGGGGTCTTAAATAGAAAGAAATTAAATACCTGTGGGTGAACATTTAATTCTTTGTTGCTAAGTTCCTGCCGTTCATTTATTGGGATTTCCTTAACTTTTTCATATTATTACTTGGTACTCACTTCGATTTTCAAATAAAAGCTGGCAATGAGAAGGGATCGTATTTGTTTCACACTTAAAGTTCTTCAAGGTTGTATTTTTTTTTTTTGTCTAATTGCATTTGCAAAGCTCAATGATGCCTTTATTTTAACTTGCATGGTATCTTTTCTCTCATTCAGATTAAACTTGTATGGTGAGTTCCTTTGATAAGGAGTGTGCTATGCTAGTTATGATTTTTTTTTTCTTTTTTGGTTATTTCATGGTTCTTTGTGCAGAATGTTGTGGTGGATCAAGTACTTGAACCTGGAATAAGAGTCACTGTTGCTATGGGTACTAACAACAACCTGGATTCTGGTAATAAATTGGTTCTAACCTTATTTTATGTCTGGAGTCATGTGCTGGTTAATTTAAGTTTGGTTGATTGCATGAGTGTCAGAAAATTTAAACCTACCTTGATACATAGGTTTTAAGTTGATTTACATGAATATCTTTATCCCATATGTTACTGGATAATGCAAATTTTACATGCCTTTGCTCCATCCATAATGGAATGTTTGGCTGAGATATTTTTTTATTTTGCATTTAGCAGACATGTAATAATGAAATAGTGCTGGTCAGACTTGAATTTGCCTGAAAGAATTTTTCTCTCGTTTTGTTCCCAGATGAACCCTTTCTCTGAGCTTGTTCTAGAAAAGTTACTTTGTTTGGACTTTAAATGGTGCACTCTTTTAATTTGTCTAAAGTTGTAAATGCCTCCACAATTTGTCCTTACACGACATTCTTACAGATGACATTATGTGTGTTAAGCTCATAAAGTTGATCTTTTTTCCATTTTTCTAGATTTACCACGCCAAGTTGTCTCATCTTCCAAGCCCAGGGAAGAAGCAGGAACATATTGGGGGTATAAGGTGCGGTATGCTTCCAATATCAGTTCAGTATTTTCGGAATGCCCATACAAGGTATCTATATTTTGATGATGTACTTTTAACCCACTGCCTTTTCCTCTCTAATTTCTTTTTTTTTTTTTTTTTTCAATCTACCACTGACATAAGGATAGCTTTTATGATGGTGTCGCAGGGTGGGTATGATCACTTGATTGGTACATCTGAGCATGGACTGATTGTTAATTCATCAGAGCTTACTTTACCTGTTTTTAGGTATATTTTTGTTCTTATTGGACCCTTTAAGTATGACTTATTATTGGTTCGTTATTTTTTGTTGGTAAAACTTATTATTTTTATAAATTTATTTGCTGGTTTGTCACAATTGCTTGATAATTTAGCAGGCATTTATTAATTGCTTTTGGTGGACTTTCTGGGTTAGAAAAGAGTGTAGAAGAAGATCATAAGTTACAGGTATGTTACTGTAGGAAGCTTAATTTCGGTTTTGTGTCTTTCCAGTACACATTACTGTTTCTTTTTCTTCAGATGCTAGGAATTGTGCTTTTCCTGTGATGATGAACATTTGTGCTTGAGTAAAAAATTATGGCAATGCTCTTTTAGTTTATTTAACCAACCAACAGTGACATTTTTCACTTCTGTACGTTGCTGTAACTTTTTGGTTCACCATTAGCTGAATTTTGTCATGTATTAACAGAACGGAGCCAGTTTTTTTTTGGTTTTGATGTTCTGTATTCTCTTAGGGAAAAAATGTCCGCAACATATTTGACTTGTATTTGAATACATGCCCTCATCAAGGAAGTCGAACAATTCGGACAGAGGTACCCTTGATTTTTTTTTTGTCTAATTTTGCATTTTATAATTCAGTTTTTGTAGTCATAAGATCAGTGTTTGAGTTTAGATCTTTACGAAACAGGAAGCACTCTATATATCACTCCAATATTTCCAAGAACCAATTGCTCGAGCATTGCAAAGAGCCAGGAGCTGAAGATAACTTGGACTCTCAAACGTCCAAGCATCAAGTTTTCTCACCTCTGCTGGAACAAAGAATGTTTCTCCTTGAGGCCGACATTCTCCAGATTTTGAAGCTGGTTGCTGCATGCTTACGCTCATGCTCTGGCTCTGAAAGACAGGTCCATGAAATGTTTGGTGCCAAAAATGCCTCTACCTATTCTTGTAACCACCAAGTTTTGCCTTCAAGTTATTCGGCTTTTCTCTTAGCCATCGAAGCCCTTATTTCGGATGCCTGTTTTTTAATTTTTGTAATGTGACCTTCAGTAAAAGTTTACTTTGGCGTTTCAAAGTTTTGCTTCAACATGGAGATAAATAAACTGGCAATAAAAAAAAAAAAAGAAAAAAAATTAAGATATATGGATGGATGGATTTTTGTCTTAATGGTTTTATCAAATATTGTGGTTGTTTTTATACCTATTAAGTTAAATATCTAAATATAAATACCTCTTAAACTGATTCTTTACTATTTTTACTCCAACAAATAAAATTCACTATATTATTTAATTATGGGTAAATTTTATTTATATTTTTCGTGATTTTAATTTCTTTTACGTGACATAATTTTTTTTCTCAATTTTGTCGATATATTTTTTCTAAAGAGGATAATTTTTATTTTCAATAATGGGTTAGATCACTGATTTTGTCTAATAAAATTATAAAAACATATTTAATTGTAGACAAATAGGTTAATTTTGAATTAAAAGTATTTTGATAATTTTATTAAGTAAAATTAATAATCTAAGTTTATCATTCACTTGAAAAAAATAAAAAAATAGAGTAGAAACCTATTAAGTACTACGTAATTCGCAATTGGTAAGTGATGACGTTTTTTTTCTATTGAAAAACATCAGTTCTTAATCTTTCATATTCTATCTCTTTTACTTTTTGGCGATGCATATATTTTCCCTTGTTTTTTTCTATCTTCATCAGAATTTGTGTAGAATTAGAGTAAAAATTTTTAATTTTTTTATAATTATATAAAGTCAAAAGAACCGACCAAGCGAAGGAGTTACGAGGGCGACTATGTACTTAAAGAGGGGCAGTTTTGTCATTTCAAGAGAACATAGAGCCGTGTTTGGTTGTGCAGAATAAAACTAGGGCTGGCTCCCTAATTATCCCTCCTTACAAAAACGAGAGAGAAAACGCCGAACCAACAAGAGGATCGAGAAGGTTTTCGGGCCAAAGAGAAAGAAAAAGAAAATAAAGAGAGAGAGAGAGAGTGTGTTATCTCCCTTACTAAGCACCCCACAAAGGCAACAGATAAAAAATTTTTCTTTTCTTTTTATTTTCTTTACAAAATAAACCTTCCCTCGTTTTTAAATTAAAAAAAAAAAGAAAAGAAAAATTAACCGTTGCGAAAAAATTCGTTCCCGCCATGGTGGCTCAGCTGGAGCACCAACAGCAGAAGGAGGAACCTTGTTTAGACAATTTACAGAAGGCAAAGTCTTTGATCTGTGCCCTTAACTTTGTCTCTAGGAACCTCCCTCTCCCCCCTGACCTATTCGACGTCGTTTCCTCTATTTGTTATGATGAACAAGAAGGTCTTTCAGAGGCCACGGATGATGGGACCCAGGGTGATGATGGCTCTGATGAGGCTGGAGTTTCCCAGATGGGAACGGTCCGTGTTTTTGGAAATTCCTTTTTGATATTTAGTTTTTTTTGCCTTGGGAATTGTTGTGAATTTGAGGGTTTTTTAGTTTGTTTTGTGTCGAATTGTTCTGAAATTTGTTTCTTTTTGCTGTGAATTTTTGTTCTTTTATGTGGTTTTTTATACCCTTTTGTTGGTTTGGTTTGTTTTGTGAGAAATTATTGTGAATTTTGAGTTTTTTTTTTCTGTGAAATTTATGCCTTTAATGTGGATTTGTGTTTTATTTTTTTTTGGTTGTGTTTGAGATACCCTTTTGTTGGTTTGGTCTGTTTTGTTTAGAATGTGTTGTTTCTCTTAGGTACTCTCCTACTAGTTTGCTTCTATTGTGTGGGTAATTGCTATGAATTTGGGCCTCATTTTTTGTTCTTGGGATGGCCAAGTCTTGTTTCAGGTCCATATTATTTTTGTGTTTTTGAAGAAGAAATTATGAGGTTAGGTTTTGGATTGATTTCATTAGAACTTCTGGATTTTGGTGTGATATAAGGAGTAATAATAACCTCTTCTTGTTTTTGTATTTTGCTGTTGAATTGAAGTTCTCTAGGAAAGGCGTAGGGGATTCTGTTTCAGTATTTTGGCTCTTATCTTTTGCTTGATCTTCATGTGTTAAATTGTTTTCAGTTTTCTAAGACAACACCCCCCCCCCCCCGCCCTTTTCTTTGTGCTGAAATCGACTGAATTTAATGCCTATAGATAATTTTTAGGGGTTTTAGATTTGCAGTTGCAGTGCTGCCCTTTTACGAGAAACTTAACATGGCAAAAGTGTGCTTTCATTGCTGTGTGCATTTGGACTTACAATTATTGCAGTAATTCTAAATTGTAGTGCCAGAATATAATCTTTCCGCTTCTGGTTTCTTAAAATGTTGATTTAACATTCATGTGACAGGATGAATCTTCTAATTTTAAGAAGGATGATTTATTGGGTGACCTTGATGATGCACTATCAAAACAACGCTCAAAATGCGTGTCTGGTTTTGGCTTGGCAGAATCAAAGGAAAACCATTATCAGAGCCACATTCATCATCGGTTGAATGAACTTGAAGGTTGTTATTTTCTATAAAGGATCTTTACCAAATATTTCATGGTTTTGCACATAGTCACTATATGTGAAAATTTTTGTGATAGAAAATCTTCTATTTTTGGTTTGGGGGTTAATCTAACTTTCTAATAGAGACATCTGTGAGTTTTAAGTGTAGCAAAATTCAATTTCAAGTTGTAGTTTGGACGACCATTTTTAGAAGGATTACTTACGCCTTTATATTTTAAATCAGAATTGCCTACAAGCAGAGGGAGGGACCTTCAGGCAAAGTGCTTACTTGAACTCTATGGACTAAAGGTAAATTACTGCACTAAAGTTGCTGATACACATATTAATACAGAAAATGCAATTATCTGTTCTACTGGTTGGGCAGCTGTTTATTTCTCCACCTTTAGACTGATTGCCTACAGAATCAATTTGTTTTTACAAACTTGCTTTCTGTTGTCTAAGAACTGTTCTGTTAAGGACTTTCAAATTCTGTGAAGTACGACCAAATGCAGCCTATATAATGAGATATCATAGCAATATATTCCTTGTTGCCACTTTAGCCCTTTTATCTAACTAAAGCATGCAACTGAAGAAGTTCTTTCTACCTCCTGCTTTATCTTGGTATTGGTTGATGATATGAGTAATGTCCTTGTGGCCAAGGACCTTTTACCTGGCAGCTAGCAGAGTTGCAAAGCAAGATACGTTCTCATGTGAGTTCTGAGTACTGGCTTCATGTCAACTGCACATCTCCTGACAAGCAATTGTTTGACTGGGGCATGATGCGATTGCCTTTTCCTTCATATGGAATTTTTGTTCCATTCACTACAGAAGCTGATGATCAAGCGAGAAAGAAACGGGATTATGAGGTCATTTACTTATCTATTAATTATTTTAACTTAGTCTTGCTTGAGAAAGTGCATATTGAAATCTAGGTTTATTGGTTTTGGATGAAATATATAATAAAACTGTAGTTCAACCTCATGGAATGAGTTGACACTGAGAAATTTATGGTTGCTATTTAGTATCTATAAAAATGTAGTTCAACCTCATGGAATGAGGTGACACTGAGAAATTTATGGTTGCCATTTAGTATTTACCTATCAAATCCTTTTCCTTTGAGATCTCATGTCCACAGGATGTGACTAAAAAGTTTACTTTAGCTGTCAAAGCTTCTTCTTTATTTGGACTTGGGACAGGCTATGTAAAAGGTATAGCACGTAACATGTGCAGAGGTTGTCTAGAGGATATGGGAGAAGGGGTAAGAGTGTTCACTGGGTCGACTTTGGGATTGCTTTGCTATTAGAAAGCCCTTCAATGAGTGAGTCCAATCCTTTGTATTAGGAGAAGTAGAGATGAAATCGTAGAAGTCTTGTAGAATACAAAATCAATATATGCGCTATCTAAAAGGAAAAACAAAAAAACTTAATATGTGTCAAAAAGGGATTGAAATTTCTTATACACTGTTGATGAAGTGAAAAATTTTTGTGCAGAGGCTATCACGATTGAGGGAGGAGGAAAGGAACCAAGTGGAGAATAGAAAGAAGAAATTTTTTTCAGAAATAGTTAATGCCTTCCGTGACTTCCAATTGCAAATTCAAGCTACTCTAAAGCGTCGAAAACAAAGGAATGATGGTGTCCAGGTATAATGCTTTCTCTTTGTGTTATATATTTTATTGCTTTGTTATATATCTGGTAGGGATTCATGGGTGCTAAGTCATGCGCCCTACTTGAAGGCGAATATATGGGGAATTTTGTGGAAATGGTTGTCTTGAACCAAATATTGATCAAACTAATTGGAAGCATTTACAGGGTTCATGGGGAAATGAAAAATAGATGTTAGATAGGTAATTGATGAAACTACAGCTTCGCTTTAAGCCTTTGTGAACTGAAGCATCACATGGAGTGCATTCAAGCCTTTTGATTTCATTGTAAAACATTCATTAAGCTCTTTATACGAATTACCTAGTTGTATTCTAATGAAGTCATACTGTGATAGGTATAATTTATTATACTGCAACAATAACCATTGCTTATCATGGCTTATTATATGCAAAGTCCCCCTTACTTTCTTTCTCTCTTTTCTCAATAATGCATTGCATGTGTTCAATATAACATCAGTTTTAGGCACTTCCTAAACACATATGAAAATCTGAACAACTTCTTTCCATTGGTATGGGGAATTCCAGTATTTGTACCTTTAATCAAGCATTTTTGAGTGCTTAGATGTTTCCTGGCTATTGAAACATCCTCATTTAATATTACCTTGTTGTTTATTCAAGTCATACAAACATAAATAGGAAAAGATTTTGGTAGTCTTGCAATTAGAAAATGTGTACTTTTTTACTGTGCTTTCAGTTGCAACCACACTGTGGTTTCAACATTTATATATTAAGTATATTTTGGAAAAAGAATAAGTACTTATTGCATCCTGAAGGAAAACCTTCCAAGAAATAAGTTACCCAGTTAAGTATCTTTTGTAATTATAAACAATGATTTATAGTTCCTTTACTTAATTTGACATCAATTATGAGAAGCTATAGGCATCACAACATGTGGTATAAACTATAAAGAGCCTTACAGGTTTGGTATTTTAACAGGCATGGCATGGAAGGCAAAGACAACGTGCTACAAGAGCAGAGAAATTGAGGTTCCAGGCCCTGAAGGCTGATGATCAAGAAGCATATATGAGATTAGTAAAGGAGAGCAAGAATGAAAGATTAACTATGCTTCTTGCGGAAACAAATAAGCTCCTTGTTAATTTGGGAGCTGCTGTTCAACGGCAGAAAGATGTGAAAGTTTCAGATGGCATTGAAGATTTGAAAGATTTAGATTCTGATTCACCGGAGGTGGAGGCTTCGAAGGATGGAACTCCTCAAGATTCACCACCCGAAGAAGTTACAGATGCCACTGACTCGGATCAGAATGATGACTCCAGTGATCTACTTGAAGGTCAGCGGCAGTATAACTCTGCTATTCACTCAATCCAGGAGAAGGTAAGGTTATAAGCCCTATTATTCATATGACTCTATACTAGTCTATTTTCATTTTTAATGTTGTATCCTGGACCATTGGGATTTTCCCTTTTTTGGCCAAAGGACCATTGGGATTTGATTATCACAGAATTCAATTGCACTGTAAGAAATTGGAACAATGTGTATGTCTACTTGCTGCACATTCATGGCGATAAAAGCAGCTTAAATGTTTTTGTTTGCTTTCTTTTAACTATTGGAAGATGATTTTCTGTTAGTACTTTCAATATGTTCAAGCATTTGTGCAATCCCTTAGTCATGGATTCAATCTCATTGAACATGTGTAGATTGTTCTTGGGTTTTTGTGGTAATTATAATTTGTGGCTAATTTGTTTTATGGGAGTATATTATGTTCAATAATATAATTTACAGGTCCAGGTGGATGCCTGTGAATAGTCCTCTACCAATAGTCAATGTTACTTCCTAGTGTATCCACCTAATTGCTTTCGTTATGGTCTCTCCTTAAGCATATTCTATTCACATTGTGCACTGTCCATGTTTGCAATATTCACGATCTTTTAATCTCTGTTTAATTTTTTGGGAAGAAGCTACTAAATGTTTATGTTCTGTAAACAGGTAACTGAGCAACCATCCATGCTTCTAGGTGGAGAGTTAAGATCATACCAGTTAGAAGGGCTTCAATGGATGCTCTCTTTGTTCAATAACAACCTTAATGGAATTTTAGCTGATGAGATGGGGTTGGGAAAAACAATACAGACTATTTCATTAATTGCATATCTCATGGAGAACAAAGGCGTGGCTGGGCCCCACTTGATAGTGGCTCCAAAAGCTGTACTACCAAATTGGATCCATGAGTTCTCGACATGGGCTCCTAGGTATACACAAAGTAGTCCTTGAAAACATCTTCCTCCTTCCCTTTCTCTCTCCCTCTCTCTCTCTCTCTCTCTCTCTCTCTCTCTCTCTCTCTCTCTCTCACGCATGTATGTGCATGTTTACATGCACACATTCATTCATACAGATTCATTAATTTTGCACATGGAATTTATAATTTTAAATTTCTTATGCATTTTCTTCTTGTTTCAGCATCCATGCAATCCTTTATGATGGACGTTTAGATGAGAGGAAGACGATGAGGGAAGAAATATCAAGAGATGGAAAACTTAACGTGTTGATCACCCACTATGATCTTATTATGAGAGATAAAGCATTCTTGAAGAAGATACACTGGTACTACATGATTGTTGATGAAGGTCATCGGTTAAAGAATCATGAGTGTGCTCTTGCACGAACCCTCATCTCAGGGTATGATGATAAACTTAATAATATCTCCTCCCATATTGCAATCGTGTTTTATCGGAAAGTTTTACATATCCCACTTTTTCCTGCCATTGCCTGCTGGTATGGGTATTCTTGATCCTAAAGACCTCTCTCCTATATCTTGTTTCACCTCTGAGGTAATACAATTGATTAGCAAGAGGCCTTACTAGCTTTGGGTCTTTAAATTGCATGTGGCTTGTAGCTTTCTGTAGAAACATAACAGAAGAGTGAAAATGTAAGGATTGAAAAGGTGAATTGCTTACCTCTTGCATAATGATTGTTTTATTTTTGCCTCCTTTTTCACCCTTTTCTTTTCAATCTACGTTACCTACCAAACCTTTTCCCACTTTGTAAGGTTACCTATTACATCACTGGTTTCAATATACATTTAGAGTTTTTATTTTCCGTGAAGTTGCCAGATCTTGTGGGGGGGGGGGGCGGGGGGCAGTGTGGTACAGAGTTGGGGGGGATGGAGGGTTATATAGATAGATTGATAGAGGTGCAATCTACTAATTACGTAATGCAGTGTGTTGCTTTAGGTTGCCTGTCAAATCTGTTCAAGCCAGATACCACTTGACTGATATTACTTTGGCTTGAAAAATGTCAACATATGAATCTTCAGGATTCTAGATTAGACGGCAATACTTTCTATTTTTCTTCGTTCCTTACCTCGCTTTCCCTTCCTGTGCTTTTGAGTTTAAATGCTCTTTTTGAATGTCATCTGCAGTAAACACTTTTTGTCTTTAGAGTTTGTTTTGAAAACAAGCAGTTTATGGTTGCATTAAAGTAAATTGCAAAGATGAATTGTCTTGAATTTTACCCTTCTGTAACATAATTTGAGGCTAAAGTATTTCACTGCCTTTGAAAGATTTATGTCTGTGCATGAAAATTGTAAAGGCTTTTCTAATTGAATTTTCACCTGTGTGCAGCTATCAGATCCAGCGTAGACTTCTGTTAACTGGGACCCCAATACAAAATAGTTTACAAGAATTGTGGTCCCTCCTTAACTTTCTTCTCCCAAACATTTTCAATTCAGTTCAGAATTTTGAGGAGTGGTTTAATGCCCCCTTTGCAGATCGTGGTGATCTTTCTCTTACAGATGAAGAAGAACTCTTGATTATTCGTCGTCTGCATCATGTAGGTCTTCATTGTTGTTTCAAACTCTCCCATCTATCCTTGGACTTCTTTATATTTGATACAATTCCTTGATTTTCAGGTTATAAGGCCATTCATCTTGAGGAGAAAAAAAGATGAGGTGGAAAAATACCTTCCTGGAAAATCCCAGGTTATACTCAAATGTGATCTGTCAGCATGGCAGAAAGCGTACTATCAGCAAGTAACAGAAAAGGGCAGGGTTGGGCTAGATAATGGTTTGTAGATTCTACTTTCATGTGATGAGTTGGCTTTTTTTAATGATGTCTTGCTTTATCTATTTGTCAAAAACTGTCCATGCTGTCTTTAATACCGTTAAGGGGATTGACATTGTTTTCAAAATGCTAAGCAAGTACTTCAGTAGCCAACTCTTTCTTCACGAAATGAAGAGAGATGGGTCTTGTCCTATGAGAGTTGCAATGTATCAACCACAACTTTCTCAATTTGTCAACAGAGTTTTACCTATCTTGTATAATCTTTTCCATATTTTTTTTATCCAATTTACACTAGTCAAGTCTTAATCTTGGGCTTTTCACATTTGTTGTTGATCTCATTTGAACTGCATTAAATGGTTTCCATCTTAGCAGTAGTACTACCTTACTGAAAAGGAAAGTAGAAATAGTTGACAGTTGTTAACTAAGAAGTTTGAATTTTCCAGGGTCTGGGAAATCAAAGAGCCTCCAAAACCTGACAATGCAATTGAGGAAGTGTTGTAACCACCCATACCTCTTTGTGCCTAACTACAATATGTGGCAGAGAGAGGAGGTTGTAAGAGCATCGGGAAAATTTGAGCTCCTTGATCGTTTACTCCCAAAACTTCAGAGAGCTGGCCATCGAGTCCTGCTATTTTCCCAAATGACTCATCTCATGGACATTCTTGAAATATATCTGAGACTCAATGATTTCATGTATCTAAGACTTGATGGCTCTACAAAAACTGAGGAAAGAGGATCTTTGCTGAAGAAGTTCAATGCTTCAGACTCTCCTTATTTTATGTTTCTATTAAGCACTCGTGCTGGAGGTCTTGGCCTGAACTTGCAGACAGCAGACACTGTAATAATTTTTGATAGTGACTGGAACCCCCAAATGGACCAACAGGCAGAGGATCGAGCCCATCGTATAGGGCAGAAGAAGGAAGTCAGGGTCTTTGTGCTGGTTAGTGTTGGATCAATTGAAGAGGTCATTTTGGAGCGTGCAAAGCAGAAGATGGGTATTGATGCCAAGGTCATCCAGGCTGGATTATTTAATACAACTTCCACAGGTTTGTTGTGCTTGAATTAATCATTATCTATGTCATGCATGCAACATAAAATAAGTATGGCATGAGATAAGATAGGTAATATACTAATATTTCCTCAGTTCTGTCCTAGTATATTTGATAATTAGCAGTTGCAGGATGCACAAGTTATTGGTAGATACGTATGTTTGGATGGTATGAATGGTTTTGTGTGGGGATAAGGTACAAATTTATCATTCTAGTGGGTGATAAATTAAATTTACTGCTCCTCTTTGGGCTAGTGCAATTTTATCAGTTTTTTTTTTTTAATTTGGGACTAAATTGATAGAAATTTAATGGGAAAAGAATATTATGCGAGTGAATTTGGTTCAAAATATGTGTATTTAATTCTCTTCTTGTAATATACTGGAGCAATTGTTGTTTTCATCTATCGCATGGCAACGTGTCTTCTCCTTTAAGTTCATGTTTTGATTGTATTCCTATTTGATTCTCTGGTTGCGTAAATTCAATACCCTGCTAAATGTGATCATATTGACATAATGCAGCTCAGGACAGAAAAGAAATGCTGGAAGAAATCATGCGTAGAGGGACAAGCTCACTTGGAACAGACGTGCCAAGTGAGAGAGAAATCAACCGGCTTGCAGCTCGTACAGATGAGGAGTTCCGGATGTTTGAGCAAATGGACGAGGAAAGAAGACTGAAGGAGAATTATAGGTCTCGACTCATGGACGAACATGAGGTACCTGAGTGGGTATATGAACTTAACAATGATGATGGGAAGGCCAAAGCCTTAGAAAATAACAATGTTGAATTAGGGAAGCGAAAAAGGAAGGGGGGAAATTATTATCCGGATACATTGAGTGACTTACAGTTTATGAAGGCTGTGGAAAATGCAGAAGACATGGCAAAAACGTTGTCAAGTAAAAGAAAGAGAAAAGACCATCTTCCTCCTGGGGCCAATGAATCTGCAAGTAATAACGTGGGAGTAGAGAAAAAGGTTTTAGAATATAGGAACGAGAATGTACCGGCAGTAAGCGAGGGAACCAGTGAAGATACCTACGGTTCAGCTCCGAAGACACTCAAGTCCAATGGTGAAACGAATGAGAAACCCAAATACCCTGGTGTGGAAAAATCTGAACATCAGGGTGTTGGAGGAAGTTCCTGGAATGAGCGAATAATTACATGGAATACACATAAGAAGAAGAGATCAAGCTATGTCGTCCCAACTTCTTCATCAGATTCAAGAGGGCAGAATTCCAGTGGAAGAGGAAATGGATGGGCGTGATGTAAATTTCCTGCTCAAGCAGCAGTGGCCTTCCGGGATGATCCTCGTCACTCTGGGTAGAGATGGATTTATCCTAGGAAAAAAAACACCTTGGTAGTAGTACTCTGTGTATCTACCAAGCTTAGGAAGAGTTTTAATTTTGCCCTCATTGTAATTCAATTAGCATTCTACTTTAAAAATTTGATTCATGTTAATATCGCATAATTAATTAGCACTGTTTCTTAAGAAATTTTTACTTTCTCGAAAAAAAAATAGTGTTTATTGGTAATAAGAACAAATTTTATTTAGTGGTGACGCCTTCTACACGATTAATAATCTCATTGAAATTAAAATAAATAAAAGAAATTTTAATTGTTCCATAATATATATATATATATATATATATATATATTTATTTATTTATTCATGATGCAATAAAATTCACTTCTTGATAATTGTGGAGTGTAAACAATTGAAGTTGGCCAGCTGATTTTGGAGATTAAATGTTTCTCTTATCAAGGAACATAACAAAGGTCCTTTCGAGTGGGATTGAAGAGGAAAATACAAAGAACTAAAAAACAAAAAGATGCAGTGACGAATAAAACATCAGATCTCAAGCATCATTAGAGGAAAATATATGACCAAGAAAAGATTGGGCTATCACCATTGAAAGACATAAAAAGTTTTGGAAGTTCCAAACATACCCTAACGAAATAAATAGAAAACGACAATCCTACAGAAACTTAACCTGCTAAAAGACTGCCCTGCTCGGTAAAATTCAGCTGAGCAATGAATTCTACAAGTTATTAAAGTTCTGAAGGATTCTAAAGCAGCAGAAGCTGAGGAATTCTATAACTTTAAAGGAAGAAGTAAGAGAAATTTATTCTTCTTGACTAACTTCAAGGTTCTTCATTTTAGATTCCAATTCATCCTCATTAGCTTCACCCTCTCCAGATTCTTCGTCATCATCTCCTCCTTCAGGATCATTCTCATCCAAGGAACCAAGCATGTCAGGAGACTTCTTGAATATCTCCTTCACCTCATCAATACCATCATCAGAGATGATGTTTTCATTGATGTTCAACAACATAAACCCAGGTTTCTGAATAACTACCTGAGCCAAATGTCGAGCCCCAGCCCTTCTTATAAAATTGGAGCTCATAACAACTTCCTTTAAAAGGGTATGGCCTTCTTCCAAAGCCTTACTTACTTGGATAGTACCCTCATCCTTGAGTTCATTCTCAGCCAAGTTCAACTTGGTTAGATGCTGCTTTGCTGCTATACAAGCAGCTATACTAGGAGCAGCATCGGCCGTTACGTCATTTCCAGCCATTTCCAATACTTCAAGAGAAGGAGCCGATTCCTTTAGAGCATTGGCTACAGCAATCGCACCCTCATCTTCCAAGTTGAGATAACTCAAGTATATTTCCACCAGATCCACATGCTTTGGAAGAGCTTTACTCAGTGCAACTCCACCTTCCACACCAAACATGTTGTCCCGCAGGTCAAGCTTCTTTAAATGGGTACAAGACTCAAGTGCTTCCGATAAGGCAACTCCTCCTTCCGAACCAACCCTTGTAGAGGAGCATCTGAAATCCTCCAACACAGGAGAGCGCTTGACAACCTCCGAAATTGCAAGTGCACCCGCATCGCCTGTCATATTATTATGAAAGTGAAGGACCTTCAACTTCTCCGTAGAGGGAATCAATTCACAAATGGCTCTGGCAGCTTCCTCTGAAATACCATCATTCATTAAATATAGCTCCTCCAGGCAACTCTGTGATTGCAAAAGAGCACCAAAAGCCCTGACACCCTTCTCACCTAAGGCATTGTTTGAGAGGTTAAGACACTTCAAAACACTACCCTCCAACGCAGCAGAAAATATTTTCATAACTTCGAGAGCCTCTGCCTCTGGTCTTCCAGCAATAAAGTCTGACAAGTCAGCTTCTTTCAACTGATTCTTAAGGGAAACCAAAATGGGCTCAGCAACACGGGCAGCGCCTAAACCAAAGCTTCTATTACTAAAGCATATCTTGGTGTAACAATTTCCAGGTTCCTTTAATGGCCTTAAAAGATTCTCAGCCTCCTCTGCCTCAATAAAAGCCCGTTGCTCTTTAGATATATCAAAGAAGGTTTCAGAGGAAGTATCTTTGTCAGATGCCAACTCCTTCTCCTCCTTCGCTGCAGGCCCTCTTTTAAGAACTTCCAGCAAAAGTTTACTACATTCCTTGGCATAAAGCTGCACTGCAGCACCTCCATCACCATCCGGCTCCCTATCATACTGTTCATTCGCTGTGTTAAAAGCTATATCCTCAATTTTCTCAGCATTCTCCTCAGCCTCTTCTTTGTTAAGAGCACCATACTTCTGGGTGAATATAGAATTACTTGTGAGATTGTTTGTCAAGCGTTGCACAAGTACCTGCCGTGTGCTTTCGCTAGGGGGCCAAAGCTTAATTGAAAATGGCCTGCGTTGTGAATTTGTTGTAGAATCCATCACAGAACCTAAGAAATCCGGCTGCAAATACTTAATGGCCTCAGTAAATATTAAAATAAAGATATTACAATACACTAATGCAGAAAAATTATAAACAAGCAACATGTGAGGATTCTTAAGTTTCACATTGTTCAACAAATTTTCAGAAAGAAAACTGCAATATTGATCAGAAACTTCCTCAAAATCTGGAAATGCAAGTCAAATACATACATGTGTATGTATGTATCTTTTTACATACATACATTCATCCGCGTGTATGTACGTATGTATCTTTTTCACATACATACATACATACATACATGCATGCATACATACATGTGTATGCATGTATCTTTTCGCATACAAACGCACGATAACGAAATTAGACCTTCATTTGCAATCACCAAAACAAACTCTAAGTCCTTTTTTTTCAACGATAAGAATAATAATAAAAAGAGTCAGAATAAGAGCCCAAAAAAAGTCCTTTTAGCAAGAATCTGAAAATTCAAAATCTCATAAATTTAAAGTTCAAGTCTATCGCTTACAAAACAACAACAAGTCAACAACAACTTAGAACTTCATTTTCCTCTTCCGGGGAAGTTTAAGTTTAAATTTTAAATCTTTTCAATAAATTCATTACCATGACACAAAAAAAAGTTAAAAGAAAAACCCAATGGTATTTCTCTTCCAATTATTTAATTAAAGAAGGAAACTAAGCAAAGAAAATTTTTTTAAAAAAGAAGAAAACAGCAATCATTTGTTTATTTCGTGCAGCGGTTTACCAGAGAATTGAATCAAAATAAATAAAACAATAAATATAAGGAAAAACAAGACTAAACATATCGAAAACACAAGATCTAAGACAGAAAATAAAAATGTTTTTTTCCTAATATTGAACACTAAATAAGAATAAAAAAAAACAAACAAACAAACTTTCAACAATAAAATCAGCATAACAACAGTTCAAACATTCCCATAAATGTAGCAGATCTGAAGGAAAAAAAAATAAAACATCAAAAAACCCGAAAAAAAAAAAGCAGAGAGATTGATTGGAAGCCGTCAAAGGAATTTTGAAAACAGAAAAGTTACGACGAGGAAGTTAACAGTAACGGAACCCTAGACATATCAAACGGAAGAAACGAGAAGTTAATGTAAAAGAAAAGAATTACCGCGTTGATTTCTCTTTTCTCTGATTTCTTCTTTTGTTTTCTTGGTTTGAATCAGTTATTTTAGTTTGAGAGAAGGAGAAACGAGAGAGAGAGTGAGAGTAAGAGAGTGAGAGTGTGAGTGTGGAGGTAAGAGAAAAGAAAAGAAAGTGAAAGCCAAGGAGAAATGAAAGAAACGTTACTACTTTTTAGGTTCTTTTGGGAATGATTAATTTGGGGATTATGGTTTAAAGTGTGCATCTCTCTTTCGGGTGTTTGGAAACGCATTTAAAAATGTTCCTGTTAAGGATTGACTTGATGATACCAAAATCAGGTAATAACTAATACAAACCTCGTTTCGCAAACAACTTACATCAAAAAGGAAAACCAAAAACAAATATAGGATTCAATAATTGATTGGGTTGGGAAGCAGAGGGGAAGATAGAAACCCAGCAAAACCGTGCAGGAAGTGCCCCCCTCCCACTCCCCCATTGTCCCCAATCAAAGAGTTGTTTACCAAAGGACAAAAATGTAAGCTGAGATGGGTGAATTATAGTATAAATGTGGGCACCTAAACTGCACATGGCCACTGCTTCAGTGTCACAATCTTTCTTATCAGCAGGGATTTTGGCTTTTTATTATGTGCAGAGGGCAGAAGGGTTTGGTAGTTTTCGTAGTACTGGACTAAAAATGGACCCCCATTCTCAGTGGTTGGCAACCACCAAAGGAAAATGGTAAAAGGTTGCCATGATTGCAGCCATTATTCAGCCTTGTTACAATCTTTCTGTGTTTTACTTTACTGCTCGTGATACTAGTATTAATGTTCAAATAATATAATTATTAATGCATTTTATGCATGAAATAGTTGGGTTTGCCGGCAACTAGCTAGCTAGAATTTGTTTGCCTCTTGAGAAAAAGGGGAAAAAAGGGGAAAGTTGAAGGATTGATGAGGTTTTGTTCCTACAGTTTTGTCCTATTTATAAAGTTTCAAGCTAGTCAAGGAAGCAATAAAGCAGATAGGAGGATCTCCTAATAAAAGTAAATAAGATCTTCATTAAAATGCCAACGACTTAATTAGCTTAGATGTTAAATAGCATGGCAAGTTTTCTACCATTGTCATTTTTCCATTTTATCAGTACCAGCCACTAGCCAGGCAGGTGCGATGTGAAATCTTTAAAGTTCAAACCGTCTAAGTTGTACAACAGTTTTTCACTTGTTCTTGTATCATCAAAATTGTGATTGACCCAAAAGCAATGAAGGGACACATGAGGAACATAATAGACCCCACCAAATTACATTGCCGGTAACTGTTCAATTAACAACTGAACTTAACACTCTCTCATTGAGCTACTCGGAAACAAAGGAGACTCAAAATCTTTCAACCAACCTAGTATCATGTCAACATTGGTACATCTCCCATTGGCCATTGCCATGATCAGCTGGGTCAGCTTTTTCACCGTTTCCAGATGGCAAGCTAGCCTCCAGTCCAGGCACCATCAAGAATTTCAGTCGCCCAGTATTTCATTTTAGGAAATACTGCCAGGTTACAGATTCAACAGCTTAGTTTAGGAAATATCATCCACACTGTTTTGGTTAGTGCTGTAAAGACAGCCATTTGTAGATTTTTAGCAAAAAGAAGGGGGTATAGAAACTTGAGCCCCTTTACGAGCTCAATGCTGCAATGTAATAACTATTTGTTCATTCGATCGTTTGTTTTAGTTTCCACAGAAAAATGTTAAAAAGGACAAATAGCCCATTAGAGAGCTCGTGGTCATAGTGCATTTGCAATGCCTTTTGCTTCCTATTTGTGCTCCAAACTAGCCCTAGGGCCTTGAGCCATAGGCACTAGACTATGGGCTGGATATGTACCTTTAACGTGGATTCAAAGACCAGGCAAATCCAATTATTTTCTCAATGCCAGTTTCGAGCTCAATCCTACAAATAACTTCACATATTCAGTCATTTTCTTTTACGAACATATATTCAATCATGAAAAGATCCAGAATTGGCTTAAAACAAGATGACTTCTGCAACATGGAAGCCAAGCTTCAATAGAGAAGACAACTGAACAGGATCACTTTACAACTAAACGCTTACTTCAGGGGATGAAAGTACAAACTCCAAATGGAGAGGAAACCGATGGCTAGACCACAAGAAAATGTTAATATCTGAAATTCTTCATGCTGAATGAGTTTAATTGGAGTAAGAGCAGAGTTAATTATTTGTTTGAGCTCTATTACATTAGCCAGAGGCATCATACACGAAAGGAAAATAGGGATAGATAACAATACACCCATCTAAAACAGGGGCACAGGTTGACATGCAGATATGCAAGTGCATCAGCTTTTCAATTCTTGGCAAGTTTAGACAAGCTGCATTTGTATTACAACTAGCAAAACAAAACGCATCTAAATCTCATTTCCACTACCATTAAAGTAACGGCAATCTCAAAATATACAAGGAACTCGACATGATCATCTAACATTGTTAACTAACAAACAAACCAAATTTTAAAGGGTAATCATGTCAAGAAATGCTTAAGCAAACTACAACAAGTATGCTGCAATTCCTAACCATGAGATGAACAAACATGTAGCATCTAACTCGAAGTAACCGGACACATTCATGATTCACCAATGCCTTGTAAATTCAATATGTCTAGCAAAGCAACTAGAGCTATGAATTTCAATCTTCACCAATGCTCCAACAGAGCAACTAAAAATTGAATCTTGTCAAGTCACCTTGTAAAAATTTATAAGAATGAAATAGATCATCTATCCTAACAAGACACTAAAAGGACTTAAATAATTTCTGGAATAACCATGAGAATTATTCTCTAAACAAATCAAACACCGATGAGGTTAAGGACTAATTCCTACGGTACAAAACTACTGAAACAGCTGCAACTACATGAATTCCGTACTGTTGTCCTAAAATAACTGCACTGCAACAATGTCATAAAAACCCATTTTCAATCAAAGAAAAGCACAACAATAACAAAATATTCAAGACAAAGCTACTCTTAATTCAACAAAAATACTATAAAATCCCATAGCAAAACTTTAAAATAATACCCCTAAGATTCAACAACTTTAAATTCAAAGCAACAATAACATAGCATTTAAATAGCCCAAAAGACCATTGTTTTAAACCTTAAACCATACTCTAAAGTACCAAAAATAACACCACAAAAAGTGAACCTCCCTATCTCTCTCTCTTTTGTGTTTCTTTCTTCAACGGTAAGATTTCTGAAACCTAGCCCTAGCGCCACGTCCACCGAACTTCTTGGGCTCGCACCTTCTCGGATCCGCAACGAGCAGGGTTCGGTCGTACCTAACCAAGATATCCTTAATCTCCTTCTTGCTCTGCTCATCCACAAACTTCTGATAAAACGCCACCAGAGCTTTGGCTATGCTTTGCCGGATTGCGTAAATCTGAGATGTGTGACCTCCACCTTTGACTCGGATCCTCATGTCGACTCCGGCAAAACGATGTCGTCCGAGGAGGAGGATTGGCTCGTAAGCCTTGTAGCGGAGGATCTCGGGCTCAACCAACTCTATTGGGCAGCCGTTGATCTTGATTAGGCCACGGCCGCGCTTGCAGTAGGTGACGGCGACGGCTGTTTTCTTGCGGCCGAAGCATTGAACGGACTCGACTGGAGCCGCCATGTTTAGGGTTTTCGTGAAGCGTTCCTTTGAGTTGAAGAGAAAGTGCGGCTCAAGGGTTGGGAGTAGAGTGTAATAAGATATGAGAGTGTGGGGTTTTAGATGGGAACTCTTTTAGGGTTTTGATGATGATGATGTGGGATGGACGGCTGTGATTGCGTGGAGGTTGAAATGGCCGATGGGCCCCTTTTTTGAGTTCATATGTTTTTGAAGTTTTGTAAATGGGCTTTATTATTGGGCTCAAGTCCCTTTTAATAAGCATTTTAAATGTGGGAGATGGAGTATGGACCGGACCAATTACAAGAAACCCAAAAGAATATAATTGTTGCCTGAAGGAAAAAAAAAGAAAAGAGTTTATAGCTATTTTAGTTTATTTATAATCCTGCAAAATTACAAAAAGAAAATAGTTTTCATTGAATTAAAAAGATATAATAATTTAAATTTTTTTTGAAATATTTAAAAAAATGAACTAAATTCTTATTTTTCTATTATATTTAATCAAATTCTTATATTTTTATTTTAAGTCAAATAAACTTTTATAATTAATAATTGATTAATTATCTATAATCAAAACGTCACTTATCAATTTTTATATGTAATGACTTGATGTAGCACTGGAGGTAGAGGGTAAATATATCACGTCACCATTCAATATGGCATGCCAACATACTACATCAGCACTATGTGATATAAAATAATATTTAACATTTTAACTAACACAATTAATCAACTGTTAATTATAAAAGTTTATTTAATTTAAAATAAAAATATAAGAATTAATTGAACACAATAAAAAAATAAAAACTTATTTAAATTTTTTAAAATAATTTATGATTTTTTAAGTAATATGTCAATTAAAAAATTGTGTTTTTAACATCAATAATCGAATGAAAAATTTTCAATGTATTTGAAAAATGAGACATTGACAAATTATATGACTCAATATAAAAAAAAAAAAGAAAAGAAAGAAAGTAAATACATGACAATTTGTTTACATTTTAACGAGCCATGCAACCATTTTTATGAATAATAAATTATTATGTTACTTGAATTTGGCCACAATGCTTGAATGCTGACACTGGCTGGAATGCGTACTTCATT
Source organism: Theobroma cacao (assembly GCF_053813885.1). Taxonomy (NCBI): domain Eukaryota; kingdom Viridiplantae; phylum Streptophyta; class Magnoliopsida; order Malvales; family Malvaceae; genus Theobroma; species Theobroma cacao. The sequence goes on from NC_142642.1 coordinate 36,708,197, forward strand.
CGAAAATCTTTTTCTTTGAATATTTGATTCTGAAAATTTTTTGCCCAATGCTGCAAAAGAGCCATAAAATAGACTGTTTTCTCAATACAAAATGGGTTTGCAATTGCCTTGAAGTTAAAGAAACACAACATCTGATGTAATAGGCATGGACAGTTTCAGTCTCAGACTTTGACCTCATCTCTGTCGAAAGTTGGTATCAGACCCCGGCATTGAAAAAGGCATTAAATATCAAGACAGTGAATATCTTTAGATTTGTTGGTCTCATATCATAATCGATTAGTTTCCGTGTCAAATCTGCCTAACATGTCATGGCATAACTATGACTATTCCAGAAACTGTTAAGTTCTAAGTAAGGGGTAAAAAAAATGAATGCCCAAAATGGAATTCAGGAAGATCAGATTGAATCAAATAAAAGTGACAGGAAAAGCCATATGCCCATATGTTTATTGATGGCTGTTATTTTACAGATGAAAATCACAAACTAAACTGAAGGGGTTGAGATTAGCTGACAGCAAGAAAAGAGGCCAATCTTTTGATCATTATCTTAGAATTCTCTTTGCCGAAATCCAGTATATGAAAAGCATGATCCTCTCCCTTCACTTCAAACAGCTCGATTTCTCCTTGCCAACCACTTTCCTTCACTGCATCATAGTACAAAACCCCAAAGTCTCTAAGCTGATCCTTCTCAGCAACACAAACTAGTAACCTTGAGCAACCGAGTCCCGCTAGGCTCGGCTTTCCAGGGCCAAGAGGGTTGATAAGGGCGTTGTCAATGCCTCCAGGTGCTGACGGATAAACAAATTCCCAGACCAAAGTTGGCATGGACTTGTCATGATCAGTACTAGATTCAGAGCCCCAGAAGTAAGGATGGGAAAGGAAAGCTCCCAAAAGCTTAACCCTACCTTTCAACCCTTCAGCTCCTGCTTGGAGAGCTATGTTATGGACTATATTGCCTCCTGCGCTGTCACCACCAATAAAGATTCTATCAAAGTCACCATGGTTCAACAACCATGAATCTTTTTTGATTTCATTGTCCAAAGAGTGAGAAGCTACCCATTGAAGAGCAGCCCAGCAATCTTCATACGCAGCAGGAAGAGGGTGTTCTGGGGCCAGCCTGTACTCTACTGAGACGGCTACAACTCTAGCTTCAGAGACCAAGGCGTTTAGATACCTTAGGTCAAAGAATGAGAAAGCGGATTCAAGACAAAAGCCGCCGGCATGGAAGTAAACTAAGATGGGAAGCTTTTCATGGGGTTGAGTGAGTTTTGGGAGGTAAAGGCGAGCTGAGATCAAAGGGTTGTCTGATATGGTTATGTCTTTTGAAGAGACACCAGTTTCAGGGTCTGGTTCGGGTGACGGTGGCACATATGGAGAGCCAAAGAGGCGTTCCACTGAGCCATCTTTGTAGAGTTTGATGAGTCCGGGGAGCTCTTTGACTACCTCTTTGGCTGTAGAATCCATTTGGGGTGTAGAGAAGGGGAGAGACAGAGAGATCTGTGGAGATGTTCGTTGCAAGAAGGAAGATGAATAATGATCAATCCTAGGCCACGAGAGGAAATTACGATATAAGAAGAAAGTTAATGAACTGATAAGCTGATAACGTTCAATTAAGAGCCAATAGAATTTTCCAAGAACTAAAGGTGGATTTTGACTGTGTCTATTTAAGTCTGATGGCGCCTGCCATTCACACGTTATAGGGAGGAGGTTACCTGCTTTGACCTGAATCCAGGGTGCTTTTGCTTTTGTTTAGGGTAATCATAATCAGGATATATATATGTAAAAGTAAATAATTTAGGCAAACAAATAACATCAAAACATTCCTTCATTGGAGAAGAAAGGAGAAAGAATGCTCAACAGTGGAATTAATCATTGTTGTAAGGTATGGGTATCATATTTGGAGTTCTTTTCCTTTCCTTTTGTTTAAATTGACTACGTGTTGACAATTCTCTTTGTTAAAATATGTGTTTCAACCATTCATTAGTAAAACTACTTTTGCTTTTTAAATATAATTCAAAATTTGCCCTTTGTCTTGTTTTTTTTACGGTTGACATACTCTTCAAAAATCTTCATCACTCATACTTGGCCAGGTTGTCCCTGGTCTTCCCATCCTGGAATTTTTCTGTCTGCTGCTGTTATGGGCTGTCATGGCGACCCACTACTGTATCTTGCTGTTATAAATAAAATCTTATCTTTGGCTGAGAAAAAAAATGAAATTGGAACACGCTATGTATAAGAAAATTTGTAGACGAACTCATATATATGCAACCAAGTACTATATATATGTGGAGGGTACGATTTGAATATAGATTTGACCAGAAAAGATTTCAGCCAATCGATAGTGTTGAAGACAACAGATAGTAACAGTTAATGTCTCCTAGAAACGAACCCCTAACAAGAAATGAAGCCAATCTTTTGATCATAAACTCAGCATTCTCGATAATTAGGGTTCAATACATGAAAAGCATGATCCTCTCCTTCCCATCCTCTTTCTTTAATTGCTTCACAATACCAAATCCCTCTGATAATCCTCAATAGATCCTTCTCAGCAACACAAACTAGTAACTTTGAACACCCAAACCCCGCCAGGCTTGGCTCTCCAGGGCCAACAGGATTGATCATCACATTGTCAATGCCCCACCAGTGGCTTCCAAATCTAGGCTGCAGAATGTTTTTCATCATCATCTGCACTGGGTTCAGACCCGATGAATATTTTAGCAAAACCAAATTAATAAATAACTCATACCAATAGATTATGTCACTATTTACTCAATTTTGTAAAAAGCAAAACCCACAAAAACTAAAAATTAATGTTTTAAAAAAGTAACCCATATACCAATAGATTTCCAAATAAATGAGAAACGATTTAACTGCTACTAATTTCTTCCAAGGCATAAATATTAGATTATGAAATTCACTTCTAATTTCCTAGTTTAAACCAAATTCTCTCTTTTGTTTATTTTATCTTTCTCCTCATTTTGATTTTTTTATTTAATTTTTCATTTTAAAAATTTTTACTAGATAACTTGGCGTAGCCCACCCCTTTTAAAAAAAAAAAAAAAAACTTGTCTTGATGAATAATTGAGTCTTTGGAACTTTATTTGTTTAAGATTTGAACTCAATAATTGGACATAATTCAGTCAAATCGACGCCATCAGCTTGAATTATGTATACTTTTGGATAAGAAGTGACCAATTGTTAAATGTTAACAATTTTGCTTGAGATAAAACACATATTTTATTCTAAAATATTTTTTTATTCTTAATTAATATAATTCGAAGGAGAAGTCAACTTGAGTTATTACCTTTTATTTTATTAATTTTCTTTTTTTATTAAAAAACTAAATGGATTAGTTCTTCAAAATAATATCTAATTCAATGATTGAATTAAGAGCATTAGAATGGTTCAAAAAATTTGAGGTGTAATGGGGGATATTGGTCAATATATGGTAGACTTCTCCATTGCTCTTTCAGCAAAAGTTAATGCACATAGTTGTTGGACTCTCACCTCATCGATAATCCATGCCGCCATGCAAACGCAGCTTGACTTTTACCAGAAAAAAAAAGTGAAAGTCTAAGTCAACTTTCTGTATAATTTAAATTAATTACGCATGTAATGATGACACGTTGACGGCTATAGTACGAAATAGCTTTCTCTTAAATTTTGATTTATTGTATATACTCAATTTACATGCTGCTGGTAAATACGTGTAAGATGAAGATATACTGTGCGCTCCCTTGAAAAGGGTAGGCTTCGTCATTAATTAAATCGTTTACTTCGCAAAAATTGGGATAACCCTTGTTTTTTCTTTGTATACCGAAGATAAAAAAGGCATTTCCACTTTCCCTGTTGGAAGTTTGGTGTGGTGTGTCCATTAAGCTCTGTTCTTTCTCTGTTTGCTCCTACTTCACATTTTTCTGCATAAATTCTAAGTGATCGCGTTTAAGCACCAAATCACAATCAAGCAAACTAAGAAAGACGTTAAGTTCTTGCGCTTTAGATGTATGGTTGATCCTGCACAACGAGATATAGGGGTTATCTGGTTCAATATATTTTATTGCTGCAGGTAATAGTTGACATCGAAGTCTAGTTAAGCATGAAACATATTTTTTTGGGAAAAAGAAAAGAAAAGATAAAGGAAATAAGAGCATATCATAAAGAGCATAACTGAATTGAATTGGTTCTTCCTAGACAAGGAAAGAAGCCAGGCGTTTGATCAGTTTCTTAGCATTCTCAGACTCATAATTTAGAATCTGAAAAGCATGATCTTCTCTTTCAACTTGGACCAACACCAATTCTCCTTTCCACCCACTTTCCTTCACTGCATTATAGTAGAAGATCCCTCTATCCCTCAGCGCATCCTTTTCAGCAACACTAACAAGCAACCTGGAACATCCAAGTCCTGCCAAGCTTGGAGCCCCTGGACTCACCGGGTTGATCATCGGATTATCAATGCCTCCAGGAGCCTCTGGATAAATCAAGTGCCATATCGTGTACATGGCGCACTTCTCTCGTTTGTCAATACTCTTAGGCTCAGAACCAACCGGCTTTGAACCCCAGAAATAAGGGTGTGTTACAAAAGCTCCTGTTATTTTAACACCACCATTCAAGGCCTCTGAGCCAGCTCTCATCAGTATATTGTGAGCAAGGTTAGCTCCGGCGCTGTCACCAGCAACATAAACTCTGTCAAAATCAACATAGGTGGATAACCAAGGTTCCTTGTTATCTACCCCACAATCAACAGAATGAGAAACAACCCATTGTAGACCAGCCCAGCAGTCGTCATAAGCAATGGGGAGAGGATGTTCAGGGGCTAGCCTGTACTCGATCGAAATAACAACTACTTTGGCATAATAAGCTAAGCTGTTCATGTACTTGGTTTCAACAAATGAGAAAGCGGACTCAAAGCAAAAGCCTCCACCATGGAAGTAGACTAAGAGGGGAACTTTTTGGTGTTGTTCAACCTGCTTTGGTAGGTAAATCCTAGCTGAGATAGGAGGGTTGTCTGAAATAGTGATGTCTTTTGATGAGACTCCAGTTTCCGGGTCTTCGGTTGATGGTGGCACGTTGGGAGAGCCAGCCAGTCGCTCAACCGAACCACCTTTGTAAATCCGGATGAAAGGGAGAATCTCGATGGCGACTTCCTTATCGAGGGAATCCATATAGAAAGTGAGGTTTGAAGTGGTTAAAGGTGGGTACCAAGTTCAATAAAAGAGAAAAATTTTGCAAATTTTTTGTGAATGGTTTTGGTGGAATGAAAGAACCCTCATCGTGCTAGACAATTTATACAGCATGTGGGAAAACAGCTAGCATTTAGGAAGCCAAAATTGACCTTTGAATAAATCTATGCCATCGATCTCTTGTGAAGATACGTTTTAGCCATTTATGCCTGTAGAATGTTTAATCAATGTCCATCCCAACCTTATCGATGGAAACCTGTCTCTGGAAGAAAGCTCGTCGGTGACATAGTAAGTTCCAAATAATTTTTCCACTTTATAATTTTATAATTTTAGCCTTATAAATTTTAAATATCTAATATAATTCTCTTATAAATAATGCCTTTGCCCCAAACGCAAAATCCTAATTGCGTCAACTCCAACGCACTAATTCTAAATTTCACTGAGTACCAAGAAAAATCTTTTCCCACATCACAATGTGGTGCCATATTACTAAGAGTCCACACAAAAAAAAAAAAAACTATAATTAATAAAAAATTACACTTTTTAAATGATAAAAGTAAAAATTGTTATTTTGATAAACTTTGGGGAATATTTAAGTTAATTGCTTTTATTAGTTTCGCGGGGTTAGCCGTCAGGAGGATATATTGAATGTCTTTTAAGTAGTGGAGAGGCCGGAGATATTTTTATTTTTCTTCTTTGAACGGCTACGTGAAGGACACAACCTTCACGTTTGATCGTTTCTCTCTGTTGCTTTTTGACTTTGGTTTGGCTGAGATGGTTTGGCTTATGAGCCAAGGTCTGTGATATGAGGCTCTTAGTTTTTGATCAGATTGCAAGCTTGCTGGTTCTCCTATCAGGAATGATTTCTGCACAGGGAGGCTTGGGGTATACTTGTTGTGGCTACTTGCTGTTTTTGATCTTGGTTTTTTGTATATTGACGATAGGGGTTTTTACGGGGTTCTTTGTAAGCTGGCTTTCTTTAGGCAAGATGACAAGATTTTGAGATGATATGCTGATCAAGGCATAGCATCTTAAAATCATGTGCTCTTTTGTTTTCCAGGGAACCTATTCCTGGTTTCTGATAATGAAATCCACTTAATTTTTTATTTTAAAAAAATTGTTTTTATTAGCATTTATTACGTTGGCACTTACTTGCCAAACTATAGGTATAAAAAGCAATTGGACGAAAAATTTGACACATGATAAGCTGTTTGAAAATACAAAAAAGTAATTATAAATAATAAAAAAAATTATTTGACACAAGAAAGACAACTTATGTTGTTATTTAATAAATCTTAATTTAGTAAGAGCTTTAAATTAATTTGCATTTATTCTTAATCTTGAAATTCAAACCAAGTAACACAATCACATCTCATTTTCTACAAAGATCGTGACTGATATATAAATCTATATGATATAACCCACTAGATCCAAGTAAGCCTAATTTAATAATAGATGGACTAGTCATCCATCACATTCACATATTAATTTATCATCAACTATAAATATGCATTTAATTCATTAATATCATCACATTATGAAACTTTTCAACATAAAATGTGATTTCTATCATGTTTTATGCAAGTACTTACATATTAAAATCAACTGTAATTTGACATGCATCCCATGCCTTTATTGCTTTTATTAACATTTATTAGGTCGGCACTTTTTTGCCAAACTATACGTATAAAAAGTAATTAGACCTAATGGAAATTTTAATGGACACATGAAAAGCAGTTTAGAAACCTAAAAAAGTAATTATAACTAGTGAAAAATTTAATTGACACATGAAAGACAGTTTATATTGCTATTTAATCTAAATTTAGCAAAAATTTTAAATTAATGTGCAGTTACTCCTAACCTTGAATTTCCAGCTAAGTAAAACACATCATCCGACTACAAGAAAATTCTGAGACCTTTATATGAAAAATTGAAATGCATGAAAGCAAGTCAAATAATAGAGCTGGAGTGATTCTTTATCTTCTTTAAATAAAATATAGAATTGCCATTTCCGACATACTAAAATTCTAATTTTTATTCCATACCAATTTTTTTTTACAATTTTTATATTAGTTATTGTATTTTAATAGGAGTCTGACCAAAAGTAACCTAAAGGATTGAATCAATGCCTTAATTTTACTAAAGAGTCTACAAAAAAAGAAAAATTAAACTTTTTCAACAATAAGGTAAGATTATTAATTTAATAAACTTTTAAAGTATTTAAATCAATCACTTTTCATACTAAAGTTTGGAATTTAAATGACGATGGACAACTGGTCGTACTTGTATGGAAGCACTACTAGATTCATTGGTCTTTTCAAGCATTCTTCAACTTTTACACAGGAAATCAAGCGTTCACCAAGAAACTGTAACTGCTCATTTGAACAAGCATTTTCTTAGGCCAACAGAAAAAAAAAAAAAAAAAAAAGTACAAGCATTTTCAATGAATGCCAACTTTGTAAGTAGTTGGAATACATTTAAATCTAATAACCAACACAGTCCACGAAGATCAAAAGTGGAGGCCAAAAGACAATGAATTAAAGAAGAAACCTTATAGCTTTTTCTACAAGCAACGGTAACTCTGGCATCAGTAATGATTATGAACCACGCTACAAAGAACCAATTAGAACCTTCCATCGGCTCCACAACATCAAAGAAGATCTGCTACTTTCTGTACAACGTATCTAGTTAGAGATCAGGAGTTAAAAACCAGCCTTCTATAGCCGAAGGTTATGTGGGTTAGGTTTTGTAAGTGCTTTGGCAAAGTAATTGCGGATCTCCGGAATTATGCGCTGGATTAGATGCAAGTGCCTGCAGTTACACACCATGTGCACAAACTTTTCAGCAGTTGAGATAAATTTTAATCCTGCAACTAATATTAGTGAAGACGAAAGCAAGCTACATCATGAAAATGCCGCAGACAAGCAGGAAGATGAAAGCATGCTACATCATGAAAATACCGCAGACAAGCAGGTACACAACTACCCAAAAAGGGCATTGGAATATACGACAAATAACACTACGTGATGTTTGACATACTGTTAAATTCCTAAAGAAAAGCCTAGTTGTGGAAGTTGATTCAAGTACATACCCAGGTCTTGTGCTCAATTTATCGAAATTCTCCAAGATAAACAAAATGCAAGTGTGCCTCAATGATATAGCATGGAAGGCTTCTGAGAGTTCATACATGCTTGAAACATTTTCCAGCGATATATCCTTGAATGAAAACAGAAAAAAGTATCAGATGTCAAGTTTCAATTTTAAAGCAGCAAAAGGATTCAAAGATCTCCAGACAACCCTTTTGGCTTACCTGTGCAATGGTATACTCGCAGAGTCGCTTAAGTCCCTCCAAAAGATATTGGTCAGCTGCTCTAAGCAGATCTTGAGCAATATCCAATGTAACATCTACTGATCCGGTGTATATAAATCTGTACAAGAATGAAATCAAGTAAATTATTGATGCTCGAAAAGGAAGGGACTGTGGGGAAGGGATTGACAAAGAATTTGTAATACCTCATCATCAACTCAAAAACCTCCCATCTAATGTTTGGAATTTCAATATCCCTTGCATCTTTTTCCTGCAGCACATGCCATGAAGACTTTAAGAATGAATATCATGTAGATACAAAACATTGTTTCCATCCTGTAGGGACTGCTATAGGTTTAAGATTAAAGCAAAACTAAGAATAAGAGTAGTAGCTACTTTCAAAAAGAATAAAATAAGGCTAACAGTTACAAGTGAAAAGCCTAAGCTTGCAAAAAGAGATGAGTTTAGTGCATTTCCAAGACCATCAGAAATAAAGGATCATATCTCATATCAGCTGGAAGACAAAGCATAAAATGTAGACTCTCCCCGTTGTTAGAATGATACTTGAACAATAACTCCCATCCCAACACCCAGGGTGAAGGGATTTCTTGGCCACTCTTGGGAAGAGGAGGAATGACCAACTGAGACATTAACATGCCGCAAAAGTGAACTCACCCGATAACCACCATCAAACATAGCACGAAATGCATCGGAAGAAGCAAGCAGGCAGATTCTGTGAGCATAGAACCGTCTACCTGCAGAAGAAAAGCAAGACAGGGTCTTAATTACAACAAAATCTATATTTTGACCCTCACCAAATGTTTCTCCATATCAAGTATTAGAGCTTTAAGTAATCAGATCAGATAACAACCTTCAACTAGGAACGTAACATCAGATAATGTAGCATTGTTCACATACTGCTCCCCCAAATAGACCTGCATTAAAGTTGTATGTTATAAGAGGCACTTAAAATAGAACTTTCAAAAGTATAAACTATTCTCATACCTCATAACCAGTTACGAGAATGCTATAATCTACTCATGCAATTTGAAATGATTATATGAACACACATCCGTACATATATCAGACTCTGGAGCAAAAATAATGATATCTATAAATAAGTTCTCATAATCCAGATTGGAGGTTTTTCATTCGGTTCCTGAATACATTTGGAAAAGCATAACAGAAAGAAGAAAGAAAGTTGACAATTCTGCAATTTCCTTGTTCTTTCCATCAATCTGTCCAAAACTGGAAAAGTACTTGCTTTTATTTTGACAAACTTTCTTTTTTCTTTCTTTTGGTTTAGAAATTTGTCCTAATTACCAAATCAGCTCCTATTTCAAGGTCTTCAAATTAAACACATACTTCAAGAAGATATACTACCGAGGGATATGAATGTAATTACAATTCAAAAAAGAATGAAAAGATATGTATTTTAATATACGCCCAAAAGTTGGCCAAATCATGTGAACTATGCATTAGCTTTCCTATATTTGGTATCCAAACAGTTGGCATGTGATTTTGACATCTTATATTTGTTGTTCGTTGACTTGCACTTCGCATTACCAAAGTGTGCTCCACAAACATAATAATCCGAACATGTTCCATAAGATAGGAATTTATAGCTCTTCAGTTTTTCACAAATTTCTATTCCTCTGACTAAATAGCAAAATAACCAAAGGATCCTACAACTTCATGATAGGAAATCTTCCATTAAGGTCCCATATTGACTGCAATGAGGTATTCTCCTATACAGATACTTTGTGAAATCTCCATCATTCTCAAATATTTGGTTGGGTGCAACAGCCATCCAGTCAGCCTAGTTCTATACCACTGTCAACTTTACATTTTGATATGAAATCAAACATGGTCATAAATCTAGCCTTACCATAATCATGGAACATGATATAACAATACACAAACATGATACATCAATTCAAATTTAGGATTTCAGGCACTGGAAAGGCATGGAATTAGACTAACCAGCCTGTTACAAACTCACCTGTGGTGTTGGAGAAGGGGGAGCTGCATCCATAGGAGAAAGACTCATAGCTTTGTTGGCCAACTTGTACAGAGCAACAGCACCATCAAGTTGCTGCTTAGGACTTGTAGAACCAAGAAGCCCAAGAAGCAGCTCAAGTCCTGCAAGAAAATACAGCACAATCAGCCTCTCAAAGCAGACCAAACATGTGTGCTCCACTCATGCAATACCCTAATTTAAATTGCATGGAATTAAGAATATGACTGATATTTGGGATAACTGAAGAAGGGGTGAAGAATATGGACCATTGTTATCAATGAATATAGTTCTCTGATCCTCTGGGGAACAAAGATGAGCAAGAGCCAAAGCCACTCGTCGTTGGACTGGCTTCTCAGCTACACGCATCAGATACAGCAAATGGTTCAAAACCTACAAAAGGTAATTAAAACCAAAATCTCAGAAATTATACACAAATTTAATGAGACCTAATCCTTAAAGAGCACTGAAGAGATAGGTCTTTCTGCAGTCCAAACAGCAAAATATGATAAATAAATGTATAACAGTAAAGGGTAGTAAATAAGAACGAAAATGCTTACCCGCCCATGAATCTTCTCCTCCAGTCTTTTCAGTGTCTTGGCAACACAGTCTTTTGTTGCCTGAAAGTACCATTACCAATAGTAAATCAGTTAAGGAGAAAATACAACAAGAGCTGGTAAACTTTTGAGGTTCTTATGCATATCATGCCGCAATAAAGAAACTAGTAGCATCAAAACTAAGGGGAGAGCAAGAGGTAAAATCTGAAAGGATTAACATACTTGAACAATAAACTCTCCATCTTGCAGCCGTTGGACCCCACCCACCATAATAAAATCAGATACGTTATCCTATTGGAGAGAAGAATATATTAACACCGTGTTACAGGACAACAAAAAATAAATTCAAGCACTTTCCCAGGTTCACAATGATCACATGCTACCATACCTCATTATCTGCAAGACCATAAAGAGCAAATGCAGCATTGTGTTGCAAAGATCCATTCTTTGAATCTAGAAGTTTCAACAAAGGCACCAAACCACCATTATGTGCAATACCAGCTTGGTTGTGTGTGTCCTGAAATCAGAATTACCTTTCAGTGACATAGAACTATCTACTAGTTCCAGCACATGAAGACAGGAAACTTAGTTGACAGTATCAAGTTTCACAGCAACATAAGAAAACAATCACTGGAGATTTTATAACTACACATGTTGAAAATGTGAGTAGCAAAGCCCTTGCAATGTGTAACAGAAACAAAAAGATTGAGCTCAAGAGAAACTCGTATCCATTCAATGCTGTGGAGCAAAGACTCTTAAAATATCAGGCAGAAAATATGATATGCCAACAGACATGCCAAAATGTTGAGAGATGAGTTGAGAGCCTCAAGTTTCGCAGTAACATAAGACAACAATTACTGGAGATTTTATAACTACACATGTTGAAAATGTGAATAGCAAAGCCCTTGTAATGTGTAACGAAAACAAAAAGATTGAGCTCCAGAGAAACTTGTATCCATTCAGTGCTGTGGAGCAAAGACTCTTAAGACATCAGGCAGAAAATTTGATATGCCAACAGACATGCTGAAAAGTTGAGAGACGAGAAACATAAAAGAGTGGAAAACAAGGGATACAGAAGGGTAGATTCCAATATAAGGCCACGTTAATCACATGAGATATAACAATTGCAAAACCAAGTGAACAACAAACAATCGGATTGATGGAACAAGTTTTGTGTAATTTAGTTCACAAACTGGCTGAAATTCATTAAGTATAATTCAACTTCAAATGATACTCAAAATGATGCAAAAATTTAATGTAAAGACAAGTAAACTCATTATTCTGTCATAAATATCTCAGCAAAAGTAAAACCATCCACAAGCTTGAAGACAAGCCATTATGCATTGTTCACAGCATTAACAAAAGCTTGAAATTGTACAACTAAGAAAAATAAAAATAATAACCTGTGCCAACCTCCCCAAAGCAAAGGCTGACATCTCTTTCAGCTGTACATCTGGAGAGTGAAGCATATCGATCAACGGTCTGACAGCACCCCTTTGTACGATATGAACCTGCAATATGTCAGCAGTATATGTCAAAACAATAAACAATGAAAATTAAGATAAAGTGAAATGATAAGTGGTAAAGCATAGAGACCAGAGCTCCTCTTATTCCATTACAAGGACAAAGGAAATGATACAAAAAGCTAATTCATTCAAAATATTAGGACAATAATTTCAGAGCCAATCATTGTTTTTTCTTCCTGCGTCCCCTAAATAGACAAATAGAGCCAGGAAGAAGTCTCTTAAGCCTAGTGAACTATAAAGAGAGAAGAAAGTAATTACCTTGCAATCGGAATCCGTTGCAGCAAATTGTCCAAGTAATAAAGCTGCCTCCCTTTGGCTCTCTGAGCAGCAGGAGCTGTTTTCCAATGAAACAAATAAATTAATAAAAGTGGAGAACTCTGGATAGACTGCAGACTGCAGTTCAAAATAACAGCCCAAGTGTAACACAATTAAGAACACTGCTAAACCAAGTAAAAGAAATATCAAAACAAATTGAAGCATACGTAAGCAAGCCAATGACAGGTTGCAAAGCCCCAGCAGCAAGAACTTCTTTTTTTATGTTCGGTGATGAATGCACCAAATTGCCAATCACACCAACCTACAATCCATAGGGCAAAAGAGTTTGATTCTACAGCTGGCATAAAAAATAAAAAGAACTTAAACCTAGTGGACAGTGGCAAAATAATTAACTTGTGCTGCAATAACATCCTACCGCTTCATAGTGTATAGCAGCATCCTCTGATCGTAGCATGAGAATAAGAGAAGGAAGAGCGTTGCATTCAACAATCTGCAAAGTCAAAGCATTCACTCTATTGACTAGCACAGAAGGCAATTTTATCCAATCAACTTCCAAAGGCAAGTCTGTTACCTGATTCTTGTTTTCATCATTTTTGAATGCTAGGGTTCGCAATGCCCCAGCAGCTGCTCTCTGCACCTTTGTATCAGTAAAATCAAGCAACTCAACAAGAGGTGGAATCCCACCTTCCATTCTGTCAAATTAATCCTGATAGTGATTAAAAAGCCACAGAGCTAAAAATCTAACTTGAATGAAAAACTGCACAATTTTAGCACCTGACACGGGTTTTAATGCTGCTATTCTCATGAGCAAGGTTGGTGATAGCATCAGCCGCTCTTCTAATGACACTAATCACAGCACGAGAAGTAGAACCATCCTTGTGCCGCCTCAACAAATTCACAAGATGTGATAAGGCCCCAGAATCAACTATAAGTTGCTGATGTTCTGGCTGTTCCCAGCAAAGCCAAAATAAACCTTAGCACATTCAGTTATTAAACATTTTACATACAGTAATAGTGCGACCACAAACCATGAAAAACCAAAGAAAATTACCAGACTCAAGACATAGCCAAGCTTTAGTGGCAGGATCAATAAAATTAACCACCTAAATCTATATGGCATTTTCTGCTCTAATGATACCATCTCTATGCACCAGAATCTGTTTCTTTTAATCACAGCCTATATAACAGGTTAACACTCCTCAAACTTTCTCAAAGTTCAACTTTTTCTATATATGGTAAAATTGAAATTGCATAATCATCTTATGTAAGTGTAACATTCTTTTAATAAAGAAAAAATTTGCACAAAACATCAAATATTTACTAATGCTACTAAAAAGGATTCAACTAAGAAAAAATGCATGCATATCACGAAACAAGTGAACTTCCAACAAATAATTCAAAAGTTAAACTACAACAGATACTAAACAAAACTATAGTACTCGATAAAATAAAAGCACGATAGTAACAACCAAATTTCTATAAAAAAACTAGAAATTCAGTAAAATTACCTTTACGGCGAGAAGTCCCAGCGCAAAAGCACTTCCTTTTTCAACCTCGTGCTCGAAAGGCTTCGGGCTTCGGTCGCCGTCACTACACGGAGGCGCTTGCAGATGCTTAACTAGAGCCGGAACCGCACCACCTTCAACAATCACATTCACCACTTCCTCTGCCAAAACAAAAAAACAAAAATATTATTATTACCGTTAAACCTGAAATTCAAAAACAGTAAAAACACAATAAATTGAATGGCAGTAAGTGTAAAAAAGAATGAGATCGGGATTGGAGACTTTGAATATTTACCGTTCTTTGCAAGCTCGGCCAGCACGTGAGTGGCTCGCTTGGCAGCGGCGCGATCAGGTTCGCGCCAAGAGAAGGTGGAGTCGAGGACGCTAACCTGAGCGGTGACTTCGGCCAAGAGAGCACGGCGGGCGTCGCCGGTAGGGAGAGAGGTTTCGCGGTCCTCTTGGTTTTCTTCCTCCAGTTTCCGTTTTTGCCCCTTTCGTTCTGGGAGGCCCTGGTCCTGGCTCCTCTGAAGCTCCATCAAGAAGGAACAAAGAAAGGAAGAGACAAAGAGAGAGAAGGTTTTATCGGAAATGAGAATCGTGATTTGAAAGAGAGAGAGATTGGATCAGGGGTATTCTGGGGATTGAGTAAAAGAGGTAACTTTTTCTTTCTTTCTTTTCTTTTTCTTTTTCTTTTTCTTTTTTTCTCTTAAAGAAAAGAAAAGATTAATGTCGGGTTTAAACCGGCCACGTTATTTCCCCATTTCTGGCCCTTATATGCTTTAGCCCTTTCTTTAGATTTGATGATTAATAATTTATGATGCTTAATTGATCCTAATTTTTCTTTTATTTTCCTTTTGTGTTAATTATTATGAAAAATAAGCATAATTGCTGCTTCGAAATGGATCATTAAATATTAATATTTTTTGTCATTATAAATTTAGCATATATAAGTATTCTTCTTAACCATTTATAGTTTAACGTTCATATAAAATTATAAGTTTTTCATAAATTTACAGGTTTGAGATTATTCAATTTTTTTCCTTATTTACCCCTTGTATTCGTTAACAATTATTTTTTAATAATATTTAAAGTTAAATATGATGGAAAACCATTTCATTAAATAATTACTACTAGAAGAAAATAAGTTGTTTAACTAATTATTATTGAATTTTTTTGTTACATTCTTCATATTGAAATTTCATGAAAATAAAATTAAGTGATAATTTCTAATACCATTTACTTTCAATTACAAAAGGAAAATGTTAATAATACAACAACGCTTTTCAAGAAAAAAAAATGAACCATTATGATATTAAGTAAGGTGATATTCAAGAAAATAAATTAGTGTTAATGCATTATTCCCTTTAAAATTGACATAAATAGTACATTAAATATAATTTTTTAAAAATATTATTTTAATTATCCTTTATAGATATTGACATTTTACAAAATAATGAAATGAATGAACGGTAAAAATAGTCAAAGTATATTTTATTTCATCTTCGTTATTTATTTGAATTTGAATTTGATGTTTTGTACCACTTTTATATATTATTTATTTTATCTTATTTATAACTGCTTATCTGTCAGCTTTATCTGCCAATAATAATGTGTAGGAGGGCAGATGCTATAGTCATAAATAAATAATTAATTAATTAATTTTGTTATATCAAGTTAATAAACTTAATTTTTGAAAAAACAAGGGGCTTTTTAAAGCCTTAAACCACGCAAATACTTTTCCTCCGGAGTCCTGACGTCTCTTAAAGTGCTGACTTAATGCCTGTGACCGTGATAGCGTCGAAAGCGAGAGGGTAAGAAAAGGAGCTAACGTGCCCATGTTTGGTGAGTGGGTGGAAGCGTAGGCTCCACTTCCTTGCACGTTAGTTAATATATTTTTTTTGGGTTTGGTTAAAATCTGCAAAAGGAAAATCTTTGTGTCTCTACTCTCCACCTTTTATGATTTCATGATCGTATTGAGAATGAAATAGGCTTTGGCCTATTCTAAGGTTCACAAATTCACACGAAATCGCTTTCCCTTTTTTAAAAAATATTCATAAATAGAGCTATTCTAATTTCTAAACGTGTATAAAGTTTGTCTTTCGATTACTAACAAAGTAAAGAGTTTTCATTATGGTTGGTAATTATTGTTACTTGTAGCAGCTAAAAGTTACCGACATTGCTAGTTTTGCTCTTATTTTAGAGTTGTTAATCACTATGTTATTATGTTGTTGTTGTTCTTAAGTTTTTTCTTTTTGTATTAATAACTTGTAATTGATCTTAAGACTTGCTTATAAGTTTTTATATTGCATTATTTTTCTTTTGTAAATTTTCAATTTAGGACCCCATTAAAGGTAATGGAAATGGCAAGGGATAAGCTTAGAACATGGAGATATTCAAGTGGGATGGAGTACGGACAATTGTCTGGGATGGTTTTGACGTATGACTGTTTGAGCGTTTGCATCGATCTAAGCTGGAAATCAGCAGTATCGTGAGGGCATCACCTCATCCTTTTGAACCAGCCAATCAGCGGGGCTCCTGCACGTGACCAAAACCAAGTGATATTACACGAGCGATAAATCAATGGTCCCCCTCGACCGTAACATTTGTTGGCAGGAAATGGATCGGGATTACCTTCATCAGGCCCACAGATTTGGGATCCTATGAAGGATGGGATTAGGACAGAGAGGAAAGGGGAGGGGAAGATCCTTCATCACTAAGATTAAATACTTTTATACACTGGCTAGCCATGTACTACTTGCTATTTATTGATTCTATGCTGCCACTTAACTAAAAATGACTTGTATTAGCAACATCCCACAAATATGTGTAAAATAAAAAATATAAATGAGGTCTTTTAACTTTATAAACAAAGGAAGAATAATTGTGGGTGGAAAAATATTTAGAATTTTGGCATAATACTTTATAAATTTTTCAAAAAAATTCAAATAATTTTTTTCTTCTATTGTGTTAAAATCAAATTTATGTTTTTTTATTTTTTATCAAATAAATTTTTACAATTAATGATTCACTAATTGTTATTAATCAAAATATTATTTATTATTTTATATTCATGTGACATTGGCATATAAAATGAAAAATATCAAGTGGTAATATTACCCTATCATATTAGTGTGTCATGTCATTGTCTACTATGACATGTCAACATGTCATATTAGCATTACATGGCACTGAATAATATGTAATATTTTGACTAATAATAATTAATCAATTAGTTGTTATAATAGCTTATTGAATTTACAATAAAATATAAATACTTAATTTAATATAATAAAAAATATTTATTTAATTTTTTAAATAATTCATATAATTTTTAAAGTTTTTTTTTTTGGAAGATAGTAGAGATTGTTGGAAGAAACTATAAACTTTATATTTTAAACATAAAATCATTATGGATTTGTTGTATATTAATTAATATGTAATTTTTTTTAGGTGAACAAAAAAATGTAGATTTTAGATAATGAATTTGTCAAATTTAATATGAATATTTTTAACAAAATTTTAACTACCATTATTTGAAATTACTTGAATAAACACTGACTAAAGTGATTCAAGATAAAGGACTATAGTTTTTCCTTTAAGCTCTTCGATAAGTAGACTCTTTTAAGTTAACTATGTGACTATCTTGTTCAATATTTCTCCTGTTTTATCTACACCTTTCCTTGAGTAATTTAGTCCATGAGATTTTGTCATAAAGATAAGAAGAAGATTTTGAAACTTTTAAACTTGAGTTTAATTTAATTTTATATTATTTTTATTTGATCTATTATTAATTTCTTTGATGGATATGGTACTTCATTATATTGAAAGTTGTTTAATTATAAATTTAATTTTTGCATGTAATATGTAAATTTATAAAGAAACAAATTGAGTAACTTGAATTAGAAATCTTTACCTTAAATGCCTAGCATATGGTTATATACTTATATGGTTAAGTTACTACAGTCACGTATTAGTGCTACACCACCACTTATAGTTTATCACAAATAAGTTTCATTTTATATATGACATATCTATTATATATATGTATATGATTAATTCATTAATGAAAATGTTGTCTCCTAACTGCCTAACATTCAATATCATAAAGTACTGATCTTGAGTCGTTCAATTAAACATTGTTTTCGAGCTAAATTATTGACATATTACAATTTTTATCTCGAATAGCACAAGTATAATATATATTATATTAACCCAATGTTAAGTTTCTTTTAATCTCTTGCTTCTTATTAGTTTCAAATTATTATTAAACTGAGAAATTAGCCTAATTTTATTTTTTATTTAAATGTGATTTTTTACTTTTTGTTGCGCTGGTTTTTTTGTTTTGGGTATAGCAGTATTTGTTACCGGTAAGTAACCACCAAAAAGTAAACAGCCAATTACTGAACGAGCCGCCGTCTGACCTGGCCCTCTAAGCTTTCCCGCGTCAAATAGAAATTCCTTTCCTCTTCCCAAACTCCACCTTCCCCCCCCCCCCGCCCCACTCTCTCCTATTCCTTTCTTGCATGACTCATTCAACTACCCTCAACTCAAAACGCAACAAACAAAGGAAAACAACTCCACTCCTTATCTGAAAATTCCTTCAACTCTTTCATGTCCGTAATCCTTCCTCTTCCACCATGTCCTCTCCTTTCCGCCTCTTCCTTTCCTCTCTTTTCCTCTCCTTTCTCTCCCTTTCCCTCTCCCAACAGCCCCTCAGAGGTAATTGAATCATTTCCCTTGCCTCTCCTCCCTCTTTTCAAATATTTCCATTTCTATCCTCCTCTAATCAAAACTTCATTTCTTTTTTCATATTTTAGGATATTTAATTGATTGCGGCGCAGCCGGCAAGTCAGTTATCGACGGGCGAGAATGGCTTCCCGACGACGACTTCATATCCACTGGAACTTCTATAAACCTGACGGTCCCCGGCCTCGTCCCAACTCTCTCCACCGTTCGATCGTTCCCTCTCCAAAACAATCTCCGCCGCAAGTTCTGCTACGTGGCGCGGGTCTACCGCACCGCACGATACCTGATCAGGACAACTTACTATTACGGCGGAGTCAACGGCTTGAATTTTCCTTCGCCTCCCGTTTTCGATCAGATAGTGGACGGCACGTTTTGGAGCGTGGTGAACACGACTGAGGATTATCAAAAAGGCTTGTCGTCGTATTACGAAGGAGTGTTTAAAGCTAAAGGAAATACAATGAGTGTTTGCATTGCTCCGAATACGTATACGGAGTCCGACCCCTTTATTTCGAGTTTGGAAATGCTGATTTTGGGGGATTCGCTTTATAACACTACGGATTTTGATTCTCTTGCTTTGGGTTTGGTTGCTAGGCACAGTTTTGGACATAATGGATCCATTATTAGGTAAGTTGAAGTTTCATGGAGTTAAATTTTTCCCTGTTTTTTATTTTTCTTGGTCATTTACAGGGAATTTTTGGAGGAAATTGCGAATTGAGCAGTTTCTTGAAGGCGCCTTTTTATTGTATGCTTGTTATATATTTTTTGTTGATTTTAGTTGTAACTTATGAAAAAAGTGAGTTATATTCGTTTCTCTCACTTTTAAAAATTTTGAATTTTGGAGTTGTAGTTGTTTGTTGCAGATGCTTTCACTGATTTTGCTGAATATGAGTGTTTTTTTGGTATGACTAGATACCCTGATGATCAATTTGATCGATATTGGGAGCCATATGAAGAAAATGTTCATGTTATATCAAGCAATAACACTCCGCCTGTTTCTGGGTTCTGGAATGTACCCCCTTCAAAAGTATTTGAAAGAGCACTTTCTACAGCCCAATTGGAGCCCCTGGAGTTGAGATGGCCACCTTTGTCAATTCCAAACTCGACTTATTACATTGCTTTGTATTTTGCGGATAATAGTGAGCCAATATCATCAAGTTCGAGGGTGCTTGACATACACATAAATGATGTAAGGTATTATGGCAATTTGAATGTGACTTCAGAAGGAGCTGCTGTCTTTGCAACGAGGTGGCCCCTTGGCGGTCCTACAAAGATAACATTGAGTCCGGCTGCCAATTCAAATAGTCCTTTGATCAATGCTGGGGAGATCTTTAACGTGCTTCGCCTTGGAGGAAGAACTCATACGAGGGATGGTATGGTTGCTAATGATTTCTACCTCCTGTTGTGTAAATCAAATTGAATTTCTTTCTGTAGAAGAGCTCCAACTGATTTTCTGTGATTGTCTGTTGCTGGCTGCATTGCACCCTTAATGATCAAGAATGAACATTTAGGTTAAAATGGAGCTAGATGCTTACATTCTTATCTTATGTACCTTCCCATTTATATATCTATAAACTAATAATAGTTATTACTGTTTGAATTCCTCATTCCCTTTTAAGTGTTTCATTAAAAAGGATCCCAATTTTGTGTTGCAGTAAGAGCTTTAGAAGAAATGAAAAACAGTCTGCACAACCTTCCATTTGATTGGAACGGTGATCCTTGTTTGCCCCTTAATTACTCGTGGACTGGGGTTACATGCTCTGAGGGTGAACGAATTCGTGTTATTGCTTTGTGAGTTAGTTAAGATGCAGTTATGTGCCGTTTACGCATCAATTACTGTTGCTCAAATGACTTAATTTTATTTTCACTTGTTTTCAGGAACCTGACTAGTATGGGTCTTTCGGGATCACTGTCACCAAGCATTTCTAATTTAACTGCACTGAGTGGCATGTAAGCTGGTAGAACTAAATTTCAAGTAATGAAACTCAAATATAATAACATTCTAATTGAATCTATCATGCCCCCAACAGTTTGCTCGGTAATAACAGTTTATCGGGAGTAATACCTGATCTTAGTTCGTTAAAGCTGCTAGAAATATTGTAAGTGTACAATTTTCTTTTGCTTTTTTCCCTTTGATTGATTTGGCAGCCTAAATTGTTGGTATATGGCCATTCATAAAGAATTGTCTTATAGCTTTTTATGAAACCTATATCTAATATATGGCACTCTCTGTTAAAGGCATTTGGAAGACAATCAACTCAGAGGAGAGATTCCCTCATCACTAGGAGACCTTGGAAGGTTGCGTGAACTGTAAGTCATT
This sequence comes from Theobroma cacao, assembly GCF_053813885.1. Lineage (NCBI taxonomy): Eukaryota > Viridiplantae > Streptophyta > Magnoliopsida > Malvales > Malvaceae > Theobroma > Theobroma cacao. The sequence goes on from NC_142642.1 coordinate 36,729,625, forward strand.
CTCTCATTAGCTAGCACGTTTTCATCGTCATTACACTCCGTAGTCTTTTATATTTATGGTCAACTTCTTGACATCTTTATACTTCTTGGCAAATGTCATTAAGTTGCACTCAGTATATTAACTCTGTCATGCCTGAAGCCTATTATTGATGATTCTTACCTCTATAATACAGATGTCTTTTTTCAAGTTTTTAATCAAGTTTTAATTCATTTAAAATACTTTTAGTGTGGCTAATTCATTAATAATTTATCAGTATTCAGTAATTATGTTAGATGTTAAATTAATTCATATTCTATTTAAATTATCTGTAGTATATATATATATATATATATATAAAAGTACGAATGTTGGTAAAACTTTTGATTGACCATTATTTGTTCATTATATTTTAAATTATCATATTATATATTTTTCTTATAAATATTAATTGAAAATATTTACTCAATTTGTAAATAAGGATTCTATTTGCATTGAATGACTTTCATCAAAAATATTTTTCTTAATTCTAATAGTATTGAATAATTTATAGATTAATATTACAAAATTTTGATTATTTATATATCAAACTTTGTACTTTAAAACCGTTTTAATTTAATACAATTGTTATTTGAAAATAAATAAAAAACAAGTATTTACATGTACTAGCTTGTTAAAAGTATTATAATCATCCAGTTTTAGTTCATAATGAAATGAAATCCTCTAACTCTTTAAGATTCTGTATGTTCCTGTCACTCATAACCATTTTGTTTTTATATCATTCAGCCATGAGGTTTTTGACTTCCTGTTTGCTTCTTGTTATAATTTTGAACAAGAATAATGAGCAGGAAAAAAGGTGCTTGAGAACTTTAGGAGGTATCTCTATCAATTTATCGAGGTGTTTGTTGGCTTTGAAAAGGTCTTGGACTGTAGAGGTCCTTTTTTTCATCAGATTTTGCTTCAGGCATTTTGGTCATCTTTCTCATTAGTTCATTAAGAGGTTTATGTCCTCATCATGTAACTATTACATACTGTGGATAGTCATTGCTGTCTACCTAATCTCTTGTATATATATATATATTTGGGTCTTGCGTCATTTAGATGCATATATGTCATTCTCTCTAGGTATAAGGTATAAGAAACATTACCATCAATGGAGTACTCTAGCAGATGAAGAACTATATTCCATGTACATGTGTTGACTTAATCAAAAGTGTTTTAGAACCCTCATCTGCAATTCTATAACAGAATTAGATCAGAATTGGTTAAAATGAGGAGAGTTAAATTGACATCTGTTTGCCACTTGTTAGTAAAAGAAAGAAAGAATCAGTAGTAGTTTGCTATTGTAAAATTTAAGTTTGAGTTTCTGGTCCAGGTCCAGGCTAGTTACCTGAATATTCAAGTGAATGTGAAATTTGTTGAGTTTAATGTGTACAATTTTGGTTATATGGAACTTATTTTGGTATATAGATGCTAACAGAACAAGAATTAATAAAGCATCAATGCTGGTAATATAACAATTTTGGTTATATGGCACGAAACTTTCAACTTGTCAAGCACTGGTACTTGGTGGCTAAATTAATCATGTAAAATGCAAATTGATAAGCATATGTTGGTGCTACACGAGTCTTAAAGCATCAATGCTGGGAAGCCAATGTGTCTTAGCTTTGGTCTTGTTACAATAAGAATTGTTTGGCTTACATTGACCATAAGAGCTAAAAGATCTGTAGATTTCTACTTTTGGACATTTGTCGCATCGTAAAACTGTTTTAGAGTTGTTGCTATCCTTTAAGCCATAATACAATACCCAATTAAATTTCTGTTTGTCTTCAAACCTTGTACAGGGAGGTCATCCCATTGAATTAAACTACTCAAACTTTATGAATTTATTCTTGAAAAGTTTTAGGAAACATTTTCTTTCTTTTGCTCTTTTTTGATCCAAAAGTATCCCAATGAACAGCTTTAAGGCTTGCGTAGTGTAGGGAGAGTACAGAAAATGATGCTTTTCAATAATGAAAGCATCATAGCTGTAAAGGGCTTGATGCAAGTGATTTTTGAGGCTATTATTTGTAGATTGTTTCTGGTCTCAGCACCTTGTTTATCATAGCTGGATGCTAGTAGCAAAAAGTAATTATTGGTGGAGGGGACACTCCTTCTGAAAGAAGAATGAAGATGATATTTATCTTTCCAATGGTATATTTTATGGGGGACATCCATGTTATCCAGATCAAGATGTGTCCATTTAAGTGTTGTTAGCTTGCTGTGTTTTCATCATCTCCACGTTTAGTAGATTGAGTTTCATTTTTTATTTTTATAATCATATAGATAATAAGGTACCTTCACTTATTGTCCTGCAGCATTGAAACCTTGGATTCTTTAAGTGCTGTGTTTAGCAGAATGATAGTGTTGAAGTTTCAGATCATTATATGTTTGGTCTTAGCATTGAATGGACCTAAAACCTGCTTAAAAGAATTTTGTTCCCACTTGAAACCAATTAATCATTTTTAGAATTTTAGTTCTGGGAAATGTAATGACCTAGTCTTATTTTAAATATAGGCCAAATATAATGGATTTTACGTCTAAGATGATATTAGAAAAGAATGATGAGTAAAATTATTTCCTGAAATCAGAGATGAGAAAGTAAGCTGATACTGAAGTCTTGCGTGTATACTTTATAATAAAACTTTTACTTGGAGAAGAAGTAATAAAACAAAAAAATATCTCTGGAGGATATTGGCTAACTGTTATATTCAAGTCGTCTGAGAAATTTAGAGTAAAGAAATTTGTTTGTATATATTTGAGAGAGTAGATGCATCATGCTGTAACTTTATCAGATTGACACTGTCTTACCTTGTGTAATTTTTACTTTGCATCATTGAACAATGGAAGATGAATGTAGTAGGAACTTTTGGGCTCAACAGTTTACGTGTCTTATCATCCTTTTTGATGGACTTGCCATGTACCTGACCTCTGAGCTTATCGTTATTGGACCCATGTACTTGGTCTATTGCACATGGTTTCTTACCTGCATTTGATAGAGAATGACATGACCTCAAAGATATGCTTGTTCATAGAGCCATAAATTGCATGAGTTTTGTAGGATTGACATGTGATCCATCCAATTTACTGGAGGCAACAGCTACTATTTCATATAGTCTGTGGTCCTTCATGCGTGTGCTTAATATTTGTGGTTGTATGCAGTATGAAATTCTGATCTGTATTTCTTTTTTTCTTTTATTTACTCAATCACGCTTCTATTATTGTCTCGCAACTGTTGCTTGGTAGTTGTTAATGGTGGTTTCAAATGTACACTAAACCTCTTTTTTCTGAACTTGAGATTTTAAAACCATTTCGTTGGAACTATGGCAGACTGGTCAACTTATTTGATTTTCTGATTAGAGTTCAAAATTTTGTCAATATTACTATGCAGCACAGAAAGCCGAAACAGGTCCTCTGGCTAGCTAGTTTCCCAATTACTTCAACCTTCCAATGCAATATCATGTGGAAACTTTACTATATGTACAAATTTAGTAGCTTAAACATTATAAACTCGCCATCCTTCACTATCATATAACTATTAGATTTACAAAAGCCAAGTGTTGAGTCCTGAGAAAATGTATAATGTGGTGAGATTCAACTCCCATATCTAGTTTTCATTAATGCTGTGAATGACAACACATGTGCATGTAACTTTAATTATTTCTCTCCATATGTATTGTTTTACTGGTTAGTGAATGCGAAAGCCTGATTTGACTCTCTGTACCTGACTTAGTTCTTTGTGTCTTGTAGATTCTTGCAAAACAACAATCTGACTGGCAGCATACCTGATAGGCTTGTTGGAAGATCAGGGCTGGAAGTTAGGTAAGTTTAAATTCACACTAGTCATGTCAATCTTAACTTACAAAGTTCCAGCTTTTTTTTTTTTTGAAAAAAAAAAATCATAAGCTGCCTGCTTAAACTAAACTTTCAATTTGTTTTAGGACTTCTGGAAATCAGTTTTTGTCCCCACCACCTTCTTAAGTAGATTGTACATGCGTCCAGAGGTAACTTCCACGACTGGAATGGTCAAATTACTATGATTTCACCCAATTGCCTGTGTCTATATTTGTTCGGTATCTGATTGGTAACATGCTGGTTTGAAAATTGTGCTGGAAGTTTCACCATTATTTTCCCTTTGGCTATAATGCTCTCATATTTGGCCTTCTCTTGTTGGCATTCTCATATTTGGAGCATCCACAGTTTTATACTAGAAATTCTTGTCCATATTCAGTCAGTATGATTCTTTATTTGCTAGAATTTCAAATCATGAAATTGTACCTCAATAATTGTTTGTAATTTTCATATAGTTTTGTATATGTTTGCCATGGGTGTACAGTCGTGAGTGCTTTTGTAACATCATGTGGTTGGATTGGTTGTGGCTTTTACTCCTCACATTGCTTGCCGGGGAATAACGTTGACTGACTTAACACCATTTTTGTGGTTCAGAAGATGTATTTTTTGTTGGTAAGAAGAGTCCTGCCTAGTGTTTTAAAATTTAAAATTTAGCTTTCCCTCATCAGCATCCATAGTGAAGGTTCAGTTGCTATATTAAAACAAAATGCTTTTGGTGCTCGTGAAACCAATCAACTCTCCATCGCAAATGGCATAAAAACAAAATTGAAATTAGGATGGATACTTGGTGCTATAATGCTCAGATGCACTGAAGCAAAGCACCTTTCAAAGCGCATAAATGGGGAATCAAAGAAGCATTTGCTTTTCCGGATCTTTCCTGCTTTTGCCAAAAATAATTCTGAGATTCATAGGTGTTAGACCATTGATCAGACTCCTTAGGCTGATGTTTCAGGGTGGGACCCTGAAACTTCGCAAACTCTGCATCCTGCATGTGGTATGACTGCTCACTTTCCACCAGCTAATCGATTAGATCCTGACGAAATGCAACTCTAGCTGATTAAAGGAAAAAGTAAATTTATAAAGTTATTTTTGTTGATGAAATAACCAACAAATACTAGTCAACATTTACATTGTAATACATCCGACTACCACTCATCATATTCAAGATTTATCTAAACGTAAAAGAACAGAAAAAAATAAAAATAAAAAAACGGGTGGGGTGAGGGGTTTAAAATTTGAAAATGAAATGAAAAACAAATGAACATATTGATCAAGCCTAAGTTTCCAGATCAAACTCGACTATGGCTCTGTTTGCTTCACCTCTCTAATCTTCCTTTCTTAAGGGGAAACAGAGGAGGCAGTGCGCTGCTTTTCACTTGTGTGCAAATGGGCACATTTATCATTGGCCTTATCCTAATGCTTGCTGATCTTGTTCTTTCCAACCCTTTCTTTATCCTCTTCACATGCTTATCTCGATTCCCAGACCCTTCTTTTCCTTCTTCTGCTGTAGCTATGTCAGCCAGCGAGCTCGAAGAAGACGATGTTGAAGAGGAAGAAGACGATGGGGATAAAGAAGAAGCGCGCTGCTTCTTCAGCCTCAGCAACTCTTTCCACAATACAGTACATTTCGGTGGCCTTGGAGATGGGTCATCGTCCACAAACCAACTCACCCTACTCTCCTCCTTGTTAACTTCTTCCTCCCCTTCCTCTTCAGAAGCTTTGGTTTTAAGGCTGATTTTGTTGAGCTTCTCGGAATGCTGCATTTGCCAAAAGGGAAGCAGCTTTCCTTCAAAGAAAAGCTCGTCCGCTGTCAACATGGCATGGCTGCTCACGTTGCTTGAAAGGAACTCAAATTCTGCAGCTCTTGCCTTGTCTTTCTCCCACTCCTTGGCCTCCTTCCCTTTGTCTTGCCCGTTTTCTTCATTTTGAGAATGTGGGTTGATGGAAATGAAGTTGTTTTCATCAAGGAAATCAGCAGAGAAAGAAATCCGGGGACTTGAAGTTGGCTCGATAGTTCTAGAGGTTGCCTGAACAGCTTCCGGGGCCATTCTTTGGATTCAGGAAATCAATGGACAAAATATAATTTTTTGGAAATTTGGCCTGTGGGGTGTGTTCCTGTCTGAATGAGATATGCATGGGATTTGTGATTTATAAAGGGGGGGAAGATGCCTTTTAAGAGTTTCTTTGCTGTAAACTTTTATTATTTATTTATTTCTCATCACTTTTGTTTTGTTAGTGTTACTTTGTTAGTAAATGGAGTGGACGGTGAGATTATAAAAACTAAGTGGTCTGGTGAAGCCGAAACAAGTGAGCTAATGTGGTGTTTAGTATATTGAAAACAGCACATGGATACTTCTCCACGAGAAGTACAGGACAAAAAGGATTTCTCCCTTTGGGTTTTGCATGCAATTCTAAACCATCATTTCCCTCATTCTTTTTTCTCTCTCTTTCTTGAGAAAAAGTAAAAACTAAGAAATTTCCTGTTCCATTCCTGTCCTGAAGCTGGCATCTCTCACAATTGGTGGCTGGAAAAAGAGATACCATTTGTTAAAAAAAAAAAAAAAACATTTACAGTTAGTCATTGGGCATGTAATTTTCTTTGCTTCCCGGGTAAACTTTGAAAAGAGTGATGAGAGAAAAATATATACATTCCAGGTTATTGCAGATTAAGATGACCGTTACAAGAATTTACTAGTGATAGAAAAAAAAAGACACGTTACCAAAATGTGAATAATTAATTTATGAAAACCCATATTAAATAAAAAATAAATGTTTTAGCATTTAGCAATAATTAAAAAAGAAAGTTAAATTTTCAGTGAGTTGAAGATTTCGTTATGATGGTATTGGTCTTGGCTTTAAGAGGGAAAGCAAGAGCAGCAAAAGATGGAAAAAGAATTATATAGGTTATCTGCTTATCTTTTAAGTTTTTAAGCTTTAATGATGGTGGCAGTTGATTAATAATTAATTAAATTGGATCAGTCAAGGGAGATAAAGCTTTGTTTGTTTGACTCTTTTCTGCCTACAGGATAATAACATGGAAGGAGTCTCCAGCATGTGATCACATGAGAGTAATTTCTACCCATGTGACAACTGAATCAACTACATATAAGGTTAGTCTTTTATTGACCAATGTACCCCTTGAATTAGCTTTGACCCTTATGGTATACCTTGTTATTTTCCCTATCGGTATAAGGGTATTTTCGGTCATCGAAAAAAATAATTCAAGTGGTAGATATCATGTCCGGTTCCTGAAAAGCTACCTTCAAGATTTGCACATCTCTAATTAAATCCAGACAGCTAATAATTAACATAATGGTAAATCTTTGAGTTGATTATTCTGTTCCATAATAGAGGGAGACAATAATGTCTTAAAGCTCAAACACCCTGAATAAACAACTGATACTTAACATGTGATTAGCAAACAAAATTAAGATTAACTATTTGGGATTCTTGCTGTGACTTTCTTGGTCCAGGTGGGTACTTCAATTCAATCCTTTCATTTTCAATTTGCTTTCTTTTTCTCCCCATAACCATAAAGCTTGCAGTGGTTTACCATTCATTTCAATGTTTCCTACAAAAAGAAAAAAAGAAGGCTCTTTCAGAGATATCTTCCCATTGAATTATAAACTTTACGTTGAAATTTACGCAATGCAATCGAAGCAAGTGGGACATGTAGCAATGGAGGAGTACCCTTTTATCATGACAGCTTAATTACTGCTGTAAGAGACAAGAGGAAAAGGTCAACAGACAAGAATTTAGTACCTTGTTCACAGGCCCATCTGATATAGTTACCTTTGGGGTCATGGGGACCTTAAAAACTTTTGGTTGTTTTGGGAAAATACAATTGATCCCGTACAGACTCCAAGGCAAAAGCATGGCAGGCCAATGTGGCTAAACTGTGCAAAGAGTGGGGGACCATTAATAATTTTTTTTTTCTGTTAAATTAATTACTAACCATAGTCTTGTTTCATGCAAAAGCTTAGCTGGTACAGCATAAACCCTCTTGCTTGTAGATGCTGCTATTATTTTTCAGCTCTCTGTTTGATAGCTGACCAGCTGCTAGAAACAGACAGAGAGAGGACACTGTATGAGGTTTTGACTATGACCAAGTTTGATTAGCTAACTAACTCTGATCAAGATCATATATTATTATGCTTATTAATGGAAGCCTGAAGGCCTTGTCAGTCAGGCAATGAAACAGACTGGCTGAAATTGCCATCAAAAATTGCGTCAAAACCTGATCACGAAGAGCGAAGATATCTAGCTTCACACTTGAGCCAAACTGTTCCATCATTTGTCACATGTTTCTTCTTCTTCCTTCTTCATTTTCTGGGGTTTGTGACAAGTTTCAAGGTGAAGCTAAGATTGTTTCTGTTGAGGAAATAGAATTTGACCCACTTGAAAAGGATAAGAAGCATGGCTGCATGGGGACACACCCAGCAGGCCAAGTGGCCAACACAGCAACTTGAATTGGTCCACCTCAACTGCATCATTGCCCTTTGGCCTTTCAAGTTCGAAGAATAAAATTTGCGCTGCCTTGGCTTTGATCAACCCAGAATTTCCCTTCATCAATCATGATCTTTCTTTTTCCCCTGAATGGTCCTACAAAAAAATATATATGTGTATGTGTATATATATATATATTTTAACTAACTAATCCCTTTCTATCCCAACGTGAAAAATGAACTAGGACATTGATCCTATTCATGTTTTTACCTCTTACTAGTACTCTGTCTGACTGTCTTTGACAACTTCTTGCCTGTCATCATTGTCTGTTCTTGCTTGAAGAACTAACACTTCCAGCACTTCAATAACCTAACAAATCATTCCTAATTAGACGCTGAAATTGTCTACTAAACAACTATATTTCTTGTTTTAATTCAAACCAAGTGAGCATAGAAGCATTTAAATTTGGGTGCGGGGCAAACATGAAGCTAGTGCAAATAATTACTACGACTGAATATATTGTGCAGATATAATCACAAGCCAAAGACAAAATTATATACTTAGATACAAATTTTGTGCATGTCCGCATCTGGTTCTTTTAAAATGCTAATGCACGAGTTAGGGACAACTCAAAAACATCTTTAGACAAGCAAAGATAAGACAGTCGGTAACAACTTTAGACACGGCTAAAGCTGGAGTAACATGTAGCAGCTAATTTCCATGCATTTCAATCTACTAGCCAGTTACACTTTTTGTAGGCAATTGGTAGAACTTTGGTCGAGCACCAAAATTAATAATTCAGCATAATCATAGACACCCTTGCTGCCCCATTTTCCATCAAGTCATATGCTTTATGGTCTCTACCCTCATCTTCTTTCCTTATATGAATTTTGAAGGTGAGATGAAACGTGATGAATCTCTTAAAAATTACAGAAAAATGTAACGAATCGTACAATAATTGAAAAAATTTAAATTATATGTCCTTCAACTTTCACTCATTAGAAAATTACATAGAAAAAAAAATGAAAGGGAGATGCAGAAGCACCTCAATTTGCAGTACGGAGAAAATGTAACGAATCTTACAATAATTGAAAAAAACCTGCAGGGGATGGAGTCCTTTATGTTAACGTGAGATTTGTTTTTAACTGATTATCAGAAATGCAGGGTCCTATCTTTTTCAGCTGCCAACCTGCCAGAGCTTTGTAATTGTTTGGCAGTTCAACTCTGTTTCTTGCTTCTCATATCTCTTGTTTTCTTTCCTTTTCTGTTTTTTAAGCTCAACATGGAATGGTACCACTGTTTGTTTCCGTTTCCTGTGTAACAAGCTTGTTGAGTTCTTACCAGGAGTAACTAGTTCTGTGTAACAAGCTTGTTGAGTTCTTACGAGGAGTAACTAGTTCTTTTGCTTTGATAAAGGTATGTGTTCGGAACAGGTAGGCCCATGCTTTTTGTCTAAATTTCTTCAACAATTTTTAAAAAGTTCGCGTCAAAACTATGAAAAATCTGCGCAAGATATTTTTCGGAATGGAATGCTGGTGTCTGCCCCATTGCCATCCCTACCTTGTAATCCTGAGGAATGAATCTGAATAAATGTGAAAAAGGTACAAAAGCAAAGGTGTGATGCTTGTGCTACGCCAATGGATGAGCTATCCAATAATCGTGGGTTTAGCAAGTAAATAAACTTAGCATCTAATCCTAAAGAATTTTTCCCAAAGCAACCAGTGTGTGTAAGTTGAATCCCACCAACAAAAACTCACGAGGGAAGCAATCTCTTCACTCCTTGTGCTCACTTCCATAGATGTAAAATTCCTTTGCGAGTAAATATAAATTTTTTAGGAGTTGGATATGTAGTGTAAGGCTCCACTTTCACTATTCCAAATCCATTACTGCCATGGTCGGTGTACCAATCTCAGATTTCAAGAAAACTCTGCTACCAGTAATCCCCACAAGAGCACTCACAATCTCTAAAATGATGAAACCTCTTTGCATCTCTTACAACAATCTCTCTTCCCACCGCTTTTGACATAAACTTGAATGCATTATGGCAGTCTCCACAAATCCTAAGGTTCTTGAAAACCCTCACTGTGGCTCCTCGAGGAAGCTTCATGAGTGCAAAAGCTACTGCAAGCTTCTCGCTGTGAGCAGACAAGACTTGTTCCTTCTGGTCAGACTCCATCTCATGTAGCACAAATTTTGTGTCTGGAACATAACCTAATTTTCTCATTTCCAGTACCAATTGACTAAGATAATTGTAAACTGCTTGCACCTCAGGGTGCACTGCGTCATCAACCAAAAACACATGGACTTTGTTTTCAACCTCCACCCAACTACAACCAGGTTCCTTATGCACTCCTCTGTCTCTCATTAATTTCCGTGTTTTTGCCACATCATCCCACCGTCCAGCAGTAGCATACATATTAGACAAAAGCACATAGCTTCCATCATGTTGTGGCATCAGCTCAATGAGTCGTTCTGCAGCTTGAATACCCAAATCTACATTTCCATGAGTCCGGCAACCAGCAAGAAGAGCCTCCCAAACTGGTGCACCTGGCTCGAAGGGCATTGATGTGAGAACATCCTTTGCTTCTAAGAACTTTCCAGCTCGACACAGCAGATCAACAAGACGGGCATAATGATCTTCACCTGGGGTTAACCTGTAAAGCCTATGCATTGAATCGAAATAATATTGCCCTTCTTTAACTAAACCTGCATGGCTACAAGCAGATAGAACTGTGAGGAAAGTAATCCGATCAGGTAATATGCCTTCCTTCAACATCTGCTCGAAAAGTTCTAATGCTTGAACACCATGTCCATGCTGGCCCAGAGCTGCAATCATGGCATTCCAAGACACTGAATCCACACAGGGCATAGTATGGAACAGTACACTGGCAGCCTCCACAGCACCACATCTTGCATACATTGTAATCAGTGCATTTCCAGCTGAGAGGCTTGAATCAAAGCCCAGACGGACAAGTTGAGCATGGAGTTGGCGTCCATGCTTTAGTGCTCCTAGCATGGCACAAGAAGTGATTGCTCCTGCAAATGAATAATCACATGGCTCAAAACCCTCTGATTTCATCTGGTTAAACAGCTTCAAACCCTCTTCTCCAAACCCATTTTGTGCTAATCCTGATATCATTACAATCCATGTTAAAAGATTCCTCTCTGGCATCTCCCTAAAAAATGACATACCTTCATCAATACGGCCTGCATTCACATAGCCTGATAAGATTGCATTCCACGAAACAAGGTCCCTTACTGGCATGTTATTAAAAACCTCACGTGCCCAATCAACTTTATCACATTTCCAATACAATGTAACCAATGCATTATTCACTGGTAATGAAAAATCAGGCGTAGGCTTACCCTCTGTCCTTAAAACATAAGCATGCACCTGCTGCCCAAGCTGAAACAATCCAGCATGAGCACAACCACTAATAATACTAGTATACGTAAATTCATCCATTTTAATTCCCATAAAATACATCTTCCTAAACATATCTAAAGCTTCTTCATAACGTCCGTGATGCACATACCCTGAAATCATTGCATTCCAAGCTACTGCCAACTTTTCGTTCATCCCATCAACCAACTCCCTAGCTGCATCAAGTTCATCATTCTTTACATACCCTGTAACCATCGTTGTCCACGACAACTCATCTTTCTCACTCATCTCATCAAACAACTTCCTAGCTTCAAACATCAATGTACAGTTAACATAAACAGAAACAAGTGCATTCAGAACCGAAGTAACGAACACCGTCCCTGACTTGAAAACTGTGCAATGCATTTGCTTACACTGCATTTCTCTATCAACAACAAGCGCCAATCCACCCAAAACACTCGTGAAAGTAAAATTATCGGGTCTAAATTCATCCCGTAACATCTGACGAAAGAGTTTGATGCAAGCATGGCCATCTTCGTTACGTGAAAACCCCGTGATCATCGCGTTGTAAAAAACACTGTCGCGGATACTCAAAGGGGTTTCTTCAAACATTTCCCGCGCTTTTTTAATGTTCCCCGACGTAGAATAAGCTAAAACCAAAGACGTTCTTGAAACTATATCTGGTGCAGGAATTTTATCGAACAGGTTCCGAGCGTAGTCGATCCTCGATGATTTGCAGTAGACGTCGATCAAACGGTTGAGAATGTGGCCACGTGGGTGGAACCCAGAAGCTATCATCCTGGAGTGAATGGCTTTGGCTAGGGAGAAAGAGGCGGGAGTTTGGGGGTAACATAGTTGCAGTTGGGAAGCGTAACGGTTGGCCACTGCACGGATCAATTCCGGTCTCGTCATGCCTTAAACGGTTGACTTTCATGGCTTTTATAGTAGAAAAGAAGGCCCAGCCATGGTGGCGCGTGTTCTTCACTTTGCTTAACAAGGACAGAAGATACACAGAAGCTGTTATCCAAAGATATGTTGGGTTGGGCTTAAGGTTTTAACGCCGGGCTTGATTCTAGCACAAGTTTTGATGTGTCGTGTCGTGCTTTAACCCAATCTTCATGTTTTACTAATATTTCGAAGTAGTCCCTTATTTCAATTATTAGACAAAATAACATTATTGGTTCTTAATATATATATATATTAAGTTAAATATTATAAAATTTTTATCATACATTAATATTAGTATATCAACATATCATGTTATATCATTATAACATGTCAATATATTATATATCAACGTTACATGGTGTAAAATGATAAGTAATATTTTAATCAATAATAATTAATCAATTGCTAATAAAATAAACTTATTTGGTTCAAAATAAAAGTATAAGGGTTTAATTGAATTTAATAAAAAAATAAAAAATTGTTAAATTTTACTAAATAGTTCAAGAGTTTTTTTGTTAAATATTATGCTTATATTTTTTTATATGTATTTATTCTAACTTTCTTTTAAATTTTCTCCACCTACATATTGATTTGTAGGTGAGTATTAGGTTTTTCTTTTTATAAGGGTTTGTTTAGTTAAATATTAATTAAAATGGATAAATAATTGAAAGGAATAAAACAAATACAAAAGCGAATGGAAGGACAAAGATATAATTGTGTGATTATTCTATTTTCAAAAAAAATTATGTGATTACTCTTGCTCAAAAAAGTAAAAAAAAAAATTGAATACCATTCAATAACATGTACTATAGTGTGTTAATTTGTATGGAAAAGATAGCTTTGATGATAAAGTAAAATTTAGTATCATGCAGTAACGTACATATTATAGTGTTAAAATTTATTAATATTCCTGTTGATTTTTCATCGATCGCTTAAGCTGCCAATGCCCTAGGGTTATCTCTCTCCCACCCACCCTCCAATTGTCTATGGCGAGACATGGCACCTTAGCCCACCCTTCAGAATCAATAAAAGAAGGACATAAATTGTGAGCAAAAGCTAGCCAACCGAGCTAGAAATCATCCAAAGCCAAGGGCGATCGTCCCTACATTCTTCATTTTCTGATCTGAGATGAGCCTATAGCCTATTAAGTAAATCCCATGAGTAAAAAGTTAGGGACAGTTTTTTAAAGCATATTAATCCCGAAGTACTTCGTGGCCTATGAAAGTTAATGTTTAACCACAGTAGTTATGGCTGCATTGAACGAAATTTGTACAACTTTAACCAGGCAGTAGAGTAAATGTTTGAGAGGACCGTAATTATTTTTCTTGTTAAGGACCATGATAATTGATCATGGTGGAGTTCCCTGTTCTTATTGCTTATATCTGTTACGGATCAAACGCAACTTAAGTGCTTAACCCTATGACAGGTCGACTTTGGGTTTTTTTTTTTACATTTGATAATAGTCAGACAATATATTTCATGCCATTAATGCATATTAATTGAAATTAATAGAGAAATTCATAGTTTATATGATTCTTTTCTGTTATATTATTTTTTAAAAAATAATTAAAATTAAAATTTTATTAGTATTAAATTTAAAATTTTTAAACTATTCAAAACAATTCAAATAAGCTCTTATACTTTTATTACGTTCGATCAAATCTTTCTATTTTTATTCTGAGTTTTTATACTTTTATTTTAAATCAACTAAGCTTTTATGATTAATGATTGAGTTAGTCAAAATATCATTTGTCATTTTATACCGCGTAACGTTAAGGTAGCATGCTAACATATCATAACTAATGATAATGTGGCATGTTGACATATTATAATTGATGATGACGTGACATATTAATTTGATATGATAATATGATCCTATGGTATTTTTCACCTTTTTACGTTCGATCAAATCTTTGTACTTTTATTTTGAGTCTTGATACTTTTATTTTAAATCAAATAAGCCTTTATGATTAATGATTGAGTTAATCAAAATATCATTTGTTATTTTATACTGCGTAACGTTGACGTAGCATGCTAACATATCATAATTGATGATAATGTGACATATTGATATATTATGATTGATGATGATGTAACATGTTAATTTCATATGATAATATGATCCTATGGTATTTTTCATCTTTTACATCAGCATTATGTCAATGTCATGTAAATATAAAATGACAAGTGAAATTTTAACTAATGATAATTAGTCAATCATTAATCATAAATTAGTTATAAAAATTTATTTGATTCGAAATAAAAATACAAGATATTAATTAAACATAATAAAAAAATAAATTTTGACTTAAAATTTCTTAAATAATTTAAAAACTTATTTAAATATTATGTCAATTTTATTATGTGCAAATTTAATTTATTTTTATGATAACAGGAGGGAAAAAAAATGTTCCTGATCGAACTAGGGATCATCAAAATATCATAAGGCAATAATCTCGTATCAATGAAAACTTGTTCATCAACATGAAAAGATTGAAATGTTGGTAAACTCTTCCCAGTTTGAGCCACAGATATGACGAAGAAGTGGAGGGGACAAATGTTTAATGTTGACCCTATAAGTGCATGTGATATGAGGCTATTATTGTGCTTCCCAAATAAGTATTACCTTTCCTTTTGGGGTTTTAGCCTCAGGCCACGGCCAAAAGCATGTGGAAGTGGAAGAAAACAATCAGGAGAAAAATCAGAAACCCAAACTTCTTCCAATTTGTTTTCTGGCATAATGATTAAAAAGTCCTCAGATTATAATGAAATTTTTTTCACTTAAATCTTTACTCTTTTATTCGATACGATAAAACCCTGGTATTATTATATTGTGACAAAATTAATCGAATTTGAATGAACAATACTGACGTGACAAACAATTCTGTTAATATATCAAAGAACAAGAACAACCCTGGGTTGTTTTCCTATCCTCTATCAAGGCAGCTAGTCTCTTTTATCCCAACACAATAGACAAAACTCTCACTAGATTTTATGAAGTTTGCCTATGATGTTGTCATTATTGCCTTGTATTTTCGAAGAAGTAATGTGATGGCATGTGGCTTGTCTGTCTCTGTTTTCATCTAGGATCTCCGTCCTATCACTTGACAACTGGGGGAATTCTTCAAATATTTTTCTTTTGAGGCTAACATCCCATTCGTTTCGGATAACCAGTTCCCAAATGAGAAAAATCTACACATCGTGTACCCTTTTTCTCTGATAAATGCAATCCTATCTCCCACCGAGAGCTAGGGGAGATTTTCATGAATTTCACGTGTCTATTCATTTGATGAATATTTATATGGTGGGTGTGGAATTTATTATGTTGCAAAATAAATTCTACAATAGATGATATTATTATATATAAAATGAATACCCTATCTTGAATGTACTTAAGGGCATTTTTACATTAAATCTTATTTGAAGTAATCTTCATTATTTTTCTATCATATATTTTTATCTCCGAGCACATGAAAATTTTATTTAAGATTTTACATTAGGGTTTAAATTTAAAATCTTTTTTAATTACGATCAACCTCTATACATAATTTTTATAGAATCAAGAAAGCTGAGTAACTATTTATTTCAAAATTTATTAGAAAAAATGGGTTTTATTAAAATTTTATTTATTTGTACATAATAATTTCAAAAATTTTTAAAGTAAAAAACTCAAAATGAAACTACAACAACCAAGGGCCAACAAAATGGCACAAAGATCAATATGAAAAGGTTAAAAACAGGGTACATGATAAGCAAAATCTAACGCCAAACATCACAAATTTGGATGTTGTGGAACCAAACTCTACTAATCCAAACCAATAACACAATGGCATGGGACCCAGTTCTCGGGCCCTGGCTTACGAAGAGTACTAATATGTACTGAAAATGATGGCCACAAGTTATCCTTTTTCATCAGGTGGTCAGGATATCCTATATCATGTCCCACTGAAACATCAGTTGGACAGCTTTTGGGAATCAGTCATTTAGATTCCAAAAAATCTTGAGATCAGAGGGTGATGATTGGTCCATTTCATTTTGTTTGGTCTGCTTTTTGAGCCCCTTATCAGACAGAAGCAAACATACAGTAACCGACAAAAACTATGCCAAATCTACGGTTCTGATTGAATCTTGTAGTCAAAATTAAATGAGTTTTGCCGTATTTGTACGCTTTGGAGACATTATGACTTTATTTACCCGTCCCATTCGATACCCAAGATTTGCACTTCCTTTGTCGAGTCAATTCCCTTCTCTTGATTCAAGGATCAAACAACTTAAGGCCAATTTACTCACACGGCTTTTTTATTATTTATCAAGTTCCATTTTTGTGAAAATACTTCAAAATAAAATCTTAAATGCATATAGTCTATATGAAAAAATATATTCTTAAATTACTGGATAAATAAATCAATTAAATTAACACATAGCTGGATAAATTCAAGTCAAATTCACACATAATGAGATTTAAACTTAGGACCTCTTATTTTTTTTTATTAAAAGAATGTCTAATTGACAATTTACTTTAAAGTTAAAGAAAATTGAACATATATAAAAACTAAAGCATTGTTTGATATATATTTAATTCATTGAAAATTAAAATTATCAATAATTTAATCATTTTCCAATGCATTCCATTACTCATTTTAAAATTACTTAATAAAGTATTAAAAATGTGAATTCACTTCTAGTTTGACTATCATTTGTGTATTTAACTACATTTTCTCTTTCATCAAGCAACAAAAAGAAAACTACATGTTCTTTCCTTCTTCTTTTTTTACTAACTTTCATTAGATGTAAAATCTTTATAAAATTATATACCTCTCTCACGATTTAATAGATTACTATTTACGTATGATATAAGACAAATTATTTTGAAAAAAAACAAAATAAATAGATATTTATTTATAAAATTATAGAACCGTAGGTTCATGTCAAGCACAATGAGCAAATATTAAAAGAGTAATTGAAAAATGTTATGAATTAAAAGTTAAAACTTGGATTATTTGACGGGGAGGGGGAATTCTCCCACCAACTAATTAATTGACGATACAGCTCATTCAATGTGAAAGTGGCTTAAATTTTGGATTATTATGAGGCTTACTTGTCGACAAGCTGTTGAACATTGAACTTATAAAAAAATAAATGTTTAAATTTAAATTTGAAAATTCCAAAAGGAGAAACTTCATTGCTACTCATGTACAGCAATTAATATAGCACCGTCCACTCTCTATCAGAGATTCGTAGGAGCTGAAGCTTCATTTACTCTTCCTCACATGCCTCTCATTCCACCAAACTTAAAACATTATTTTTAAGTTATAATTACATCACCAAGAGTCAAATTAACTGCCGTACCTCATAGTTTTGGGCCTAGGAATAAAACGTCCAACCCAACACATATTTTAAAGGTGAAAACCCGAATTTAGTGCTGCACACGAGTTCTTTTATCTGAACAATTTATTTATTTTTTTTCTGAGTAAATTCAAATTCAACCACCATTCAAACGAATACCGCTATAATTGTAAGTTCAAAGTAGTATTACTGTGGGATTCAAGGCATAAAGTTCCTTTGTCTTAGTGTAAATTCTTAAATTTTTGGGTTTTAGGTTTGAATTTTGTCGTCCATAAGTTTAATAGAATTTTGTACGTGGGTTTGTTAAATTTTGCATGTACAATGTAACTAGATGATTATTTGATTAGCAAATGGGTGGACTCTTTCTTCTTTATTAAGATGACTTTGATTTACCATTTACCTTCATATCATAATTTGATTGGTATATTTAACGAAGAGTTTCGATTTGATTTAATTAAGTTGAAATCATATTGATGAAAAACATATAATGATTTAAATTGTTTCAAAATATAAAACACTGTAACGTGATTTTAAGATATGCATGTTTAAGAAATTTTAGACTTTGGTTACTTGATACTTTTATTATTTTTTTGTAAAAATAAATAAAAAGCACAAAAAAATAAAAACCAAATAAAATTTTACAAATTTAATAATTATTAATAAAACGATAGCCACATAATTCACTAACGACATATATATGATGACATTTATAGACATTTTACATCAAATGTAAGCCTATATATTGTATAGTATTGGGCATAAAACATATAAAATAAAAGGTATTTTTCCTTTAAAAATCTTCGACCCTATTAACAATTATTTAAGTTATTGCCCGGCTAACAATGCATCGGGTGCATCATGCTGCAACAAGCAGCGGCAGCCGCAAAAAAGCCTGCTCTCATGCTGACAAAATTTATTAATTTCAGAAGCTGCAACGACCTTACGATTCAAAACAGATCACAGAAGTAGACAAAATGGAGCGTAAACGTTTTATCAACAGAAAATCAAATCACTAAAAACAAATAAAATAACTGTAATTAAAATTCAAAAGATGTCACCTAAAATTTCGTGCAAAGTTAATAGCAAATCCAAGAGGAATGCTACAAAAAAAAAAAAAAGTTACACAATGATTTCACCATGCAAACATTTACCTCTCACTTTCGTCTCCCCTCATACATAAAAAAAGTTTTTCTCTCTCTCTCTGTTTTTGTTTTTAATCTTTTTGGATGCTCAAGATCATGAAACAAACCAAGACATAAATCCACTAAGTGGAACTAAAAAGAAGAAGAAGAAGAAGAAGAAGAAGCTGAATCCTAGTTAGTACTAAAATTTCGAAACGGAGAAAACCACGTCATGTAAGGTTATTTTTATCTTATAGGAGCGGCGATACAAATACTCGAAAAGAGATTTGTCGTTAAATTTCGTTACTTACTACAGTAGTTTTGTTCTGGAGCAAAGAATTTTTGCAATGAGCTATAGCACTTTGGATGGCACTTTGCAATTCTTCCATTGATGCTGTATCCGAGTAGTGCATGCCGCCAACATTACCACCGCCACTGACCCGAACCGTATTCATGCCCATGCTTGGAAACCCGTTTCGAGAAAGCACCCCAGAGTGGCTTGGTGAGGATCGCATCGATGATGGGCAGCTTGACACGCTGCTTCTCCTTCTTGGGTACCGTAAGTTTCCCGAGAAAGAGTGGGAAATCCCACCGTTGTTGCTTTCTTTCCTTGCATTGGTCTTCTCTATGTCTTTGGCAGATCTCTCTGGTTTGATGGAGAACGAAGCTGGAACTGAAGTTGTTGATGACAAAGCTGAAATCATCCCGATTCCTCCCATTTTTTGCTGTTGTTTTTGGGATAGTTTCTCGTACAATGGCTTCACTTTCTTCAAATACTTCCTTATAACTTCTTTTGCTGTTGTGCTCATCTTTTTAACTGAAGAAGCTGGCATGTTTTCCTGGTCCCGGTTCTTGTTGTTTTCCTTCTTGAACACAGAAGAGAATCTAGACAAAGAGAAATACTTGCCTTTCTTGATCTGCTGATGATTCATCTGGCCCTGATGACTTAAAAAAGTTTGGTTCCCATTATTAAGCCTTTTAAACTCATCGTCTTCGGTGACCGAGCTGGGCCTGGAGGAGTCACAATTATCAGCAAGCAAAACAAAATCACTAGTGAAAGATGAGTGGGAGTCGTTGGAGCTGCCAGTGGAGTCACGAGAGGCGGTGGCGGAGGAGGTGTCGGAGGAGGAGGAGGTGCTGGAGGAGGCTAAGAGGAGTGTACGGACCATGGAGAGACGAGGGGAGAGGTGGAGAGGTAAGAGCTGGCCTTTGTAGAAGAGCTCGTCAGCTGGACATAGTGTAGAAGAGGACTTGGCCCGAGGGGAAAGAGAGATTGTGAACTCAAAGTCGGAAGAGGATGATGATGATGAGGAGAAAGAGTGTGAAGGAGATGAGGGTAGTGTTTGAGATCTCAAAGCTAATTTCTCTCTTCTCTTCCCCATCTTTCAAAAGCCAGCTACATCATCAACAACAACAATAGCAAGTCTTTCTTCTAAAATATAAACTATTATATACAGAGAGAGAAGAGAAAGAAGGAGAATAGAGAAGAAGGGGGGATGCGAGAGGAGACAGATGAGATTGGGTACTTCTTATGATGATATAGGAAGAGAGAGAGAGAGAGAGAGAGAGAAAAGCATGGATCGTTCCCCCTTGGGTCGTGTTTGACTTCACACGACTTGGTGGAACATTAACTGCACGCGCCTTCTCATTTTTATTTAATACTAATACTATTACTAACTAAATAGTAAAAAATGTAGATTGAGAGACCATAAGTCATGACAACTTTCTCATTGAACTTGACACTAAATATAAGGTTCGTGATTGGATCAAATTAAAAATCTGTACGAAAAAAAAAGGAGTTCTCTTAAATAAGACTAATTAAATCATATAAATACATTAACTTAGATTCAATAATTTCTTCAAAAGTATCGAAAAAGGAAAAGTTAGTTCAATTAGTAAGTTATCTATCACATCGTACTCATATTTTAATTAATTTAGTTCGTTGATGCATGATTTTTTGGTTGATAGAACATATATTGAATTTTCCCATTTTCAAAATTAATTAAGTTTGGGGTGTCTTGGCATGGCTTAGTTTGGGGTTGATGTTGTGAACGATACGTTATATGGCTGGCTGAGCGATAGGTGGGGATCTGTTTAACCAAGGGCAGCTGTCACGTGGGGGTTCTGCAGACGCCCCAACCGTGCGGCCTTGGGCTCGCCCTCAGCTTGGCCACCGAACCCAAGTCAGCCTAAAATCCCTAACAGCTGATCACTCAAGGCCACAAGGACCAAGAGGCAACACAATGATGCAGGATGCAATGCAAACTTACCAACCAGCCCCACAAAGCTTCCGGCCCCCAGCGCGCAACCTTCACCCGCGGACAGCACAGGCAGCACGCACCCAGCACAGACAGCTCACACCCAGCACAGGCAGCACGCACCCAGCACAGGCAGCACGCACCCAGCAGGGGTTAATCGGTTGGCAGGCACACAGCACCCTCACCAGCACTCTGGACAGTGCACACACACACACAGCAGGCAGAAAATGGCCTTAGGCCAGCAAGCACACAAGCAGCAAGGAGAGGGGAGAAGAGAGGAAGAGAGAGTTTGAGAGAATTGAGAGTGAATGAGAGATATTATTTCCCAAAATCTGCTGTACACACTTTACAAAGCATATATATACTAGGTTTTCCCTCCAAAATCCCCAAATTTCCCCCCAAAAGCCAAGGCAGCTGATGGGATGGCTTTTGGCGGGAAAGTCCCAAAATTTGGGCACTGTTGGGCGGGACAGGCAGCAGATGTGCTACAGTGGCGGGCTGGGGTGCTTGGGCCGCACCAGGCAGGCTGCCTGGGCGCTGGGCGCAGGGGCCATTCTGGGCCTCGCACAGACTGGCCGTCTGGGCTGTGCGGGCTGTCTGCCTGGGGCTCTGCGGGCTGGCTCGCCCAGGGGCCCGTGTCAAGCCTTCTGCCAGCAGCTTCCTCCTGGCTAGCACACCCCAGGGGGGTTCAACTCCCAGTGAGACTCCCCCATGTTCCGTCACTCCGCCACGCCTTCCGGCACCATCTGCGGGTCTGAACCGCGCCCCGTGATACCCTCCCCCACCTAAACTGGCAGCGTCCTCGCTGCCGTGAGGAAGGCGTCCACCCAGTCTCGGAACTGCCTCCAGTCCTCCGCGGACCACCCTCTCGTTTCACCCTCGGGCAGTTCCGTTTTCTCCTCATGTGGGCTCTGACCAGTCCTTCCCGAGCAGTCAGTGTCCTTCGCGCTCCCCCGGCACTGTCTGCAAGCCCGGCGCGGTCTGCGCGCCCCGCGCTGTCCATCCGTGCGCCCCTCGCTGCTACTCTGCTTGCTCGGCCATTCGGGCTGCTTGCACGCTGACTTTGCCCACTTGTGCGCCCAGGGGGTTCCTGTGCCTCCGCGCCCCACTCTGCGCGCTGACTCTGCGCCTCCTGCGCGTCCCACGGCTTGGGTCTGACAACCCCCTGTCGTCGCACTCAAAATTGGGGCCTGTCGCCCCTTCCCAGTCACTGATGTGCTGCAGCCTGCAGTCGTGCCCTGCTGCTGAGCCACATCCCTTCGATGCCTCCTCCTGGCAAACCCACCTCGGCGATGCTGGAACCCACTCGGCCCCTCAGCTCTCTTTGCCTTGGTCGGGTGCAAGGTAGGCACATGCGGAAGGCCTCCCTGCCTAACGCTCGGTGCCTTTCCTGCTGGTAGAGCAGGCCCACCTGGATCCTTGGCTAGCACCTCGCCATCAGCAGACCCTTCGCTGACTCTCGGACACTTTGCCGTCTCCAGCGCGCGCCTTGCCCTCGGGTGTTCCAGCTGCGTGCCCCCTCGGCTTTCCTGGCCGTGCTCACGCTCTTCGCGGGAAACCCTGCCTCGCGCTCGGGTGTCGATGTTCTGTCGCACCGCACCATCCGGCATTGGCCTCTGCCTCGCACGCCCCCGACGACTGCGTCTGCGCGACTTACCCTGCTGCGCGCCAACATCGCCTGACCCAGTCGTCTGCACGCCCCCGTGTGGTCTAGCGGCAGCAGATCTCCTGCGGGTCATGCTGCTCTCCCTCGAGCCAGCATGCCTAGTGGAGCAAGGCGGGCATGACACTGACGTCCGGTGTGTCCCCGAGTGCCCCGCCCCACCAATGTCACGGCATTCCTTCAGGATGGGCTGCTGAATGGGGTCGGGCACCTTGCCTTCCTTGACGCGCGGCAGCAGCTCTGTGCGTACCTCACTGTCGGCTGGTGGTGTGGCCTCCCTGCTCGGCTCCCCAGCCACTGGATTGGCACCACCCAGCTGATGTCCCGACGCTTCCAGCACCTCATCCGGGGCCTCAACTATGCTGCTTGAGGTGTCCTCTGGACTCCGTACAGCAGCACCGATCTGCTCACCCTCGACAAGCTGTATGGCAGTCAAGGTTTTAGTCGGTTGAGCACTCCCCCGTCGAACCGGCACTACGCACTGCCCCTTTTTGCCTACGATGCATATGCTGTCCTCGTGCGGCACGAGAAGGGCTTGAATCCGCTCCAGGAAATCGAGCCCCATCACAACCTCATAGTCATCCATCTGGATCACTTCGATGTCCTCTGTCCCGTGCCACTCTCCTAGCTGCACATCGATCCCCTTGGCAATGCCTTTGGTGCGCACCCATTTGGAGTTGACGGTCTTCACCCAACCTCCAACGCTATCAGCTTTTAAGCCTAACTTGGCAGCACCTTGTTCCGACACAAACAAATCAGAGGCGCCCGTGTCCACCAAGGCCTCCACATGCTGCCCCGCCACTACCATGTCTGCATACATGAGCCCCTTGGCTCGCTTGCCACCCTTGCGTACTGCTCCCAGCTGCATTGACCCCAATCGGACTGTTTCATCCCCTTGCTGCTCCTCCTCCTCCAAGGCAATGGCAGCTAGCTTTGCTCGCTGTGGGCAGTCTCTTACAAAATGCGGGCCTTCACAAAGGAAGCAGCTCTTGGGTTTGTCTTCCTTGCTGCCGGAGGGCTTCCCCTTCCATGCGGAGTTGCCCTTCCATGGCGATTGTGGCTTGCCATTGCCACCGTCCTCATCTCGGGACTGTTTCCCCTTGTCCGCCCAGCCCTTGCCTTTATCCCTTGGCTTGGCTGGCTCGGTTCTGTCCTTGTCCGGTCGAGAGTAATCGATCAAGCCTTCGGCCACTGCCATGGCACGCGTGAGGTCCTGCACACCCCTACGCTGCAGCTCCTGCTTAGCCCATGGCTTCAAGCCATCCATGAAGGTGAAGAGGGCCTCCCTCTCGCCCAAGTCACCCACTTGTAAGGCCAATTCACTGAACTCTCGAACGTATTCCCGAACATCACCCCTCTGGACCAATCGGCGCAGCTTCCCCCGCGCCTCGTCCATGGCATACTCGGGGTAGAATTGTTTGCGTAACTCGCACTGAAAGTCGGCCCAAGTGCGTACCGGAGCTCCCCCGAGCCTATCGTCGCACCGGCGCCTCCACCACAACAGCGCGGTATCGCCTAAGTACATGGATGCCGCGGTAATCCGGCGGTCATCCGTGTTGATACCGGTTGCCTTGAAGTACTGCTCCAGCCCCCACAAGAAGTTGTCTATCTCCTTGGCATCCCTCTTGCCGCGGAACTCCTTGGGCTTAGGCACCTCAAGCCTCACCTCCGGGCGGGCAGCAGCCTCATAGCCACCCTCAGCTCTTGCCGCGCGGACTTCTGCCCTGAAGTCGTCCAACTCGCGCTGCAAGATTTCCACCACACTCTCGAGCTGAGAATTGCGCTCAACCACATTCTCGAGCATCTCCCGCACCATCTCCTGAACCTCACCCTTGAGCTCCTCGTCCCGACCATTGAGCTCCTCAACGTGCTCCTCCTGCACGTCCAGGCGATCCCTCATGTCGCCCACTGCCACCTCCACTCGAGACATCCTCGCGTCAAGAGCAGATATGAGGTCTCGGGAGCAAGACTTCCCCCTTCGACTGGCACGAGTTTCCCTACCCTCGGGCGCCGGTTCTGGTACGTTAGACCCACTGGTCGTCATCCTCTCCACTCAGTCACCACTGGTGCAGCTTGCAAACTGAACACACACTGCTCACAAACTGACCCCCAACACACTGCTTGGCTTGCGACAGACCCAGCAACAACACTGCCTTGCCCACTGTCCCAGCACACTGCCTGACTCGCAGCTGAACCAGCACCACTGCCTGGCTCACAGCTGACCCAACAGCACTGCCTGCTCGCAGCTGATGGCTCTGATACCACCTGTCACGTGGGGGTTCTGCAGACGCCCCAACCGTGCGGCCTTGGGCTCGCCCTTAGCTTGGCCACCGAACCCAAGTCAGCCTAAAATCCCTAACAGCTGATCACTCAAGGCCACAAGGACCAAGAGGCAACACAATGATGCAGGATGCAATGCAAACTTACCAACCAGCCCCACAAAGCTTCCGGCCCCCAGCGCGCAACCTTCACCCGCGGACAGCACAGGCAGCACGCACCCAGCACAGACAGCTCACACCCAGCACAGGCAGCACGCACCCAGCACAGGCAGCACGCACCCAGCAGGGGTTAATCGGTTGGCAGGCACACAGCACCCTCACCAGCACTCTGGACAGTGCACACACACACACAGCAGGCAGAAAATGGCCTTAGGCCAGCAAGCACACAAGCAGCAAGGAGAGGGGAGAAGAGAGGAAGAGAGAGTTTGAGAGAATTGAGAGTGAATGAGAGATATTATTTCCCAAAATCTGCTGTACACACTTTACAAAGCATATATATACTAGGTTTTCCCTCCAAAATCCCCAAATTTCCCCCCAAAAGCCAAGGCAGCTGATGGGATGGCTTTTGGCGGGAAAGTCCCAAAATTTGGGCACTGTTGGGCGGGACAGGCAGCAGATGTGCTACAGTGGCGGGCTGGGGTGCTTGGGCCGCACCAGGCAGGCTGCCTGGGCGCTGGGCGCAGGGGCCATTCTGGGCCTCGCACAGACTGGCCGTCTGGGCTGTGCGGGCTGTCTGCCTGGGGCTCTGCGGGCTGGCTCGCCCAGGGGCCCGTGTCAAGCCTTCTGCCAGCAGCTTCCTCCTGGCTAGCACACCCCAGGGGGGTTCAACTCCCAGTGAGACTCCCCCATGTTCCGTCACTCCGCCACGCCTTCCGGCACCATCTGCGGGTCTGAACCGCGCCCCGTGATACAGCCACATGGTATAATAAGCGAAATAAGCTAGTTTTAAACGTCTCTCTCCTTTTCTTTGGCTTGTGTTTTTGTTTCCTTTTTCAATAAAGTTTCTCTCTCTCCCGCTATCAATGTGTGCAAAGTGTGTGAGATGAACAGTCATGCATTGTGTGATTGCATGCAGTTAGGTGTCACGTGCCCTAAACGTGAAAGGTGGGGTTGGATCATGGGGTAAGAAGAAATAATGCCCATTGTTTTTCTAATTAGGGTTGCCAATGTAGCAGCAGGCAGCCACGATGCTTAGGGCTGCTGTATAAATCTGAGTGGGGGTGCAGTGTCGATATATGCCGACTAACACGACAGTTGTTTCTCTGATACAGTTCATTATTTTACTTTTCGTCCCGTTTTTAATGAGTTTTTGGCCTGTTATAGAGCTTATACAGCTCTTTCAATTATGGAAGCTATTTCAGGATCTATTTATAGGTAGAGAGGGATACTGATACTTCTATAAAAACATGCAATTAATAGGTTTGTTAATCAATTAGTACGACAAACTACTTATTTTAAATGCTATTTTCTTACTCTTCAACTCACTATTTCAACAAACATGGCACTAATTTAAAACATATATAGAACTTCAGAGACATTTAACCTTTTTCTTTAGCTGATTATAATGATTTTCAAACCCAACAATTCGGCCACT
The DNA here is from genome assembly GCF_053813885.1 of Theobroma cacao. NCBI lineage: Eukaryota > Viridiplantae > Streptophyta > Magnoliopsida > Malvales > Malvaceae > Theobroma > Theobroma cacao. Next base: position 36,756,532 of record NC_142642.1, read on the forward strand.
TTAGCATCTCCCTTGTAAAGAAGAAGATTTTCTTTAAACCGTGGTCCGAACATGTATGAGCTTGCCTGTCCTTCATGCCAAGTACACGGCCATTAGAGGGAAAATGAGAGTAGATAGATGAATAATTCTCCATTTTGCTTTTTCTCAAAAGGTTCCTTTTGTTTTTTTAAACCCCCGAAAGGATTTGTTGCCACACGAGATTATGGTTCTCAACTGCATGGTCCATTGGTCCTGATTCAGAAGGAGAAGAGAAAGCAATTTGAAGTATATATAATTACTTTGTGAATTATAAGAGGGCCTACATTCCTATAATTGGTCATCGTGGCAACAGCATGCATGAAAAGTAGAAGTTATAGTTAGCCCATTTATAATCATCTCTTGCAATTCTTTAAACTCTTGTCTGCAATATGTCTAGATCGTCCCATCTTTGGATCTTCTCCCATTTCTTGAATCAAATATGTATATATATTTTTGCTAGTATTTTGACTAGTTGTTTGTGATGATGGAAAATTGAATGGCATGAGCCTTCACATGTTCCTATGGCATTAACTAAGATACTTTGCATAAAAGAAACACATTTTCGTACCCATAATATATTTTATAATTATGATCCCTTTACAATTTTAGTTATTAAAATAATACTAAATCAATCTTAATTAGTCTCAAGGAGCTTAATCACATTTATGTGTGAGAGTAAGAAGCATTGATACTAGAGTGATTACAGTTTTCAAAACACAATTTAACTCTATATTATTCATTGATTATATTCTAACAACATTGATTAGAGTTTAAGGCTAATCCGATGATTAAAATCTGAAATTTTATTTCAAAATTATATTTATTAAAAAAATAAAATTTAACGATTTATCCATAAAATTTCACGTAACATTAGATATTTGGTTGAATATTTCATGATTCATATATGGTTCTTGTTGAGAAGACCAAAATCATTTGCTTTTCCTTAGTGTAGCGAACCAAAAGTAAGAGGAGGGGTGAGGGGTGAGGGGTGAGGGGTGAGGGGTGGGGGGTGGGGGGGAACCTTGTATTTTCTTAAGAGGTGTTCCAGGCATAGGAAAGGGAACATGGTAAGGGAGAAAAAGTGTAAACTATACCAGTCTTGGACTTGACAAAACAAAGAGTAGAAGAAAAGCTTTAGGCAAAGGTTTAAAGTTGGTGGCCATGGATGGACATGGACCAATATTACAAGTGTCGAAGCAAGGATGGAGTATGAAGGTGATTGGAGGGCTATTCTTTAGTCCACTCTTCCATATTAAATCGTCAACTTTTGCTTGCTGTGGTTCTGAGTTGGAGATGATCTCCATCATGTTAACTTTATTTCAGTATCTAAATATCAATCCCTAAAGCACCTTGAAACAGCGAAGCAATCGATCATTGGAATACCGTGCTTGGTTTCCTTTCTTTCGCTAAATTGGATCATCAGCCTCCCTTTTATAACGATCGAGTCTTAACCTTTTATCTATTAATTAAGCATTATTACAATATCCAATTGGGCCTTAAAACGGGCCTTATTCGTTGGCCCATTAACACAAGAGAGGGTTAGCGGGCTTAACCCAATGAGATGGGCCTAAAACCGTTGACGTTTGTTCGGTGGCGTGACAATTGATAAGTACACGCGTTTATCTTAGAATCAATCCCCGAGGATTCGGTTGGCGTACCTTACCCGACCTGACCGAATTTTATCTTTTCATTATCATTTTTTGGTTGAATTGACACGGAAGAAAGATCAAAAGGGAAAAGTGGAAAAGAACTATACTTGCTTGCTTCCTTTGGATTTTGAAATTATCTTTTGGAAATTTTTATTTCCAAGTTTTCTTTTCTCCCTTCTTTTTCACCACCTCCCTCCCCGCTTCCCTTCCTTCCTTCTAAACCCTAATTCCATCTCAATTTCGGATCGTAGTCTTTCGTTAATCTCACCTTAAATCGCGTCACAAAAGCACGAATTTTTTCTCGATCTTTTTTATTCCTGTTTTATTCTGGTAATTGTTTTTAAAAATTTTATCGTTAAATATTGTTTTTGGTTGATGGTAAATCAGCTGTTTCTCCCCAATTCGGTGCGAAAAAGTTTGATTTTTGGTTTATTTATTTTTTTAATGTTGATCTAATATATTGTTGAAATTTTAATAGTTGATTTAGAATTTGATTTCTTTTAGTTTGGTTTTCGTATGTCTTTCTGTTTGGATTTTGGATTTTTTTTACTATATTTGCTGGTTAATTTAGAGCCTTTTTGTTCCTTAAATTTGATTCTAAATTAGGCTGTACTTTTAGTAGGATTAGGTATGATTAGAGCAAAAGTAACTTAATAAATACCCGATCCTCAGAGGAGAAGAGAAATCGAGAAAAACCAAGCATCTAAGGAATGAGTTAGCTTGAATATGTCAAATTGAAAAAATTCTAACCTTTTGTTTTCTAAATCTTATTTTGAGGCTAAAATACAAACTTTTATTCACTGGCTTAAATTTAGTTAAAACAGAAAAATCAAAGCCATAATTTTTATTTTATAGATTTTCTTGGAAGAGTTTTTATTATTTTCAATCCCACCTTACCAACAGAGATATTTTGTGGTAATTTCATTTTTATTCATGCTGAATCTCTGAACTTTTTGCAGGTTTCCTTCCAAAAGGAAATAAGGAGCAATGTCTTTTGCAAGGAATTGCCGTCCGCAAGGGGGCACATTTCAGGATGATTACCGGTACCCTTTCAATAGAAATAACTACAACAATAATAGTTCCAACAACTACAGGAACAGGAACTGGAATTCGAATTGCAATCCTACCAGGAATTTTAATCATGCCCACGAATTCTCAGGCCAGTTTGGGGAGCATAATAGAGGTTATCATTATGCTCAGCCAAATTGTGCTCCTTCTTTGAAAAGACGGAAGTTTTCAGCTGCTACTTGGGGAGATAGTGGGAGACACTATCCACCACCTAACATGCATTACACGGCTGCTCCATCAGACTCCAGCAATTTCATCCCTCCTCCTATAAGATCAAATGCTGAAGCCTCTACATCTATCAGCAGTAAACGTGATCGGTCACAATTGGAAGATGATGAACCTGTTTTTATGTCCAGGGACGAGATTGAGAGATATTCACCATCAAGAAGAGATGGTATTGATGCCTTACGCGAAACACATCTGCGCTATTCCTATTGTGCCTTCATTCAGAATCTTGGTTTGCAGCTTGAGTTGTAAGTTCTCAATCTTGAATACGTTTCCTAGTTGTGCTATTTCCTTTACCTTTTTGTGGTTTAATTTGTTTGAAATCATTTATACTTTTTTCTGATGTAATCAAATCCATGTTGTGTTTTGCAGACCACAAACTACTATTGGCACTGCCATGGTTCTATGCCATAGGTTTTTTGTCCGAAGATCACATGCTTGCCATGATAGATTTGTGAGTATCAGATACTAATGCTTAAGGAATTCATTACATTTTATTTATTTATGTATTAAATTTTTTTGTGAAGATGTTTCCACATTATGTTTATATGCTTGTAAGAAAAATTTTTCTGTTGATTTTGTAACTTAAGATCTGTTTGCAATCTCCAAACACCACCTCTCCTTTTTCTTTTCCTCATCTTTTGGAGCTAATGCATTTTTTAGTTCTTTGGAATTTTTATTCCATAGGGGGCTAGTAATAATCCTAATTTTTTAATTTTTAGAAGGTTGGTACTCTCTTGGTTGCTGGACAATGTTGTTATGCTTTGAATACTTTTCTGAAGATGTCTCATTTAGACGCTATATAATCTTAAGTTATGAAGCTGCTGAGGATTAGGTCAAGTTGAGTTTGTTTAGGTTGCCTTACACCATTTTTTTTTTTTACTCAAGGAGAATCTTTTTCCAATTTTAGATAATTTGTATTTGCTAGTTGACTTGCAATGAAAATGCCCATTACCATTTATTTGGCTTTTTTGCAGTTGATTGCTACTGCTGCTCTTTTTCTTGCTGCAAAGAGTGAGGAGACACCACGGCCTTTGAACAATGTGTTGAGAGCATCTTGTGAAATATTCCACAAGCAGGATGTTGCATTCTTGTCCTATCTGCTCCCTGTTGTGAGTACCTTTCTAAGTCCTTCCAATTTATCCATGCAAAGAAACATAAAAGGGATTAAATTATTTAGCAGCATATTAGTGAATATGATGCCATGAAGTCTATTTAAGCCTTTTGAATTTTGTCATTTATGGAAAGCATTTTGCCAGAGATGATTAGGCTGCAGCTTAGTAGTTGGTAATGAAGCAAATTTGGAATAAAAATCATGTGTTACAGCCAAAAGTTGATATAGTCTTGTCTGGTTGTCAGAACTTAAGCATTAAACCATGCATTTTCTGTTCAAAACACTCTAGAGACAGCTATGTAATTATTTCCTACATTATTATACTTGAAGGTGTGGAAAATCTTTTGGCTTATATAAAAGAATTTACTGTCGCCACTTTGGAAAAGGAAAAGATTGCCATGTTAGTTTTCACCATGCTGACATTAAATGACTTGTCTGTTGAACAGGATTGGTTCGAGCAGTATCGGGAACGCGTGATTGAGGCAGAGCAAATGATACTTACTACTTTAAATTTTGAACTTAACGTGCAGCATCCATATGCTCCTCTTACATCCATTCTTAACAAATTAGGCCTTTCACAAACTGTCTTGGTGAATATGGCGTTAAACTTGGTCAGTGAAGGGTAAGATTATGATTTATGCTTCAGCCTTACTGATTATTTTTTAATCTGATACAGGTGCAATGTGTTTGTAAGGATTAGTTCAGTTTATTTAGAAGTAAAACTGACTGCTGCATTGTGAACTTCACCTTGATGCCATACAAAATGTTACATAAACAATGATTATGATCCTTCTGCCTTTTCAGGTACAATTTTAGTTTGGGTTATATTGTTGTGATGTTTGTGTAAATGAAAGTAGTCTAAGAATAATGCTCAATAAATTGGGATGTGTTCTTGTCCTATGATTGAGTGGCTGTTTTATACACTTGGAGTTGGGTGTTCCAGTTCCACCAATCAGCAGATTTTATGGGGTTTCAACTTTAAAAGGATTTTGGGTGGGGTGTGTCCCATGAAGAGTTGGGGTGTGAAGAAGGTTATACAGGTTATCTTCTTCCATCTCGTCCAAAAAATGTGTGCTTGTGTCGATAATTTTCTTCTTTAGCCCAGCTACTCTACGTAGTTATTCTGGTATGGCATATTGATTCTTTTGGCATGGCATATAATTGCAGGGTTTTTACAAGATTAGCGTGCTCGCCTGTATGATATTGTTAGCTGGCGGATTGATGTGCTGTTCATGGAAAGTTTTGTTTTTACATCTGAAGTTGAACTGCTGATGTTAATGGTTCTTTTCCTATGATTATACCCAACTTGGTCCTGGCTATGAAAGCCACAGAACCTACAGAAAATAGTTTTGTTATTTAACTTTAACCCCTGTTGTTTTTTCTATGAGTTTCAGTTTATATGGAATCAGTCCTCTGGAGTCCATGCACAAACTGAGTTTGTGAAATTCCTGGCTGCTTCGCACTTTGTGTCCATTCCACACTGATCTGGAGAAAAATTATTGACTTGGAAGGGTCAATATGTTGTGTAGAGTGGGGTCATTTCCTCTTTTTTCTTTTAAAAAAGGATACAATAAACAATGAGTTTATCTGTTGATGATTTTCCAAGTTGTGAAACGATGATTTGTTATTCTCATCCTACCTTTTCCCCTTAAGAAAGGAGTTTTTGGTTTTGCCAAAATTTTAATTTTGTTTCTCACTAATTTTCCAACATTTAAAATGATTTTCAAATGAGGGTTTTCCAATATGATTTTGCTATGGCAGTGTCTTTCTAATGAACGTTGAAACCTCTTTTCTGAAATTTCTGAAATTTCTAATTACGTAATGGGTTCTCCATTTTCATTTATGATATCAGCTGGATCTGTATCCTCTGTCCATGGCTTCAGTCCTCTCGGTGATGTCAGATTTAGAGTCCTGATGCATACTTGTTTGATTCTAAACTAGCATGCAGTACCAGTCATTTGGGATGGGTTGATGGAAAAATTAATTGATCTGTAACATGGCGTGAAGCAACCAATTCTAAAATATAAAGAAAAGGAAACAAACATGTATCTTCATGTTCTCTTTGTCTAGTTGGAATAGATCAATAGAACCCAGTGATATTTGCCCTTCTGACCAGGTTCTAGACCTTGAATTGAGAGCTATCTTGTCATTCAACTCCAGGTCTTGCTTCATATTGAGTTTGTTTCGCTTTGGGAGAGATTCAATTTTTGGAGCACATTGTTAGTTTGAAATCTACTCTCTTTCTTTCTTTCCTCCTTTTGAAACATTTAATTAGTATCATTCACCGCTAGTCTCTATCTGTTTTTGTTTTTCGCCTGAAAAATGATTTGTTTGTATTGGTTTTAGCTTAAAGCCAGTTAATTGTGTTTCAAACTGAATTTGGTTTTATCATTTAGGTTTAGTCATCTCTATATTATTGTATATTTAGACGGTTCCAGCCCTGCTTTCTCTAGGTAGTCAACACATATATTTATCTGTTATATAACTATGTAAATACTTACCCTGATACTGTAACATATACATATATATAGGCAATAAGTGATGCAGACCTTATTTGTTAGAAGATTGAGAAAAATACAAAGACAAAGGATGCCTCATCCTTGAAGTGTATCAAGGAAGTTAGCAAAGTAAGTGGAAACTTCTTGAAATGGTAGGTTACATCTTGTATCAGTTGGAGGCAGTTGCATATATTCGATAACCTTAAATGACCTAAATTGGTTAGAGCACTTTGCTAATGCTGGACAAAACTTTTGGCTAAGTTGTTGACATTGTGAAGCAATCAGTAATGAATATTGAAAATGTTACCCTGTACTTGGGTGAACTAGAATAGGCTCAGCCAAAAGGGCATATACTCACTTGAGAATGTACTGTCATTTAGAATAGTACAAAGCCTATCTCAATTGCTATGCAGCCCTAGGCCTGTATTCTTTAAACTTCTTTTGGAATCAGGCTTGGATTGGCAATATTGGTAGGGTTTGGTCCCTTTTTGGGCTTGCTCTTGTGATTAGGTAATGCATGGCACTGGTTTGAGACATGGCATGCTCTTCTACCGAATGCTATTTGTGGAAGAATGTTTTTCTAGAGGTGGTGAATGGGCAGATTTGTATCAGGTCATGTTAGGTTTAGGTCACAACGGGTTTGGGTGGTTGGGGTTTCAGGTCGGGTTAGAATGAAATTGGTAATTGAATTTTGCATTTTAATGTTAAGTTCAGGCTAATATGGCTTTGGGCCAGATTGGTCTTGGTTCAGGTGATTTTGGAATTGGGTTTCTTTGGGTTCAAGTCTTTGACTTTTTGGTTACTTTGGGTTTGTTGGAGTTCAGATTTTTCCAGGTTCAGGTTCATTTGCCACCTCTGTGTTTTTCCCATAAGGAAGAGGAGAAGGATAATCATGTAAACAAGTTATGTGCATCAGATGTGCTTAAAAGTTATTTATTCTTGTCCTGGTTGGTTCATCCAGTTTCATACCAAGCTGGAGGCTTTATAAGGCCAAATTATTAAAAAAAAAAAAAATCATTTGTACGTGTTTTGTATTTTTACCTCATCGTCAACTATTGATTAGTATATCTGTACTTTATGCGCCACTGCTCTCAATACATTTGCAACTCTTGAGTTGTCCACATTTTAACTTCTTTTGAAAAGGTTATTCTTTTTAATCATTTTTCTTTTTTGAGTTTTGGTTATTAACAAAGGGCAAGTGTATACACTATTCCATACTATTTTACACTGGTTTATTTGAGTTAGTATCTATATGCTAATAATACAGTTCTATATCATACCTTATGTTTCATTGGGTAGGTTACAAAGTTTGTTCATAGCTTCATCTCTTGCCTGCGTAGTTCTCTATAATTGGGGTAGCATGCATGCTCCATGAGCAGTGAGGCATGCTTGTTGATGAGTCCATTCAGATAACTGATGAGCTGAAGAGATTTGCTTTGAAATCCACATTCTGCTGCTACCTCTGTTTGTTTCATTTTTGATTTGTCTATAATACTGGAGTTAAAAGCACAGCAGATTTGGGCTGGAATTGATGTGTTCTCTAGATGGGTATGCATGTTTGCTATAGTTTTCGTACTCTATCAGCCATGGTGCAGAGATTCTTGCAAAATATTCTACCTGGATTGGTGCCATTAGTTGGTAAGGAAAAATGACTTGTCTTTTTTTACTTCAAATCACTGTTTTGATTATCTCTTGTATTTTTTGTGGTTGATGTGTGGTTTCTGTGGTGGAATGTGCTAAGTTGTACAAGACATTGCCTGTTCGTTATAGTGTAGCTCTCATGGTTGGTTTGATTACTCTCCACATTTGATAAACAATGGTGGCTGTCCTGTTCTAATTTTGCTTGGTTATATATTTTCAATAGTGTGTTGAAGTTTGGACTTCTATTTTGCAGGCTCAGGAGCTCATTGTGGCTTCAATTTAAACCCCATCATATTGCTGCCGGAGCTGCTTATCTTGCAGCGAAGTTTCTAAATTTTGATCTTGCTTCTTCCAATAATATCTGGCAAGAGTTTCAAACTACTCCGGCTATTCTCCAAGGTAATATATATAAGTATTGGAACAATTGCATTGGTTTTTTGTGGTCGTTACATATTTTAAACTTTGATATGGAAGGTTTATATCAACTCGAATCTAGCAGAAGTAACATAAACAGACTTCTAAATGACAGCCATTATGCAAGTCAAAATCAGTGCTTCATGCACTCTCAAAATTGACTCCTTTCCCTTAGTTTCTGATCACCAGCCTTTGTCAACAGATGGGTACCAATCAAATGATGGATATGACTATTGATTTAGAGTAAGAGAAGGGTTTGGGCAGTGAATAGAGAATTATACATGTCTAGAAATATACAACACCACCAACATGCATAGTCTGGTCTCTAAGGAGGGGAAGAGAAAATTGATTGTATCTAATAAGGTTTTGCTTTGCTGCTTATGCTGTGATAAATCATGCCTTTTACTGTTTGGTGCAGATGTTTCACAGCAGTTGATGGAGCTGTTCTAGAAGGATAACAGGATACAATTACAAAATGTTGTCAAGATTTATTCTACACTTAGGCTTCGTAGGTGTAATATATGTCCCCTGTTTAATGAAGTAGTTGATAACAAAGAGGCCCATTAGTAGTATTATTGTTTAGAATGCTGGCCGCAAAATGGAGATAATCTTTAGTAATTTGAAGTACAGGTTAAAGGATCTGTTTGCTTGTATCTGAATCGACTTGTCATTTGCAATGGAATATCCACATTTACGTGGAACTCATTTCTTTCAATTTTAAGCCTTATGTACTAAGGAACAGCATAAGTTGTAAACCATTAAATGTTAGGCCAACCACCATTGCTATTGTTTTTAGTACGGGCAGCTGGTCGAGCTGGCAATATGGGCGGGTGGCCAGAGGCACAACACAGCCCACCATGGGCTGTGCTAGAACGACTCACGTCGCTAATTGCTATTAGAATATCAGGCGGGTCACCGTGGTCAATTGAGTCGGCACAGCACGGCTAGTATGGGCCTCGGGTTGGCATGCGACACGCGGCCCAGCACGGCATGGTCCTCTACAAAATAAACAAGTAATTGTTCTTAAAACTAGCTTTAATAATTTATTCTGCGAAAATTTTCAATTTCTTAGTGAAAAAAAAAAAGAAAAAAAGAAAGAAAATCTCAACTTCTCAATACGTGTTCGTACATAATCGTTATGATAAACTGAACTGGACTCAGATTCTTCTAGTATAGCTCTAGGTTCAATCCCTACGGCACTTCCTTTTTAGATGCAGCAACTAAATAAGTGGGCTAACCTATAAAGCAAGTTAGTCCATTGGTCCCCAGCTGTGACCTTGCCACAGTAACTCTTCCCAAAAGTTTGGATTATGTTATGACCAAAACAATAGCTTTTAAAACACTCAAGCTTTATTTCCAAAAACGACATTTCAAGTTGATGAAAAAAGATATTCCCACAATTCGATTATATCAAAAAGGCCATGTAATTTTTACATGAACGGTGTTTGATATTAATTTCAATCCCCTTCTAGAAAAACAGTACCTTTATGTGGAAACTAGTAATATTGCCTTGGACAAAGACAAGTCCAAAGTGGCCATCGTGCTCAAAGAGGATAACAGTCTCAGCCACCTTTCTGTATCTCATCTCATTGATTGCCCTCCAACTTGATTGTAGTATGTCCCTGTAAATCTTTCTTTTTTTGGGCTGTGAAAGTCGTGATAACTTTTTTCACTCACCAAACATTTGAAAAAAGTCATAACTGAAGCACCCGGTTTTTAATATTTCCTAAATCCCATGTATGTTTCCTGATAATTAAAAATTAGGTTGGAAAAGTTGAATTTAACAGCCACCGTGGGCAATTCCTGTTTCCTACTTCCTACCACTCTACCCTTGTTGTTCAAATTCAACATAGTTGTTGCCATTGGGTTCCACCTATGTTTCCATTCATCGTTCGTGTTACGATAACTACAGTATAAAAGAAGAGGAAATGCATTAAATGCCCCATTAATTAAAAAAATGAAATAAACAAGTAGCAAAGGCAAAGATGAAGAAAGAAAATTAACCTTATTAAATCCAAATCACAGTACTTAAACATGATTATTAAGAAGAAGAAAAGTTCACAAGTTTGGTACTTGTACATTTGGACAAGAAGGGACAAGAACAGTTGCACTGCCCGCACAAAAACTAAAGCTTAGGCGAGAATCAAACATACATGATCAGACTCGCAACATCAAGACAAAGAAATTATATCCCATTTATGAACCCATCCTTTACCCTTTCCCATTTTCTTTCTTGTTTTTTATTTTAGTTGTTTTCATCAAGGCAAAGCTCTTATCTTTAACAACAACCGTACATGTCAGCATCTTCGAAAAGTGTGCCATCTTCCTCTTAACAAGACTTCCAGATAAACAAACGGAAAACGAGAAAAGGAAAAAGCAAAAGGACCCACGTCAGCTTTCCCATGGATTCATCCAAAGCTCAACGTCGACTTAACGCCATTCACGGCCACCTCGTCTCCGCCAGTTCTCATTCCGAACTCCGTGTTAACCCAACCGCCGGCGAGTTCGCCTTCGGTACGTTGGTGTATATGTACGGTTGAGAAGAAAAATGATATAGGCTTTTGTTGGTCTGGTTTTCTTTTTTAACTTTCTTTTGGGTAAATGAAATGGTCCTTTTGCTGAAAAAATATAAGCTTTTTGTTTTTATTACTATAAATATACGTTTTTGGGTCTGGGCTTTTGGTTTTGATTCTTATTTAAATATTTGATGTAATAAAGTTTTCATTTTTTTGATTGCTCTTTTTGATTCTGATGTGGAGAACAAAAAAAAGGTTCTTACTTTTCTGATATGAGAATTCTTTTAGGAAGCTTACTGTTGATTGTTGAGTAAGATTTGTTGATCATAGGTTTGCTAAAAAGGAGAGGCTTTGACAGATACAATATCTTTCTTTCTTTGTTGTTTTTTTGGATTTCCAATCATTTGGACATCATAGTCGAAGGCTTTGCTAAGGGGAAAGGTTTGCACTTGCCTTTCGAGTGTCATTTTCCCTCAGCATGGTCAATGGGTCAGTTTGCTCATATTTGATGTAACGAACAAGTTTTCTATAGTCCCAAGAAGCACTTAGAGTGGAAATTTTTTTTTTGAAAAACCACTTTGAGTGGAAATTAGTTTGTGTCAGTGATGTCGGATATAGTTGTTGCTTAACTTTGTACTATGGTGATATTTTGTATGGATTGTCGGGAAGCTTCGGTTCTGGTTTGGCCTCCAGAAGCTAGAAACATGTTATCCACGGAATTGAGAAACGTTATATTTTAAAGTGTTTTTGAATTTAACTCCTATCATCCAGAGAGCTGGTTGTGATGCCCGGTTGAAATGTCTTGAGTTTTGTAAAAATGAAAGAAAAGAGGTTAGCTGCAATGGAATTCATTACAGGAATATTATTCCAGAGGATGGCTTTGTCTTATGTCTACGTAGCCGCAGATCCAGAAAATGTAGTTAAACTCTACACAAATATGTAATTTCTCTTTTTCATTTCAGAAGATATTTAGCAGGAGTTCATTGTTCTAGATCAGTCCTTGGGGAAATAATAATTGCTTTCAAGGGTTGTTCCTGTATAATGTTGTTGCATCCTAGTGTGAATAGTAGTTCATCAGATAGAGAAGATGACACAAGCAATCAGTTTTGGAATTTGTCTATAAGCTAGTCTCTTCTAAATCTGCAATTTTTTGTTAAGTGAGAGCAGCAATGATGATCTATGCATGGTGGTTGTTGAGATGCTGATGACATAACTCCATTTATTAGTAAGCAGGATCTATGGGCCTGGCTGGCATGTTTGTGAGTTGTGGGTGGGATTGATTGGATTATTTGCTACCTATCAAAAGAAAAAACATTGTTTGTAGTGGTCTCTTCGTAGAAATGTCATTAGAGGTTAAAAGAAAGATTTGAGTTTGAATTTGAAGTAATGACCGCATGGAAATGTGGAAAGAGCTGGTTTGTGGGAACTCACCATCTATTTTGGGACAGAGGAAGGGCTGCTAGCAGCTGATAGCCAATTTATCCATTGTAATAAGCAATATGTAATTAGTTTCTATCTGATTTAACCGTAAGAAGCGGACATCTATTGCTAATTTATCTGCATTTAACTTACGTGTGATAATATTGATTTTTGAGCAGAACAGGGTTATAGTGTTGTGCTGCCAGAGAAATTGCGGACAGGAAAATGGAATGTATACAGGTAAGACATTGCTACTATCCTTCATGTTTTTGCTTTGTGCTGTCCCTTGCCCATTCAGCAGTTGTCGATTATTATTTTATGTTTATGCCTTATGGCAGATCTGCTCACTCTCCATTGAAGCTCATGAGTAGATTTCCTGATCATCCTGATATCGGTACATTGCACGATAATTTTGTGTGAGCATCTCCTTTTTCCTGGCTGAATCATGTTTAAATTTGTTGGTGTGTGGCTGAATGCAATACATCAATGCCTTATCATTTATTTCAAATTGAAGTATGTCTGATGGTTCTGCACTTATCTTTCTTTTCTTTTCCTTTCGTTTTTTTATTTAGACATGCAGTTGATACCTTCCGAGATTACAAATATCTTGGCACAAGAATTCGAGTTGATGGAACAGTTGGAGAGTAAGATTCCTTTTGTCAAAATGAAGATCATAGTCTGTTGTCAAAGTTCCTTTATACATTTACTTCCATTTTCTATTTATGAAGGTACAAATGGATAACATATGGAGAAGCTGGTACAGCTCGGGCCACCATAGGTTCTGGCCTAATATATCATGGAATACCAAAGGTGAGCATTTGAGTGATAATTATACGTTTAATATTTAAGTGCTACAGTGAACTTTTTGTCTGTAACAAGTTTATTGCCTGGTGAACATATGTGCTTCATGTAACATACCCATTTTAAGTTAATAGATTGTTCCTCATGTAGCATGTGTTTCTACTGGTTTTATAATGCCAGGGCTCTTGTGTTGGAATATATTTCATCAATAGACCTGAGTGGCTCATTGTTGATCATTCCTGCTCTGCATATTCCCTTGTATCAGTTCCTTTATATGACACTCTAGGTTTGCCACTGGCCAGATGCTCTCCTTTTCAATTGAATTTTTGTCCATCCTCACCTATTGTTAAGATGCTAAGTGGAAAGTTTTGTTTCCTTGCAGGCCCGGATGCTGTCAAGTACATTGTAAATCATGCAGATGTGAAAGCTATATTTTGCGTGCCTCAAACATTGAGTTCTGTAAGTTTAATCTGTGCTCTTTTCAGGCTACACTTAAGCAGAAGGCGCCTATTTGATCTGGAAAAATTAACTTTTATGGCATTTATTTTCTTCTGCAACTATATTCTTCATAGGATGGGAATCTGGTGAGACTTTCCCAATTTCTAATTGCTTTCTAAACATGTTATTCGCTTGTGGCTATGATGGATAGGGTGAGAGTTTGAAATGAGGCTTAGATATGTCTAGATTACCTAGAGAATGCAATGGCCATTTTTGAGAAAGGATAATGGATTTTTTTTTCAGAATGTAGATAGGATAAAGCCGATTCTTGAATGCATGCTTTCAGAAGGTACTGCCCTTTACTGCAGTGAAAGCTGTCTTTTCTGGCTATGAACCAGGGATGCATTGATGTCTTGGTCGTCAATTTTTTGACCGATATGCAATATTGAATTCTTTATTGGGTACGATAATAATGTTTTGGTGGACATGCTTAAGTAATTTTCTAGTGCTTAGTTGTTTTTAGCATTTTAAGGTCTTAAGTTTCTTTTACCTCTTTTTTTGGGATATCTTAGTACTTCTGGAATCTTTCTTGGGACGATTTACATTATTTGTTCTTCCCTGATACTTCTTTTCTGAGTGTGTAATTTGGATGGTCGGAATTGAAATTTAAATTCCATTTCCTCTGTGAAAACTTTTGCGGCGAAAATCTAAGCATTTGTTTTAACCGCGCTGATAGATAATCCTAAATCCTCTTCTACATCCCCTCAACTCAGGATTTATGCTCTTTTCGTCTTTGTACTATTGGCTTTTAAGCCTGGTAAAATGGTCTTTATAATGCATGACAGAAATAGCTAATATTTTGTATGAGCCCTCAAATTTTACTAGTATTTTGGTTCATTGACTATTTAATTTTGTACTTGACACCGTTTTTCATTGTCTAGTTCATAATGTTTTGAGGATTCTGAATTGCTTCACAAGATTTATTCATCTTTTCACTTTGTAATTTGCAGTTGCTGAGCTTTTTGTCTGAGATTCCATCTGTGCAGCTGGTTGTGGTATAAACCTGCCTGATCTTTCCTGCCAGACCTTTCCAAACCTTCTTACTGAATATTTTGAACAAGAAAAAAGTACATACTGAGTTGCCTGGGGTATAATTATTTGCTTCCCTATTCTGCAGGTGGTTGGAGGAATGGACAATGAAGTGCCTTCACTGCCACCATCAACTGGCGTTCAGGTTGTTACATATTCAAAATTATTAAGTCAGGTAATTTGAAATCCTTTTCATCTACATCACTGTAGTAGTTTATAGCAACATCATCTTGGTAACTTTTAGAACCAATGCATATGTATGATTTGATCCAGTATAATTTTTTAAAGTATATTATTTCATATTGTCCAAGATGGTTAAATCAAGAGCAAGCATTCATTTAATTTCTCCAAGTTTGGCCTGCATTTTTTTGCTGTCCATGTTTTGGTAATTGGATATGTTTTCTTCTTATTTGCCTTTCAAGAATTATTTCATAGCAATAATCATTGTTTCTTCATAGGATGACTTTGAAGATACACTGGTGATAATTTTATTTGCTTCATGGCTTGTTTCTATTGTACAAGATCAACCCATCATATAATCTTTAATCTTGGCAACTTCTAGGAAGGCTATGCTTGAGATAAGTAGGCTTGTCCTTATCTTTTTGTTGCTTGTGCTGTTTTTGTGGCCCAGAAACTCAGGGTTAATGATAATATTTTTACATTGATTTTGAAAACTTGTGTCTGCAGACACCCACAACCCAAGACACCAATTTTGCAGAAAATGCTTTTGGTTGCATTCTTAATTTATTATCATTAAACATATTCCTCTTTTGGGTTTTGGTGAATGTTTAGTTTCTCTTAGCTGCATTTTTATGCAGCATTTATATTTTATTTGTTTATTTGATTGGAGTTTGGTTTCTAGGTTATCTGATGATATGTAATATTATAATTTTGGTATAATGTTGTGTGCTATAATTGTTTCTCATGTGAATGGTTCCTTTAGGGCCACAGTAACCTTCAGCCTTTTTGCCCACCAAAGCCAGATGATGTTGCAACCATTTGCTACACTAGTGGTACAACTGGAACACCAAAGGTATAGCTTAATCCTATGAATTTTAACAGATCTGAACAATCAAATAAGTAAATAAAGGTTTTTTTATTTGCCTACTTATTCTTTATAAATTTTGGCCAGGGAGTTGTGTTGACCCATGAAAATTTGATTGCAAGTATTGCTGGATGCTGCATTTCTACAAAATTTAACCCCTCAGACATGTAAGTTCTATTGGTTTTGAATTCATATAATATTTTTTAGTTAGCATTTATGGTTGAATTTACTGTTATTTACATTCACTTCCTTGCTGAAATGTTTGTTCTTTGTTCAGTTACATATCTTATCTTCCTTTGGCACACATTTATGAACGATCTAATCAGATCATTTCAGTGTATTTTGGAGCTGCAGTTGGATTTTACCAGGGGGTATGAGAGTAAACCTAAACACCTTCATTCTCATATATGATCTTTAAGTGATCTATGTTTTATTTTTACATTGGAATCATTTTTGAATTTGTTTGGTCCACATTCTGACTGAATTGTTGGAACAGCTGATTCAATGAAATCCTATGCTTCTTGTTGCTTAAAAAAATAAAACGAGCAAAAAACTTTAGATTTGCATCTTTATTTTTGTGAATCTGACTTCTCTTTTGTGGTCATTGGATTTGATTTGTAAATGATCTTTGGTTTTTATTTTGTCCTTTTTTGATATTTTAGCTGGGTGAAGGTAACCTTCTAAGTAAGAAGTAGCTAGTCTAACTGAATCTAGCAAAGCTCTTTTCCTCTCGCTTTTTTTTAATTGTAGTCATGTTGCTTTCAGATCCATATAATTGTTCAAGTTTAAATAAGTAATCTTCCGTGTTCTTGAAGCAGCTGTCTCACCTTTTGGTACTATGTATGCTCTGCAGATGTGAAAAAGTCTATTTTGTTCTTGAGATGAAGCCTTAGATGCTGGTTCTTGATCTTTGTATGCAGGATAACATGAAATTAATGGATGATATGGCTGCTCTACGACCCACTATATTCTGCAGTGTCCCTAGACTGTATAACAGAATTTACGCAGGGTACTTCTCTGATTGTTTAGTTGATTGTGACTGATATATTAATCGAATCATTTTATCAAACTCTTCCTTTGTGCAGTATTCTGAATGCTGTAAAGACATCTGGTCCCCTAAAGGAGAGACTTTTTAATGCTGCCTACAATTCTAAGAAGCAAGCAATTATGAATGGTAAAGACTTACATCACTAGATTGGTGTTTCTTTCTATCCCTTGCTGGAGGGTTAGTGTAGGATTTTCTTTGCCTTATAATATGACTGTAATATAATTTGTATTGCTTAAATTCTAGTCTCTTTATTAAACATAAATGTACTTATTATGGCTATAGATATTTGAGTTAAGAAACTACTTATGGAAAAACTGAAATGAAACCATATTTGTTAATTGATCAACCTGTTGCATTTGTGCATTAATTATATTTATATATGTAAAGTGTTGTGGAGCTGTAGTCCATTTTGTATGGCAGATAGTGACCCTGAAAAAAAAGGCCGTGGACAGATTAGCTCTATGACTGATTCGTTAGTCAGTTATGGTTGTGGTCCATAATTCAGCATGAGGGTTTACAGGTTTAATGTCCTTTGGACTGTTTAAATCTACCTTAAGAAGCCTGAAGAATACATGGCGTTCATAAGTTGATTCCACTTTTGCAACACAAATGGTTTAGGAATTTTCATAAAATCCAACTACTACATAAATTCTGCTTCAGTCTCAGTTTATTAAGGTGGCCAAGTTTCTTCAATAATGAAGTTATTGGAGCATCCTCCTCCTCTTCCATCCATGTCCTTTCTCTTTTATACTTGAAAGTGCCCTGTAGCATCAGATTGGTACCTATTTCTTTATGCATTTTGTTTAACCAATGGCATGCCAATTATTTGACTGTTATTGAAATTACTAATTCATATTTGAAGAACTAAAGTCATCGTGCCAGACTGAGATCTGAGATGTGAGGCATGCCAAAAGGACTTTCTTTTTTTCATTTTTGTAGCTTAGCTATATAGTGATTACCTTGCACTACAAGTCTGGTCACTGGGAATAACTTGACTGTGCATACGCGTATGTACACTTACGTGTACTGGCATATATATTATAAAAGAATATGCCCTTCAGTACCAGTTTACTGCATTGATATGTATTAATCATGTGTATCATCCTTTTAAGGAAAGAGTCCATCTCCCATGTGGGACAGACTGGTGTTCAACAAGATAAAAGCCAAACTTGGAGGTCGCGTTCGTTTTATGGGTTCAGGTGCATCACCCTTGTCTCCTGATGTCATGGACTTCTTGAAGATGTAAGTTAATTACTTTTAGATGTTGAATGCTCATCAAGAAGTAGTTCATATCTCCTATCGTTCTTATCAATATGTGTGTCACAAATCTGCAGCTGCTTCGGTGGTCGAGTAGTGGAAGGTTATGGAATGACTGAAACTTCATGTGTCATAAGCTGTATTGATGAGAGTGACAATCTTTCTGGCCACGTTGGCTCTCCTAATCCAGCTTGTGGTGAGTTATTACAAGAAAGTTTTAAGTCTAGCATACTATAAAACAATTGGCCCTTGGCGTATTCTTTTGGCTTTATTCATGATGTTTTCTTCTGTTTTTTTTTTTGTGCAATAAATTCATAAATTGTCTTTCCTGTTTCAGAAATAAAGCTTGTGGATGTTCCAGAAATGAACTACATGTCTGATGACCATCCCTATCCTCGTGGAGAAATCTGTGTGAGGGGTCCAATTGTTTTCCGAGGTTATTACAAAGATGAAGTGCAGACGTATGCTCCTCACATGTGATCTGTCTTTTTTCTTCTTGAGACTTTCATATATTTGAGAATAAATGCGTCTATAATGTAAAAATTGGACAGGAGAGAAGTTGTTGATGAAGATGGATGGCTTCATACTGGAGATATAGGGCTATGGTTACCTGGAGGTCGTCTAAAGATTATTGATAGGTAAGGTCATACATCATATGTATTTCTTAATTAAATGTTAAAACCCTCTCTAGAATCTTCTTGGACAGTTTGTTTGTATCCTTCTTTTACATATGGTGCATATAACTCCCACAGTAAACATTGTATTAACACCCCTTAAATTGCAGACAGAAATCGTGAGTGGCACATAGAAGTGTTCACCATTTTTTGTAATTAGTGTCCTTCTCTCTCTCATTTTCTGAAGTACTTTGGTGCTGCATTCAAATAACTGCTTCCTGAATTAAATTGGCAGTGGGGTGCGTGTCTGCGTTTCTGGGACATGTATATCTCTTGCAATTTACTGGAAAATATGTGTATTGGTACAGGAAGAAGAACATTTTTAAGCTGGCTCAGGGAGAGTACATTGCTCCAGAAAAAATTGAAAATGTATATGCTAAATGCAAATTTATTGCCCAGTGTTTTATATACGGTAAGACAATGTGGTTTTATAAATTCCTGCTCTCCTTTCTCTCATCTGCTGACACTGGACTCTCTTGCTTGGTAGGTGACAGCCTTAATTCTTCATTGGTAGCTATTGTCTCAGTGGACCCAGATGTTTTGAAAGCATGGGCTGCATCCGAAGGCATTAAGGTGATCTATCTTTTGGTGTTTTCATTGCAGCAAAAATCAAGGATAATCTTTGTTATGGCTGTATTCTTTTTGTTCAGAACTTATTTTTTTCTTCTACCATTTTGGTGCATTAACTATCTTGCTTAATCACCTGCTAATTCTTATCTGCCAATGATTGAGTGCAGTACAAAGATTTTGGTCAACTGTGCAATGACCCAAGAGCAAGGGCTGCTGTCCAGGCTGAGATGGATGCTGTTGGAAGAGAAGCTCAGGCAATGCCTCTTGATGAACTAAATGTTTAGTCTAGACATTCTAATTGCACCTTGAACTTTTAATTTCCTTCTTCCCTGGGCCTGAAATTTGGTTTGATTGATTTTGGAACAGCTGAGAGGCTTCGAATTTGCAAAAGCTGTGACTTTGGTGCTTGAACCATTCACAATGGAAAATGGTCTTCTTACTCCGACATTTAAGGCAAGTGCCTACTATTTTTTGTGTAAACCTCATTGCATAGGAAAAAAAAAAAAGGGAAAACAGAAAAGAAAGACTAAAGTTAACAAAATCTCAACTGTCTTATTATTTGTGGCCAGATTAAGAGACCTCAAGCAAGGGAATATTTCGCAAAAGCAATTTCAAACATGTATGCAGAGCTTGCTACATCAGATCCCTCTCCTCAGAAGTAGTTGTGAAGGCAATGCAATGAAAAAAATATAGAATCCATGACCAAGCACTCCAATGCAGAGACGGACTGGCACCACTACATAATAAGACAGTGAGAGCCTAAAGTTGTCCTGATTTACCAAAGCCTCCAACATAGTCTCATGTATGTTTTTAATCACCTATCTGAAAAATAAAATGGTTGATTTTTCCTTCTATTTTTCCCCTTCAAAGTGAGCATCCCTTCATTCAGCTACTTAACTGTAATTATTCTCTTCATAAACAGTTGTACACTTAATAAGGAATATAATTTTTATCAGGATCAGGGGACAATAGGATTGAGTCATTGACCTTATCGTAGAGATTTATCATATGTGGCAAATGATTCATTCATAATGAGCCTTAAAAACACAGCTTGGGAAGTTTTTGTTCTGTCTTAATGAAGCTTGACAAGAATGTTGTTGGTGCTACCAATAAGAAAAGAAAAAATGTTGTTGGTGCCTGTCTGAAACACGTGAAGCAAGATACACAAGAAGAGTCTAAAAGTTAAACTGGCTCGATCTTGTGGATTGCAGAAGTCAACATAGCAAGGAACCAAACTGTGAGGTACACTATGTGGTCTTCGCCTACCGGTCAAGTCCATCCACACTTTTGCACCCAAAATTGGAGATTGCATTGCCTCACGTCTCACCAACATGTTAAAAACATGATAAACCTGTGAAGGGTATTTTTCTTTTTCAAATTCAAGTCATGGTGTTTAGCTCTGATTAGACCCATTGATCAGATTCCAGTGGGGTTTAGTTTTTGCACGATGGCAAAGTGTATGTGGCAACAATAATGTCATTAGCATAGACATTTCCTAAGTTGCAAATCTACCATTTACCAACTTGATAAGGATATGTCAGCTCTTGTTGGCTTGAACCATCAACCATGGCTCACCTAATTTGAAATTTCTAAAAGCTGGAAGCCGGGAACTACTGTAGGTTACCTTATGTTAGTATTTCATATTCTTAAGTTGATGTGAAAACTGGAAAGTGGAGTTCTTTCTTTATTATTTCAACCATGTTTTTTCTGTTAGTGGATGTTGTCCACTCACCGATCTTTCTGGTTGTGAAGCTCTAAATCCAGCATGTTATCATGCTTACTTGGAAATGCTTCTGCATTAAGTCTTTTTCTTGGAAAAATACTACCACTAAACTATTATACTACTATTGCTTTCTTCATTTGAAATCTTAAAATGACATATACGTAGGATGCCACTAAAACTATCTTATAAAATCTTTAATAAAGCGATGAATATAATTCATTGATAATGTCCAAGACTATACGTCAATGAAATATTAAAATAAGTTTAGCAATTTATTTTCCCTTTCATGTGCTTTATATATTATAATAGTACGATTGGTTCGTGAAATAAAATAAAATGAAATAGAATAAATATTCTTTAAAGATAGAATAGAGTAGAAATAAAATGAAATATTATTAAGTAATTTGATTAATAAACTGAAATAAAGTAAAAATTGTTATTATAATTTATTATAATGTTTGATTGGTAAAAATAATTTTCGAATAATAAAAGAATAGAGGATAAAAAGATAAAAATTATATTTTATTATAATATATTATTATTTATTTTTATTTTATTTATTAATTATTAATTATTTATAATTTATTTAAAAATATTAATAATTTATAATTTAAAATATTAATATTTTTAAAATTTTTAAAATTATTATGATTAAAATATTAATAATTTTAATTAATTTTTAAATTTAAAATATTATTTTTATAATATATAATTAAAAACTTAAACTTTTTATAGATTTTTTTTTTTCATTTTCCTTTCTTCTTCTTTGGCCGATGTAACGGTGTGTTGATCTAGCACTCCTTGTAGCCGGATCTAGCCCCTAGAGCATCAAATCGACATTTTCTATGATTTAATTTAATCGTGAAGTATTAAATTCATCAAATATGATATTTTCTCGATTATATTGGACAAAGAATTCCACATCTGATCCTAAAATCGCTTCACCATGGCCAACGTCTTTGACAATGGGTGGAAGATGATACAAGGAGAAATGCAGAAATTGGAATGGAGAGAGAGAAGGAAGAGAGTAAAAAAATGTTTTTATATAAGCAAGATTGTAATTTTTCAAATTTGTAAAAAGTATTTTGATTTTATTATTTTTAAAAGTTATTTCTCGAGAGGAATTGATATTAATTATTTTTTGATTTTAAGTGATTTGGAGAACAGAAATTTCAAATAAAGGATTATTCTTTAGGGTATTTGACAACCAAAGGAAGAAACAAATGTTGCTTAGACGTAGAGATAGCCATTTCCCTGACAAAACATGCAATTGATAAGATAAGTTTAATTTTATTATTCTTATGTTAAAATTATGATTAAATAATTTTTTTATTTTCATAATATAATTAACTCTTAATATATAGTTAAAAGAACATAGAAAAAAATAAAATGCAATAAAGAAATTGTGTTTGTTCAGGAAAAAGAAAAAGAAATTAAAAATGTTAACATCTTACCTCAAGGTTTGGTCCGCAGCGCACTACCTCGAGTTATTATTCTCTACCAAAATTCTCTCTCCAAACATCCATCATCCACGTCACCGTCCACAAACCCATAAAACAAAATCCAACCGCCAGAAAAAAAGAACACAAAACTTCACATGAAGTACAGCTGTACCAGATCCTTCCTCGTGGCGCAATGGTAGCACTTCGCCGCGAAGCTACAGAACGGGAGTCAAATTTCCGAATTCGGGGAGTCAAATTCAACCGGAAACCGCAAAGACATCTATAAAAAAAAAAAAGGAGTAACAGTTAGAAACTCTAATTTCCAAAAGAAAAGAAAAAGGAAAAAGAGATAGTCGATTACGTTCCTACGCCAGAATCTCTCTTTAGATTTCCAATTGTCAAAGATTTCCATTTCCAAAAATATTCTCTTATAATTTTCTACTCTTTTTTTCTTGTCAATTCTCAATTTGTTTTGAGATTTCTTTTCGGAGCTGGAGCTTTGGCTGTGGAGTGATCCGGTGGGAGCTTAGGGTTTTTAGGGTTCGTTTAAAGAGATCGATCGATTCAAATCGATCGATCATGTTATCGAATCATTTCCAAAACGGTATGGAAACGGCGAGGTTTGTTTGGTCTCGGCTTCCACATTCAGAAGAAGGTGAGCTCGAAGGTGCTGGACTCTTGAGTAGTGAAAGCAATAAGAACTGCGCCGAGAGCCTTGATTATGAAGTTCTTGAAAATTACGCTTATCGAGAAGAACAGGTACTTTTTTATTTAGAAAAATACAAATATTAAAGCTCAAATTTCTGTTGAAGTTATTGATTTTTTTTTTTTGGAATTTAATTTAGGCACAGAGAGGAAAACTTTTTGTTGGATATAACGTGGGGGTGAAATGGTTCTTCGCTTTGCTGATCGGCATTGGTAAGTTTTTTGTTTAGCGATTCAGATTCCACTTTTGTATATTGTAGTTTTTTTAAATTAAATTTATTCATTTGTTCTGCTGCTTTTGACATTTTTGAGGTTGTATTTCTCGTGATGGTTTTCAGTTGGGGGATGGAGTGATAGTTATTTTAGTTTCATTTCTTTAACTGAATCACTTTAACTGTTAGCTTAGAAAGAGTAAAAGTTCATCATAATATTGGTAGCTTAAAGATTATTAGAGAAAAGATATTGGATGGTGTTTGAGTGATTAATGGTACTGTTAAGTTGCATAATGTGTTAGGCAAATAAGGATGTAGCGGTGATGAATCATTACTTGACCTGGTTTAATATTGGAATTCTTATTGCTCTGCTTTTAAGTAATTCTTGTTACTATAGGCACTGAACTTCCATCCCTTTTTTGTATGATTTTATTTTTTCCATGTGGTATTTGGTTTTGTGTGTATGATTTTTTTTTTTTATCGCTTTCAGGTACTGGATTAGCGGCAGTGTTCATCAATATTTCTGTTGAAAACTTTGCTGGATGGAAGTTTGCCTTGACCTTTAACATAATACAAAAGTCATATCTAGCTGGTTTTCTAATTTACATCTTAATCAACTTAGCTTTAGTTTTTTCTTCTGTATATATCATTACCCAATTTGCACCAGCAGCAGCAGGGTCTGGTATTCCTGAAATCAAGGGTTATTTAAATGGTAAGTTTAGATTTTTCATTCTGTTCTTGTTACTATACTCATTAATGAGCTATCCCAAGTGTTGCATAGGCTGATGATCCAATTCTTATCTTATCCTCAGGAATTGATATTCCCGGTATCCTTCTTTTCAGAACCTTGATTGGAAAGGTATGATAACCTGGCCAACATAATATTGCGACTGATTAATCATAAATTAGTGGTCACTTTTTAGTCTTTTAATGGATAAATTTTGAAGAATTAATTTTTTAAAATTCTTTCAGATTGGGGTTTTTGAGGTTTATCAACCACACCTACATCTTTTAATATGTTTCTAGATCTGTTTCAATTGAATTCTTCTCATTCTAATTTGCAGATATTTGGAAGTATTGGTTCAGTTGGAGGTGGTCTAGCTCTGGGCAAAGAAGGTCCTCTTGTCCATACTGGCGCTTGTATTGCTTCTTTGCTTGGACAAGTAAGCATTTAGTATTCGAAGTATGCTAATGTTTAGGATACAATTTTCACCATAATTTTCTCTGAAATGACACAAGTTTAGAGCAATCAAGTGACTTGATTAGTTACACGTAGTTCAAATGATCCCCCCCTACCCCCCCTCTCTCCCCCGTGAAGGGAGGAGGTATGATTTTGCACTGCACTTATTTGTTAGTTGCAGTCTTGGAATGTGATAGTAGTGTATTTTAATTATAGTATATATGTTCTTCTGCCTTGTTGAGCATTCTTGATGTTGTATGGCTAGCATCTCTTCAAAACTTGCCACACATGCCAAATTTTTTCATTTCATGTTATGGGTTGATTCAGGGTGGATCCACAAAATATCATCTAAGTTCCAGGTGGCTTCAAGGTTTCAAGAGCGACCGGGATCGCCGTGATCTTGTGAGTATAAGAATGTCTTTTTGATTGATAGTTTTGAAAAAGTCATAAATGAGAATGCCTTCCTGGCATGCATGTATAGCTTTTAAAAGATGAATCCTCCTAGGGTACAGTTTTACTCCTCAACTTCTGAATCTTTTTAATATTGTATATGTTTTCATTATCTTATGTTGTGATCCCTATTGATATTGGTTGCTTTAATTGGAATTTAGATGTATACGGTCATGCTTTTTCCTTATAATGGAGGTGATATACCTCTAGATTTGTGCTCATTTTCTTTATTTGTGTAATGTTTTGAAAAGGTAACCTGTGGCTGTGCAGCTGGAGTTGCTGCTGCTTTTAGAGCTCCAGTTGGGGGTGTATTATTTGCATTGGAAGAGGTTACATCTTGGTAAAGAATTTTTGTTCTTGGTTACTTTTAAGTGTATGCACAAGCACTTTTATGTTTGATACTGACATGTACATTTTTAATTAATTTTACTGTATTTTTATATGTGTCTTAGTTTATGCCATTAAGTTGCCATTCATGTGTAAGTGCAGATAAGATTTGCACGCATATATGTTATGTGCATATGCATAGACGTATTCAACTCTAACTTTCTATTCATTTGAATTTTGCCTTCTGAAGGTGGAGGAGCCAACTAATGTGGCGTGTCTTTTTCACTTCTGCAATTGTGGCTGTTGTGGTGCGTGCTGCAATGGGATGGTGTAAAAGTGGAAACTGTGGACATTTTGGCTCTGGTGGCTTCATAATATGGGATATATCAGAGTTAGGATCTGAACTTAAGCTTTTGCTTATCAACCCGTTCTTGAACTTTTTGCTTGGCTTTTGGACTAACTGCTTCCAACGTTTTTTCCCTTTCTTTCTCCTTTTGTAGTGGTCAAGAGGACTACTCTTTTGAGGAATTATTGCCGATGGCTGTTATTGGAGTCATTGGAGGTCTACTAGGTAGAGCTTTTTTAATTGGGTTTCACATCTGTTCTTATGATCTTTAATCTTATTTTTAATTTTTTATATTGGTTTGTTTATAGTGTCCTTTTTATTAATATTTATTTATTTTTCGATTGAGCCCAGGAGCTTTATTTAACCAACTGACTATTTATGTAACTCGCTGGCGACGGAATTATTTGCACAAGAAAGGGAGTCGAGTCAAGGTGAGGAATTCTAGTAACTGTAGTAATTGCTTGAATTCTCAATGAAGTTTAGTTATCTTATATTTTTAACCACCCCCTCCTTACCGGGTGTCCGAAAAAAATACATTGCAGATATATGAAGCATGCCTCATCTCTGTGATAACATCAGTTATATCTTTTGGACTACCACTTCTGAGAAAATGCAGTCCATGCCCTGACTCAGATCCTGACTCTGAAATTGAATGTCCACGTGCTCCCGGAATGTATGGGAATTACGTAAATGTAAGATATGCTTCAGTCATGATGCATTTTTCTTTTGTAAATGTTTTTTCTATTCAGTTTAAATCTATTTGACTATAATGATTGTGGTTTTGCCCTGTTATTATATTGCTAAAAATTTCTACCAAGAGAATCATTGAAACCTGATTGTGTTTGCTGAATGCAAGAATACAGGAACTGCATCCAGCTATACTTTCGAGTTACTTTCTTGTTATTATTGAACCTTAAGTATCCTTTTCAAAATGGACTCGGTTTGATTGAAGAGTATCTCAGCTTTACAAATTCTAACTTTGGCTTAGTTTTTTATTTGTCTGAAAATGTTTTCCCCTTCTGAGTGCATTTATCTTGAGAACCATCATTGTCATGTGATTATATATTTTCTTACATGAGTAGTTATTGTGGGTAGAGAAAACATTTTGTTCTTTTATTTCTGTCTTTTCTTTGAGGTTTTGTTTGCTTGAAATTGTAGTTATTTCTCCTCAATCTGATTTAATTTTTTCTGCAGTTCTACTGCAGTAAGGACAAGGAATACAATGATCTTGCGACTATCTTCTTCAATACTCAGGTTTTTTGGATCTTTTGAAATATGTCCTTTTCTTTGAAATGCTAGTCGCCTTGCTAGTTTATATTTTAACAGGTTTATACTTTTGTCACAGGATGATGCCATCAGAAATTTGTTTAGTGCAAAAACAATTCATGAGTTCAGTACCCAAAGCTTATTGACATTTTTGGTATTGCTCTGTGAACTTGTTGACTTCCTTGCAAGTATATTTCTAATATATTTAAAACCTGTTTAGTCTATGTGGTTATGTATGATATTGTAAGGTTAGTATGCTGCATGTCTCCTATTAGTATGGTCTACCTATTTGTCTTCCAAGTCTGTCTGTTAGTGGTCTTATTTGTTAAATTAAGAACCCTAAACCAATTTCATTCCCATTCTAGATTCCATAGAAGGGAAATTTTAATGTAAATTCTGGGTTGGAGGGACACAGAACTTGTTATGAGGAGGACATCTTCCCTTCCCCTGCTGAGGCTAGCTAAAGAGTATGGCAAAATAGGGGATAAAAAAGGTGAATAGAGGCAAACTGAATCAGATTTAAAGTATTTGATGCCAGCAGAAGGTGTAATATGTCCAAATTATTCTGAGGTTATGGCAGTCTATTTTGCTGAGAAAATCTGCCTCTGGTATCTGATCTTGTGTTCCTTGTGTTCCCTGTTTTGCTAAGATATTAATGTTGCCTACACCATGTTGCAGTCCTTTTGCTCCTCTCTTTTTTCCTTCTTTTTAAAAGGAAAGAATATGGTAATAAGTTAATCAGAAAGAGTGAGGAAAGGGAGTGGAAACCTCTGTAGAAAATGGATGGTTATTAAGAATATATAGTAGTTTTCATATTATATCCTTTGAATGTTTTTTGATATGGGTTACAATTTAAAGAATTGAAGGCTTTTAGGGAATAACTTACTAAATTTCATTGTTGAGAACTTCTAGAAGGTAACAGTTTTGATTATATTTTAACTATTTATATGCTTAACTGAAGTCATTGGTCAATATTTTTATCCCCGAAATCATTCGTTGTTTGATTTTCTATTTTTTTTCTTTTCAAATGATTTTCAGGTTATGTTCTATACCTTAGCAGTAGTGACATTTGGTACTGCTGTTCCAGCTGGTCAATTTGTTCCTGGAATAATGATAGGATCAACATATGGCCGTCTTGTTGGCATTTTCACTGTTAACCATTACAAGAAGCTCAACATTGAAGAGGGAACGTAAGTATAATATTTGTTTTAGTTCTATGGAATTTGATCAATCAGATTTATATTCCTCGCTATTACAATTTTACATTTTTTTTTTTTTACCAAATTTCTTTTGGAAATCGGATCCAAGCATCTGTAAACTAAGCAAATGGTTATTCATGGGCACTATGAATTAATATGATATTTTTTAATCATAAAATGTGGAAGAAATAGCGCTGAAGTTTCCTAAAAAGGCTGTAATTAGTCAATTTAGATGTGAAATGAACTTGTAAAAAATAAAAGAGAGATCCTAAGTTCTACAGTGCTCATTTTATGATCTGTTTTTGCTGTCAATTATAGCATTTTTCTTATAGTGTTACTTTATGTGTTTTTGTTCAGTGATTTGTAAGACTCTCACTTTCTTGTTACATACTGCACAGTTTCATTGCTGAGATGCTCTTTATCTTGGTGGATTTGCAGGTATGCACTTTTGGGAGCTGCTTCTTTTCTTGGGGGTTCCATGCGGATGACGGTATCACTGTGTGTTATTATGGTTGAAATCACAAATAACTTGAAACTTTTACCTCTTATCATGCTTGTTCTTCTCATATCGAAGGTATGAATTTTGTTACTGATAGCTTAGCCCAGTTCTTGATTGATCTTCAAAAAGTCCTCAGTCGTTTTCCCTCCCAGGCTGTTGGCGATGCTTTTAATGAAGGTTTATATGAAGAACAAGCACGATTGAGGGGCATTCCATTGCTGGAATCGAGACCCAAGTATGAGATGCGGAAAATGACTGCCAGGGAAGCCTGTGGAAACCAGAAGGTGAGTTGATTGATCCTTTTAAATGATGTTGCACTCGAAAAGATGGCATGGTTTTGCAGTGTGACATAACAATCATCTCAAGCACTTCGACCTGGCCCTTATGCTTTGAGCCCTAAGTTGCTTGTTTTTCTACCTTTCTAGGTCCTCTCACTTCCTCGGGTTGTAAAGGTTGCAGATGTGGTTTCTATTTTGCGCTGCAACAAACATAATGGCTTTCCTGTAAGCTTAGCATTCCCGTCACTTGTTTCTCTTGTTTAATGTTAGCAATTTTGAAAATTGTGTTTAATTGTTCACCCTACCTAGGTGATTGATCACACAAGAAATGGAGAACCACTTGTTATTGGAATTATGCTTCGGAGGTACAATAAATGACTTACTTTCACTCCTGGATATTTTGCTCTATATGTTGGAGAGCAGAAGGATCCTTTTGTTTTGAGAAGAGCAGAAACATACTTAAAAGAACTAACTAGTGTACTTTGTTTATAATGCAGTCACCTACTGGTACTTCTTCAATCTAAGATAGATTTCCAGCATAGTCCTTTACCTTGTGATCCCAAAGGTGGATCCAGAGCAATTAGGTGAGCAGAGATTTGTTGTTAGTCTAACTTCTTATTTGTGTAATTCTGGCTTTTTGTTCAGTTGAGCTGAAGACTAAATGGCTCCCTTTATTTACAGGCACAATTTTAGTGAATTTGCTAAACCTGTTTCAAGTAAAGGACTATCAATAAATGATATTTATCTTAGTTCAGATGATTTAGAAATGTACATAGATCTTGCACCGTTTTTGAATCCCTCGCCGTATGTTGTACCTGAAGATATGTCTTTAACAAAGGTGATTTTTTTCAGTTTTCTTTTTAACAGGTTTTTATGTTTGTTTGCTATTTATTTTGGTATCTTATGAGGTGTTTAATGTTTGTGTACAGGTTTACAATCTTTTCCGCCAACTAGGATTGAGACATATATTTGTTGTTCCTCGTGCATCTCATGTGATTGGTGTGATTACCAGAAAGGATCTGCTGATCGAGGAGGTATTTCTAGCTGCATCAGCTTCTTCTTAAGATTGTAGCTTGACTGCAATAATTGAACTTTGATTATTTGCATTGCAGGAAAATGATGATTCAGCTACTGTGGAGCTCCAATCAACTAGTGTAAGGTCTCAATGCTGCTTTACATCTATTTAGTGATTTCTGTCGTCGTGACACTCTTTCAGAGGCTCATATGAACCTTAAGTTAGCTAAGGATTTGTTCTTTCCAGTGGATATGGCTTAATAGTCGAGCTTTATTTTGTCCAGTAGGGAATTAAGCTGAGGTGGTTTAAAACTTCTTAATTGATAACTTGAAATATGCTCTATCACAGGTAGGGAATGAGCTGTCAAAGTTATGATGAAATGACTGAAGTAATCCCTATATGGATTTCAGGAATTTTTGTTTGATATAAATCCTAATTTAATGAGAATGTGCAGAAATCACAATCTCAATTTCACACCTGTTTAACCTTGCCAAACAGACTTTAAAGAGGTATCAGTGACTCATTTTCGAGTGACAATGTGGTAATGTGCATAAATCTCAAGGATGAAAAATTTTAATCTGCCTAATTATGAATGGACCATGTGCTACGCAAGCCCAGATTTGGGGCAGAATAGTAAGATCGTTTTCCAGTTTTGATTATAAGGCAATCTCTTCCAACTTTAAAATTTCTTACTCGTATGTGTAGACTCAAGTGTAACGTAGGGTGTTACATTTCAATTCTATGTCTAGTGACAGCTTTAGATATGGGTTTTTCAATGTGAATGAGGTGTTTTTGAAAGAGATAGTGGGCTTATTCCTATGTCTCAAAATCAAAACCATATTATCCTCGCTAATTATCTTCTCTATATAGAAATAATCCATGATGTGATGTGATGCAGGCGCATCTATAGAATTCTATTTTATTTAATTTAGTTTTTCTAATTATAGTTGGTTTAGGATTTTATTTTTCTTATTCTATTTAGTTTGGGAATTTTTTTTTTAATTAGGATTTTAGTACATTAAATTGTTGAGTTCTAATTTGCCCAAAACCTTTCTGGTGGAACTGTTTGATGGGCATGGACATGCAATCTGAAATTAATTGTGCAGAGATGTTTATTCCACACTAATGGCTCCTTTTTTTCGTTTTCTTATTTTCTTTCTCAAATTGAACCCCTTATTCTTGCATGTGCTTTCACTTGTCTGAATCTTTCCCCTGAATATTCTGATGGCAGAGGTCAGCGACGTGAGGAAAGATCGTTGGTAGGGAATGCAGATGCAGAGCGCCCACTTCTCAATGGTCTTTTGGTTCAAGATCAAAATCATACACCTAGATGATACAAAATTTTTTTTCTCTTCTACCATTTTCTGACCCCAAGTTTAAATTCTTTCCTCTTCTGCATAAAATTATCTGAGGGTTAGGTTAGTGGAATTGTTTGTATTGAAGTGGACAGTGATGCTACTCCTGTATGCTTGACTGGCAAAGATGGAATTAATTAATGGATGTCTCTCACACTCTTGATTTGTATCAGGTTTAAAGTTCAAATATCCTCAGCCCTCATTCCTCACTCAGCATGAAGGTGCAATCAACAAATCTCCAAAAAATAAAACAAAAAAGAAGAAGAAGAAGAAAGTATCAGAAAAATATTGAGATTAAGATGGAAAAAGATTAAAGAATTACTTTATATATAGTATAGAATTTAGATATAAATAAAAATATTAGAATTTTGATAATTCTGAATGAATGGTAAGAGATCTAACAAATGACTTTGCTTTCATTGATTTAACTCGTGATATTGTCAATAAAGTGCAATATTTCCATCCATATAGTCGATTATTATAACAATGGGGAATTAATTCCATTTGAGCTTTCTAATGCTAAATAATAATTACATAATATCTCAAAAAAAAAAAAAAAGAAGTTGGGTTGATAAGACGCATGCATGCTTATGAAGTGGAAAGGAAGCCAAATGAAAGTTAGTTGACGTAGAGTAACTGTTGAGTATTATTTTATGATAAATATTTCAAAGACAGGAAAAAGGAGATTTATCTTATCTGTCTAGTACTGTCGGGTTTTAGCACAATTTGCTCGTTCCGGAATCTGACTAAGGTCGGGTCAAGGATAAAATTAGAAAACAGTAGGTCAAATGCTCAAAACTGTTGGGACAACTTGCGGGGCTTCGAGTTTGAACAAGAGGCCAATTTTAGATTTCTGTTGCACTCTCAACTTCTGTATATAAACCATGCAGAAGGTGTTCAACTGAACTTTGTATATTAGAGGATTCAAACTTCTATATATTTTATCACAATAAATATTAGTCTTGGTCCTGATTCCTGCCTTGCTTTATCCTCTCCCTAACTATTCTTGTGGATTTTGATTCGTTAAAAAGGAAACTTCTACTCTATTATAATATTTGAGGAGAGGAGAAAATGCCAGCAGTTGTAGCAAGCCATGGCGACATGCCAGAACATGAAGGCAGGTTTACGATCTACGTCATAGTCTGTGTGATCATAGCAGCCTTTGGAGGCTTGATGTTCGGATATGACATTGGCATTTCAGGTTTTTGGCTTGAATTAAATCATTGTCTTCTTTTATCTTAGTTCCAAGGAAATTTTTTCTTCTTTTTGGCTGCATAATTTGTGCTAAGAAATTCATTTGGATCGACAGGTGGAGTAACATCCATGGATGATTTCTTGAAAAAATTCTTCCCGGTTGTGTATGAAAGGAAGCGACATGCACATGAAAACAACTACTGCAAATATAATAGCCAGTCCCTCCAGCTATTCACATCTTCCTTGTACCTTGCTGCTCTGTTAGCCAGTTTTGCAGCTTCAAGGGTCAGCTCAAAAGCTGGCAGGAAACGCACCATGCAGATTGCATCAATTTTCTTCTTGATAGGAGTAATTTTGACTGCTGGAGGTCTGAACATAGAAATGATAATTATAGGGAGAATTCTTCTGGGCTGTGGTGTTGGTTTTGCAAATCAAGTAAGAAACCTGTACACGTCCCATTATACTAAGCTAATAATGTTAATCATCATCCATCAACCAATCCTTGTGAATTACACTACTAATTGTTTATAATATATTTCAGGCAGTACCACTTTTCTTATCCGAGTTAGCTCCACCAAAGATTCGTGGAGCAATCAACATCGCATTCCAACTCTTCGTTACTATTGGAATTTTAGTAGCCAATCTGATAAACTACTGGACATCAGGTATCCATTCTCATGGATGGAGAATTTCTCTTGCCCTTGCCGGTGTCCCTGCTTTGGTCCTCTGCGTGGGATCTTTTGTCATTTGTGAGACTCCGACCAGCCTTATTGAACGTGACGAAGTTGAGAAAGGAAGGCAAGTTCTCAGGAAGATCCGTGGTGTCGAAAATGTTGACGACGAGTTTGATTCAATTGTACATGCTTGTGAGATGGCAAGGCAAGAAAAACACCCATTCCGCAAACTAATGAAGCCAGCAAGCCGACCCCCGCTAGTCATTGCCATCTTGTTGCAAGTTTTCCAGCAATTCACTGGAATCAACGCAATCATGTTCTATGCTCCCGTTCTCTTCCAGACTATGGGATTTAGGAATGATGCCGCATTGGCTTCCGCTGTTATTACTGGAGTTGTCAATGTGGTTAGTACATTTTTCTCAGTTTATGCAGTGGATAGGGTTGGCAGGAGAATTCTGCTACTTGAAGCTTGTGTTCAGATGTTCCTTACCCAGGTTTCCAGTCTGATCTCTCGTCCTTTTCAATTCCATTTTGGGAACTTAAATACTATGATTTTCTTACTTTAAAAAGTTTATTTGAGCTGCAGAGTATTATTGGTGTGATCCTGTTAAAAGACTTGAAACCCACGGGTGATAATCTTGGGCGTGGCGAGGCAACTTTTGTGGTGATCCTCGTGTGTCTCTTTGTCATGGGCTTTGCCTGGTCATGGGGACCTCTCGGTTGGCTAATTCCTAGCGAGACTTTCCCTCTTGAGACTAGAACCGCCGGTTTTGCCTTTGCAGTCAGCTCTAACATGCTCTTCACTTTCATCATTGCTCAAGCTTTCCTGTCAATGCTATGCAACATGCAAGCCGGAATCTTCTTCTTCTTCGCTGCCTGGATTATCATCATGGGATCCTTCACCTGGTTTTTGTTGCCCGAGACCAAAGGTGTGCCCATTGATTCAATGGTTGACGAAGTCTGGAAGCAACATTGGTTCTGGAGCCGTTTCATGGGTAAATGATGTGTGCAAGGCAGAAGTTAAGGTTGTCTGATCTTTTGACGTAGCTGCCTCATTGTGAGGGTACATAGAATGACCAAAGCACCAATAAAATTTCTGGTTTTCTTTCTTTTTCCTTGTAAATTTGCTGTTAATGGGGCAGTGTTTGACGCATAAGCCAGTGCCAGTCCGGAACGACGGTTTTCATATTGTTTTGAGCTACCAGCATTTTCCTTTTATTGGAAAATAAAGGAGAAAACCCAAAGAATTTCGCATCGCTTCTTAAGGTATCAAAAACGGACGAGGGATGGACCGACTCTCTATGAGCTCTAGTATTTTCAAGCTTGGCCCAAATATATGGATTGCATCGAGTTAAAGGGTCCCAAACTCATTGAGTCTATATATATATATATATATATATATATATATATATATATATATATATATATATATATATATATATGTATGAATATGATTGATCATGTATAATTGTATCTATACGTATTTTCTCATTTAAAAAATTGTCCCACTAATTCTAATCTCTTCTTTCTTACACAAAATGATTATGATAATTATTTCTCACCATTCATCATTTATTTATTATATTTTATATACTCTAAGAATTTAATTTAAAAAAATCTCTACTTCAATCTTAACTCATAAATTATAATCAACATAGTACTTAAAAAAGTCTTTTAATTATTTAAAACAATTCAAATAAATTATTATTTTTTATTACATTCAATTAAACACTTAAAACTAAGAGTTTACTAATTATTGTTAGTCAAAATGTTCAATCAAACTTTTATAACTAATAGTTTAATCAAAATATCACTTATTACTCCATATTATGTGACGTTAGTGTGATATACTGACATATCATAACGGATAATGGTATGACATGTTCACACGATCATATGGTTTATTTTACTCTTTATATCTACGTTATATGAATATAAAACAACAATTAACACTTTGATTAACAATTATTTAATTTAA
This sequence comes from Theobroma cacao, assembly GCF_053813885.1. NCBI lineage: Eukaryota > Viridiplantae > Streptophyta > Magnoliopsida > Malvales > Malvaceae > Theobroma > Theobroma cacao. Next base: position 36,791,859 of record NC_142642.1, read on the forward strand.
AATAAAAATATAAAAAATTAATTAAAAATAATTGAAGCATAAAAATTTATTTAATTTTTTAAAAATATTATGTCACAATAATTTTATCAAGCTCACTTTAAGGCCCAATAAACAATTTCTTGTTTCCTCCGGTAACTTAAAGAGACAAAAGGAAAAAGCATTAAACTTGGAAAGGACCAAAAAAGCTCAATCGACCAAAATGGAAAAAATAGCAAGAATTCTACCTCGTCAAACTACCATAAAAGATAAGAATGGTCTTACTCTCACGTGTCATCATCCATACTAACCAAATATATATTTCCTTAAATAGAAATTCATATATATATACCTGTAATGTCCATATACATATGAATTCCAGCACCAAATTCTTGGCATAATTACCGATGATATTGAATGACGAATAAGTATTTCCAAATTCATGACCTTATTAATAACATTGCTATAAACTTTATAGGCCAAAAACCAATTAAAAGCCTCTCCATTAATGTGAAATCAACCTAATTGCTTCCTAGCAGTTTTACTCCACTCTGTTTGTTTGTTTGTTTCTTCGGATTGCTCAAGGTTTGGTTGCCACATCGCGGGAGGTAAAGAGATGACTGCAGAGACTGAGGACTACCCATCAAAGATCACTCTTTATGTTGTAGTATGTTGGATTCTTGCAGCTTTTGGTGGCCTTATGTTTGGTTACGACATTGGAATCTCAGGTTTTACCGTGTTCTTTAATTTATCCAATTTTCTTTATCTTTTTACATTAAAATTGTTAGTGTTAATTATGGAGAATTTGAGTTACAGATGATACTGACCCAGAGAAATAAGTATACAAGGATGAAAAACTTGTAGTGTTGGAGCCATGATTTTTCTTTTTCTCACTTTATAGGGTGATGAAGGAATTGCATATGTGGCTTCTGCTTATAACTTATAACCACTTGATCCCCATTTTTTTCCTTGACTTATGCTTTACGTCTTTAATCAGTAATTTAATTTTTTTTAATTATTTTTTATATAAAAAATATACAATTCACTTAAATCTCTATCTAAATCTCACGTCACTTTTACAGTTATTTTTTCCCTTTTGTCTCATATGTGATCTTCATAATAGGATATGATATAATCCAACATGACAACTGATTCACAAAGCACCCAATTTAAGAAGAAGAAATTCGAGCTTAAATTGTATTTTTGAAATTAGTAGATATCTAGTGGTTATGGTTAAGCTATTGCCTAGTTTTTATATTTAACCATTATAATGTATAATTTGGGTTAATAAATGAATTTTTAGATAATTAGTAATGTGTTTTCAAGTAATTAGAAATAATTTGTTTTTAATTTTATAATGTTTAAATACAGAAGAAATGAAACCGCAAGCAAAAAAAAAAAGGGGTAATTTATAAAAAAAAGTTTAAATTCAATCATGCTATATATGTTGTCATATGAGCTTTGAATATTGGATAACATTTTTTTATTGTACGAATTTGTTGATAAATGCAGGTGGAGTAACAGCCATGGACGACTTTCTGATTAAATTCTTTCCCAAAGTCCATGAAAGAAAGATGCATGCTAAGGAAAACAATTATTGCAAATATGATGATCAGAATCTTCAGCTTTTTACATCTTCATTGTACCTGGCTGCTCTTGTTTCAAGCTTTGCCGCATCAAAGGTTTGCACCAAGTTTGGCCGAAAGCCTACGATTCTTTTGGCATCCGCATTTTTCCTTGGGGGAGCTGCTTTAAGTGCTGCTGCTCAGAACCTCTGGATGCTGATCATTGCGAGGATTCTCCTTGGCATTGGCGTTGGCTTTGGCAATGAAGTATAATTAATGTTTGACAGTAAATAAAATTTACGCCTAAAATGGTTCAAAGTTCATTTTTAACTATTTGTCTAGTGACTTTGAAAGTATTTGGCAGGCTGTTCCATTGTTCCTGTCAGAGATAGCCCCAGTCCAGCATCGTGGAGCTGTGAACATTCTCTTTCAACTTTTTGTAACTATAGGGATATTCTTCGCGAATCTGGTGAACTATGGCACATTAAAGATGCATCCATATGGATGGAGAGTATCTTTGGGGCTTGCAGGCGTACCAGCCACCATGTTGTGCATAGGTTCCTTGATCATCACTGAAACACCAGCGAGCCTGGTCGAGCGTGGAAAGGAGTTAGCGGGACATAAAACACTGAAAAAGATTAGGGGTGTCGATGAAGTTGATTCTGAATTTGACCAGATTGTGAGGGCTAGTAAAATTGCCCAGGAAGTGAAGCATCCTTTCAAGAAACTCATGAAGCTTTCCAGCATGCCCCCTCTGATCATAGGCATCATGCTTCAAGTTTTTCAACAGTTTACAGGAATCAATGCCATCATGTTTTATGCTCCTGTCTTGTTTCAAACTGTTGGATTCAAGAATGACGCTTCGTTGCTGTCCTCTGTGATTACTGGAACCGTAAATGTTCTTAGTACTCTGGTCTCTGTCTACGCAGTTGATAAGATTGGTAGGAGAAAACTACTTCTCCAAGCCTGTATTCAGATGTTTATATGCCAGGTATGCATCAGTTTTGCTACATTAAAGATTATGATTTACCATAAATATTTATGTAGAATTTTATACATCAGTATCTCCTATTTTTCAATGTCGAGTCCTGATAGCAAGTTATGCGATGCAGACTGCAATTGGAGCAATCCTTCTAGTTCACTTGCACTCCAAAGATTCACTGACAAAAACGCAAGCAGCTTTTGTTGTGACGCTGGTCTGTTTGTTTGTTATGTCCTTTGCTTGGTCATGGGGTCCTCTCGGTTGGCTGATACCGAGTGAAACATTCCCTCTAGAAACAAGGACCGCAGGGTTTGCATTTGCAGTTAGCTCCAACATGCTCTTCACCTTCATTATAGCTCAAGCATTCTTGTCAATGATGTGTCATTTGCGTGCCTCCATATTTTTCTTCTTCGCCGCCTGGATATTTGCCATGGGATTGTTTGTGCTGTTCCTATTGCCAGAGACAAAGAATGTCCCCATTGATGTCATGGTTGACAGAGTCTGGAAGAAACACCCTGTCTGGAAAAGGTTCATGGTTGGTGATGGAGGGAGCTGAAGCTCAAAACCAACAAATTCAGAGAAGACATGATGGCCTGAAGGAGGTGGAGTTACTATCGTTATTCTTCGTGTTTTAACTTTGTACAATTTGCTTGATTTGATAAGTCAACTGAATTTTTGGACATGGATTTAAACTTTTGAATCCTTCAAGAAATATATTCTATGGAACTTCAATTCATCAATTAGCATTTATAGTTAATATGACTCCTGAATTTATTGAGACAAAAGACAACAATAAAAGCCGAAAAAAATCGAGGCACTTTAGCAGGCCTTCGTCCATAAAGGAGCTACTCAGTAATATATTGATCATACAATTATTAGAGTATTTCTTGAGAATACGTGTCACTGTAACCAACGACCTTACAAAAAAAAGTATACTAACATCACCGGAAATCCCCACAAGACCCTAATGTAATTCAACAGAACAATCAAACTAAAATTGTTTAATGAAGACCTGATACAAAAACTGCAAAAGCAGCCATTGCTAAACCAAGCTTACTGAAACTCCCCTTCGAAGCTTTCAAAGAGGTAGCCTTGCTGGGCGAAGGTGCAGGAATACCAACTGAAGGAAATGATGGAGGGGGGCTAAGTCCAGATGGAGATGGAGTTGGAGCTGTTTCCGATGTGCGAAGCACGTTGATGTCAACTTTCTGTCCAGCTTGACAATGACCAGGAACACCACAGAGAAAATAGTGGTGGCCTTTTGTGGTAATGGTAATCGTGTCATTGCCAGTGGTATAGGTGGCCAAAGGGGCTGTGGCATTGCAGGCCCTGTACATCGGATGGGTTACTCGCATCACATTGTGATACTGAGCATTGTACTCAAAATCTGTATGTCATTAACATCGGTGTTATTGAATTTTCACACACAGCTAGGAGATCCTATTATATTTTGTTTATTGGTTTTATTTTTATTTTTATTTTGACAATGATCCAATTATGTTTGAAGAACCCATGTGCTAAAAATTAGTGATAAGGCACATGGATGAACATAATTAAGCATGAACAGCTAGGCCACCCCCCCGCTTTTGCCATCAAAAAAGTTGTCGAACATGATAGGAAAGTTTGTCCCCATAACCAAGCTATTTTGTCAACCTTGCTAATAGCCCAAAATTTTATAATAACCTCAACTTCACGAGGCAGTTGTATCTTGCCACCGCTTTTGTCTTTTCTCAATGATGCTATTCTGTCGGACTCAGGGCAAAAGCAATTATAGGGTTGTTGGTTACCTGTAAATATCAGATAAATAGCAAAATGGTTTCTAGATTTAGATTGAAATATACTAATGCTTTCTACGTTTTTAATGCACGTGTATTTATACTTATAAATTGTACCTAGACATATGTCTTCAGAGTAGCTAGAAAAAAAGGAGGGGAAGTACACTATCTGAATTTTGAACTTTAATTCATCAAAAGGAATAAAGATAGAGATATTTTTAATTCGCTTTTTGTAGTTTTAGGCAATATTGAATGGATGGATTTGACACCCTACCAGACATGGCAAAACTTGGCTAGGCTTTCAATGTGGAGTGTCAGCTATGATGACAGAGGCATGCGAAAGTGGAATTGGAGAGAATAATGTGTGGGTTGCGGGACCACACTGGACATTGGACCCCAACAAGTTGTTGGATGTTGGTGCCCGTGTCCGTGTGAGTTATGACGGTTGAAAACAATATTTTATGTCTGTTTTCCATGCGTCTTCCATGCTGTACCCTACAACAAAAGTTTCTTTCCAAGTGCTTACGAGTAATGATGGATGGAAGGATGGCTGAATGGATTGAACTGAAAAGAGCCGGGGGGAAAGAAACATCAGGTCTTGGAGGGTACCCGAAAGACAAAACAAGGAAGCAGAAGTATCCTAGGTTTTGCCTCTACATACAGGGAACATTTATCAGAGAACTATATTATATCACAGGGAAATCTTGCAGGAAATTGCTTGGAAGTTTAACTCCTGGAAATTCCCTTTAACACAAAATAATTGGAAGAGGTGGACCATAATGGGAAGAAAATAGCAAGAGGTAAAACATGCTTGTAAAGAACGAAGCTTTTGTTAGGAAGAGCTTCAGTATACCCATAAAACTATTCGCTAAGAGGGTATCCAATTAGAGATGAAAAATGGAGCAAAAGTAAGCTAAATATTGAATGATCACCTAGAATTCTAGCAGAGAGTAATTAGAAAGGACAAACTTAGGGGTAACTTACGAATAATGTCACCAACTTGGAAGGTCTTAGTAGCAGCCCACTGCTTGTAGTCTATATTGCCAATGCTGGTCCAACCACCAGAGTCTCCAACCTTGTAAACAGCTGCATGGGACAACTGCAGCGAGGCAGCCATCACTAGCAGAAGAGCCTGAGCCACAACTCTCTCTGCTAAAGCCATGGCAAATTGGCAATTGACTGGCTGTGTTCTACGCCCCGGGTTAAGGAGAAGAGGGTTTTATGGGTTTTCTTTGGCTGGGTTTGTGAGGATGGGAAGAGGCTCTGTCTCTGGAGGTCTTTATAAATCCTTCGGACTAAACTTGGTTTGTTCGTTGGGGCATCTTAAATTTTCAGTTACTCTAGGAGTATGGTCCCCCTACTTTCTTATATTTATGGTAATGGTCACTTCTTTATTGCAAATTGACCGCATTCATCCTAACTAATTAGACTGAAGCGACTGTTTTCTTTATCTTTATGAGATTGAGAGCACAATGGAATTAAGTCAAACAGGATTGGAAGTGTTCAATCTTCTTATCCTCCTTTCGAGGCTGGTTAAGTCTCCTTTTCGGTAGGACAAGGGAGTATCCAAATTGATATTAATGTTCATTCTACTTTCTAGTACATGTTACATAAGTGTAGGCCCAAATTTCTTGTCAGGAAAATAGATTTTACAATCTTCTAACTCCCCTGTCTCAATGTTATTTTCGAACAGAAAAATATTTTTGAAATTTACTATTGGTATGCAAGTTTTATTGACTATGAAAGAGTGAAACATTGAGAAACAAAAGAAACAGTACCCAGACCGCTGTAGGATTAACTTCTCTGCTGTTGTTTTGTCTCCCCTGTAATTAGGGAGGATGACAAACATATAATTATGGCAGGTGAGCATCAGCTACAAAATCAGTCACCTAGCTAGCACTCTTGCAGTCTATTAACGTTACTTAATAATGCTTTAATTCATTTCTGATAAACAGAGCTTTTCTTCGTGTTATAAAAGCAATGGGTTAATCCTAGTATAGTAGATAATTTCCTATAATGGGTTGTCAAAAATTAACAGCCGTCCTTGTTTTATTTTGTTTTTCCTTTAATCATGCATATTGGGTTCCCCTACTGAGATTACATCAATGACGAAACAGACCAGATCTCAACAAACTACGACTAACAAATTACTTAAGGAAGAAAAAAACAATAGAGGGAGGAGATAAATCAAAGGGTAAAGGACATATGATTCTTGATTATGACTTAACAAAATAGCAACACAGATGGAAAAAACAAATACTAAAGATCTGGTTGTTGCCACACCCAATTTTTGCTGTTTGCATCATCATGATCCATGTTTTAAGACTTCAGGGCAATGCTTGAAACGCTTGAAAGGAAAGAATGCTGGAGGACTGTTGGTAAGTTGTAGAAATGCAGATCCAAGTACATATTCGACAAGGAATGCTAGGCTGCCATGATGGCACATTGGCACTACATGTATATCTTTTTCTTTATTGGTAAGTGCCATGATGGCATAGTCCCCCAATGCAAGTATACAGCTTACATTTCTTGTTGTCTCTTGTTCGTTTCATCAAAGAAAAGTGGGGCGAAACGGAAAAAAAGACAACTATCAAGCTTACTAGTTTCCCTTATACTATGTTATAATATGTAATAACTAATGAGATTGTATCCTCTACTTTTTGGCTTTGTAATGATAAATGCATTTGTCAGCACTGTTGACATCGGCGAGACTGAATTAGACGTTCGTTAACAGGGAGAGGAGTTTGGAACTGTTGCTGTGAGAAAATTGACTTAATAAGTTCCTTATTTTTATATGTAAAGTTCATCCTTGGTTATAAATCTATTATTTTTACATGTGAGAGAGTGTTAGAATGACGATAAAAAAAATATTTTACATCAATCGAGTTGGAGTATTTTCGATACATAAAAATCACTCCATCTATCACGAGTTCATTTGAAATCGAATTTACTTACAATTAAATCAAGATTTTCTGCTGCAAGTTCTTTTTCATGTAGAGCTTAAGTATGGATATCTTTGGGTACTAGGTTAAAGGGAAAATGCTATACAAGACAAGTTGATGTCTTCAAGTAAATAGACCCTTTACCAATTTGACATTCTCTTCTTTCTTTACTTCGGGGTCAACCTCCTGTGCACTACCGATCTCAACAAACAACCAGTCTAAGTTGTCTTTGGACAAGGCAAAGACCGTGGGAGAGCTACGTTTCTATCAGCAGTAATAGTGGAAAATTTGCTGTGAACCAAACTTCACGTGTTAGGTTGGCAAAACACCCCGCTTGGGGCTAGGGGGCCAGTTAGATGAAGAAGAAGCCTTTCAGTTTGGACAAATGCAACTTTGAATATGGGCTCATTCTTGCCCCCTATGTACCCATCCTTATATAGTTGGCAGTGTTGTTCTCTGATCCTTTCCAAAGCCTCATTTGGTAACCAGTAACTGATAATCTTGTTGCAGACAAAATTTTCTAACAGGGAATTTACATTGGTTAAGGTTGAAGATACGCCAGGAGAATTTGCTCTCATCTTTGGGTTAGGAGCAGAGAGAAATTGGAAAACAGAGGTTATTCCATTGATTGAACTTATTGATCCAAGATATATTGCAGGCAGATCAAAAATTCTGCCAATGAATGATTATAACTCAGCAGGAAAACATTATCCTGCTTTAACATCTGGTGCACAAAGATTGATTTTTGATAGCTACTATTATACATCAAATACTCTCGCAACAATTTCACCAAGACTTTTAAATAACACTAGTCATACATATCTCTGATACCTATATCCATTGTCTACTCTCTAATGGATCTATTTTTTTCAAGTACTGAGATGTAAGTAGAAACAGCTCAAATTTACAACTGGGAAGTTGGATCAAATCCATTAGCATGCCCATTTTTCTTTGCAATATTGCCATTGGCAACAGCTGCTCCCTCATGATCATCATCGATGAATCTCTTCCAAAACCAGTGCTGCTTCCACACTCTCTCAGTCATCTCTTCAATTGGAACGTTTTTCGTCTCGGGTATCAGAAACAGTGTAAAGATCGACATGATCAGGACCCAGCCAGAGAAGAACAAGAAGATTCCATACTTGAAGTGGCAGAGCATTGAGAGGAAAGCCTGAGCTATAACAAAGGTGAAGAGCAAGTTGACACAAACAGTCACACTCTGGCCTGCCGACCGGGTCTCCAGGGGGAATGTTTCACTAGGGATCAGCCAACCAAGAGGCCCCCAAGACCAAGCAAAGGCTGAGACGAAAGTACACACCATAACAACAACTAGGATTGCAAAACTTTTGTGGAGATCATCAGAATGGTCTTTAACCTTGATTCCTAGAATAATTGCTATGACTACTTGAGAGAAAAACATCTGGACACCGGCTTCAAGTAACAGCACGCGACGGCCCACTTTGTCAACTGAGTAAATGGATACAATGGTGGAGAGCACATTGACAGCCCCAGTGATCACAGCAGAGTAAAGGGCAGCATCATTGCCAAATCCTAGTGTGTCAAACAGGACTGGAGCGTAAAACATGATTGCATTGATACCCGTACATTGCTGGAAGATCTGTTCCAAGTATTCCAAAGAAAAGCGGACATGTCAGTAAGAATTGCTAATGTTACCAACAGACATGCATCAACATTATCATTAGATAGTCAATCTATATTTCTATCTAATCCTTAAAGCTGAATCAGCAACAAGAAGTTGTCATCTTAAGCACCAACCTGCAGAGCAATTGCAATGACAAGTTGGGGGCGGTTCCTGCGCTGAAGGAGATTTCTGAAAGGGTGTTTCACTTGTTTAGCAACACGACTTGCCTCAACAAGCTCCAGGAACTCAGGCTCAATATTATCTGTGCCCCGAATCTTTCTAAGCACAGCCTTTCCTTCTTCCAGATGACCACGCTCGACGAGACTGTTAGGACTGTCAACCACCAGGAGGGCTCCAACGGTTAAGAGAAGTGCTGGAATACCGGCTAACCCTAATGATAGCCTCCAACCCCATCCTCCTTCAATTCTGTTGTTGCAAAGCAAAGCATCAATGATAGTCAGAAGAAAAGGCCAGAATTTAGTCTCAATGCAAAAGGAAATGACTGATTGACGACTAGCCCCCAAAAGACATTATTATTTCCAAAACGTGGAAATGAGCAACGATTAAGAGTCATTATTGTCCTATACAAAGCAAATCGAGGTTCCTTTTTTTTCTTGAAAAAGTTTGCATATACAATTTGCACTTTGAAAGGGTGTTATTAACCAGGAAGGAATTATTGGCAACAAGATAGCAAAATCCTTGAGTATCATTGCACCAAATTCTGTCAATGGCTGGTTACTTATGCAATTATTATACTAAAAAAAATGATTTCGAACTGCTTGGTAATTAGAAACTGAAACTAATCCTTTCCTATTTGATGTCTTCACAGTTTCGAGGCATGAATTGCATAGCCTATTAAAATTTTATGGTCGCAGGTCTAGCAGGCCGCAGAGATTCCCCCCAAGAGAGGGCTATGAACTATCCACACTATAGTATGTAAAGTCAATTGAATGATCAAACCTGACCATCTTAAGCTAGCATTCAAAGCATTTGATTGGGATTAAAACATACTTTCAAAAGTTCATATTGACTATGCTATTCCAGCCAAAGAAATTATATGGCTCCGACGAATAAAAGACAGCAAGCTTTTTGCTTAAAAAAATAACCAAGTTAGACTTATCAATGGCATCTTTGAATTCGAGTTAGAGACTCCCTGGAATAACATTATCATCTGCCAATGTCTTGCTTGCTGGCTTAATAAGTGTGCAATTATTGACTCTTAGGTGTAAACTGCTAACAGGTGTCGAGAAATATATAACTGGGAGTATTTTAGAATACGAAATTGGTTGTTTTCATAGCAGCAGCTGCCACCTTCAAACTACTAAACAATTCTGCAACAGGGTACGTGTACTTCGTACCCCACTTAATTTCAACTGTTACAAACATAAAATCTTGCCCCTATGTTTATAATAATGCTGATTTTAATTTTAATTCATAGAAAAAGCATCATTTCAGCCATTAATTTCTGTCGTTTGGTCCAACAAAACCTCCCTTAAAAAATGAAGAAACGTATAAGAGTAAGAGGGAGAAAGAGCCTTACTTGGCAGTCCCGTAGTTGACAAGATTGGCAAATAGAATTCCGATGGTGACGTTAAGCTGAAATAATATGTTTAACCCTCCACGAATCCTTGTGGGTGCCATCTCCGATAGGAACAGTGGGACAGCCTATTGTACATTCAATTTGCAATACGAGCAATTCAGTACTTTAAATTAAATGTTTCAAATTTTAACTAAATCAAATTCAAATTAAATTAAAATTAAAGTAAAATTTGTCATTATACACTCGAATTTTGTCACTATGCTTTTAATTTTCCATGTTATACACGTTACCACTTTCGATGTGGTAGGTATGATTAAAAAAATATACAAATATCTTTGGACATATATAATCAAATCAATTTTGGAACCGTAATCGAATATTTAATACTAAATGTTATAATATATATTTCATTTTTCAAAAAAATGGGGTTCAAATTTGTCTATTTCAAATAATAAAAAAAAAAACCTTGAATCCCTATGCACCGCTACTGTTCCATCAGCTACAAAGTTCGAACATAGGGAAGTTGAATTTAAGGTCCAAGTAAATACAAAAAGATAAGATAAACAATTAAAAAATGTACACCGCACAGGTGATGACTAGAGATAGTGACAAAGGGTCAACAACGCATCACGTAATTCATAGAGGACCTAGAACAGTTGTCAAAAAAGATTTTTAAAAAAAAAGGAGGATTCCAAAGAGCAAGAAGAAAATGTAAAGAAAGCTGCTTTTGAAGACTTTTTCTGGATAAAACCAAGCTAAAGGATCTTTTTCGTATGATGCCTTCGTTAAATTAAGCCAATGAAGTGAAAAGAGTCACAATCACATGTATATAACGTCAAACCTCAGAATATAATTAACGATATAAAGGTGAAGCTGATAATAAAAACAAACTGGGTGGTGACTAAGACTCAATAAGGAAAAAAAGCAAACTAAACAAGAAGCAATAATTTAATTATCAGACTATAGCTAATTAATTAATATAATCAACCAATTGCTATTTGGAGCATTGGGTCATAAAGGTCGGTTCCTATTTCTTACAAAACTACGCCAACCGACAAGTTCAAGAGTTTTTTGCTATGTACGTGCTGAGAAGGGAGTGGTGGAGATGTAAGAATTTGAGGAAATTAATGGAGGTTTTGACTCATTGACGAGCTGATGAATCATCAAGTGTCCGACAAGGCGATAATTCAATTGGTGTGATTATCATCATCAATTAAAATATATAGTTTATAAAGTCATGGATCACCATTATTGGGAACCAATGTATCCAACTGAACTGTTCTTGAAAGGGGAATTCAGTGATGTTGATAAGGCTACCTCAACTGGAGACAACCCAAAAACAAACGCGTTTTTGCCTTTAATTACCTTAATTAGGTATTCTACTTTTATTTACATGTACCAAGTTCACACATTGGCCCAACTCAGATAAGTCCTAATTCAATGTATCAATTTTTTTGGTACTTGATGTTTAGAACCTAAAAGAAATTAATCAAACTTTCAACATGGTATATATATGTATATCTATATATATAAAGTTAAAATATATATAATAAAAATCCGTAAATCTAAATTACCTGATTAGCAAAACCAACTCCACAACCAAGCAATATCCTGCCAATAATAAGCATGGCCAGGTCTTGAGCAGCAGCATTAAGAACAACACCAACAATGAAAAAGAAACCAGCAATCAACATGGTGAGCCGGCGACCAAGCCTCCTAGTGGTATACGAGGCAAAGAAGGTGGCCGTTAAACCAGCCAAATAAAGCGATGAGGTGAACAGTTGCAGGCCTTGATTATCATATTTGCAGTAATTTCCATTGATTCCCGGGTCATTTGTCCGACGATAAACCACTGGAAAGAATTTTAGCAAGAAGTCCGGCATGGATGTAACTCCACCTTCATGAAAAAAAAGTCAATTAATTAATTGAATTAAATTATTACAAGACAATGAATTTTTTTTTTCTGTTGCTTGAATGATGGACAAGCAAATTAATAATTCATTAAAGTAAAGGTCATATATCTCAATCCAAAACAAAAAAAAAAATTAAGTAATTTAATAGATGTACTGTCAATAATTTCATTTCATGGCCAAAAACAGTTATCTATCGATGTCGGCATGTTTTTCTTGCCAACAAAGCCATGTGATTAGGTAATTACCATTTGCTCGAGAGGCTTTTTTTTTTTTAATTTATTTAGTCTATTTTTTATGGAATAAAAAAGGAAATTCGGAGATGGGTAAAGTGGTAATTTGAACAAAAATGAACATATTACTACCCTAGGAGCAACTACCGGGCTCCACCAAATTACCACTTTACCCATGAAGCCAGACAGACAGAATAATTTACCCACTAAATAATTTATTTAGCCAAACAGAACTCCTTCGTCAACGGCCTTATGAAGCCAGACAGACTACATTCCGAAACAACCCTTGTCTCTTTGGCGGGAGAAATGCTGCTTTCTTTTTCTTTTTTTTTTTGGCAGTGTTACTTCTTCTTTTTCATTTCTTTTCACAAATTCAAACCTTAATTAAACCCTAAAATGGTTTTTTTGGTAAAACGTGGTTAAACTATATAATAAAGAATTTAAAAGAAACCTTTAAATAAGCCAAAAAATATTTAAAAGGGAAAAAGGCTGGACTCCTTTGCGGCTAATTTGTTTATTAATGATATAAACATACATGCAAGCTATAAAAAGATGATTTACCAGAAACACCGACGTCATAACCGAACATGAGGCCGCCGGTGGCTGCCATTATACAAGAAATAATGACGATGGGAGTGATCTTAGCTTCGAACTCCACCCCCGCCGGTGGCACCGATGAGAATCCACCTGCTGGCATGGTTACCAAACTCTCTTACTATATATATCACCTAAGAAAACGAAGCTTCCCTCTCTTTTTTTTCTCTCTATAAAATGAAGAAGAGAAGAACAAAGTGAGTAGTTTTTAATGTATGGAATGGAATAGGCAAGAGAGGAAGGATGGGTTTATATAGAAGTCGAGGGCCATAGTTAAAAACACCAGCACGAGGTACGAAATGGAGGACGTAGTGGGTCACCACCACCAGCATCTTTCCACGTGGCTATGGACTTGTCTGTGGGTTTTTTTTTTTAACTGCTGGGTTTTTAATTTTCTTTGACGGCTAGTTAGTCAACCAACGGCACTTGATTAAGGTTGCCCGGTGGTACGTAGCACTGTTGATCGAAGGTTATAAAGCAAATTTGAGTTCTGTTCTTTTTTTTTTTTTTAAGGCTTTTATGTCTTCGGTTTCTTGGAATATTGCAAGTGTGAAAACGAAGAGGATAGGTCAACTTGTTAAAAGCATAATATAAATTGGAAGGGAAAAAAAATGATAAGTCAAAGACGAAGTTGTTGACCCAATGTGTTGGTTGAGTGTTGAAGAAATATGAAGCAAAGGAAACCATGGGGGTTTGGGTTTGATGGGGCAATGTTTATCCATAGGGTTGGGAAACGTGTCTTAGTATTTAACACCACACAATTACTGGTTTGTTGGGATTGGGAAATGCCTGATTTTATCATGTTTTTACCCCATTTTTGGAGAATAAGATTTTCCTTTCTGCCACAGCTTGGCAGCAAAAAAATCTTCTTTTGACGTCTAGTTTGAGTCTCTATCTATGGGATTATTTTTCTTCATTTTGTGGCCACGCATTAATTTTGTTGTGACCAATACTTAAATATGAAGTACAAGCTATTAATTATCTCTAATTATCCAAAATTTATTCAAGCTATAGTTGATGATAAGTTAGATTCTTTCTTGTTGCAAACGAATGACAGCATTTTGTTTTCATGAATAATCCAAAAGGTAATGCAATATGAAAATAAGTGTAAAAGAAACGTTGGGGGAATTCTCTAAAAAGATGCGTATTCTCCCCCCAAAAGAGGAAAAAGAAAAGGGGTATTCGAATTAAGAAGGATATTTCATAGGGAAAGAGGGAAAAGGTATGGGATCGGATAAAGTAGGATACTTCAGCGGGGTTCTTGTTTCTCTTCATCGGCCCAACCAACACGTTTGGTATAAGAGGGACAATTAGTTGCAAACTTTGAAACAATGAAGAACAAAGCTAGCCCAATTGTGATAGCATTATGGTTAAGGGAGATTAACAAATCTCTCTTTGAACAATAAGTAAAAAGTACTGTAACATTACTCTGCTTCTTAATTAATTAATTAATTAATTATACCATTTTCCCATGTTCTGTTTTGGCCATAATGGTAAAGATATTGTTGAATTCAATTTTGCCATTACATTTCATACTAGAATCCAAGAAAATAAAATCTCAAATCTGTTTACATTCCATTGACAGAAATGTGAGGGCCAAATGTGGAATGGGAAGGCTTGTTATGAAGATGGTGGAATAAGAGCCTAGCACTGGATTCATCAACATCGAAGAAAAGTATACATATATCTATATATTCCACTAATAATGTCGTCTCACTCTGAGCATGATGGATTTACGACCTGGAGTGGAAAATCAAAACACAAAAACTTGGGTTTTTAGACTTCTGAAAGTCTCAAAACACAAGCTGGACAAAGCCAGAGATATCACATTCAGAAATGTTAGCAATGCACTCAGAAAAACAACACTTTCTTGTGGACCTTTCTTTGTTGCAATTTGCAAATGATCAGCCAAAACTATGAGCAGTGTGGGGTGTGAAAACTACGTGCCATCCTTTCCGTATATGGGAACAAAGCTCAAGCAACTGCAGCTTCAGAGAACTTGCCAAGGCGCTTACCTAATGGCTAATGCTAGGATTTTTGCCAACTTGAAAATTCTAAAGTCCACCTTATGACGTCACTTAAAACAGTTACAAAGCCTAATAATTCTAGGAGAGAATTGAAAGTTCAATGCAAGTGCTTAAACCACTTTTGTTTTTGTTCAATGGACTGATAAAGACATTCACATATTTTTTGTGGGAAGCTAGTGTTAGCTAACTTGATATCAAAATATATGAGATCAAATCTCTTCCTGTTTACCCAAAAAAAATAATAGGAAAAGAAAATGAAATTTGTTACTTTTATCATGTAAATCAATCATTGAACAAAAGAATAGATGAAGAATAGTGCCTATGTGTGTCTGCAAAATCTTGTCAAGGATAAATATATGCTTTGCATGAACCACAGAACTTGGAAGATGGCGCTCTCGCAAACTGAGCTTATTGTACTTTTTGTTGTCTATGCTAATTTCCAAATTCAAAGTGTCATCCATTGCAGATTGGGAAACGGCCAAAATATACAAAGCAACCCATTTAATCATTGAACCAAAGACAATTCTTTCTCTTCCACTAAAATCGTGTACCAAGAGAACAACCCCAAAAAATGCTCCAAGCATTTGCTAAGATTGGTTGTGCTAGTTATAAAGATAACACTTGTTTTAAGGGTAATCGCACTTCAATTCTAAAATCAAATTTCCAAGAAACCATGATCGATTTCTTAATTTTCCATTGATAAAATCACCATCCTCACGCCTACAAAATGAGCTATCAGAATTTTAATAATTAATTAATGTCATATAATGATTTTAGGGTTGGGGTCGGCTTTCTCCTTTGTAAACGTGCAACAGGTGCAAAGTTTTGATTATTAAAAAGTAACAAGTCTTTTAGCCTTAAGTATATCTACACCAAAACTGAAAATAAAAATTTAGAAAAAAAATGTGTAATATTAACATCAAAGATTTGATAGCTAACCTTTCTAATAAAAAATTGCAATTGAAATTAATTAGGAAAATTCATAAATTACTTTTGAAATATTTTTCTTTT
This sequence comes from Theobroma cacao, assembly GCF_053813885.1. NCBI lineage: Eukaryota > Viridiplantae > Streptophyta > Magnoliopsida > Malvales > Malvaceae > Theobroma > Theobroma cacao. The sequence goes on from NC_142642.1 coordinate 36,808,056, forward strand.
CTTATTCAGCTTGTGATCCATCAGCTAAAACATGTGATGGCTAAGCTGTCTGGATAGGTTGGAATCCAGATCCAATATCAGAATGTGAGTTAACTTTTAGGGTTTTTTTTTTTTTGGGGGGGGGGGGGGGGGGTGGGTTTAAAACTATATTAATATTTTATTAGAGAAAAGTTAAACAAGGAAATTAAAACACTTTTCTTGTTTTTCTTTTGGCGCTGGTCATTTTCATGTAGCATCTGGGATTGACTAGATATTGCTTCTTCAAATTTACTTTGGAAAAGAATACAGATGAAGGGGAGATTGAGAAGGAAGAGGGAGGCACCAAATTTGACCAATACTTTTTGGGTGGTTTCCAAAACAATGGAAGGCATCGAGTTTAAGGTTTTGGTGTTGTGTTGAATGGTGAGAGAGTTCTGTCTTCTTGGATAAGATAAGGAAAGATAAAGTTCTCATTCACGGGAAAGTAGAGCTTAAGATTAAATTGGGGAGAGTAAAGCCGAAAGGTGGAAATGAATTAATCCTCAAATTCATGCATGCTCATTGCTCAGGCCCATGCTTCAGATTTGGTGGCTAGTCAAAGGCCGCCATTTCTAAAAGGATATCAACACAGCTGGCATCAGCTTAATTTTCAGTGTTTTCATTTAGCAATGTCAAATGCTAATCAGTAGTTTAAGATTGAGAGGATTGTTAAGGGTGTTTTGTCAATATGTTAGTAAATTATGAATTTGATTTATAATCTTTTAATACAATATTGAAAGGTTAAGGAAATGGTATTATAACTTCTCATGGTTCAAGAGTTATGTAAGTTATAAACATAACCTAATTGATACTTACACTTTAATTTTCTTTTAAAAAGCATTAAGAACAACTTTGGGAGTTGGAAAATTATTTCAGAATTTGAAGAGAAAAAAAATTGGGTCTGTCATTGCTGACTATACTCCCAAAATGAAAGGAGAAAAAGAGTAAGTGAAGGTCCCATATTTTTTGACCTATCAATGTAATTGATTTATCCACAATGCACGTTGAACCATTTGAAACAAAAGCCGATCAGTGAAAATTTGGTCACACTGGCTTCGAAGCTATCACAATTCTTGTGCTATAATTATCTGATAATCACAAATCCCAATTGCAAAAAGCAGAGAATCACTTTAAGCTTATTAAAATGGTGACTAATTAAGATTAGGTGATTAACTAAGATTAACATATGAGTGGACTAAGATTTAATTTTCTTTTAGAAAAAAAAAAAGGAAAAGGAAAAACTTTGTTGAAGTAATCTGACTCAGAAAATCACAACCACTTACCTCCACCATCATTTTTGATGAACTTTTGCAGTAAATGGGAGATATAATAATGAATGAAGATGTTTCTTTTTGAAAATTTTGGGTTCCCCCTTTTGCATTATGTTTTAGGCTTTTCTGCTTGATGATGGGTGAGTCAGCGTAACTCAATTTAATAGTAATTATATGATATTTGAAAATGGTGACTAGCAACACCTTTGGAACAAAATGCAATGCATGTTTCTAGAATCATATATTTCTAATTTTACTAGCCTTTAATTTTTCCTTCTGCAAGTAATTGCAAAGTTAATACTCCTACCTTTTAAATTTTCTGGTGACAGTTTTTATATATATTACTATATATAATGCTCTTAATTTTTTCGTAGTTGATATATAATCCATATTTTCTAGTATAATTAGTTAATATAGTTAAATCCTAGCTGGAGCAGTGAAAGTTTGATTCAGTGGAGCTCGAGCTACGACTTAATTATGTTAGAAGAAAGCCCATAAAGCTTGAAAACCTTACATCATGGGCTTACAAAGCTCATTGAATATTCTGCCTATACGGGACTCAAACCCCAAGAAACATGTACTAGCACCTCAAGCGCTTATGCTTTTGAGCCCTTATTTTTTTAATGATTATTTCATTTTCCTTTTAGAGAAAAGGTTTAAAAACAAAAATAATACCATTTCACTTCTAGATTAACATTTTTTTTCTATTTAAGGGTTATTTGCCTATTTATTGGATATGTTTTCTTTTCTTTTTTATTTTTTGAATCATATCTGAAGATGTAAAATTATCTTAAATCAAATAATTCATTGAATTTCATTTATGACATGTTTAATTTCTATTTTTCTTATCTTATTTGTCCCTGTCTTTATTATGTCTTTTGAAGTCATCTAACGTCGGTGCCAAGAATAGTCAAGAAGATGCCAATTTTTCACTAGCAAACCCAATACGAAATCTCCCTTTAAATTGCCTATAAAAAGAATTTGAAGCTTGTAATTAGTAATTCATGTCACCTTTCCTTACTTCTTGGTCTACTTTGACCTAGAACTATTATGCAAAACTTTACTCAATGCTCACCCATCTCTTTAAAGAAACTCAGCTCCAATTTAAACTCTACCAACAACACCCCAAAACAAATTTGAAGAACATCTTCAATCTCACAGTTGAAATGATACTTTTAAGTAATTGAATGGCCTGATCTATTAGATAGAAATTTCACGTTATACCCTCCCTACCTAATTATATTAGCTTGGTCCAGAAGTATTGACTACCTGTTGGAGACAATCCCCATTTTCTCATTTCATAATTCACTTAGTATAAATGTGTACACCAAATTTGCCAAGAGAGAAGATTAATCTCACATTGAAGATATCTCTTGCTTTCCTTCCACCAAATCACGTGTATTTGCACAGTTTCTTTCAGGCAAGAGAGCACTGAAGATTTGGGTATTTTTGGTACATGCATTAAATTAAGCATTACCAGTGCCAAAAAGTTTTATCACCATGTCTTGTTCTTCCGAGATTTAAATGTCAATAACCACCAAGAAAATGAAGTTCTTTTTGCACCAATATATATTAAGATTCTTTAGGATATTTTAAGACTTTATAACTTGGAAAATTTTGCATTACTTGCCAAAACAACTTTATTACTTTATTTTCTTTGTTGGCTACTTAGAAAGCAAGTACACCCCCCAAAGTTTGGTACAAGCTACCATCTCTGCAGAGAGGGTAAATAACCAACTTGCTAAGTGGTCACCCTTTCATCAATAATGGCACTTCAATTTTGCATTATTGTGTCATGAACATTCTAAATTTTTTTATTTTCTTTTCTTTTGGTGCATCTAATAAGAATTATATCTAAAATATAAATTCATACATTGTACATGTACATACAAAGTTTTGATAAAATATATTAAAATTAGTTGAAAAAAATTGAAGATCAATTGATCCCTCTAGCTAGAAAAATAAAAAAATCAGATTTATATTTGATGCATAAATTATTATAGTAAATTTAAAGTAATGGAAGGGAGTCGAAACCCGACAGCATTTAGAGACCATTTACCCATGAATGCTCTACATGAGTATGATTTTGACTTATGCTGTGGTTAAAGTCTTGATGAGATAAAAATAAAAACACATTGTACCATATTAACAAAAACAATTGCAACAGGGAAATTTTGGGAATAAATTTGTCCAACCAACCTCTCCCTAGTGCCTATCCTTGATGTGCCACTTTGTCTTGCCAAAAGGACTTTATTTATTCTGTCCAAGTTCAACAAATAAGCAATATTAGGGGTGAGCAAATAACTAGATTTGGTGGTTTAGATCGTAATATTTAAAAATCAAAAGAATCAAATATTTTTAAAAAATCGATCAAACCCACTAAATATAAAATTGATTTGGTTTTGAACCAATGGATCAAAATTTTATCACTTTTTTTTTTACAAATTATAACATTAAAATCTATAAACTTCATCCATAATTATAGAATATACAAATTATGTATAAATTAAATATATAAATATATATAATATATTATTTTATTATATATGTAAAATTAATGACACAACTTATATGTTATAATATTTTAATTTTTATATCAAAGTTTGTGTAAATAATAATTAATTATAAATAATATGTTATAAAAATTAAGTTAATAACTAATAAAACTATTAAGTGTAATGATATAAATAAAGTCTATTATAGGTTACAATAATACTTATGTATAAATTAAATATATGTATCTATAATATATTACTTTATTATGTATATATGAAATTAATGACACAACTTGTATGTTATAATGTTTTATATCAAAATTTGTATAAATAACAATTAATTATAAATAATATATTATAAAAACTAAAGTGATAATTAATAAAATTATTTAATGTAATCATATAAATAAGATTTATTATAAGTTATACTAATACTTATGTATAAATTATATATATATATATATATATATATATATATATATAATGTTTATGCAATTATATATATTTATAACATTTTATATTGCGAAATATTACTAAGATGTAATAATTATAACATATTAATATTTAAGATATTTACTATCATATATTACAATATTAACATATAAGTTTTATCATTTAAAATATATAACTTGTAATTTCATATTAATACAGATTTATAAATAAATATATATAATTAAAATTAAATTACTATAATTACGATTTGCATACGTACATATAATAAAATAACATATTTTAAGTATATTATTAATTTAGTTTACTATCAATTTTTCTTAATATAATATAAAAAATATTATATATTAATATACATATATAATAAATAAATAATTAATTTAATTTTCTTAGTGAATTGGTCTAAAAATTTAAAAGCAGATCATCAACCAAAAAACCAATTGGATCAAATATTTTGGATCAATTGATTTAATGAATCAATTAAACCTAACTGTTTTACTCAAATTACATTTAATTTAGAAGAATAAATAGTTTAGTTTGATTTTACTCACCCCTAAGCGATATTATCACATGTTTTAACCTGATTTGTTACCAGTAGTCAATTTTGGGTGTATGGTTGAATAGTTTTTCATAGATTTTAGGTATCCTGGTGAACGAATCTCTCTAGATAAAATATCTGTGCCAAAAATGGAGATAAAGTCATGGAAGTTCTGTAAATCAGCATAAGGATTTGTTCGTCTTGTCAAAGAAAATGTCATAAGCTTGTTGTTGGACAGGAATCTTTCCCATCTAATTAGGCAACCGCCAAATTTCAAGCCAAGAAGATTGCAAGCCTTCCTCCATTGGAATTAAGTATTAAATTTTGGGTATCTTATATTCTTCTCGATAATAAGTGCATGCAAGTAAAACCGAGTTTCAATCTGCATTTTTCACCCCTGCTAAAAAAAAAAAAAAAAAAAAGGTATCATTTATATGCTTCGTTGAGATTACACCTGTCACAATGAAGTAAAAATGTGTAGTAGCATCAATCTAGAAGCTGGCATGATTGTACTCAAAGAATAGTTTATACATTATTCCATCTTAATTATGGTTTCAGATACCTATCAAAAAAATATTATGGTTTGGGATAGATTTTCTGCAAATTTTGTCAAGTTCTCATCACATGACCAAGATTTCTCCTTTCACTCATTTTGCAGGTGTTCAAAAGTTTTCACTTTAATTCATGAAAAATAAATAAAGAGAGTAAAAGACAGTAAAAAAGCCCACTGGCAGACATGGAGCTGGGCTGACTGCACTAACTGCCCCAGTATGCTGTGTCCAGCCCAGTTAATGACTTCCACATAGAGCTTAAAGTTTAGGTACGAGTTCTGTTTTCCTACTCCTAATAAAATCATGTGATATGTTAATGTTAACATTATTAATTCGTATTAAATTTAACTCAAATCTTTAATTATGAAGTGTTTTAATGTTTTGTTCAGTACTTTTTAACACTTAAACATGATTTTATTTATAATTTGAACGAAATATACACAATTTAATTCAACCTAAATCTTCTAATTTTTTTATCTTAAGTTTTAAATAACGTGCTTGTACTTTCAATCTTCTTCGCAGCCAGGGGCAAGCACTTAATTAATTTTGTTACTATGATAAATGTATGTATCATTTTATTCTTGAATAGAATTAAATTCGAATCTAGTTTAGAATGTGATATTGTATTAATCTATAACGTTAACTAGTTTTCAAAAAAATAAATAAAGTCGAATTTTTTTTCTTAAAACTGTAATTATATATATTAAGAATTCATATTACTTGTCCCGTTGTCCGATCAAATATAAGTTTGCCATAAAATCTTCATAGATTCTTAAACCGTGTTTAGTGGAAATGTTTGGGTTGATAGTTTCCAAGTTACTAGGACTTTCTTTTTGTGGAAGAAAAGTTTTCTATATATCCCATATAGGTGAGGCCTATCAATTTATTTTCTTTGGCATTATCAAAATTTTCAATTTTTCTAAATTTTCCTCTCCAATTGTCACAGACTTAATGTTAATAATGAACATTCGATTAATTTGATTAAATCGATCAAGAAACTTAATTAATCGATTTAATTGATTTTCATACAAATATTAGCTGAAACGACCAACTTTACCCATTGATAGATTTGACTGAAATTTTTTAACCTTTTAAAATTTTAAACTAATAGTTTATTTGAATATTGTTAGTATTATATTTTTTTTATGGTATGGAAAAGCTCTTAATTTATATGTAGGTATGGAGAAGCTTTGTGAGTGAATTACATTCAACAAATTGATTAAAATTTTTAACTGGGCAATTCGATTTAACTGATTTAAGTAAATCCCTTAATCGAATTAATTATTTCAACTAGTTTAAATGAATTGAATTAATCGAATTTTATCAATTAAGTCAATTAAATCAATATTAACCATTTTTACTCCTATTTTTAGATTTCTTTTGACTTTTAATGGTTGTAAAGTATCTTTTGCTTTTGTTGTTAAATGTTTTGGGGTAATTTCCAAAGGCTTCAGATATGAAAACTTCATGATCAATTTGCACTAAAAAAAGGAGTAAAGGGAATAAATAAACAACATGAGCAACTTGATCATTAGCATAGATTTCAAACGTACTATCTTGAGAATAATTAGTTTAACTGTGCATCTTATGAATATAATTGACCTATATAAGCATTTGTAATAAAAAAGTTGAAAATAAATTGTAATTTAATAGGACATATCAACTTCACTTAGCTTAATTTTAAATTTTTAGCTAGAAGCATAGGGCTTAAAGGCATATAAAAAAGCTTTTATTTATGGGCATAATCATGGTTAGTTTTAGTTTTAGTTTTTCTTCATATATGTAAAAGTTTAGACAAAATCCTTAAAAAAATAAACTATTCAAAAAAATTAAATATATTTTTATTTTTTATTAAATTCAATTAAATTTTTGTATTTTTATTTTAAATCAAATGAGTTTTTATATCTTTATTTTGAACAAAATAAGTTTATATAACTAATAATTGATTTAATCAAAATGTCACTTATTATTCTATGTCACATGACACTGACGTGACATATGTTGAATAGATGATAATATGATATGTTAATATAACACGATGATATGGACATATATTATTTTTACCTGCTATATCAATACTACGTTAGCACCACATTAGTATAAAATGATAAATGATATTTTGATTAATGATAATTAATTAATCATTAGTTATAAAATAAAAAATAAAAATATAAAACCTTTGTTGAATACGATAAAAAAATAAATTTTATTTAATTTTTTAAAATAATTTAAAGACTTTTTCTAGCATTATGCTAAAAGCTCTCTGTTATATCTAGTAAATCATAACTCATTTTTCGAGTAAAAAGTTTTAAACGTTGGGATGCCACGTAGGACATATTATAATTTGTTAATTCATGCTTAGCTTGCACATAAAAATATAAAAACATAATGCACAATATAGAATTTTAAGCAAAATGGTACTTAATAACTTTTAAGTAGCCAATAATAGATCATGTTGGCTTAGGTAAGATTACTTTCACGTTGCCTTTTTAACTATTAACTCTTAGTTAAATTAAAATTGACCACACAAACTATTGAATATTTATTATAGGGACTAGGGACTAATTAAAAAACCTTAAACTTTTCTTTACAACTAAACAAATATTTTTATTAATTTTTGTCTTTCAAAAAAAATTGTTAATTTTATTTAAGAGAAAAAGAAAATTAGACAAAAATATATATATATAGAAAATAATTGTAGAATTCATTATATATATATATATATATATATATATTATCTCTAAAACAATTACTTTTTTTTTTCTTGATTTGGGGAAGGGGGATGATACATGGATAATACTACGAAAAGTTGAATCATGATGATGACTTTGTTATCGGAAAAGTAACAATTTTAAGGCCAAAATTACCTTGCATTAATCAACATGTATACTTTATATTTATATATAGCAATTATTATTATTATTATTGTGCTACCATGCCAAAAAGTCTCTTTTTTAGTGTTTGTTTGTCTTAATTTTTTTTCAACTTATCTATCTTTTTAAAGCAAAAGTCAGACTAAATATAAATTTTAAAAAACTCTTAAAAAAATAAAATTAAAAAAAAAAATTCAGAAAAAGCTGAGCTTTTTATTTTCTTATTTTAAAAATACAAGAGAATTTTTATTTTTGTTTAAAAAATATCCTCATCTATTAAAAATAATTACAATATTACTCTATAAAAAAATACTTTTTATGATAATTTTAACAAAAATTATAATTTATAAAAAGAAATTTACTAAATAACTTTAACTTAATTTTAAAAGTTATTATTTTTCATAAGAACTTTATAATAGCTTTTAAATTAAAAAAAAAAATCAAGTCAAACAAGCTCTATCACTAATTGACTTTTTCATCAATACTGTCACAAGAAATAGGGAAACAGTATTAGCAAATGACTAATTATTATTCTTTTTCTAATCTCCATTTTGTAAGTAATTTTATGACAATATTATTACCCTCAAGTATCATCACCTGGCCAACTTGCCGTAATGTCACACGTGTGGATCTCATCCACGTGGCACCTCACACGCGTTATTCTTTCTCAAATTCCTTTTTTTTTTAATTAAAAAAAAACATAACCATTTGATCCTATTTGTCCCTTAGCACGAGCTTGGATCTTGTGTGATTTAATTATGTATTTTGTTTTCTAACTCTATTTTAAGCAGAAACAAGGCATGAGCTGCTTGTCGTGTGCCACTACCACAATCAAGTTATATTTTTTAAGAAATAAAAAATGAATTAATGGTGGTAAGGGTCAGGTCAAAATAATCCAAATTCCAATAGATTGGAACAAAGAAAATATTAAAACTCATGGGACTTTCCCTTAAGAAATGTTTTTTTAAATGTAGTTTGGGAAATTATAAGTAAAAGGGTTAGGTTCCTTTTCTAGGCCCAATGTTCGGATACATAGATAAGATCATGAGATGGCGTAGCAAACTTTGATTACTTATTAAAGTATTTAAAAATATTATTATATTTGAGACAAAAAATATTATTATAATAAGAAAAAAAAAATAAGAAAGAGAGAAGTATACCAAGTTGTGAAAAAGTCACTGTATGATGCTACACGCTTTGTCCCACTTTGTGGACTTTTCCTGGAACAGTTTTTGTTTCTTTATAAAGATTGCACCGTCAAAATTTTGTATAGTTATAAAAGTAAATATTTTTGCTTTTTAATTATTTTTAAACCAATCAATATACTTTAATTAATTTTAATAAATCCCTTTGATATTGTAGTACTTATCTGTATTCTCTTGTTGGTTAATCTCTAACTTTACTACTCAACTCTATATCTATAAATAAAAATAAAAATAAAAATACTCCCCTTTCTTAATCTCTAACTTTAATTCTAATCTCTATAATTTTGTTGTTATTTATTAGATACTAATTAATAGTTTTATAAATCATAATTCTAGTGGAATTGGATCTTCTAGATCAGGTCGCTTATTTAACTTAAATTATATATCAAATATTTAAAAATTTACAAGTTTATGAGTAGATCTATTAAAAATTTTAATATATCTATCTAATAACAAATATATATAAAAACAATCCATGATGATGGTGCACGGTTTTTTTAAATCAAACAATTGTTCACAATCATGGAAAAAAATCTGTAAAACATTTTTTTAACCTCAGCATCTGTGTTAATAATGGGTCCCACGTGGTTTCTTTAGCAGGTCAAATTATACATGGTAAAAATCTGTTAGTAGTAAGGATTATAATAATAACAATCCTACCTGGCATTTTAAATTGGCAGACAATCTAAACTAAGCAGGCTTTCTTTTTCTATATTTTTTTTATTACATGTCATGATTCTTAGCTGTTTGCAAATATTGATATATTTTTATTTATAATAATAAATAAAACCACCCTTGTTGTGATATCTTATTCGTTAAATTAATGGAAGATGACGAGTCCAGCGATAAAGAACTAGATATAGTCCACAATGTGGTGCCCTTTTTCCCTACTCACCATTCATTTTTTTTCTTTTTTGTTTTCTTTGATTAAATGTTCAAATTGAAGATAAATGATTATTTTTTTTTTCAATTAATGATCAAATATTTTAATTGTAACAATTAAGGGTTTACCGTTTTTGATTTTTTACAATTAAAGGTTAAAGTGATAAGTGTTTGGCACGAGTAGGGTACACGTATAATGTGGACGTTAAATCTTAAATATGACGTGTAATAATTAAATTTTTAACATAATATGTAATAACTAAATTTTCAATACGACTTATAACAACTAAATTTTTTAATATAACATGTAATAACTAAAATTTCAATATAATAGATAATAGTTACATTTTCAACAAAACATATACGATTAAATTTTAAAATATGATGTGTAACATTATATTTTTTTTAAATTGTCATATTATCGGCTCGTGTAATTTTTAGTCGCATGCGATACATGTCACACTCACTTATTAACTTAACCCTTAATTTAAGGAATTGAAAACGTTTGCCCTTGATGATTACAATTGAAAGGTTTAGCCCTTAATTTAAAAGTGTCCAAACATTTAACTCCAATTTAAACATTGAGCCATTTTTTTCTCTTCTTATATCATTCAAGTTCATTTATTCTCCAATCCATGTTACCTATTTTGATCTTCATTGAATAAAATGTTAGTTGTGATATTAAAATTATTAAATTGAAGTCTTTTATTTGCAAATTTTCTACGGTAATAAAATATTATATATAGCTCATCTTATTTTATAATTTAATAATAATTGATTAGTTAAATTTGCACCTTTCTTAAATAGTAATTAAATTATTTATATTTGGTTTAACTGTTATTACTTTTTTTAAGAGAACTGAGATATAAAGTTCTAATCTTTATTCTTCCGTTATACCTCCCATACGTTATATATATGTATATATATTGATCAAATTAAAAAGAACCTTATTTCTCAAAATAATAATAATAATAATAATAATAATAATAATAATAAATGTTAGTAAAATTAATGTAACAGTATTTGAGGTGGTCACATCATGAAGTAAGAATTTTATTTATAATAAAAATACAAAGTGGTCAGACAAATTTTGAGACTACGATACAATTTATAATGTACAATCAATTAGTTCATGTTGTATAAATCAAATTCAAAAGTTCAATAATTTTTTAAAAGCAACAAATCCATATTAAAAAAATTCATGAAAGGAATATACCAATCTAGATTTCCATTATCAAAATTATAGATCGAAATTTGTTCTTTAGTATCTTAAAATATAATCATAAATAAAGTAACAATAGCCAAGGATAATAAACAGGTCCCTCCAATTTTTATTTCTATTATTGTTTAGTATTTAAGAAAGGTAAAAAAGATGAATGAATAAACCTTTATTTATTGAAATTGATTAATATAATTAGAGTAGCACTGACAACTCCAATGGGAGATAATGGGGTGGGGGTGGGGGCTGTTTCTTCGTTGTGTGTTGACGGCTAGGGTTAAGCACACGGTCAGAGAGCCTGCCACGTAAGCATGGTGACGTAGTACATTAGCTGCACACGTGGCACAGCTTCGGGATTTCACGATAGCGAGGGAGTGAAAGCTCTCACAAGCGACAAAAGGTGGAGAAACGGATCCATTATGGTGGGTCAACCATTTTCTTGGTGGGTCCGAGATTCTGACGTGGCCACTAGGTCTCCCAAAAATTAATTTCTCTATTTTATTTGTTTTTTTTTTTATCCTTGCTCGAGGGTCCTGATAAAATGACATCCTCGTGCAAGGAACTCTTCACCACTCAAATGTCGCAAGTGGAGACCATGAAATATCTAATTAAATTAATCGGAAACCAAAAAAGGTTTGCTCACCTGCCACGTCATTAATAGTGTGAAAAAAACTTGTCCTATTATACTTTCCCCCCTTTCTTTTTCCCTCCCTCTTATCTGAAGATGTTTATTTACGGGTTTGTGACCACGAAAATGCGGAAGGGTAGCCAATAGCAAGATCCGAGGCGACGAATAAGCGGGAAACATAAACCACGTGTCGTTTTCATGATCCGACACGTAATGAGAGCGATGTTGCCACGTCCGCTTGCTTTTGGTATAATTTTTTTTCTCTCTTTTGCACGTTGTGTGAAATGTGAATCCCACCCGTAGCGCGTGGCGTTAAAGCGTCGAGGACTCGGCGCTTTTATTTCCTTTTTTAACTGCGCGGTGAAATTTGACCGAGCGAGTAGGTTTCCGATTTCTTTTATTTTTTTGTTTTTTTATAATGTTCGGGGTGAGAACCTTTTACACGTCATCATAAGCTCCCACACCTCGCGAACGTGACAATAGGCCAACGGGAGAAAATAATTTCTATATCGGCAGCTGATTATGGGGCCCACATCCTCGGAAGTTCCGTGACCGTGACTGGAGTTCCCTCCCTGATATCCCAGCCGTCGAATCAATCCATCGACGGTTCAGATCCGGCTCGCTGATCGACAACCACGAGTCTCCTGGTTCGGTGCCAGGTCGGACGTTCTTGTTCGTTGGGAATCTGGTTTCGGGTGCACTCTTTAAAAAGGATGCTATGCCACGTCAGATCGTAATCCAAGGCCTATCAATGTTGCTTTTACTGGTCACATCCAATTTGGTCCGTCGATTCCCTATTTTGGGTTTTTTTCAAGTGGGCCCACTCCCGTCTATATAAAAAAAAATTATGAATTCACTTAGCAGTAATTATTAAAAAAATTACATATAATTTAAAACGTGGAAGCGAAATAATGAATTTGACCGGTTGGAACGATATTTTCTGGGGTCACCAAGATTCCTTGTGATCGTCATGTTGCTTTAACCAAGGTCTCTGCGACCGGTAATAGCCGGTCACGACAGCTCTTTGGGAAATTCAAGAGCCCCTCCCCAGTTGGTCGTGATTCGTGGGCAACAGTCCCTAACTCTCCAAACCCTAATACTGTCATTCCATTTTTTTAATGTTTTAACAAAAAATAAAATTATTTATTTATTGTTACCAAATCGGTAGTGAGTGATACTATGGAAGCTTGAGAGGAAAGGAAAATTAGATGACACGTGGCACCATGATGCAGAAAAGGTTTAGAGAGTGCAGAGGCCACTAATCCAACAGTCCAGATCTTGCCATGTTGGTTTAAGCTAATGAAAACCGTTGGATATGTCAAGGAATCAACGGTATCGATTTGAGCATTTATTGCTGTCGTGGATCGTGGCCGTCCATTAGGGTTTGAAGTGGGTTTCGTCGAGAGTGAAATAGAGAAAAAATGATGGGATGAGAACACAAAAAGAGGAAAGAGAGAAAGAGGAGGAGAGAGAGAGAGAGAGAGAGAGAGAAATAAGGGAGAGCTAAGATCTTTTCAAGTCTGACAGATAGCTTCAACACAAGATCTTCGAAAGCTATTGAAATCGGTTTCCTCGCCGGAGATAGTTGCCGGAGCTCATTTCCGGCGAATTATGTTATATATCAGGCGATTGACTGATGAGTGATGCGATTATTCTCGTTTCTATAACAACTAATTTATTACCTGCAAAACGAGTTAATTTACAGAGATGGATAGAACCAGAGAAGCGAGGAGAGTCACTATGGCTGCCGCCGCCGCTACAAATGGCCTTTCACGGCGGCGGCACAGGAGTAGCTCTCTTAGAGACTCACCAGGTTTTAAATTCAGATCTGGCTTTTGTTTTCTTCTCTAACTGTATCGTCTTGATGAATTTTCTGATTTGTATTTTCTTTTATGACGGTGCAGAGGATGATGGGCCGGTGGAGTTGCAGGAAACGGCGCGTTTAAGGGATCGAAAGAAGGATCGAGATCGAGAAAGAGAAAGGGAACGAGAACGGGATCGAGATAGAGAACGAGATAGGGAACGAGATAGAGAGAGAGAAAGAGATCGCTTGAGTAGAACGAGTAAGAGAAGAAGGGGGGATAGATTGATAAGTAGCAGAGAAGATGGGGGCGAGGATAGTTCTGAAGAAAGCGTAAACGACGAAGAAGATGATGACGACGAAGACGGCGGCGGAACCGGCGGTGGAGGTTCTGTTCGGATGCTTCCGCCGAACAACGCTGGGTCTTTGTCGATGTCAAATCATCATCATCAGCAACATCAGCATCATCAACAGCAGCAGCAGCAGCATCAACATCGGAAGAGCTTTCCACCGCCGGTGAAAGTTATTAGAACGACACCACCGGCAGGGACGACGATGACTAGCGCCACAACTACATCATGTACGTGGAAACCCGCCGATGAGATGATTGGCGTGTCGGTGCCTAGAAAAGCTCGGTCAGGTAGAGAGGTGGAAGAGATTAACTAAATTCAGTCTTTTTTTTGTTAGTAAGTTTTCTTCTTTCGAATTCACTGATTAGTTTTTTTTTTTTAATTTTACCTTTTTCCAGCTTCTACTAAAAGGTCTCATGAATGGGCATCAAGTGGCGTTGGCGGTGGTGTTATTGGCGGAGATCAAATTCAACGTCAAGCTTCAACTTCGCCGGTGAGAACAGGTGTAGCTGGGATGTTAATGTCACCGTCTCCGGCTCCAGCCTCTCCATCTTCTTCCAATGCTTCTATGAGGAAGAAGATGGTCAGTTTTCTGATTTGAAGCTTATTTTTTTTCTTGGTTTTTGGGGTCTTGTTTTTTGTTCAATTTAGTGACAAAAGGTTTGGTTTCTGATGTAGAAGCCTAACGGACCAAAACAAAGGCCACCGAAATCGTCGAAATCTTCATCTTCAGCTCAGGAAGAGATTGAGATCGAGATTGCAGAGGTGTTATATGGTTTGATGAGGCAGCCACAAGTTCCATCTAAGCAAGAAATAATTGGGAATGATTCGGTTAAGTTTGATGCAAGAGAAGTTAATAAACCCAATAATGATGCTAAATCAAGAGTCTCTTCACCGATCTCCAACTCCCCATCAACTCTTCCCCAATCATCTTCTATTTTACCTCCAAATTCTAACTCCTCTGCTACTCCTATGTCTGCAATTGGTTAGTAACTTTCAGCTTAGAAGGAAAGCAAAGCTTTGCTTTTGAGCAATTGGGTAAGAGATTTTGATTTGGATTGTTTTTATTTTTTATTTTTCTGCAGCTCCGAAGAGGAAAAGACCGAGACCGGTTAAGTATGAGGATGAGACGACGACGACAGCACCACCTCCTTCTATTTTCCCTGTTAGGAACAGTTCCGTATCTTCTACTACAACTAAGGTTGAAATTGATCAACCAGCTAAAATTGAAGCTTCTTCTCCTCCGAATTTGGAGAAGAACTTAGGATCCGTGGCTGAAAATGGTGGGAGTTCTTACGATTTGATGAATTCTTCACAAGCCGGTCCGGCTTCATCTGAGTTGGTTCAGGCTGAACCAGTTAAGGAAGAGAAGAACAATCTAGTACCGGATTCTAAGCCTTTGACCGAAGAATCTGAGAGTAGAGATATTGGTTTGAGTAGAAAGGAAGAGTCTCAATCGCCAAAGAAGGAATCTTCACCTTCTCCTGCTAATAATCCTCCCTCCACTGGTCTCCGATTGGATGATGAGCGTGAGAATTTGACAGTGACAAAAGCGTGAGCATCATTTCTTTCTACTCATTTCTTCTTTTGGGGGTTGAATTTGGAAGGTTTGAAATTTTGCCTACTTGGGTTTTGTTGTTTCAGAAATTCAACGGTTTGTGAGATTGAGAGCCAGCGGGAAGAGAAGTTCCAAATAGATCTGATGGTGTGGATCCTATTTTGGTTAAAAGATCCAAGCTTTTTCTCCCTTCTTAGTTCTTGAATATCGAAATTCTAAGTTTTTTTTTTTTTTTGGGTTTTAGGCTCCTCCTCCGTCTAGATCGTCCCCAGAAAGGGATGGTGAGATTGAATTTGGGGCTTCAGATCCTAAGCCAATGGCCACGGATATGGAATTGGTGAGTCACCTAGCTGTCACCTATATTTATGGTCTGATAGTGTAATAAATTAATGGTTTTTGATTTGTGTCTATGCGCAGGAGATGAAGTCTATTGTAAAGGTGGATGATAAAAGAGTGAAAGTCGGCCAGGAAGATGTGAATGTGGAAGCTGAGGATAGTAATAAGAAGGCCAAGCCAATTGCTGAAGAAGCCGAATCACATAAGCCAGTTGGAAATAAAGAAAGGAATATTGATCTTCAGCTTGATTTGGAGAAATCTGATAGAGATAGTGTCACAGTTAGTGTTAGTGCGAACAAGCTCAACAACCATGGTCAAAAGCTGCAGCATCAACAACCCAGTATGGAGAAAACTGGTAAAAGTTAAAATCATTTTTTCGCCTTTTCCTCGGGAAACTTTCCCCACTCTCCTTGTGTTGCTGATCTGGAGGGGTATTTTTTTTTTTTGGCCTTCTACAGCACAATCTGGTTCTTTGCCTTTGCCGATGTCAATGGCTAGCTGGCCTGGTGGACTTCCTCCAATGGGGTATGGCTGGGTCGATTTGATATTGGTTTTGTGCTTTTTTTTATTAGTAGATCTAAATCAGTGATTTAGATGTTATAATTGGGGGAAATGACCTTTTTTTTTTCCTGAGCAGTTACATGGCTCCTTTACAAGGTGTTGTATCCATGGATGGGAGCGCTGTATCTTCAGCAGCTATTCAGGCATGTCACTCTGTTCTTTCTTATTTTAACAGCTCTTGATTTCCTTTTTTTTTTTCTATTCTCGTTGTCCTAATTTATCTTGCTCTTTTGAAACTTTGCAGCCTCCACATTTGCTTTTTACTCAACCAAGGCCAAAGAGATGTGCAACCCATTGCTACATTGCTCGGAATATACACTATCACCAGCAATTTATGAAGATGAATCCTTTCTGGCCAGCAGCACCTGGCTCAGCTTCAATCTACGGGGCGAAGGCTTGCAATCTAAATGTTGTGCCCCCTACCGAATTGCGTGGGAACATTCCTGGAAGAGGGGTGAATTCTGTGCAAGATAAGGGGCAGGGTCTTGCAATTTTTCCTGGTCATGTTGGCAAAGATAAAGGTCCTCAGGCTGCTGCCAACATGGTGGATGCTGCTCAGAGAAAGCAAATATTGCTCCAGCAAGCTCTACCCCCAGGAGCAGCACCCAGTAATATTCTGGTATGCTCACACCCAAAATACCTCTTTCTTTTTTGTTTTTTTTTTATAAAGTCCAGGGTTGTGATAATTGCGCAATTATATATCTGGACGGTATTTTTGAAGTTTTGCTTTTGGGTGTAATCGTTTTCAGCATGGTCCTGCCTTTATTTTCCCATTGAGCCAGCAACAGGCTGCTGCTGCCGCATCTGCCCGACCTGGGTCTGTGAAATCTCCTCCTGCTGCTGGTAGCGCAGCTTCATCGAGTACATCTAACTCTGCCTCCATAACTGCCACCCCAGTTGGTGCAACCGCAGCCCCATCAATGAGCTTCAGCTACCCAAATATGCCTGGCAATGAAACCCAGTACTTGGCAATTCTGCAGAATAATGCCTACCCATTTCCAATTCCTGCACATGTTGGGGCACCACCTGCTTATCGAGGAAATCATGCTCAGCCTATGCCTTTTATTCATGGATCTTTCTATTCTTCCCAAATGCTTCATCCTTCACAGCTTCAGCAACAGCAGCAGCAGCAGCAACAGCCACCCCCACAATTGCAGCAAAGCCAACAAGGTCATCAGAACACAAGCATGTCCAGTGGTTCATCATCCTCCCAGAAGCACTTGCAGAACCAGCAGCAAAGGCCAC
This sequence comes from Theobroma cacao, assembly GCF_053813885.1. NCBI lineage: Eukaryota > Viridiplantae > Streptophyta > Magnoliopsida > Malvales > Malvaceae > Theobroma > Theobroma cacao. The sequence continues at coordinate 36,826,037 of NC_142642.1, forward strand.
ATGGAAGTGGTGTGAGTAGCGGCAGTGGGAACTTGCAAGTGTTCCCTTCCTCAAAAAACCAGTCACCCCATCCACTACAGCTTCAGCAACGGCAGCAACAGCCAAGTCAGCATGCTTCTCATCAAGCTCGGCAACTTGAGGGTGAATTAGGTGGCGAAGATAGCCCATCAACTGCTGATAGCCGAGTATCTCGTGCAAATATGAATGTTTATGGTCAGAATTTTGCTATGCCCTTACAGCCTTCAAACTTCGCTTTGATGACTGCTGGTTCAGTTGGTGGTTCTACAAGTTCTGGTGGTAACCATGGGGAAAAGAAGCAACAGATGCAGCATCCATCACAACAGCCAGCCTCAAAGGCTGGAGTTGAGCCTCTTACATCTCAAGCTTTTGCCATGTCATTTCCTTCCATTAATGGCACCACCGCTCCTGGCCTTGATATTTCCTCCCTTGCACAAAATCATGCAATTCTTCAGAGCCTTACAGAAAATACAAGGCAAGGCTATCAGCAGATCATGGCAGCTGCTGTAGCTGCCCAAGCAGCTCACCAGAAGAAGAATAATTATCATGTCTCGGAAGAAGGGAAGCGTGGGACCAATGATGCATCTAGTGTGGAAGAAGAAAGGAAGGCCATGGCAGGAAAGGGTTCAGCAACTGTTGGGCAGTCCATTGCCTTCTCCAGGCTGGATCTGTCTGATTCATCTGTTTCCACTATTCCAGGCAGCAATGTCATTGATAGTTCTGCTCGTACCCTTAATCTTGGCTCTGCTTCTGCCAGAACTTCAGGTTCTGTTATGCCAGCTTCAATAAGTGGAGTCAATGCTCCTAATGCTCAGCAACAGCTTCAGCGGAATCAACAGCAGCAGCAACAGCAGATGCTTCAGCTTCAGAAGCAACATCAATTTGGGCCTGCTTCTGCTCCTCGAAGTAAGACACCAGCAACGAGTAATGGAAGTGCTTATTCTGATCACCTCCCTTCATCTTCTATGGCTGCCAAGTTTCCAAATGCTCTGTCTGCATTTCCTCAAAATCTTGTGCAAAGCAGCAGTAGTCCAGCTCAATCCCCTCAATGGAAGAATTCTGTGAGGACAACTGCCTCTCAAGTTCCTTCTTCATCTCTATCTTCTTCAACTTCATCATCTCTCAAGAATATTCCCCAGCAGCAAGGCCGGCCACAACAAGGCCACACACAGATTTCTTTTGTAGCAAATCCTAAATCATCATCACAAGTTCAACAGCCTCCTAATAGTGCTCCATCCCCGTCTCCTCCGATGGTGGTTGGCTCTCCCACAACTTCAATTTCCCGCAGTGCTGGTGGTAGCCCAAGGACAACAGGTTCCACTTCTACTGGCAACAAAGGTGGCCAAGCAACTAGTTTATCATCTCAGCAGGCCAAGAACTCACCATCAGTGCCTAGTCGGAAGTCATCTCCTGTTGGTGGAAGGAGTGTGCCATCAGTCTTGGGAAACCCCCACATCAGTTCATCTTCGAATTCTGGAACCAAGCCCCAAGTGGTGCTACAGCAGCAGCAGCATCAAAAGCATACATTGCATCAAGCGCAGCTGTTCTTTTCTAATGCTTACATGCAGCCCCAAGCTCAACACTCACCAAGCTCAACTGCAACTGGAACAGCTGCTAGTGGGTTCTATCTTCAACGACACCGTAATGAGCAACAGCAGGCACAGTCTCCAGGCTCATCAACAACTTCATCAACTTCAATGTTGTCGTTGTGTTCCCCAGTTACTCTTGCCAACTCTGGCACCACTGACCCTGCAAAGGCAGTAGTTGCTGCTGCTGCAGCGGCTGCAGCTGCTGGGAATATGAAAGGAGGTGGCTTACCATCACAGGGACTCGTGCATGCTGCACAATTTGCTACTACACAGTCTGGAAAGCCGCATCAGCTTGTGCCAGGCTTCCCATATGTTCACGCTGTCCCTGCTGCTGTTCAGGTAAAACCAGCAGAGCAGAAACAACCTGCTGGTGAGTAGAATTATGTCCCTTTTTGATTCATATTGCAACCCCCATTTAGTGAAACAAGATACAGCTGTGAAAAGAGATTTAGTTAGATTGGGGACTGAATTTATGAAGGGGACACTGGTTTCTTGCCCCAGAAATGACAGCGTGCTCTCTGGTAGCCCATCAAGACTTGAGAAAGTGCAAAGAATGGAGGAAAATGATTGAAGCTGTCATGTGGCGTAGAACTTAACCCACAATTTTGCAAAGTTTAATGCGGTGGGGGGGGGGGGGGGGGGGGTGGAAATTGTTCCTTGTGGATTGTGCTTGCAATGTGTATGCATCATATATGTACACTTGTGTTTATTATCTGACAAGGTTGATCCTGAAGTCTAGTTAAATTTGATTGGTTTGATGGGGGGCAGAAGATGGAAAAAGAAAAGGTTGTTAAAAATGTTTTGTAGGGCAAAAAGATGGTAGGAATGAGGAAAAGAAAGGAAGAGCGACACAACTACTTTCCATCTTTTGGGGCTGTAATGGAGGGTTCATTTTCTTTTAATTTTTTTTTCCTGCTCTTTTTCTTTTGGGATTTAGAAGTTTCCAGAATAGATCAGTAAACAAATCTTTTGACATAATATTTATGCAACTGAAGGGTGTATATGTATATGTCCGGCACATGTAAGAGTAACCACTCTCCATTTTTTCATTAAACTCTCTCTCTATTCTGATTGTGCCCCTTTTCAGTAATGCCTAACTCGGTCTTCTTACTCGATTCAATATCTTTCTGTTGTATATTTCATATACTTGGCTCAAAGAAAATAGAGTACTTTAAAACTTTATGTAAGGTTTGTTTCACTGGCAGCAGGGAAGATTCTGAGAGAGGTTTGTGTTGATTGTTCTGTCTGGTGATAAAGAGATTAGATAGTGTGCAGGCAATGAAGATGTGTGGATAAATTTGAGCCTGAGGAACTTTAAATGAAAAAGGCCAAGTTGTTGTACCCTACAAACTTACAAAACTCACCGCCACTTCTGTGGCTTCTGTTTGGCATTTATATGGGGGCTCTAAACTTGTGGGCCATTCATCCCCCCACTTCGTACACTCTTCTGTGCAGTCTCCTCATTATTTTTTGCTTTGGCTCTCTTTGACAAACAATAAAAATTAAAAAAAAAAAGCAGAGATTGTTGAAAAGGGCACCTCTCTTAATTGTCAGCATCCTACACGTGGCTCTTGTCCATTATGCAGATATCTTAACTTTATCTATTTATTTTGTTTTAATAACTAAAATAAATATTGATAAGGGTATGTTTATTAAAATAAATTTAGAAGGATATCCTGGCAAAGATATGTTTTACGGTTTTCCAAGTTTACCCTTTTCCCCTTTCGTGGGTTGGGGGGGTCCCAAAACGCAAAAGAAAAGTGTAGGACATGTGTTCTGTCACCCTTACCTGTAAGGATGACTTATCAGTCTGCTCTCATCTTCACACGTGTTCGCAACTCTTTTCCTATTTTCCTATTTTCCTTTTCCTTTTAATTATATATAAAGGGGAAAAAAAAGAAAAATTAAAGATAGTGGAAAAAAAAGAAGAAGAAAGAAGTAAGTAATCCTCAGTTGAAGTTGCATGGATCCAAAATGGAACAGTGGGGTTCGTCCCTTTTTCTCCAAATTTTGGTTGTGGATGTTGATATTGACCCCACCAATAAAAGAATTTGTCCCTTTTTGAAAATTAAAAAAATCTAATAAAATAATACTACTAAGTCTAATATAAATAAATATATATATATATATATGTGTATAAATTTCAGTCTTTCATGGTGTCGGGAGTGGGGGCCACATCCCAAAAAGAAATAAAAATATTTGACAAAGGTGGGGTCTACTAATAAAATAAGATTAAACTAAACCCATCATTTGAAAATGGCTTAAAACTTAGGAGGGGTAATAATCACAAGTATTTGGACGGTTGCAATAAAGGACACAATATTTTTCCTCCTCCCTCTCTTTCTCTCTCTTTCTTTTTTGGCAAAATGGGGTCCTACAAAAGGAATCAATTAATGGAAAAGAGCAGCCCCCTCTCAACCCCATGCCGCCGTACTATTTACAAGAAGTAGCAAAGAAAGAAAGAAAGAAAGGCGGAATTGCAATCAATTTTTTGAAAGAGTACGTTATCAAAGGCTCTTTGACATCCGAGAGGCAGAAAGACATGGAAGGATACCACTTAGTTGTCCGAATTACATTGGCTTAAAGATTGGATTTCCTTGTTATGTTAACTAACATTTGCATGCACTAGATTATCCACTCTACACACATGGATTAATTCTATTAATCACATGTGACAATTGGAGTGAATAATACCCTTTACATATCTTCTCCTTCGTTATTTAGCAGTTACCCCATATTACAACAGGGTTTGGACATTTTAAAGGAAAATTTAACATATTAATTCATATTTAAAGATATCTTCCTAATTTTATTGGGTGAGTTTAGTTTTATCCCTATTAAAAATAAAAATTATCCACATGATTTTTATTGAAAAAATATATATTTATAGGGTGCTATTTGAAAAAAAAAAATCACATCATGATTGAGCCATATAAATCAATGCACTTATTGACTAAAAAAATTGAGATTGTTAAGTACCTATATTTCAACTTAAATAAAAAATGTTGACCCTTTTGATATCGAATAACATAGACATGCACATAGAGGTAGGTTATTTTGAACCAAAAACAAAGCCTCAATGTGAACAAAAAAAAAATTGAAAGACCTAATTGTCACTCTCTATTGGCTCAAATCAATGGTATTCCAACAAGAAATAATTTTGAAAGAGCCAACAAAGTTGAGAAAATGAGGAAAGCCTTAATACAATGGAAGTGTGGGGGATTGTGGGCATCCACCAAAGAAGGGGAGCATCATCAAACAACAACATAAAAAAAAGGTAGAGAAAGGTAAGTGACCCAAAAATGGAGGGGCCCTTGGCATCAGCCATTGAAAGCCATGGTGAGTCCACATCTAAAGGGTTTTGTTTTGCTGCAGCAAATGGTGCCAAGGGATTCATCAATGATTCCACTGGATAACAAAGACAATCAAATGACTGTAAAGCTCTACACCCTTTGCCAACAATGATGGGACAAGCTGTTTGAAAGGGAAAGGCCTTGCAAGAGAGTAGAAATCTGTCTATATATTTATTATTATTAATAAATTGGCTTTTCCTTTTATCCTGGTGACGTTAACAATTTTTTTTTTCTTTGGGTATTACCCCCCTGGAAAAGGGAATATATTGGAGTAAATGAGCAAGGGCTTGAACAGCTGTTAACTGGCCCTTTATGACTTTTCCTTAGCAATATTTCATCAGCAGCATTGAAAATCAATTTTCACTTCCATTATTTTAATCTGATAATTGGGTCAATGAATGAAAACCAATTTTCAACTTTCCTTTTTAAGGTCAAGCACATCTTTGAATATTGGATGATGGGAATATAAATAATTCAAAAATAACTGAAAAGAAAAACAAAAGAACAGCTATTCTCACGTCGTTGTCATCAGCTAGGGTTACCTTGCCATGCAAGTCAGGCACAGAATGCCTTAAAGACATTTGGTGCCTTTGATGCAACAAATTTAAGTTTGGTCATCCTTCAGCATTTATATATATTACATCAAACACACAAATAATGCTTTATGTTTTATGAAATTGTCTGGATTCATTGTGTTATGTATGCAAAACCTTTTGGTTTTTTGGGAGGAGGCCCAAGTTATGATTTTACTAATTGAGAATCCATATTTTAGCAACAACTTGTCATGATAATTAAAACGAAGAAGGGCTGAATATTTGAAACATATCACATCCTTCAACAGTGGCTTGACCACAAACGAAATGGACAGATAAAAAGACTACCAACAGCACTCTTATCACCACCCTTTTTATTCTTTTTTTTGCCCTGGGTTTAAAACAGAGAAAGCCCTACCTACTTTGTTCTAGAAGATATGACAAGCAAAATGGGTTAATGGAGCTATAAGATTGGTGCTATTGCTAGTGCTTTACTGTTATAGCTTTACAACCAAATTGCTAGCTGACGTACCAAATATTTACGGGGCCACAAGAAAACAAATGTGCCCAAGGAAGAATTGATATGCTGATATATATCATCCTACCCAAATCATGACAGTAACTTTATATTTTATTTTAACTTAAACCATCTCCTTTCATTTTGGTGACTTGAATGATCGTATTAGGTCAAAATCGGTTTTAACTGTTCCAATCATTACAGAGTTTGATCAAAAACCTGTGAAAAACATTCAAGCACTTCAGCAATGCTTGATGCAATATGAGGTTTCGTTTGATCCCAAGCTCTGGTCGTTGCTTCAATCATTTGACTGTTGTGAGTGCATGTAACTATTGTTGAGATAAACAGAACCAAGTTTTCTTCACTACGCATAGATATATGGTAACAACATTTCATTATTAATTTCCCACAGTACTCATCAGTCCGACTAGATAGTACAAGGTGTAAATTAATCAAACTTCAAAGGCAATCAAAATTTTGCATTAGTAATGATCTTATGGACTCGAGAGTTATCAAGAAATCTTTACCAAATTTTTATTCCAAGTCAAATTTGCCCAATTTAATTAATTGAGTAAATTTTTATATATTAATTGTGAAGTTAAATTTTGTGATTATAATTAAGTTATATCGAGATTCCGTTATATATATATAACTTGCATGGAATTAAGTCCATTAAAGCATTATTTTACGGAATAATGGTTAAAAATAATATTTAAGAAAAGAATGTAATTAATATGATATATATTTTTTGAATTTAGTCAAACAATACTTTAATTAATTTTTTTTATCCTTAATCAATATTTATCTATAGACCCTATTAATATAAAGCGACTTGGTGTATGGAGATTGTAATGCAGCCATGGCTTAATATTGTGTGAAGCAAATGGGCCATCCAAAACAGCCGTAAGCATATGTAAAGTAGAAAGTTTAGCTTTGGTATTGAATTTGTGGTCAAGGCATAAACCTTTGTTAATCTCCTTTATAGTAATTTCTGACGAACATTCGCTTTCTTTTTGAGGCACATATATTTTATTAAAAAATTCTAAATATTAAGAATAATTTATACTAACCATATATCACGACTTCAAATTATTAGTACTTGAATATGCAAAAAAAAAAAAAAAAAAAACTCTTTATGATTGACATTTTCACATAGTTAAAAGTATTTACCTATAAGTCTTTATCATGATATTGAAAATAAGGTTCTTAATTTCTCCCAAATCTTTTCCATTTGATTAATTCATGCTTAAGCTTTTATAAAATCTTTAATATATATTCTTCATCCACTTCAAATATATATGCTCTCTTTATTGAATTAGAAAAAGTGCTTTAACTTTTGAAGTGAGTTATGTATAAAGTGCAATGATATAATTTGATCCATTGAACAGTGAAATAAAATTGTTGTAAACTGGTACTACCCACCAAAGGGACAACGATAGTAGCTTGGAAACCCACGGTTTTGAGGTTTTGCACTAACATATACATTCACTGTTTGATCAGACCTCGGAAATAGTCGTTTTTGTTACATCACACATTAATTATATATTTATAATTTTAAAAAGGTAATTTTGTCACTATAATATATTTTTTATAGAGTGAAATGTTTAAAAAAATCAATTATTTAAATGTTAGGATGTACAATTTTTGTTAATGTATGTAAAATCAATAAATGATTTTATTAATAGTACTGTTAAAATTTTATATAGTGTAATCAAATTTATAAAGATGTTGGAAAATATATAAAAATTTTTTTAATAATATATTTGAAAAACGAACACTTTTAAATCAAATTTATTGTAATGGATAATTATCCTATTTTATCAAAAAAATCATTGCTTATGGTCCTCAATTAACACGCGAATCTTACACGCTTGATAAATCAAGATATAATACATATATATATATATACAATCCATCATCTTTGAATTATATATTGAGTTTATAAAGATATTGTAAAATATATAAAAACATTTTTAATGTTATATTTGAAAAATGAACACTTTTACATCAAATTTATTGTAGTGAATAATTATCCTATTTTATCGAAAATCATTACTTATGGTGCTTGATTAACTTGCGAATTTTACAAGCTTGATAAATCAAGATAATATATATATATATATATATATATATATATATATATAATCCATCATCTTTGAATTATATATTGAGTTTATAGCTAAGATGATTTAACTAATCCTTAAACTTTTTTACATACATGCATGCATTTCTCAAAAGTGTTTAATAAGGAATGCATTTAAGGGTTTAAGCAAAAAATAAGTTGTGACATTGATTACTTCCTTCTACTTCTCTTATATATATGTATTTTGATTAATTGGGTTTAATTATACCTAATTTTTAATTATTTTCTATATTGTTTGGTATTTAGGATGTAAATCTTATCCTATAATTGACTTTAGATTTTGCTTCTATAAATTGATTTCTTTTCTTTATATATATAATGTGATTTAATTTTTATTTGTTTCAACCATTTTTTTTATAATATATATGGTTCAAAACTTTGATGGATCCCAACTTGGACCCTAAAATTTCCCTTCCATAAACTGTTGGCCATCCTACAACATCACACATTATCCAAAGTACCAAACCAACCACAGTAGACAACTTCAAAGCTCTGAGGCCAGATGCTAGCAAAGGGCAATTAATTCTTTCTTTCTTGGTTCTTACCATGGTGGGGTGGGGCAGGGAGGAGGGTGACGCCATATTTACATCACAGTCTTGTGACACTACATTATACCATTTCAGGCAGACACGTAGGATTAGAAGGCAATATGACCCCACACACCCAACTACATATATAAAAATAATAAAACATAAAATATCATTAAAATTCTTTTTTATTAAAAAAGACCAAGAAAATCTAAGAAGGGTCCCACCCACGAGCGTGTTGTCAGAAACTCCAAAAAATTCCACAAAACCCATAAAGGCGTATAAACCAAAAAAAAAGAAAAAGAAAAAAAGAAGAAGACACAATCACACACGCTTGTTGTTTAGAGCAGCAAATTAACAAGTGTATCTCTGTTTCCTTGTGTTGTCTGTACCTTATGTCATTCCTTTTTTTTTTTTGCCCTTTTGGCCTTTTCATCATTTAGATTTTACTGATTCATTATTTATGTTAGAGTAATGTTTATTCAAATCACAGGGTCCCCCCATTAATTGTGGCGCCGCCCCACCATTGTAGGGGGGGGGTGGGTCTGCCACTGCATCAGCCAGATCCTGGTGGTGGGCTGCCACTGCCCCATATTCATCCAATCAAATTGTTCCGGTGTAAATTGAAAATGTTGCATGTGAGTTTGCGTGAATGTCCTGTCACGTTAGCATTAAAAAATATATATAAGTTTTTATTAATTTATCTATATATTTTCGCGGTGGAAAATATAAGCCAAGGAACAGAAAAGCGGGTCCCTCTTCTCCCATCTGGGCGATGTGACAAGCCAGTTTAAGTCTTAGACTTAGAGAGGATATTTAAGACGGGTTTTGACTTTGAAAAGTTGCACAAGGTTATTTTTGTAATTTTAACTAATAATTTGGACATTAGGATAGTATTTATAAAACTATTCTTGCAAATGAAAAAATAAATAATGTATTAAATTGAAACAAGCAAAAAATTCAAATGCTCATCATATACATTGGTTTAGAAAGAATTGGATTAGAATGATTGATTGGGATAACTAATACAAAAAAGAAGGGATTAAAATGATTGATTGTTTGATTAGGATAATTATTCGGCTATTAAGTGCCACGTCAGATAGCATTAGGCACCAGGGTGTTGTATTTTCCACGTATGTTAATATGGGGCCAATTTGGAATGCCAAATATTTTTATATTTTATTGACTTTTTAAGAGATTCCATTAAAAGAGGTTTAGTCATGCTTTTCAGCTTTGATATTCTTTCTTTTGAAATTTATTAACAACAGTAAAAACTTTTTCTTTCAAGAAAATTTTTAAACCCTAAACCCATTTCTTGTCAACTAAGGAAGCTTATCATGTACTTTGGCAAGCTTTGTCAAACATATTTGGTTAAAGCTTGAATCATTGGATTGTGGATAACTTTAAGGGTAAGGTTGCTTTTGCAGAAAATTCCCCAGCTTTCTGGGAAAAAAGAGTTCAAAGTCAGTAAAAATGGAATAATACCTAATACTTGCCAACTAATTTATCTTCAAGTCTCCCCCTTTTAAGGGTTAATCCAAAAATTTGCCTAACTTTTGGAGTAGTGGCAAGTTGGAATCTAAAAATTAAGTTTATAACACAATTTATCAATCAACATCAAACCAACCAAACAAACAAAAAAACAAAAAAAACCTTAAACTCCAACATTTTAAATTCCACATATTTTTTTTAGCAATTTATTTTCACTTTTTAATAAATATCAAATTAATAGAATGATGACAATGGCCATTTTTTGGTACCAATGGAAGATTTCCCAATCTAAAAAGGCAATATTAGTTGGAAAAGGCGAATTATAGAAAATTTTCCAACTATTATATTGTTCATAGATAAACCTTTTTCTGGTCGTATATTTTAAAGCATTACATACTCCTAAGTTTTATTTTAATACATAAAATTATCGTTTATTTCAATTTTATAATTCTCGTTATTCTAACAAATGATTCTCCACGAATGTCAATACATATAATTTGTTTGTTAATGTATGTTTCTCTCTGTTACATCCACTTTCTCTTGAGGTGGAAGTTACAATATTTCTTGAAATATTCTCCTTGAATTATTTAATGTGGAGGTTTAGATCATTACTCCTAATTGATTACCTGAAGCGATCTAGTTCAATGTTTTTTTTTTTTTCCCTCTTTAAATCAAATACCAAATATAATTTCTTATTCCCATAATGCTTGGGGTTTTGCTTTAATTACATGACATTTGTGTAAAGACAGGCCATATTTATGTGCACTGGTTGGCCAAAGACTATCCTGAACTTGTTTTAATTAGGGAATCAACTGCCAGATTAACATGGCAATCACCTAAGATTGATTAGTTTATTTGGTAAGACTGAGGTCCAAATCATACCCTGATCTAAGCCACGTGTGACACAAACTCCAATGTTAAAATGCTGACTGGATGATGGTCTTATCAGATTTTATTACTCAAAATTCACTTAAAACTCTTAATTCAGTTCAGTTGAAATTATTGTATAAATGACAACATTGATTACATCATACTCATCCAAATAATTATACTTTTCTAAGTTTAAAATTTGAGCTCTCAAAGCCTGAAGATAGAAAGCAGATGCCCACTATGGTATGTCTCCACTAATATAAAATTATAAATGATTAAATAGGATTAGAGGAGCTGTTAGCTAGCTACTCATAATTTAATCTGCCTCTAATCATGACTAAAAAAACCCCTCACTGTAGCCAGAGAGAGAGAGAGAGAGAGAGAGAGAGAGAGAGAGAGAGTATCAAATCTATTCGTATTATTTAAAAGCAATTTCGAAAGTGGCCTTAATCTCGTGCTAAGAATTTGTTAAGCTTACTTGATAAAATACTGTAGGCAAATGTGGATAAAAGTGCATTTTTTAAGTATATTTCAACATTTAGCATATAGTAATTGATGGTACATGTAATGATTTCAAAAACAAAAGAAAATGCCCATCAGGGCTTGAAGCAGTAGTAAGCAAAATGGTTCCCTGTATACAAGGTAATGATGAGTGAGATGGAACGCAAAACTAGATGTTGAAGGGCCAGATAATTTGTCTTCACATTGCCAAAGAATGATGAGATTCCAATTTTTCAGTGTCAAAACAGTACTTAACAATGGGAGAAAAACAGCCCAAACCAATGATCACCCCCAGGATTACACAGGATAATTAAACCTGTTGCTTCTGTTGTCTGTGTTCCTATTTTTTCTATACAAGCTTCTAACAGGGGACTAGCTAGTGCAATGGGTTCTTTTTGAGTAGCTTCAATAGTAATTTACGAGAGAGCATTAACTTTTAGTTCACTAACGCTACTTGTAAATAAAGAAAAAAAGAAAAGACGATGTGAGACAGTGTAGCCGCTTCATCAAGGCAACGGGGTCACACTCCTAATCGGAATGTGTTGAAGCAGATAACGTCTCTGCTAGCTGCTTATCCTGCTCCTTTTTCAGATACCTTTGAGCAGTCGCGTTAACAATCTTGACAAAGAAGTTCATGAGCATAAGCCACACAACAGTGTTCCAGATAAAAGCAAATGAAAAATCCCACTTCTCCTGAAGCAACATTTTGCAGAACAGGTTAATAAAAATTTTTCCAAAGCAGGTACTAGTCAGTTGAAACTCATGCTAAAATAGATGGATTTTTTGCTCTGGCTTAAGGGAGTACCTTACTATTTGAAGGCACAGGACGTGGGGCGGTCAAATACTTCTCTTTCACAGCATGAAGTTTTGCTGTGAGCGTAGGCAAGAAAGAATCAAATCCAGGAATGAGGCTGAGCACCCAGATCAATTCATTCTCTATCCAGTCAAGCAGTTGATTATTACAGACAGAGATAATAAAAACCGTCTGCAGAAAAGATATCAAATAGATACTTATAAGATACTCACATTGGACTTCCAAAATAAAGATCAGTAATCTAGCTTGATTAAGAAAAGAAAAACCAGAGAAGTTTCTGTTCTTCTGGTAGTAATCAACAGCAGCTCCTGCTTTTATGTAAAATCACAAAGGAACATCACAAACCTGTATGTGAGTTTTAATAATTGCCTTTCCAAACAATGTTGCGAGAAAGAACTTCCAGAATGGAATTCCAAATTGTCCACACATGATGCCAGCAAGGTCAAATAAAGGATTTGGGACCTGAAAGATAATTCAGTTTCATCAGCAGGTTTACATATTAACATCAGTCAACAATAGCATAAAGAGCCTTTATAAACCATGGTCAACTTATATTATATTTGAATGAAAATAATTAAAAAGGTCTTCAAACACCATCTCTGTCATGCTCCCACAACTTCATATGTGACATGTGATGAAGTTATCACATGAAATTTATCTTAAAAAAAAAGAAATGTAGCTTGAGAAAATTTTACCAAGATGAATGTTATGATTTAACCCAGGAGAAATGCATCAGAACATTGACATATCTAGGCCAAAGTATGATTAGGTGTACTCTTGTTCATGTGTGTATGTGGAAAAAAAACAGGCCTAAGTGCATAACATACTCACACAAAACAAATATTCACTTAGAAAAACAAGCTACTAATTATGCATCAATGACTCAATCTTTTGCATTTGCTTAACATATTGTGCTATGACATGAAAAAGGTGTTAATTATGACAGACCGAGGCGAGCACTAAAATCGTGAAGAAGTTCAAGTGTTGGGAGTGGGATAATAGCCAGCGTTTGATCTGTTTCAAGTGAGTAGCTATGAATCCATTATCCTCAATTGAAGAAGCATCCAATTCTTCCATAGCATCAATTTTGCTGCCTGACACACGAGCTGCATAAAGCAGAAGATCAACATAAGATGGATATTATATTTTAACAGTGAGTAGTCCTTGTACAAGATCAAAATGCATATAACAATATTCAGCAGCAAAGAACAGCCAGGGTTTTGAACTTCAGACAGAATAATAGATAGGGGCCTCTTCCAGAAATGTTGTCACCAGCTTTCAAGTATAAAAGACGGTGCTCATACCTGCCCTTGAGATAAAGTAAGGAGGAAGCTCCCCAAGTGCAGTCCCGATACCCCATAAGATAGCCTCCATCTGCACCTGCCGCAATATGCTGCTAAGAGGAACCCATGACCCATACAAAGGGGGCCCAAACTCTCCGCAGGATTTGTCCAGCCATGAAGGACCTCTCTTCAACTGTATTGTATCATATGGAGCACTTTTCAGATCTACTCGTCCACATTGCATTGCTTTTATTGTAAACAAAGCAATATGAGGACCCAAATATAAGACAAAAGTGTGCAGACCAGATCCTGGAATAGGAGAAAGGTTAGATATACAAATAACATATGAGAACAAGGCGCATTGCTTAGGGTGTTCAAAAAATAGCAAATAACAGAGCCGTATCTGCGTATAATCAGTTCACTGAATATTTAAAGACTCCAGAAACTTTCCTTGCCAAAATGTGTGGATAGCAGAAACCAGACAAATTTATTTCCTCCCTTTCATCCCTTTAAAATGTTCTAAACATGTGTGTACACCATAGATAACAATCTTGAGAGCAACAATTAAAGAGATACTGATAATGCTCAAATTATCCCAGTTTGCTAGTTTTTGGACAATTGATAAAACTGATCAAGACAACCAAAGCCACCTTAAAAATTCAAAAAACAGCAATAATTACAAAGAAACCCATCTAAAAGATAGAAGACCTATTTTTCAAATGCAAAATATTGCATATTTCCACAAATACAATTTTACATCTGCTTAGTCTACCACTGCTTGTATGAAGAGTTTAATAGCCTATGAATCATACAGGTATAACAGCAACACAAAATTGCCAATTGATACTAATCAAGCTATATCATCAAGCATCCTCATCCAGACTATCATAAAAGATCTTATGAAATCAATGTTCTTACCAAGACCAATTGAAGATGCAACACCAAGGGCAGTCCACCATAATCCAAACCGCACATACCGAGAAACTTCCTCAACATGCTGATGAAAAAGGGAATCAAGACATCAACTGTTACTTATTGTTTCCACTAATCTAGTCACACTAAAGGAAGAAGAATAAGAACGAAACAGAAATTAATTCAACAAAATAATGTGCACAAATTTATCATCTTCACTATATAAAAAGGCTCAAAATATATATAGCTCATCAGGTGATGATATAGAAGCCAGTATAACACCTCCACAACCCCCTGCCCCCAACCAAAAAAAGAAAGGATAAGGTTAGGGAAACAAAATAATAATGAGCCATTTGCATCTCTCAATTACATAGCTAAGGGCTGTATATCAACAGAAATGCATGACAAAGACAATAACCTACAAAATTTATTACCTTTTCATGAGGGCCCTCAATTGTCACAAGCAAAATTCCAAAAGCTGCTATTAGAGTGCTTAAAAGCATAAGCCAACCACCCTTTGCCAAAAGATATAATACTGATCGCTTAAAATATTGAAAGATAGCCAGAATAAAAAGCCTTAATGTTTTGAAGGGCTGTGTTGTCAATGTTAAATGTTCTAATTCTTGCTGATGTCTCTCACGCAAATCTGCAAAATGTAACAAGTCTATCAGCTAAGGGTTCAGTAGAAGTCCATGACTCAACATTTTCTTGTTCAACTGAAAACCAAAATAAAGCTAATATCATCACCATGCCACCATAAAGGAAACTGTTATAACCAAATCTAATTCATTTACTGAGGAAAAGAAAGCAATTATATACATTACAAAAATGTAAACATGCCTGCGATAATACTAGATATAGAGGTTCTACATATTCTAAGAACAGAATCTCAGATGAGCAAATAGATTAAAAGACAACATTACACTCGTCAATATTAAGAAATAAGGCAGTCGACTTGATACAACATTGGTAATACGGGTCTGCACCAATCTCAGAGATGGTTTTCCCATACTCTAGGAGAATCTGATTAAGAAAGCCATCCCCTTTTCTTTATAAAATCCAAAATCTCAACAAGAATATGCAACCCCTAGACCTATATGTGTCATGTTGACCTGTTCCTGCTCAACTAAAAGCCATGACTACTTTCAACTAAAAGTTTAAGATTGGTAGAGAGAATTTTGAATCAATCTCATGGAGGGAGGTTAAGATAGCCAATACTTTAATGGAAGCTGAATGGGTAAGAGGCAGCGTAAATACAAATAGAATTTAATAATTTTGCCGACCCTTGATTAACATACATTGGTAGAAAGTCAACCCAAAAAGAAAATGTATACATGTGTGAGTATATTTTCAGCATTTTTATTTGACACACCAAATTGAGTCCTAAGTCCTTATGCTACAATCTCCAAGATTTGATATCATCAATCCATACTTAGTTTACTTCTGTTTTCTTTTTCCACAGCATTGTTGCCAGAAAAACCCAAGTCCATATAACATCTAAACTCTCAAAACCACACATTGCACCAACAAAAGTGCTCCTCAAGATGGAAACTTTTCGATTTCATGATTCACAAGAGCAGCCGCCATAAGCTAAACCCATGTTTTCCCGCTAACAAAGATTGCAGCCCAGATTGAATCTTGCTCAAATTGACACACTAACGTGTGAAAACAAGCTACACAATTTCTTTTTCCTTCATGCCGCTTTACCAGAATATTAAAAAGCAGTCTCTTTAAGATGCACAAGCTCTTAACTTTCATGTTCAAAAAGTATTCGAAAATTGCCTCATTGCATCGTCAAACCCAAAATCTATTTCTTTTTAATCCTTCCCTCACAATCAGCTAATTTTCATATTACTAATAAATAACCAACCAATTTTAAGAGAGACTCGGTTAACACAATTATTGATTTTTACAACAACTACATCATAAACAATCCAATTAGACAAATCCATAAACGATAAAAGATCTAGAAAAAAACCCAACTTTATTTGAGTTCTTAATTAAATAAATTAAATGAGGAGAAAACAAAAAATCCAATGGCAGAAAAAGGGAAAGTAACAACAAAAATCAAAATTTCAAGAGGGAAAAAAACTAATATTAACAGAAAAAAAAGGGCTTTAAAAAGTTAAAAAACTTGCCTTCGATAGAAGTATCCATCTGTTGAGAAGAAGAAGTCGCGCCTTTGCCAGACCCCATCTCCAAACTCAGATACTACAATTAAAAACAAAAGTTCCAGTTTTCTTTTACAATTTCTTCAACAAATTTGAAATTTTCGTCAATATCCACCCCTTTCTCGGATAAAAAGCTTTGATTCTGGGCAAGAATCAGACGGCTACGATCGAATTACTTGAAAGGGAATCAAGCATTTTTCTTTTCAATCACGAATACAAACAATAAATTTATTTTTTTCAAATAAAATGGTAGATCTAGAGAAGAAGAAATCAAAAGCGGGGAAGAGTCATTTTTGCGTGAAGATCTCTTCTTACTTTGAGCTTTTATCGCTCTCTCTATCTCTCACTTCAACGTGAAAAAGAGGAACGACCGTTTAGATCTTTCTCCATACATAAATCAAATAAAAGAATTTGTTTATTTAGTAAAAGGTTAAAATTACATTGTTACCCATTGGTGTAATTCATTCAGAAATGAAACCACCAAAAGTAAATAAATCAAAGTAATTTAATTAAATCTTAATAGATTAAGCGAAAAACAATTTGGCTGTCAGCACGTGCTTCTTATTTAAATTTGTAATTAAATTATGGATTAAGGATAAAACACCGTAGCAGTCAGCAGGAATTTACGTGTTTGTTGGTCCAAGATTCATCTATGCAAATAATAATAATTTTTATTCTATTTTTGCTATTGGGAAGCCAAATTAGTCAACAATTAAAGGCAAAGGAAATATTTTTTCTGTTCACGTTGAATGGTTCAATAGTTGATAAAAGCTAATTCCCACCGAACCAATGTCACTTTTGCTACTGTCATTATCATTATTAGACCCCCATTTTCATTTATTTATTTTTAAATAATCACATCCACCCAATCATTAACCACAAATTTCTTGCACTTAAGTATATTTAATTAATAAATACTCAAGAGACTCTCTCTATAAAAAAAAAAAAGCCCAAACTCGATCTATTTGTTATTGTTATCTCTTTTTAAATAATTCGGGGTTTCAAAGCAAAAAATTAATATTCTTATATTATATACCAAAATAAAATAAAAGAAAACCAATTAATCACATTACAACCATATCTTGGAATGCGGCACATGTTGTAACGACAAACAATCCAATATCCAAATGTTATTGCTTTTAAAGTTTTCATTATTTTTAGAATATAGTTTTTTTAATTATTTAGAAATTGACGTCTGATACAGACAAGATGTTTTATATATTAGTATATATATATATATAAATATATAGTAATATTTTAATGTGAACAATTGAAGGTCAGGTTGAGAGACTAACCAACAAGATGCAATTATTTCGATGATGATGCATGTGCCGAGGATGATGCCGGACAACAAAAGCTCTTCTTTTATGATAATTTTGTCCCTTTTCTTTTAATAATGTTGAAAATTTAAGCAAGGAATAACAAGGATTGCCTTTTGTTGAAAGATTGATCTTTGAGTGGCATTTCTTCCTTTACGCATAAAAACACTACAAGAAATTAATTGTTTGCATTTATAGTTGGATTTTCATCTGTCTTCTATATTTCTGATGATTAATTATATTAAAATTTAAAAAATAAAACAGAAGAAGAACTATATTGTTAAAAATTAATAAAGTCTTTAATTGAATTTATTTTTCACACGCCAGATAAAATTATAATGAGAGGAGAATATGCCAAAAGAATTTAGGCATATTTCAAGTAATTCTATCTTGATTCTAATTTCACATGCTACCAGATATTTTTATCCGTCTAAGTTGCAATCACGTAGGCCTCCTTTAATCATTATTTTCGTAATTAATTTATATAATTAGTGATAATAATCTTCTTTTATTTTATAAATTTACAAATATATGACAAAACAAAATCTGATTCCCAAACTGTCTACAAACTTTTGGAGTTAGTTATAGTGTACAAAGATATCTCCAAGTTTTTGGGTAGAAAAGAAGAAAAGGGGTAAAAGTCTAAACTGTATCAACCTTCAGTGGATGGAGAATTTGACAAACAAATAATGGGGGGAGCTGAAGTTTCCAGGAAAAAACCTTTGTAGGTGGAGTTCAATCTTAGCCCTAGATTGTCTGTCACTTGTTAAACGGCAGAAGGTATGTTGGTCCTATCTTCTAGCTCGGTTTTGTTGCTTAGCAATGATGCTGTAGTGTGGGTACAACCAAGAAATATAAAAAGAAAGTCCTTTGTTGGGGTTTCTCCTTTCTCTCTTTTGTGGATAGAATGGCTGATTGTGGCTTGGAGTGTCTGTTAGTGGGTTCAAAATAGGGGGCCGAAGAAAAGGACGTCTGCATCGGGCTTGAGCCTAGCAAACCCACCCCCCCCCCCCCCCCCCAGTGTTTTCTCAGTGGGAAACTTTTTATTAGATTTTCTGCAAAGGCAATTCCCATGTTTTGTTGTTTAGTGTTTAGGGTTTAGAGAAGGCAGTGTAGCTTAGAGAGTAAGCACTAATAATTAGAAGTAAACAGACAAACCGTCATTTGGAGCTATAATCTGACCTCAAACCATAGAACTAAACAAGGAAGTAGACGCACAAACAAGCCACTAGGCCACCAACTTTAGTGATAACTCCATTCCTAATCTCACAACTTCTTGTCACCTTACAAGTGGCAACCTTCTTCTTCGTTCAAAACTTTATATTAGACAACAATACCATAGACATCAAAGGGGTTTCGGACATATTATCAATTTGACTTTCCACCTGCAAATTGTGTGCAAAAAGAGTTGGACTTGATGGCAAGGCCCGACATGTTGGTAGGGATTGGATTTTGAGGCCCAAGGGAACTCCACGGTTAAGCCCAGAAAAGAAAATGGGCTGGCTTTTCAAGTTTTGACTCGTTGGCAAGTGTTCCAACTCACTCTCAGCTAAATGAAGAAAGGAAAATACTTTACCAGTGGCTTCTTACATTCTTAATTCATCATGTCTTGAGTTAAATTTAAGTTATAAAAGAATCTTACCTTTTTTTTTTTCTTTTAAATTGTGAAGTTGGGAAGAAACTATTCGTTTTTGGCAACTTTCTTTTGAGTGAAATTAATGCAAGTTTTTAATTTTATTTCATAAGAAATTCCTTAGCGATAAAAGTTCCTCTGTTTTCGTTCCATAATGAGGAACATAATATTAATGTTTGTTTAAACTGAATTACTGCACCTAGAAAATCAAGGGAAGTACAAGAGAATATATCATTTCTGTTTTTGTTTTTATCAGAGATTTTTCAATTAAAGTTGTGGAGAGATTGGACGATGCATACTCTGGCGGATGGAGAAAGATCAGTCATCACGTGCTTCGCTATGGCCTCTGGGCCTAGGCACCAGACGACATCACTCATAAACTTCGAAAAGCAAAAAAAAAATTACATGAGCATGACTGCACCACAATTGACAACTCATCTTTATTTCTAGCATTTTCATAAAATTGTTAAGTTGACTCGACTAATTATCATTTATGTGGGAATTTGACGTGGTTTTGATGATTAGAATTGATATATATATAGATATATATGTTTATCAATCCCATAACTAATGGACACAATAGTTTATTGCCATGAGAGGGCAAGAACCTTTGACAGTGACCAAGAAGAACATTATAGCATGGATTATTACAGTATGTTACATTTCTCACAAAATACAAACAATATTGAAATGCGTGATGCACTTGGAAACTAAGGGGGATTGGGACAATCAAACTCATGATGTCCGCAATCAATGATGACAAGGATATTGACTAAACTTTTTTTTATTAGATTAATTTGTGAAGGAAAAAGGAGTTAAACTAAAATTTCTCTTGTACTCAACATTTAATTTATTGATGGGTGAATGATTTTTTATTTAAAAAATATAATTTGAATCTTTTTTTAAATTTAAAGTAAAAAAAATAAAATTCTATTGTTGAGCAGTTTCTCATGAGGCAATTATACAGTGTTTTCCTGTGTCAAAATAAAAATTCTTATGCTACTAAAAGTCTTTAAATCATTTCGTCTAAAACTTTGGAGAGCACACTAGCTGCTAAGCAATCAATAAAACATCTACCTTAAAAAAAAAAAAAAAAAAGTCCTCTTCATTGTGGGCTTAGAAAAATTGTAAATGGAAAATGAGAAACGCGTGGTGAAGGTGAAGCCATCTCTTCAAACTTGATTGGCAGTTGTACCTACCCTTTCCATCCATGTGATTCACATTTCTATTATAATATTTATTTTAATAAATGAGTTTTCGTAGAAAATGTCTAATTTTATGAATGAAAGAGAACTACTTTCATTCAGAGTCTAATGAATCTTTACAAGTAATATATACTACAAAAATTGAAAAATACTTGATATTAGGTGTACGTATTTTTTAAAAAAATAGAGTTCAATTTTTCTTTACTTGTAAGCACCACATTTAAATCATGCATGCATGTGGAAAATTATGTTTGTTCCCTTCACATCACATCTATATTTACACTCTAATTCAGAATATAAGAGATAAGATAGTGAAGGAAACATCATTTCTTCATTTTTTTTCCCTATAGTTGTCTTGATTCTCTCTCTCTCTCTAAAATTATTTTGTTCCCCTTATGCTCAGCTGGAGCTTTGTTCATAATGGTAGCCCTGTGGAATATAATGGATCACTTAGTTACAACAGGATAAGCAATAAGAGCTTTTTCTCTTACTTTTTTTCTTTGTATTTTACATTCAATTTGAAAAGGTACAGCACGATATAATGCTGCTCGTTATGGGGCCTGGCTGGAGGCGGGTGTGTGGTTTATATAATCAGAGCTTGAAAATGGAAAAAGATATAAATTTTCGTTTCTCGAGAAACAATATGAAGCCCTCATTAGATCACCAAAAGACAAGAATCGTCGAAAAAAAACAAAGAAGAAAAAGAGCGATGAAAGCTATGAAAATGGCTCGTGAAAAGTGCTTCTGCCACGAAGAAGACGAGTACATGATCAACGGGCTTTCGACTACTCAATGCATGGACAAAAAATCAATGTCTTTCGTGTATAAGTTGTCATATCTCCAGAAAATATTTTTACAGCCGACAGATTAAATGATGCTATTTTTAATTATTATTAATTTAATTTAAAATCAATTTAATGATAAATAAAAAAATTGAACATATGTAAAATTATATAAAATTTTAAATTTAATTAACGTGAGATAATGTCACTCTATAATAATAACGCTGTGATATATATATATATAGTAAAAGAGGGAATTATTGATCCATTGAATGTCATAAGGACAGCCTTGGTAGATGCTGCAAGTGTCTTCTTTGGCGACCACAACTGAAGCAATTGTTACCGAACCTTCCAAGGATGAGAAGGAAGCCCCGGCAGCCCCAGGCGGCATGGCCGGCCTAGATTGCTTAGCTTTTCACAATTCACTGGTAAGCGCAATGGTGATGCTGTATTCCAAATTTGTTGAGGCAAATTTTTTGTATGATGAAACTCGTCTTAGGCTGGAAAGGGGCTGGCATTCTTCCTTGGGACCTTTCCTGTCTCCCCTGCTCATTGAGTAATCCAACTTTTTCTCGTGGTTGTTTCAAAAGAAAAAGGTGAAAAAGGAAAGGGTTAATTTTCAGGATTTTTGGCTAGGGTAAAAAAAGGTAAATGGAAGAATATTTGAGTCGACATTGATCATAGAGCACAACTTTATGAATGAAAGCTTGACATGGTTTCCAAAGCATCTACTTCCACCAAGATAATGGAATTTTGGTATCATTAAGTTCATAGCTTTCTTTTTTTTTTTTTTTTTTAAATTTCAATAAGTTCATAGCTTTCTTGCCGAAGGTTAATAATAATATCCTTCACCTTTTGAATTAAGGATTAGGAACAAATGTTCCAACAATATTTACTACATGCTAATGGAATATATATATAAATGTGGATTCACACAACAACCAAATCATTGTAAGAATAATCATTTGACTCATTCTACTTGAATTACTTATAACATATGAGATGAATTTTATGGGTATTAAAAATTAAAAAAAAAAGTGAAAAATGGGAAGAAAGCTTCAAGATAAAAAAGGAA
This sequence comes from Theobroma cacao, assembly GCF_053813885.1. Taxonomy (NCBI): domain Eukaryota; kingdom Viridiplantae; phylum Streptophyta; class Magnoliopsida; order Malvales; family Malvaceae; genus Theobroma; species Theobroma cacao. Next base: position 36,848,773 of record NC_142642.1, read on the forward strand.
CAAATTCAAAAGGACAAAAAAAAAAAAAAACAGAGATATGTCTTTAATTGGCTTCGATAGGTTTAAATATCACTATTTTTAATTAGATTGAGCATTATATTAGATTTGTTCCTTTATATATATATGCTAAAAAGAAAAGAAAAAAAAAAAAAAAGAGAGAAGAAGATGTCCTCTTTACCGATGTAATTTACAAATTAATAAGGTCAATGTCACCTTCAACGAAAACTCTTTTGATTTCCTTTTTCCATTGGCTACGCTTATTTGATTACCTACTTTACAATAGAATATTAAATTCAAGACAATATCCTAATATACTTTAAGTAAAGAATATTAATCTAGAAGGAATTTTCTCTTTTGTACTTTTTGTTTCATCTTTGCCGTTCAATTTTTTTAATCACTTCATATATTGCTTTTATAGTGAGAAAAGAGGAGGTTGTAATGTGCTTCGTCTTTATTATATTGTGTTCTCCATTTTTTTGTTTGCACTTTCGGTTTGAAGGATCTGAATCCTTTATCGAAGTTCACTCACTTTTCTCCCTCTAATTTCTATATCTTTGCTTCTGATTCCTTTCATGGCAAACAAGAAAAGCATGGCATCAATAACTTAGAATTTAGAAGCAAGCTAGTTCTTGATCAGCAGACTAGGGAAAAAGTGGCCTTATGATCAATAAAGAGTTTTCAAGATTTGACAAATAAATATTGATTTCTAGTCTTGATTACTCAATTATGTGCAAAAGTTACAATATATTAGCATTTTTAAATTTCCTTGCAAGTGTACCCCCCAGAAAGCATTGTTTAGGAGGTTTTTGAGGTAAATATACTGAAGAAATAGAGAGTTATTGGACTTGATCTCCATCAACTTTAATTTCTAGAAGACCATTTCTAAATAATTTGGAGCTAATTACAGCTAACAGGGTTACAGAAAGTGAAAAACAAAATTTTACAGTACAAAATTTTGGCGAACTTGTGATGAAGTCCTTTCAAAGGAGCATTAGAAATAAAAATCAGGCCAGAATTTTTTTTTTTTTTTTAAAAAAGTGGATCCAATGAAGGGTTGGGACCAAATTAATCAACTGTTGCATTAAATGTTTCGTTAAATGTGAAGTTTGATGTTTCAATTATTGGAGAATGGGCACTGAAAAACCTGGTAATCTGTTGGCAATGGGCTCACTGCAATTAAATTTAGTTAGTAACAGGGCAACCAGTCATTAGCTTGCAAGTAACGATTTACACCATCTTTCAAGGAAAAACTATTTTCTTGACAAAATCTTAAATGGTATTAAGAGTAAAGCAAATACTAGATCGGATAATTTTATATATGGTATGACAATACAATATGAATACGATGCAGATTTAAGTAAGTTTGGATTTAAAATAATCGTGTTTCGTATATTAGTGGTGTTGATATAGTAGAAACATAAATAAATTATTTCTTAATCGTGTCAAACCTACATAACGGGTTTAAAATTCGTCCAAAACACGTTTAATTAATTGTGATATTGTGTATTTATATAATCCATAACCCATTTATTATCTAGTTATTTAATCGTGTTCACATGTTGAGTAAATTTGTTTAAGTACACAGTTCAGACTCGTTTATTGACTTATATAAATACTAACTAATATTTAATTTATTGATATTGATTATATTTGATAAAAATTATGATATTTATTATTTTTATTATAAATTTTAATAATAGAAGTATATTTTAATTTAAACGTGTAAACAAGTTATAAATTATATAACTTTTAATTGTATTCATCATATGAATGAATTGTCTTATAAAATTTAATTCAAAACATTTAATAAATGTGTTAATTATATCATATCCTGTTGCACGTTTAAAATCTAACGAGTATCTTCATGCTCCAAAAAAATTACAACCCCCTGTCTCTCTTGTTAGAAGAAAGGAAGAAAAATATAAAATTATATAAGTTATATAAAAATTTAAATTATATATTGAGAATTCTTAAACTAATAATTTAAATTATATATACAGAGGGAGAATCTTAACCTAATTAAATATAACAATTAACTAAATATTGTACTCTAACTAACTAATACTGTTGTATTACAACTTTAACTAAATTATATTGACTTCTCTCTAATAAATCTGACTGTCTTTATATACTATATATACGCATTAAAGGTTGGCAGTGCAAGCCTTTAAGGATAAAAAAGTTTGAATTGGAATGAAATTTTCCAAAAAATAAACTAGCATAACTCAGAACATGAGAAATACATCATCGATAACGGATTCAAATTAATAGTCCAACAACTGGTATGCTCGAGTAGGGGGGGAGGGGGGACCCCATTGGGGTGGAGCTTGTTAATTTTTAAAGAGGAGTTAAAAATAAAAGGAAATAAAGATTAAAAATTTTTCAAATTAATATTTTAAATTTAATTAATAACAAAAAAATTTGTAATAAACAATAATTTTATATAACATGTAAATGAAAATGAATAGGAAAAGAAATATTTACAATAGTCTTTTAGGAAAATTGTATTCGACAATATTTTTTAAATTTAAATTTATCAATTATTAACTCTATACTGAAAAAGTTTATAATGTCTTTCTTAATATAAATAATTAAATTATTTGTAAAAAATTCATTATCTAGTTTATTCTGAAATTTTATTTTCACAATTTTTATTGTTAAAATGACTAACTCTGTAGTTGCTGTAGAAATCAAAAAAATTAAAACATAACAAATTAATCTATCAATCAATAATAATTTTTTAACTTTCTTATTTTTACTAACCTCTTGTACAATTTGTATTCTCATAATTGAATTTAGATATTTATTCTTTTTCTAGAATTCATATAGCAACCATTTGAATGTATTGGGAAACATCAAAGTATTCAAAAACATTTTAATATCAAAAAACCCATTTTATACGATTCAAATCTAATTATGAATTTAATATTAAATTTTAATTTTGGAAATATATATAATTAGATTTTGAAAATAAGCTTTTCCAAATATATACTTTTTATCTATTAAACCCTTTTTAACTTGAGGAAATTGTGAGAAATAACCTTTTTCATAAGCCCAATTCAAAAATATCATTTTTTTATAATTTTAACTATTTTTGGTCATTTTTGGCATGACTTAACAATAATACTCTTTAAACAATTTCAGACAAATTAAAATAGTTTCAGTTTTTTCTCTCCCGTCATCTAGATAAAAATTTCAAAATTAAATTTCGATTTCTCTCTCTGTTCAAATATGTCTATCTCGTCATCCAATTCGCAGAGATGACATCAAGTTCTTTCTTATTTTGTTTTATTTTTTTTGGATGGTGGATCTTGGAGTTCTTAAGGGTGATGAATATCGATTTTGCTCTTTGTAAGTAGTGATTTTGCTCAGAGAGAAAGAACAGCTAAAGCATGTTTGATGGGTTTTATGATGGTTCAAGATTTTGTTGTGTTTGAGATTGGGATGATTGTTTGTTTGCTAAGGATTTTGATTTTTTTATGAGATTTTGAGTTGAAATTGTTCAGAAAATATTTTGTAAATAGGATATATTTTGTTTTTGAATAAGGGGAGTGAGTAAGGCCTCCCCGATAGGGATATATTTTCTCTTACTTTGGAGGGTTATAGAGTTTTGTAACTTATCTTTTATGAAATGCACAATTTCATGGCTTAGCAAAAAAAAAAAAAAGTATGTTTTTTAAGTTCTTGAATTTATTGGTTTATGTATAGAACTCTAAAATTGAGTTTACTGGTTTTTAAGTATTGCGTGACTGAATCACTATGTAACTAGTTTTTAGGCATTACGTAATTGGTTTTAGGCATTACATGATTAGTTTTTAGATATTGCGTGACTGATTTTTAAGCAATGCTTAAGTCACACAATGCCTTACTAACTAGTCACACAATGCCTTACTAATAAGTCACGCAATGCATTACTAACAAATCACGAAATGCCTATTAACTAGTCACGCAATACTTTATCAGAAACTAGTCATGCAATGTCTTATCAAAAACTAGTCACGCAATACCCAAAGTTAGTCATGTAATACCTCCAACCAGTCACGCAATGCCTTATTAGAAACTTGTCATGCAATACCTAAAGTTAATCACGCAATGCCTATCAACTAGTTACATAATGCCTCATCAGAAACTAGTCACATAATGCCTTATTAAAAACTAGTCGCGCAATGCTTTATTAAAAATTAGTCACGCAATGCCTTATTAAAAATTAGTCACACAATTTCCAAAGTCAGTCGCGCAATATCCAAAATCAGTCACGTAATGCCTAAAAACTAGTCACGTAATTCTCAAAAATCATCAAAACTACTGAATTCCATTTAATAAGATCAACAACTTCAAACGATACACCATATTCTATTTAACAATATAATTAACGAATATGAATGCTCAAAATGTTCAAAAGTTTTTCTTTATATATCAAAAAACACTTTAAAATGTTTAAAAATGCTCAAAACTGCTCAAAACGTTCACAGATTTTCTTCGTGTATCAAAAACTACTCCAAAATGCTCAAAATGTTTAAACGTTTTTCTTTCTGATAAGAAATACTCCAGAGATGAATAGTCTGGTGAGGAAAGCTCAAAAAATATAAGTCAGTTTGAGGTGCAAATCTAAACATACTTGACTCGTTAATAGCTTTCGAGTTGAGATGTGAAACCAAATAAATGGGTCGATTCATTAAGGGTAATTTTGTCTAAATTTTAATTTTTTTGACCAAAAACAGTTAATATTATGAGGAAGTCTATTGTTAAAAATACGTTATGCATAAGGTCTATTTAAAAAAAAAAACCTTTTAACTTTTCTAAATTAACAATCATGTGGGGCTGTTTGGTTATCTAGAAGTAGACTTACAAGTCTTCTTTTAGCCGAGGGAATTATTATATTCCAAAAGCAAATCATTTTGTTCATCGGATTCAATAAGCAATTTCGTTATCCCAATTTAATTCTTAAAGAATAACTTCATTGTTATTCACTGAGGACTTTGCTTACCGTCTCGAATTTGTATTCAAAACAGAACTATACGAGATATGGTTCCAATCTTTATCCCATTCATAATTATATGGTTAAATATCAGACGGAGACCGCATTGATGGTGCCTTTATAATTGCCTGCAACACTGCTACCTACCTGGTCCCTGCCTTCCTGCCCATCCTCTCCCTGTCATGTTGCACAGTGCTGGGTGTTAGGACAAAAAACAAGGGCCCCACAGACAAAAACCTTCCTAATCTGCTCATAATTTTCCAAAAATAATTGATTAAGAACAGACTCCAACTTGTGATTCAGAGCTACAACCCGGAATACTGTTTTAAGTAGTTTTGCAAGCTGTTGTCGATCTCATATTTTTTTCAATTATTGAGGTCTTTGGTTCATATATAGGAGACTGAAATATGAAGGTGATTAGGCGATAGGATTTTCGATGATGAAACCATCTCATTCCATACATCAAAAAAGGACAACTCATATCTCGATCCAGTCTAGAAAGTCTGACCAGAAGATCATTAGTTGATACTTAGTGATATTGGATTATTGTAGGAAATGTAATGAAAAAAAAAATTATAATTAATATGCTCTTAATACTATGCTTATGAATCAATTATAATTAAAAATTGATTTGAATAATGAGAAATTCGATTCTGTTCAAGTTTATGAATAATTGAATTTGATTTGGTTTCAGTTAATATACTGAAAATTAATGTAAGCAGCCCTAATGCTTCCCATATTTTGGTGTCAAATACATAAATTGACCCCATGTAAATTTACAAGAAACAGACGAAAGAATTCTTTTCCGTTGCTTAAATTATCTTTTGGAAAACCCTTACCCCCATTATTCTCTCGCTTTCTGCATCAAAATGGTCACTTTGCCCCTTTTACATTTTGCTCCACCCAGCAATGAACTAGGATTGAGTAGGAATGAGGTTTTGCAATTACGTTAGTACGAACAGATAGAAGATGTGTTTCTGCCTTTAAGTTATTTAATGCTTAATTTTTGTTTTAGGGGCAGTGAGTTGCGATATTTATTTTTTGGATGCAGTTAGAAATGTTTTTGAGCAATACCACTAATAGCTTTTTATGCAGTAATAATATTCTTTAATTGCTCAAATTTTATTTTGTCCAAATCAGATTCTTATGTTATAGAAAGTTTATTGTCAAAAACGTAAAAAATCTATAATGACAGACTGGTTGTGGAGGTCAATAAATTTACTTTTTTTTAAAAAAAATTCATATACTACCTTTTTTTTTATGCTCATTGCTCGCATTTCTTTGACGGGATGACCTTGGTCCAAGCCATGCATGTCCTTGACTGAATCTCTCTTTCTTGATGCAAGCGATAGTCATATACTATTTTTTTTTGGGTGTATAAGGATTCACCATAAATAAAATGCAAAAGAGAAAAAAAAATTTGCTTCAATTTCCTTAAAGAGATACAAAATTGGGTCTTAGAATTAGAGTAAAAAATGAGGATAAAATCAATGAAAAAAGGTATATAGTTTCTACTACTTTCTATGTACAATATAACCCAATCTTATGATTTGTAGTAGAAGAAAAAATATTTGAATGAGCCGTGTTGTGCGTGGAGACAAACCATATGCGAAGTTGAAGTAACAAGGAAGAAGCGAGACGTTGAACTTTACCAAGTGACCTGACAGGTTGATCTGTCAAAACTTTTTATTTATTTTAGTTAAAGTTGAGTAGGTTTAACAACCTCGCAAAACCCCCTTTTTGTATCACTTCAAATCCATAGTTTCATGCCTTTGAGATTTGACAATTCCAATGGATTGTTAATCTCGTGGGGAGAGATCTAACAAGATAACTCTTATGTCATCATACTTAAAATGTGTAAGAGGATCACTTTCGGATGTGTGAAAATACTGTATGATAATTCATAGCAAATTAAACCTTTTAAGTCAACGGCACCCATTCTTCCTTCAGAGAGTGACACCAAGAGTGACAAAAAAGAATAGTAATATTAATAATTAACTATTTTAAATGCTCTTTGGAAAGATCAAAGATTAACTTGTCCGTAACAAACATGGTAGTCGTAAGGAAGTTATATAATTAATAAACATGGTTGCCAAGGACTAAGGACATCCACCAAAAGAAGTAGACCACGTGTGAACCTAGAGAGTACACATATAAAATATGGCATACCAATCACTTATAAAATGCAAAAACTATTTTTTTTTTCTTTTATTTTGCAACTTGTATAGTATAGTGGTATTTCTTTGTTAAAAAATTCCACAAGTAGTAGACCAATGACCATGGACCCATTGGGCGAGGAGGGGAATCAGGTCCTTTAATTATCCGTTAATAAAGAGATAAAGATATGAAATCCTTCCAATCAAAAGAAAAAAAAAGAAAGAATTTTTTTAAAGGACACTGTCATTAGTTGTCATGGGAAGTATTTAATACCTTGATGTTCATCTACTCACCAAGTCTTGCTCAGGTCAAGACAAACAGAGAAATCTATTTTCACATTGTCTATCAAAGCTCACTTAAAACCTTCGCCTACATAAATCTTGTTACCCTTTACATTCATTACATTATCAACCCTCTGAATAAAAAGGATCTTTGTTTTTGGTCTTCCTGGAAGCTTAACTGGGGAGCTAGCTTGTTCAAGTTCAAAGATGTTCAATAAAGTAATGGTGACGTGCTGCGCAAAGCCAAAAACAGAGGCTAAAGGCAAGGTTGAAGAGTGCAAGGACAAAAAGAAGATCAAAGGAGCAGTGGTTTTGATGAAAAAAAATGTGTTGGACATGAATGATATGAAAGCTTCTTTATTTGATCGAGTTCACGAGCTTTTTGGCAAGGGTGTTTCTTTGCAGCTTATCAGTGCTGTTCATACCGACCCTGGTTAGTTTCTTTAATTTTTTTCAACTCTGTTGTTCTCTCTGTTTTGGAATTTCTTGAAAGCTACCAGGACTGATAGTTTACAGAGAAAGAGTGTGCGGTCATGGTGGTAAACATGAGGAACTTTCCCCCACAACACCTCCCCGCACCCCACCCCCCAAAAAAAAAAAAAAGATTTGAAAAGATATGACTGGATTTGTCTGATTTTTCTCTAGTTAAGGTTTCAAATTCTTCTTTCACTCCTATTTCTTTTTTCTTCTCATTTCAGCTCAATTTGGTAAAAGTTTATCATAATTTAACTAACCATGCCTGTAACTTTCATTTATTCTTACAATGTTTGTTCAGTCTTGTTTGTAAGATGGTAGAATTGAGAAAGTATGAGGTGTACAGTACAGCAAATATAGAGATTGATTTAACAAGTCCTAGTGGCAAATTCATGTCCTTTAAGCAATCTCTACCTGTCTTCGTTACATTGCTTATTTAAATCTTGCAAGTAAGGGAAAGAATACTAGATTTTGATGAGTTTGTAACTGTAACTGAATTGTAACACACGTGTCTTCAGCCAATGGGTTGGGAGGGAAGCTTGGAAAGCCCGCATATTTGGAGAAGTGGGTGACAACACTGACACCATTAACAGCAGGAGAAACTACGTTCTCCGTTACATTTGACTGGGATGAATCCATGGGTGTTCCTGGAGCTTTCATTATTAAAAACCATCATCACAGCCAGTTCTACCTCAGGACAGTCACTCTGGAAGACGTTCCCGGCCATGGCCGGATACATTTTGTTTGCAATTCCTGGGTTTATCCAGCACATCGGTACAAGTATGATCGCGTCTTCTTTTCCAACAAGGTAACTTCATTTGCAAATTTTAACATAAAAAATAGGACAAAACTTTAATCTTTGTCATAATCTTGTGCTGTCCATTTGTTTGATGAATAATCTAAAGGGTTGATGCTTAATGTTCATGCAATGAAGATTGTAACTTTCTGAACTGGTATAATCAGATCTGCCAACATATTGGCAGTGCTTCCTATCATGAATGTTACCTTCAACGCAATTATTGAGGCTTCATTTTACACTTGACTTGTATGTTTACCTTGGCAAAATCACACTCTATTGATCTCAAAGGTAGATCTGCACTTTCGTAACTGTCGTTTTCCTTCTTCTGTGTTTGTTTGCAAATTCTCTCTCACACGCCATGTCTCCTTGTATTTAAGCTTCACACTGCTCCAAATTTGTTTGAAGCAAAAATTAGTTACCTAATGCTTTCTAAAATGTTAAAAAGGAGAAATTAATGTCAGGTTGATGCTAAGCTAATGTTAGTCAAGGTGTGAAATTATATAAACAGTTGATGCATTGTGAAAAAGTTATGTGATTAACGTTTCCAATCTACCAATAATATTGAAAATTTTGTTTGTTTGTTTGTTTGTTAAGATTTGGGGAGACAACAAGCAGATTCACTAACAGAAAACTTCGCTATATTTGTCTTAGACTTACCTTCCATGTCAAACACCCGAACCCTTACGCAAGTATAGGGAAGAAGAACTGGTAAATCTCAGAGGAAATGGAAAAGGAAAACTCAAAGAATGGGACAGAGTATATGCTTATGACTGCTACAACGACTTGGGAATGCCCGAGAAGGGTTCATCATATGCACGTCCAATTCTTGGTGGATCGCAGTGTCCATATCCCAGAAGAGGGAGAACTGGTCGGAAACCACACAAGAAAGGTTAGAATCTTAGCATAAGCAGCATTTGATTTGATATTTTAATCCGCAGTCTAATTTATATTTTCCCATTCTACCAGATCCCAATACAGAGAGCAGACTATTTCTTCTAAGCCTAAACATTTACGTTCCGCGAGATGAACGATTTAACCTAGTGAAGTTTTCAGATTTTCTTGCCTATGCTTTGAAGTCTCTGTTTCAAATATTGATCCCCGAGATAGCAGCCGTCTGTGACAAAACTATAAATGAGTTTGACTCCTTTCAAGATGTACTTGATCTCTATGAAGGTGGTGTAAAGCTACCAAATAATGCCACTCTTAAGAAAATCAGGGAATGCATCCCTTGGGAGATGATCAAGGAACTTATTCGTAACGATGGTGAGAGATTGATGAAATTCCCAATGCCTGCTGTGATCAAAGGTATATACAAGAATTTTCCCATACATTTCTTGGCTGAGTTGTAGCAACTCAATGCAGCTCAACTAAGCCTTAATCCCAAACAAGCTGGGGTCTGCTACATGAATTCTTGTTGCTTAGATATATTCAAACTTTTACTTGCAAATTATGTGTGTTGCCTTGTGTGGATACAGAGGATAGGTCTGCCTGGAGGACAGATGAAGAGTTTGCACGAGAAACTCTAGCTGGAGTCAACCCAGTTATGATCCGTCGGCTCCGAGTAAACACCACATTCTTGTTAACTAGCTCATATTTCTTCTTCCTCATCTAGAGAAATGTTTGTGGTCTCCTGCTTCAATAATTAACTATAACATGTTTGTAGGAATTTCCACCAGCCAGCAAGCTTGATCCTAAAACATATGGGAACCAAAAAAGTACCGTTACAGAGGAACACATTGAGAGGAACATGAATGGACTTACTGTAGAAAAAGTACCATTCACGCTTCGTCTGTTTTGCTGGTTTTATCACATTACCAGTTTATAATGTTTCTTTCTAGATTACTAATTTGTCTTCTGTTGTTTGCTTTGGTCGTTCTCAATTCAGGCTTTAGAAAAAAACAAACTGTTTATATTGAATCATCATGATGCATTGATGCCATACCTGCGGCGGATAAATTCCACTAGCACAAAGACTTATGCCACCAGAACTTTATTCTTCTTGCAAGATGATGACACACTGAAGCCATTGGCAATCGAGTTGAGCTTGCCACATCCACAAAGCGACAAACATGGTGCTGTCAGCAAAGTTTTCACCCCAGCAGAGGACGGGGTTGAAGGTTCAGTCTGGCAGTTGGCCAAAGCTTATGCTGCTGTGAATGATTCTGGCTATCATCAGCTCATCTGTCATTGGTATGATGCTGAAATACCCATGCTCCATGTAGCAAAAGTTAGAAAGCTGTCTATGATTTAAGATACTTTACCATGTTTGCAGGTTAAATACTCATGCTGTAATTGAACCATTCATAATTGCAAGTAATAGACAGTTGAGTGTGGTTCACCCCATATATAAGCTTCTGCATCCCCACTTCCGTGACACAATGAACATAAATGCTCTGGCCCGTCAGACCCTCATCAATGCTGGCGGGGTGCTTGAGCTGACTGTGTTTCCGGGTAGATATGCACTGGAAATGTCCTCTGCTATTTACAAGACTTGGGTTTTCCCTGACCAGGCTCTCCCTGTTGATCTAGTTAAAAGGTGAGCCATAGAGAATTTTGATAAATGTTTCTCTATCTGGTCTTTAGCAAAATGAATTTTTAAGCAATCAACTTTCAAACCCTTCATTTCAGAGGGATGGCAGTTCCAGACGCTAGCTTGCCCCACGGTGTCAGACTTCTGATACAGGACTATCCTTATGCTGTCGATGGATTAGAAATCTGGTCAGCTATTGAAACTTGGGTCACTGAGTATTGCTCTTTCTACTACCCATCAGATGAAGTAGTAAAAGAGGATAATGAAATCCAATCATGGTGGGCGGAGATCCGAACTGAGGGCCACGGTGATTTGAAGGATGAACCATGGTGGCCTGAGATAAAGACGCGAGCTGAGCTCATCGAAGCATGCACAATTATCATATGGGTGGCTTCTGCTTTCCATGCAGCTGTTAATTTCGGACAATACCCTTATGCTGGCTACCTCCCTAACAGGCCTACAGTTAGCCGTCGCTTCATGCCAGAACCAGGCACCCCTGAATATGCTGAGCTTGAGAAGGACCCTGACTTGGCCTTCCTGAAAACAATCACAGCACAATTCCAAACTCTACTTGGTGTGTCCCTTATAGAGGTTTTGTCCCGGCATTCAGCCGACGAAATATACCTTGGGCAGCGAGATTCTCCTGAGTGGACTTCTGATGCTGAACCGTTAGCTGCATTTGAAAGATTTGGAAAGAAGCTAATAGAAATCGAAAGTAGAATTATGGACCGAAACAATGACAGCAGACTGAAGAACAGAACCGGACCGGTGAAGATGCCATACACCTTACTATATCCTAACACCTCAGATTACTCTAGAGAAGGTGGGCTTACCGGTAAGGGAATCCCAAACAGTATCTCAATCTAAATCTTAAGTGCATATTCCTGAAGGAAGTACATAGTCAGCATCTTTAGTTATTATAGTAAAAGAAGGTGCTGATTAGATTTTGCATTTTCCCTTTCTGTTTAGTTTTCTCACATCGTAGTAAAGATAAAGAGTTGTGCAGATTCTTAGCTATCTTCTGAAAACAATTTGTTTTGTAACACAATGGCATGGTGTACCAATTTTTCTTAATATGGTATTGCTACTATTAAGTAAAGGTGCAGACTTCAGTTTGTAGACTCTCTCCATGTGTTTACAATTGGTTGACTTGCGATTAGTATCTCAGACTTAAAACAGGATTCTCGATTAGTGCAAAAACTACAAAGACTACAAAGACCATACCACTATTCTGGGATGATCAGGATTATCCCAGCTGTGAGATTAAATACAGCAAAGATTTTTCTAATAAGAACAAAAGAACACAAATATCTTATAATCCCACAATGCCTGCTAACAAGTATGTATAAAATCTTGCTGCAGTTGACCAAAGAACAAATTTCTTGTTAGGCTTTTCCCTGACAGGAAAGCAATCTATTATACTAATATGATAGAAGCTTTTTTGTCCAGGCTCCAACTAACGGGTCTACAGAAGCGAAAATAAAAAAGTTTGTTCGTGCATCCACGGTGTTTCTATGTGCTGAGATTAAGCCAAAAACTCAAAGAAAACAAATTTATGCAGCTAAGCGATGTTAAAGAAGAAAGAAGACTTCATTGCTTTAAATAAAAAAAAGTTAAGAGAAAAAAAAAAAGATAACTGTACTCAACTTGAATTGGCACCAGGGAGAGCGGTGAACAGCAAAGTTGTTTCCAAGTTCCACTATGAGAAAGCAACAGGGACAGCACTCTAGCCATCTCAATATCTACCTATTGGTTGCATGCTGCAGGTGTCACTTGTTTGCACAAGGGATAAAAGAACTATTTTTTGTTTTGAAAGTACTAAAAACGACTTCGTTTACCCTTCCTGCATATTCTTTTCAGGGCCCTTTTTTTTTTTTTTTAAAAAAAAAGGAATTTTGAAACATGCACTTTTCTCTTGCAAAAAAAAAAAACAAAAGAATTCATGTGGGTTTAAGGTAACTTATAGTGAAAAAAAAAAGTAACTTTTAGTGAAGCATTTCAATTAATTTTTTTTTGAATATCATAAGAACCAAACCCTAAACTAATTATGAATGGATAGATTTTAAGTAATATGCCGTACTTTTAAAAATAGTTTACTTAGATTATATTCTGAAAATATATCACGATAGATTTTAATTATTCAATTAATATTACTTACTTATAACTTTTTGAGAATAATTAATGTGCAAATTTTTATTATTTGGAATGAAATCCAAATTTATCACTTTACTTAAGGTGAACATCAAATTTACTACTAATTTTTTGATTGTGTAGTTTTAGCATTATACTTTTTAATTTGATTAAAAAATAATAAAAAATTAAAATCTTTTGTTAAATATTATTTTATTTTTAATCAAATATTTTTACATTTAATTTTTAATTTTTTATTTAAATTATAAAATAATTTTTTAATTTCTAAATTAAATTATAAAGTACAATTATAAAATTACATCTATTTAAAAATAAATAAATGATATTCTTTTGAGGTGAATGGTCTATTTCGAATATTATTGAATTCATGTGAAATTATGATCAAAATTTAAGATATCAGTATATTTTATCTTTTTATTTTTAATAGATTATCTTTTATTATTAATTTTTGACAATTTTTATTCAAATTACAAAGTAAATTTTGACATTTTGTTATCAAATTATAAAGTACAACTATAAAATTATATAGTTTAAAGATAAATGATAAATTTGATCCATCACTTTGAATCATATTACTTCTTTTAATAACATTTAATAAAAAATTACATATGAAAGCACTTGCAATTGATTATTTTATATATTTTCTTTGTTTCTGTAAGGATTTGAAACATAAAAACAAAATAAAAAAGAAAAAGGAAAAAGCTTACAGAAAGAAAGGGGATAGGTGTGGGTAAGCCTAAGCATCAAAATCACAAATTCTAATTGGTCCAACAACTACTACCACCTTATCCATTGCCAACATTTCCACCACCTATTCTCTATGGCCACGCTCTTCATCTCCACAAAACCAAATTTCATTACCAAAAAAAATATCACTAGCCATCTCCATTTCCAATATCTCAATTCTCAATGGCCATGGCAACACAAACCTCCCTCTTCACTCCAGCCACCCTCTCCGCCCCAAAATCCAGCGACCGAGTTGCTGTGCCATGGAAACAAGCATCATTCGTGACACTCCCCAGCTTCAAGTCACAAAAATTTGCGCCACGCACCATCAAGGCAGAAGCAGCGGAAGAGAAAGCTGAGACTGCCACAAAGGAGGCTCCGGTTGGGTTCACCCCACCAGAGCTGGACCCAAGTACCCCATCACCAATATTTGCTGGCAGCACCGGCGGGCTGTTACGTAAGGCACAAGTAGAAGAGTTTTATGTGATCACTTGGGACTCACCCAAGGAACAAATATTTGAAATGCCAACAGGGGGAGCAGCCATCATGAGGCAAGGTCCGAACCTGCTCAAATTGGCTAGGAAGGAGCAGTGCTTGGCTCTGGGGACCAGGCTGAGGTCCAAGTACAAGATCAACTATCAGTTTTACAGGGTGTTCCCCAATGGGGAAGTTCAGTATTTGCATCCTAAAGATGGAGTGTACCCTGAGAAAGTGAACCCTGGTCGCCAAGGAGTGGGACTGAATTTCAGGAACATTGGAAAGAATGTTAACCCAATTGAGGTCAAGTTCACTGGCAAGCAAGTCTATGATCTGTAAGGATTCAGAGCAAAATTAAGGGCATTTGTGATGTATTATTTGTGATTTGTTTGTTTAATATTGTTTGTTGTATTTTTAGTACCTTTTTCAAATAGCTACATGACTATATAGCAAAGGTTTGCAAATTTGTATAATGCTTTTAGCCTTTATTGGATGCTAGATATATAGGATTTCACACACCATAATTATAAATTTTTCCTTTTTCTGTTGCTCTGGGCATAGAGGGAGGATACCCAACTTCCTCTTTTTCAATCCTCTTTAAATCAATTTCTTTTTTCCGATTTCCAAACTATCTTCAGAGAATTGTTGAAACATGTATATATTGGACATTTACCTCTAACAATATGTAAAGAGAGTCAACTAAATGAAACTTTTACTCTGCTCAGAACAGGACAATATTCTATGTCTGAATCAAAGCAAATTTCATGATTTGCTAGCAATAGATTTCATCGAGGAGAGAAGTAACTGTTTAGATGCTGAAAAGAAAATTACACCAAAATGTTTCAACCATATAAAATGATTAAGCTCATTGGCCACTTAACAAAGCAGCACACATAAAGAATCAAATTAAACCAAAATGTTTCAACCACATAATCTGATTATGCCAATTGTTACAGGAAAAGCTAAATTTATTAATTATAAAAAAAATTATTAATTTCAAACCTAATTTCTTATTTAAATGTAAACAATATCCAGTCAAATTATAATGGTCGGCTTCATTTAGAGAGAAGTATGTTGGCCGGTCTATCAGTAACAAATTGTTTGAATAATTTCACGTGGAGTAGCAGCTGTTATCATCATAATTCATAAATAAATAATAATTGAAGTTATTCACAAAAAAATAAATAATAATTCATTTTTTTTAAAGTTTGATTTTTATTAACCCCTGCTGCCTATATGCCATTGTTGGTCTAAGGTCGATGCCAAAAACTCCCAATGGCATGGAAGGGGCGGCTCAGGCGAGATTAACTGTACATAAAGTACAAACATGGCTGCTCAAAACTTTAATGGCAGCCCATCCTCACAAGATACAACCGTCTGCAAACAAAACAGTGCTCAACTTGCCCTTCAACAAAAAAATTATGGCCGTTGCAGCACATGGACCTAACACTAGTTCAAACTACCAGGAAACACCCACATGTTTGTGTTCCATCCTATTAACATATGCAAGCAAAAAAAGAAAAAACTATCAACTATCATTAGACATCCACAGGCTAAAGGGTTCTCAAAGAATGTAACCATAACCTTGCCACTGCCCAGCGTATCTCATAACTCAGGAAACAGATCTCTCAACTCTGATCGAATGAGCATCTACCTGCAACAAGAGAGGTTGCAACATCGCATCTGTTCTTCAGATGTATTTATTGGGTCCAAAAAGGCCTGGAGATGACCTTGGACCTATGATCAGCAGGTCCATCAACACAGAAACCTCTTTGCAAAGATCAGACGCCAGGCATCGACCTAACCAACACACAATCCTTTGTGATAAACGTTGCATTAGCTTTGTTCCTTCTTCAAGCTTTTCCAAAAATCCGAAGAAACGACAAAATCACTTCGAACCCAGCATCATACATCCTTTCCGCAAAAACAACGTCACGTCATTGGCCAACACCAGACAGACCAGGACCACGCCGATCACTCCTATGTCACATATCCAACTTATCTTTGCAGTCCCCTCTTCTCAATAGCTTCCCCCGCCCCCTCCCCCGCCGCCTGTCCTATCTCTCACTCAAAACCGTGCCCGCAGATTCCTAGAGTTGTTACATTCAAAACCAACCTAGACATTAGGCAATCGCACAGCATAATGCCACACACAAAACAGTGCCAAATTATCCCTAGACCTCCTAGCTTCTTCTCTAAACCCAACTTTAAGCATAAAGAAAAGCTCCCATCCCAATCATTCCTACTTTTTAAGTTTCCAAAACCCACCCCATAACTTCTCAACAAAAAATCAACACCTGAAAAATAAGAAAAGCTGCATGATTATAACAAATAATAATTCATGTTAATAATAAAATATTTTAATGAATATCCGTACCACGGATTTCATATATTTATTTTGATTCTGTTAAAATTATATGATTTGATAATTTAAATCCCTTTTCTGAAGAGCTTCTCACAAATTTAAAGATCAAGTTAATTCTATAATTGACATTTTTCTCTTTGAGATTATCTTCAAATTCTAAATGATCTTAAATTGCCCGTCACAATCCCTAATCATGTGCTTAAGAAACTAATGAAAAACCAAAGCACATGACCAACAATTAATTTTTTATAGACTATTGACACCGACATTTCCCATATCAACCTAATTAAAGTCTGTACCACTTCTTATTTTATAATCAACTAAACAAACCTTAGATGTGATTGACCTACCCAAAGTCCTTATCAGCAACAGAATCATCTTAATATTTCGGGTAATTAACTATGATTGATGATTATTTAATTTAAGAATGAAAAGAACATCCATTGATCCCTTAACAACCACAAATTTGGTATCTTTGAGCCATGCAATCAATCCCCTACTACGTGTATCAAATAATTTGTTCTCTCGTGAAAGCAATAATTATGTAATGTGGTTTCTGGTGTTTGGTTTTCTATCTTCGTCCTTTTTTTAATATTAAGATGACAAGGTGGTGGTTCATGTTTCTACCTGATTCACTTTTGGGTGACACCAACTAGTGGAGTATGGGATGCGCTTACTTGGATCAGCATTATATTTAATCTTATTTGGTTCAATAAATAAATGAAGCTCATGAATGGAAGCCACCTTGTGTACAGGGGCGGAGCGTCCCTTCTCAAAAATTTTAAAAATTTTTATATATCACATATATTCTTTTAATGAGCTTTAAAATAATTTTTTAATTAAATTATTAGTACAATATGTTATATATAAATTTTTTTAATGGGCCTCCAAAATAATTTTTATTAAATTATTAATATAAATAAAAAATAAATAAAATAATCTTATGAATTCATTTAATTTTAATCTAATTCTTAAATTTTTTTCTTTTAAGTTTCTTCACACCTCTTTCTATCTCTTTCTTTTTGTCTTTCTCTTCTCTTTTATTCTTTCATTGTGAAATCATAAAAAGTTAAAGCTTTTTTTATCTTTCATTTTCTAATTATATTATTATTATTTATATTTATTTTTTTCAATTCTATTCTATTTGATCATATGTTATAAGTTTTTATAAATTTTTTTCTTTAAATTTCTATGAATCATCAATTATATTGTTCTTTTTGTTAAATAGTTTTATCTTATACTTGTCATATTTTATTTGTTATGTATTCTCAAATATGCGTTGTAGCGTTGTATTATTGATTGTTATTTAAAATTTTATCAATATATCATTCTTTTATTAATCTTGATTATATAAGATATTTTTTTATATATTTTATGTTTTATATTTAGTTGAAAGGAAATTATTTTTGAATATTTAATTTTTAAACAATACTGTTTATATAAAAAAAATTATTAATCTTGCATATTGTATTTAATTATTTATATTTTATATATTATTCCTCTTCATATTGAACCTTCCAATAAAAGTTGGTTAACTCTGCCTTGCTTGTATATCACCTAATGTTACACCGTTCATAAATTTATTTGAAGTTTCTGAAAAAGTAAAATGTGAAGTTAGACGAAAATAAAGATAAAAATATATGGCTTTGATTTAAAATAAGTGAGTTTGGATATTATATATCATTAACATGTTAATATTTTTTTAGAATTTTATTATCTGACTTTACAACAGTAAACAAATCTTGGACGAATTTTTCTCTAATAATTACTTTCCATTTTGAAGATAATTGAATGGTCTATATTTAAAGAAAATTTCTGGGGAGTTAAAACTTAAAATTTTAAATTGAAACAGAAATCATAAGTCCATAACCTTGCAATTGAAATTGAAAGCAATGATTTATTATATTCTTTATTTACTTGATGGGATAGTCCATTTTGGTACACATATCAATAGATGCACATTTGATACATTATTGCCATCGACATGATTATGTACATAATATGGGACCTTAAGTGCTAACCCGAGAATCCAACATTTTTTTTGTCAATTAGGTCCCCGGAGATCTTGAATTGATCAAGCTCCAACGGGTGTTGTTGCCGCCAGAATAGCATCCAATTCGCTGCTGGTTCTACTGATCCTTTCATCACCACCGTCCGTTTCGTTGACCCACATTTCTGGTATTACTTGTTCTAAATTGTTGACCGTCTCGATTGCATAATCCGCTTCCTTTGTCTTGACGGTCTTTCCAACCTTGAAACACACACACACACGAAAGAAAAAATTACATTAATTAATTGCAAAAGCATTGCTTGGATATAATTTAAAGAGTAACGCTAAATAATTTGAGATTTTCCTTATTAAAATTAATTTTAAATAAAAGAAATTACCAGACAAGTCCACAGGCCCAAAGCCTTTCCAGCGGCGATATTCCGAACATTGTCATCGAAAAAGAGCTGCACAAAAGAAAAATTAAAATAATTTAGTTTCACATTCACCGTCAAAACAATAAAATAGAAAAAAAGAGGGAATTAAATTAATGAGAATCTTGTAAGAATTATTACAGTGCGTCCAGGATCAACATGGGAGACATCGAGAGCGATTTTCATGGCATCCATTGAAGGTTTCAAGACGACAGGGAATTCATCGGGACGCGTTGATTTCGGCAAATTAGGGTTCAGTGTCTCGAAACAAATGATTTGGTCGAAACAGTCCTCTAATCCTAGTCTTTTCAGAACCTTAATCGCATGAACCCTGTCCGAATTCGTAAAAATCTGCAAACAAAAAAGAGACGAAAAAAGTTGACCATCTCGAAGTAGTAAGCAATTTGATTTCGTTCTGATGACTTTCTTTTTCGTTTTTGTTTTTTCAAACTTACGATTTTTCTTTGGGTGATGCTACGTAACAGATTACGCAGCTGAGGGTCTGGCTTGATCATGGCGTATGGCAATCTGCCGTGCACGAAACTGGCAATTGCAAAAAGAAAGTAATAAAGAAAGTCATGATTTAATTCTAAACGGTTTCCAAACAAAGCAAAAGTAGAACAATTCTTTTTCTTTCAAATAAATTTAACGACAACAATGATTGTTTCCTACCCGTGGTAATCATCGGCATCGATGTCATAGCCCAACGCCTGCAACAACAATTTAGAGGGAACCCCAACTTAGCATATTTTTAAGCATTTAGTTTTTGGAATTATTTTAAAGTTTATTTTAATTAAATATTTACTCGCAAACCGGCGAGAGTGCTGCCGTATGTTTTGAAGAGTTCGACTCTGAGACTTGAAGCTTTGGTCTCCGAGAGTCCAAATTTCTCTATCAGAAAATCTGGAGAAAATAATAGTAAAAACGAAAGTTATGACCGATTTCTTAAATGCTTGCATATCATCTTTGCTTATGGATCATTGTCAGCGTTTTCTGTATCGTTACAATTTTATCTGGATATTCGTCAGAATATAAAAAGAAATTATTTGGTGAATTTTTCGTGAACCGCCACGAACCATCGATGTTTTTCTTGAGGCCTTGAGCTAATCCAGTGGTGGAAGGGTAAAGGGTGTCATCCAAATCTGTTTAGAAGCAAAACTCAGGGCCGAAACGATCAGAAAAAAAAAAAAAAAGGAACTGCAGAGAAAATTTGATTGAAGGAAGAGAAAAGAGAAATGAAGAACTTACCAAACAAGAGGCAATCGAAAGGAGAAGCCATAGCTTGAGAAATGGAAGAAGGAAACGACGATGAAGAAGACAAAGTGAAGAAAATTTGAGAAAATTGAAGCTTTGAAAGTTGAAGCAAAAGCAGAGGCCGAGCTTCAAAGGGCAGAAAGGAAGTAATTTATAGGCAAGGGTGGAAGTTTTTGACTTTTTTTTTAATAAGTTCTGATAAAGAAGTTGCTGACTTGGAGCTGAAATCCTACCTCGGCAAATTCTCAGATAGACTTAGATAAGGGCTAACATGATAATTTTATATACGACACACGTTTGTATGAGAAAATATAAGTTAAATAAGTTTTGAGTTTACTATTTACGTGTTTCGTATTTAATCGTATTCGACACGTTAAAATATGAAAATTAAAACACGTTTACTTAATTGTGTTATCGTGTTTAAATTTGTATACATGACATATTTATTAACTTATTAAAATTAATAATTAAAAATTATTTTAATTTTATATAAATATTTTTAAATAATTGTTTTAATAAGTTTTTTTAATTTTATAAAAATAATAATGTAATTATTACGATTAAAAATTATGAATGCTTTTTGATATTATTAGTATTTGAATGTTAAATGTTAATGATGTATTTTATTATATTAGATGATAATGAATTTTACATATGTTATTTTTATTAAATTTTATTATATTTAATGTTATTATTATTCTTATTTTATTATAATTATTTTTATAATTATAAATTTTAAATTTAAATAATAAAATTATATTTAATTGTAAATATTTTTATTTAATCGTGTTAAATGTGTTAATCGTGTTAAACGTATTATTAATCGTATCGTGTCGTGTCGTATATTGATACGTTTAATAAACGTATTAATCGTGTCGTGTTATACGTTTATTAAACGTGTTCATGTTTTAAATTTAAAATACGAATATTAAACGTATCGTGTTCGTGTTTAATTTTAATATATTTCGTATTTAATCGTATCTGACATATTTACGACATGAAAACACGAATTGTCGGTCTATAAGAACCCCAACGCGGTGGCCCTTTTAAAACCACAGAATATTTTTATGTTCTCCAAATGGACAAAAATGCCATCAGTTGGGGGCACATGGCTAGCCAATTAGAATGCAGTGTATGGGGAAATTAAAGAAGCTGTAGGTTGTTTTGGTAATTCCAATATGGTTCAAAGGTTGGTGTTGAAAACGAGCGTTCAGACTAATTTTTTTTGAAAAGCGTGCCTTCAAGATAACTTGCTTGGAAGCTCGATGAGGGTTTGGACATGTAATGGTAGAATTATTTTTATAAGGAGTGGCTGATTAAAGAATTGGTTCGAAAAATTATTACATAGACTTTTTTTTTCCCACTAAATTGATTATATGTTGTACACGAGTCATTTTTTATTAATCTAAAAAAAATAGTTCAAAGGCCTGCAGACTCTCTTACAAAAATTAGTGAAGATAGAGCTAACCTGTTTGTGGTCAAAATTTAGTGTGAAGAACCTTTCTAATTGAGAAGTTCTCCGATGAAGTCTGTACTTAGAGTGTTTATTGCTCAAGTTGAGAGTATTCGGATAAATAGACTGTTATTTGACGTGAAATGGAGAAGGAATTATGTTGTGGATGTAGTCAAATTTTTGGTTTGTTTCGATGAGGTTGAGGGTTTGGTTTACGGTAATTTAATTGGCATTAGGCAGTTTCTTGTTGTGTTAAGATGATTGTATCGAACATATAAGTTTAGGCAGGATGTTGGATGGGAGGGTTTAATTGTTTCGATGAGGGTGAGGGTTTTGTTTTGCTATGATTGATTATCGTAGGGTAATTTAAATGGTGTTAGGCAGCTTTGTACTAAGATGATGGGATTGAACAGATAATTAAGTTTAGGCATGACGTTGGGTGAGAGGACTTAATGTTTGTATTTTTACTCTATTTTGCTTCCAACTAAGTCGTTGCAAGGTGCTGCCTCTGACTCCTTTTCCAATTGTTCATTGTTAAACACAATAATAAAATAATAATTTTACAAAAAAAAAAAACAATGAATTGTTATATCTTTGATATAACAAATTTAAAATGAATATAATAGGAATGGCGTATATTATAATTCTCACTTACTGCGGGACATCTTTAGCACCAAAATTCAAGTATATATAACAATGTAAATTATATTAATTTTCAATAAATTATAAAACAGTTATTGATATGAAGAAATTGAATTGTGAACCATGATTCTTTATTGGGTATACAAGATATAGTAGAACTATTTTTTTCTGAAAGGTAGATATATCTTTATTGGGTATATAAGATATAGTAGAACTATATAAAATAAACATTTTTCCTTTCAAGGTAAAGGAAAATAATTATAAGTTGATAGTTTAACAATTCAGTTGGATTAATTGCTATGTCAACATAGCATTGGACAGCTAATGATCGTTCAAGAGTTTTCCCATTCTATTTTTTAATATTTGATTACAACATTAGCCACTTTAACAAATATGATAACCTATGAGTGACAGATATAGTTAACCTTTCAAAATAAATGTCACATTGAACTCCAAATTTTGTAATATTTTTCTTGCGCTTGATTTCTTTCTTTCTTTATTCTATTGATTGGATAAGATTTTGGATAATTCTTTAGAATAATTTCACAACTTTCACAACATCATAATTCTAAAATATTATCTTCACAATTTTTATCAAGAACAAATATTTGAAAAAAATCATTATTCTATATATTAACATAAAACTTTTAAATACGTAAGTGTTAAGTGAGGTTAGAATATTATCGCATATCTATTAATTAATTTATTAATATTTTATTTTAAAAATTTAATCTTATACCAATTGTTCACTCTTTAAGCTCTTTTATAAAATTTAAAAATTCGATCGTAAGATATAAAGAATAAGTCCACATCATATACATCACTTGTTCACCCTACTCTTTGGATCTTTTGGCCTGGTTAGGTAAAACATCAAAGGAGATATCAAACTAATTAATGAGTCAGCCAAAAAAAAAATCTGCAATGATGTTATTGATTTTGCTTGGTCGAAAGAAAACTTTCCTAGTGCTATTTTGTATTTTTTTTTCTGAAAATTTCAGTACCAATTTGTTGCCTCCTGGAGCTGTCATTGATGTTACGACTGAACATAAATTTCACACCGCTAACGCTAAAAGACAATATTAATTCATTCACGGCATTTGGGTCCCTTGGTTTGGTATAAAACTTTAAAAGATGATGAATATGGACACAAATAAAACGTGGCCTCGAAATGATTGATGTTTTACATTGATAATTATTATGTGGGGTTGGAACCACACCTCGCCTTGTCTTCCTCGGATGGACATGGACGTTGGTACCCCATCATCAAGTTCTGATGCAGCAACAGCTAGCGCCCACCTCACGCCAAAATATATTAAACATGATACCTTCACAACAATGAGGAGTTTATATATATATGATTTGGGTATGAAGCAAATCACTAGCATTTTTAGTTATACATTGCATAGGATAAAAGTGGGATCATAGCTAATCTTTAATATGATAAGTGGTTGTGAGGGAAGAATAATGGCATATTTTTGGGTCAATCAACAGAAACAGGCCTTGTTTGATTCCTTATCATCCCCCACTATAGAGATTGGAGTTTACATATATTGATAGGGGGAGAGAGAGACGTCCACTACAATTATTGTTTATATCTCTATTACCCTTCAAATGAGAGTAATAACCGCTAAAAATAAATCAAGAGATGTTGCATATTGTTAGTGTATATATACTTTTATATGCGATAAATAAAGCACGAATTTTCATTTGACTAAGATTAATTGAAAGTTAAAAGAAAACTAAATGAACAGTGTATGGAACTTTACAATAACAATAAACAACTAGGTGTTACATAGTTTTTATGGTATCATATTTGATCTTAAGATTACAGAAGTATATTCTGTCTTTTATCTATAACATACATCAACATTGAACAATGATTATGCATAATTTGATAAACTTTATAACTCCATTTTCCCAATATCTATAACAGACATCAACATTTTAATCCCTCCCTCGACCCTATTGTTCTTTAGTACTAACAAAATTCCATTCACAGTAAGCAGATGATTGGTCAATGACAACAAAAAGATAGTAACTGCACGTTTGGTACAGGGAATAGCTAAGCTATTCGCTATCTAATCCCATGGTTTTGCTCTACCTCCATTTAGTACAGCAATGCCACAAGGAACAGTTATTATCTAGTAATAGTTCTTCTTTAAAATGGGGTAAAACTCAGGCATAACTACACCTGAACTTTTTCATGGGTTTTGCTATTCCATGACTGAGAAAATGTCTCTAAAATGCCCCTTATAACTTAAAAATATTACAACCCTAAACCTATAAATACTTTTTTTTTCTTTTCATTTTCCCTTCTTCTTTCTTTATTTCTCTTCTCACGTTCTTTCTTCTCTCATTCTCTCTCTAACTGGCACTCAACACCAGAGATGACGTTGGTGGCAGAGGCGACAGCGGTGACGACGGTAGTTTCACTATCGAATATGATCGAAAAGCGTCGATCTAGTCCTTTTTGACAAAATTCAATCAAAATCCAACCAGATCTGGCACTCAACGGCCAGATCTGGTGCTTCTCAACCAAATATCACGGTTAGATCTGGCACTCTATGGTCAGATTCAGTTACAGGGAAGCGTCGATCTGGTGCCGTAGTGGCCAGATCCGACCACATGGTGCGCCAGATTGGTGTTTTATTACATCGGTCGTCTTTTCAGCGATCGACCCATGAAGAAGAAAAAAGGAAAAAGGAAAAAAATAGAATAAAAAAAAAATTTATTTGTAAAATTTAAAATATTAATATTATATATATAATTTAAACATTATTAATATTAATATGATTAAAATATTAAAATATTAAAATATTAATATTTTAAACTATTAATGTTTTATTTATTAAATTATTAATATATTAAATTTTTAATGAGTATAAATAAAAAATAAAAAATTATTAATATTTTAATCATAATAATATTAAATTATAAATAAAAATATTAATTAAAATATTAATAATTAAACTATACTAAAATATTGATATTTAAATTATTAATTATTAATATTTTAGTTAATTATAAATTATTAATATTTAAAATAAAAATAAAAATAAATAATTATATATATAATAAATGGTATTTTTATCTTTTTATTTTTTATTCTTTTCTTATTTCAAAGTTATTGCTACCAACCAAACACTGTAATAAGTCATAATAATTATTCATATTCTATTTCATTCATTATATCAAACTACGTAATACTTATTTTATTCTATTCTCACCTCATTCATTCTCATATAATAACCATTATATTTTATTTCTGTCTATTTCGCAAACCAAACGTGTCTTAAGGCGATCGGTGTAATAAAATGCCGATCTAGCCCATCAGGTGGTCAGATCTGACCACTACGGTGCTAAATCGGCGCTTCCTTACTGCTAGATCTAGCCGTGGAGTGTCAGATCCAACCGTAAGATCTGGTTGAGAAGCACCAGATCCAGTGCTTTCTGCGATCAAATCTAGCTGGATCTTGGTTGAATCTTATCAGAAATGACTAGATTGATGCTTTTCGATCATATTCGGTAGTGAAACCGTCGTCGTCGTCATTGCCTCCACCAATGTCATCTCCGGTGTTGAGTACTAGTTAGAGAGAGAATGAGAGAGAAAAGAACTTAAGAAGAGAGAGAAATAAGAAGGGAAAATGAGAAGAAAAAAAAGTATTTATAGGTCTAAGATTGTAATATTTTTAAGTTATAAAAAATATTTTAATCTTATCACATTTTAGAGCTATTTTCTTAGTCATGAAATAGCAAAACCCATAAAGAAACTCGAGTGTAATTATATCTGAGTTTTACCTTATTTTAAAGAATAGTTATTACTATATAATAGTTATTCCTTGCTATATCATAGAGCAAAACCATGAGAACTATTCTCTAAACCAAACGTACAGTAAGTTCTTTATCATCACAAAAGTCGAAAAGAAATTGATGAATAGGATTGGGTCCATTTCCCAAATGCCCAATTTTTTGCTTTAATTTTTTTCCTTATTGGGATTGTTGTTTTTGTTCTTGGGATATGGGCCTAGAGGTCTGAGGATGCTTTATCTTTTTAGGCCTATATTGTGTATATTTCAAGAAGGCTTCTGGGCACTTTTCCACATTTCCAAGCCCCACTAAATGTTGGGCTTGACATAGTGGTCAAGTAGGTCCCATGGGCAAACTTTGTTACGAGCACTTCGACACATTAGTATTTACTAGTACTTCAGAAGATGATTGCTACCTCAGAACTTAATGGCTGAAGGAATCAAATCATGGCGCAGGCAGTGAAAAAGGAAAGAAAGTACACATTATGTGATGATTCATAGATTTTTTTTTATTAGATAAGATTTGGGGAAGAGATTTTTAAGCATAACGTTTTTAGTCGGATATAAATGAACTTTTGCATTTATCAAAATACAATTGATTCATTGACTTATATCAATTGAAAACCAGGGGCTGGTTTATGTTAAAAGAACAGAAAAAATTAACATTATCAGATGTTTTATGAAACTTTAACTCTTTTACAGCTGGCTTAAAAAATAGTGTTGTTCATAAAGAATCTTTGAACTACAGTACTACTTTTGCATTACATTCTGATTTCACATTAGTCTCCTTGACATAAGTCGAGAAAGAGATCACTGTGGTACAAAGAACATATATAATAATGGTTTCATTTGATTTTGCAGTCCTTTGTCTTTATCGTATATGAATATCTTTTAAATCTAAGCATTGTCTGCAGCCATTGCGCAACATGTATGGAAATCATCTTTGATCTGATTAGCTCCATGCATTCAACTATATACATATATATTGTCATTCAAAAAGTGAAGAGTTTGATGGATCGACGACAAACAGGGAGTGAGGTGGTCGTTCACACTTCGAAAAAAAGGCCCATACATTACAATAATACTGTTCCTTAGAGTTAACTACATAAGCAAGCAGAAAGAAAAATTTATAAATTACAAGACAAAGAACAGCAGGAGACAAACAAACAAGAAAAAAAAAAAAAGGGGAAGCAGAAGATTGTGTCTTGCAGTGTTGTGTGTCGCTTTGCTGATAGCGGCTTCCTTTTTATCCGATTTCTCATTCTTGGCAGTGTTTGCCATGCCCATATATGAACCTTGCTGTTCCTTCTGTGTATACTTCAGTCTCATTGTCCAGTCTGCCAAGATTTCCCATTCCACAAATCAATTTTAATCACTCAAATCAGTAACATTAACATATGAAAATTAAACCAGTTTTAAACTTTCAAAAGCCTTACGAATTTCGAACGGCTTTGCTTAAGGTAGAGGCTGATGAAAATGTTTTCCCATCCAGGTATCTGTTTTCTCCTTTTATCCTATGTTTCATTCTCAGGTCTAGCTCTTCAGGACTCAGCTCTAACGGGGAATCTGAAGCCTGTCATGTTCAACAACTTTAGTCCATACTATTAATTCCGAATGTAAGAGCATATGTTCTCATCGTAGTCAACAACATTATTGATTATTTGTATAATGCAGTTTATTCCATTTGGTCAAGGACCAACTTTCTAAAGATTTGCAAAAATATTCCTGAAAAACTTAGGAGAGTATTGGCGGCTTTACCATAACCCATCCCCAAGTATCAGCGAAGGAAGGAATATGAGCAGAATACGGTACAACATCTGCACATGAAATAAAATTATTATAACATCAAATCAACTGACATCAGGCATTTAGCATTGCGGAAGTTAATTAAAGAAAGTAATTAGACAAAAGCAAAAGCAAAAGCAAAAGCAAATTTGCTTAGATAGAGGCTAATTAATTACATTTGAAAACCTGCCGTAAAGTGTTATAGATGCAAGAGAATACTTCTGTGTGGCTGAAAATTCCAGCTGGCCCAGCCTACAAATTTAGAAGAAAATGACCTTGGTGAATGAATCTTCTCTTTTCCATTCATTAACACGTAAGCGCCTACGTACGCACAAACTTGTTTATAACCACTTACCTGTGTGACAAATATGCCGCCATGGTTGAGTCTAGGCTTGACAGTGAGCTCATAAAACGATTTCGTGTAAAGCTTATAGCAAGGGCCTCCTTCTATTGGGTCTGCCAGGTCGCCAATGATCACATCGTAGCGTTCTTTTCTGTTTTCTAGCTCGGCCCTGGATTGCATACCAAATGTTAATTGTCAGAACAAAATTATACTAGCTAACAATAACTTCAGAGATAGAGTAGAAGAATGTGTAAATTTCAGAATTGAACCTGGCATCATTGATTATGAGCTCCATTCTTGAATCGCAAAAGGCTTCCCTGTTAACTACTAGGTATGACTTGCAGAATTCAACCACCTCCTGTACCACCAATAATTTATCATGGTTTGGCTTAATTTTTCTTAGCCAGGCAATAGATTCTTGTTTTTACTACTGTTTAGTCAGGCCACCATGTGACATTTAACAAGAAATTCCCATTAGCATTAGCAGAAGTTTTCGTTGGTAATAATCACCGACGAATAGGAACTTCCCTTGGAAAAACTATTTTTGTCTCTTCTAATTATTTGTAAGCGTGAAATTTGCAGAAGACAGATTCTCTCTTGTGCTTGCTCTCAGCTTACCCTTTTCTTTTGTCTTTGGTGATAGACATATGAAGATAAAGGAGCTTCAGAAACTCCAAGTTCACATTTCAATAATGGGAACAATGAAGAACAAGACAAAGAGAAAGTTTTCATTGCAAAGCCAAATCAAGAAAAAGTCACTATTAAGTACGTGGAATTACAGCTTTAGACTAACATTGGCATACCGGCGATATGGCTAATAAAATCCATCTTTCAAAAAAAAAAAAGTACGTGGAAAAAAATTTTCAAGACTTTTAGACAGAGAGATAGTTTACCTCGTCAATGTCGCACATGACAAGCTTTTCAATAGTCTTGTGTCTAAGTATTTCTCTAGCGGTGGAGCCTTCACCTCCACCCATAATGAAGATGGACTTTGCACTAAAATTGAAAATTCAGATAAGATCCAAATCAAGAAAACTTGGCCTTCCACCAAATAATAATCTGAGAAGAAAAAGTTTATTATGGACAGAAAACAAGTACATACTATGAATGATGAAGAAGTGCTGGATGAACAAGACATTCATGGTAGATAAATTCATCCACCTCTGCACTCTGAAGCTTTCCATCAATCACTAACGCCTGTTTTAAGACTCAAAGAGAAAACTATTGATCAAAGGAAGACAAAATGATAAAGAAAAATACATTGAAGGAAAAAGAGAAATATGAACCTTTCCAAAGGGCTTTGTGTCCAACAGGGCAATGTCCTGGTACTGTGTTGCCGCTGTATGCAATATACTGAGACAGGAGCAGAACAAAATGATTACTCGAATACTCGAAAGAATGGAGTCGTTAGAATTTTGTTCATTAAAAGATTACTTTCTTGTGTCTTGTCTGGCCTTTTCATGACCGGGATTTTGAAGCCTTTTTCGCTTTTAAGGAAAAAATGGATAGAACTCTCTCTTCTTTAATTGTGAAAGTGAAACTTTGTAAATCTATTACCATTATGAAAATGAACAACCACTAGTTGGCTAAGAAGTAGCCGAAAATCCAGAAATCCAACTATAGTTCGTTTCTGACTCACGTAATCAATGGAAAAGTGTTTCACTTTTTCATATTTTCAGTTCTTGAAGCTTCTCTTAATGATTTGTCCATGTTTCTTTTCCGTGAAATTTACTAGGAAGACATAATTTATTCTCAAAAAATGGCAAGTACGATATCTGCTAACAGCCTAACATATGCGCTCCCTACGACAAGGAAAAAACAGAGGAAAAAAAAAGCCAACACAAAGTAAGAATGAGAAAGTAAAATTAAGGATTAAGTATCCATAAAAAAAAAAAAAAAAGGAAAACGAAAAACAACAAATTTTGAAGTTGGAAACTAGAAACTTATTATGGAAACTGGAACGCCTGATGCATGATTCTTCTGAGTTTTAAATAAAGGAGATAATAACCTGCATTTTAAAAGTATTAAAGAAGAATATTATTGATAAATGTGCGTGTATATATAGTTATAAACTACCTATTAAGAGCAAAAGACCATCTCAAGTTCTCTTCAATCTCTTCTTCGTACCAGCAGCTCTTTCTATAACCTGTTAATGGATGAATTTTCCCATTAACTCCATTCCCATTGTTAATCCCATTAGAGCAAGAAATTTCACCCATTCTTTTCCTTAACAAGTAGCTCTCAAAGGATCACCTCCGATACACACTGGAAACCAAGAAAGATAAGAGAACCAGAGACAGAGAAGAAGATAGAAAGAGATTAGTAACTAGCCAAGGGAGTGAAGAGGAAGGACGAATGGACGGAGAATATAAATGCGAGGGTGGCAAGGAATTCGAAAAGGAACTATGATTACTTGATAAGGTTTAGGGTATGGAAGAGCTGTGAAAAATCTATCGAAGTTGGCGTACAATATCTTTCTTTCTTTTTTTCCTTAAGGGGGCCTGAAAAAGAGAAGAGTCCCAAAAGAATCCTCCGCAGTTTTATGATACATATAAAAAGTGTGGGAAGACAATATGTGATTTCTAACTTTGATTTGGTCGCGTGGTTTTGTTCAGGTCGGGTCGACATGAAAGTTCTATCCCTTTTCTATTCCTAATAATTTCAAAATGCTTTGCAGTTTGTACATACGTGACCGTCTTGTCAATGCAAATTCGCCACCAATGCATGTACATATGCCAGAGAATTAGTCTCTGGTTTTAATGTTTTACGTGTATGAATGGACATTAAATTCTTCCAAAAATATACTTGCAAGATAATAAAGGAAAGAATATTTGGCTAACTATATCGGCACTCACTTTTTGTTTTTTCTTTATTTGGAAATTTATTTTTCCCTTTTTATTTAAAGAATTTACATTTTGACAAAATAATTTCATCTTAATTAGGGCTTTATTTATATTTTATTTGCATCTCAGTTTCACTATAAATAACCAAAATGCATCCACACGCACCTAGATTGATAACTCAGATCGATAATGCTTTCTTCTAGTAAAAATAATAATAATAATAATAAAACAAAAAGAAAATTCTTGCCTTTACCTTTTTTTTTTTTCCAACCTTTCCTAGTGTTGGAGCCTAAGCGTCTATAAAGATACATCTCAAATCATATCAGGCAAAACAACGCAAAGTAACAAAAAAAGATTCATGTAATCGACCAAGCTACTTTTTATATTAAGAAGATTGAGTTGAGTTTGACGAGGCAATATATTATACCTTGGATAAGTCATGTCCGGGCATATATGTATATATATATATATATATATATATATATCTGTATAAGGTCAGCTCTCTCTCAGCAGCCAAGGCTTAATTAGGAGGATAGCATGCAATGCATGTTGGATAATGATGGTGGAAAGAAAAATGGAACCCTTTATAGAGTGAAGGGAAAAGGATAAAATAGCATGATTATCATTATAGTGTGGGAGGTGACAATTGCCGAAAATTCTGGTTATTCTTTTGTTGAGAAAATGTGTGCAAAATCTTGGTTGGAGGAAGAGAGAAAAAGAGAGAGAGAGAGAGAAGAGAAGGGCGTGCAGTTGAAGCCATCATCATATTCTCTTTGCTTGAAAAGATGAAGAGGATGGGGCGTGCTGCGCAGGCGCACTCATCATCACCTCCATCACCATCAAAATCCTTCTTGCAGTTGGGAAAAAAAAAAGTTTTTCAACCCTGCCATGATAAAAAAAAAAAACAAAAACAAAAACAAATATCTCCTTCTAGATGCTGTTGAGTTTCACCAATTTATCCAGTCCTTTTGGCACTTGTCGAAAGCTATTCCCATGTTGTCACCCATAATTTAGGTCTAGTGTGGGACCCTGCTACGAGCATGGTTTTGGCTTTTATATGAGGTGATGTTGGCATCAGCGTGATGTGCCCTCACTCCAGGTCATGAGAGAAAAGGAAGAAGAGGTTTTGATTAAATTTTTGATGCGGGATAGGACACTGGCAGGCCAACCATGAATGCAAAGAATCATCTGCTCGCTATTAAGGGTTTAAGGGTTTTGAGCGGTGATGATGAATTCACCCACCTTCTTGAATTGGGAAGACATGATAATGGCCCCAAAGCCCTCATCAAAAGGCCCTTAAAATCAATAGTCATTTTGTTGCGTCTCTCAGGTGTCTCCTTATCCTTTCCTTGCTTGCTAGCTCTCTGTTACCAAGTTTGTTCGTATTGGTAAAATTATTACTATTTTGTCTTGTGGTGAAGGATTTTATGTTGTTCCATGACAAGAGGGTATTTATCTCAGCCTGGTCACCATTGGGATCGATGGTATTGATGATTTTGAACGACAGTTATGCGCATATATGCATTTTCCATTGTCTTTTTCTTCGGTATATGAAAGTTCATTGAATTATCTTAGCTTATACAATAGGAACCGCTTCTCTTATCGCATAACCTCTACCATTTTATTTAACGGTTTTGAAATTCAAGAATGTGATTAGAACTTTATACGAAGGGTTACAATTGAAGATCATTATAAAAGTGAGGATATTTTTTAAACAAATTAGACAAAATTGTTCCTAATTAATGATTAAGCAAAACTTTATCTTTAAAAAATAAGTAATGAATAAGAGCAAGCAAATAATTCATTCAGTTAATTCGATTAATGAGAAAGAGGAAAAAAAATCCATCCCGAATTACTTTACTTAAATTATATTTCTTAACCTTTTCTTCTTATTTGAAATTCATAAATATTAATTTGATTCATACTTATAGAACACCATAGTTATAAAAAAACCATGTTCCTGCTAATAAACTGAATTAGTATATCTTATTCTATGACGTATTTTGGCGGCTCTTAAAACCTTTCTGGTACGTTTGGTTGGTGGAATAGACAGGAATGGAATAGAATAGTTATTATGTGGGAATAGAATGAGGTGAGAATATAATAGAATAGTTATTACTTAGTTTGGTATGACAAAGGGAATAGAACAGGAATAATTATTATGACTTATTGTAGTGTTTGGTTGGTAACAATAATTTTGAAATAAGAAAGGAATAGAAAATAAAAAGACAAAAACACCATTTATTATTTATGTGACATTTTATTTTTATTAGATTTTTTAAATATTAATAATCTAGAATTTAATTAAAATATTAATAATAAATCATTTAAATATTAACATTTATTTAATTTAAATATTATTATGATTAATTTTTATTTTATTTATTTTTAAAATATTCATAATTGATAATTTATTTAAAATATTAATAATTGATAATTTCAATATTAATATTTATTTATTTTTTAAAATATTAATATTTTATTTAATTTAAATATTATGATGATCAATTATTTTATTTTATTTTATTTTTGAAAATTAATAATTGATTATTTATTTAAAATATTAATAATAGATAATTTAAATATTAATATTTTATTTAATTTAAATTTTATTATGATTAATTTTTTATTTTATTTTTTAAATATTAATAATTGGTAATTTATTTAAATATTAATAATTGATGATTTAATTATTAATATTGTTTATCTAATTTAAATGATATTATGTTTATTTATTTTTAATTTATTTTGTTTTTAAATAGGAATAATTTATAATTTATTTTATTAATAATTGATAATTTAAATATTAATATTTTATTTATAATTTAATATTAATATTTTATTAAAAATTGGAATCAAGTGAGAGAAAGAGGAGAGAGAGAAAAATAATATTTTATACTAATAAAGTTGTAAATTTTCAAATTTGTAAGGGGTATTTTTGTCTTTATTAATTTTTAAATTTATTCCTCAACTATGGAATAGCTAATACTATGGAGAAGGGTGGTATTAGCTATTCCTTGGTTTTAAAGAATTTTGAAGAATAGCTATTCCATAGGAATGACTATTCCTTGAATCATTTTCCAATCAAATAAAGGAATAAAAATTCTTTGGAAATAAAGGAGGAATGGCTCAACCAAACATGCTATTCATGTTAGCACAAGTAATATCAGAAATTTGGGTGAAGGAAACGTACGGATGGTGGTGATGAAAGGAGCGGCAGAAGTAGGATGGAACGCCAATGATGTTGGGTGTTGGGTTTGGACTTGGGCCGAGAAATTCGACTGATTGGATCAATCACATCTACGTGGAGATAGTGTTCTCGCAACGGACACTGTTATCAGAACTCGTTTGTCTTAATTTTTTTTTAATTTAAAAATTATTATAAAAAATTTATAAAAAATAATAATTTTTAAAATTAAATTAAAATTATTTGATAAATTTTTTTATAAGTTATAATTTTAGTTAAAATTATTGTAAAGGATTTTTTTATAAAAAAAGTAATATTATAATATTTTTTAACAGATGAAGATAGTTTTGGAACAAAAATAAAAATTTTTTGATATTTTTAAAAAAAAGGGAAGAAAATGCTCCTCACAAGAGCTTTTCTTGAAATTTTTTTTTTCAAAATTTTATTCTTTAAAAAAAATTACTTTTTTTGTGAATAGTTTTTCAAAATTTATGTTTGACCTGACTTTTACTTTTAAGAAGTAGATAAGCTGAAAAAAAATCAGGTCAAATAAACACTCAATACAATTAACTGAAACTTCAAATCTATGAGATAAGAGGGATTTACTTCAATTACCAAATCACCACAACATGATTAGAACGAAACATATGCTATTTTCTATACAAGAATATTATTTGGATTGCTTGGTTTGAGCTCCAAGCCTCAGTTTCAAAATTTTACATGAAAAATAATTAAAATATTATACAAAATTATAAATTAAATTAATGATTTGATTTAAAATAAAAATTAATTATTTTTTAAAACATGAAAGAATAATTATTTTTAAAATAAAATATAATTATAGTTTAAAATTTAAGGGGTGCTATCCGGCTCCTGTTATGCCTTTGATGAAAAATTTTTGAAAATAAATTGGAGAAAAATTGGACATTGTAACGGGACTTTCACACTTAGCCACTTGGTGATTTAAAGGCAAGATTCTTGCTTGAAATGTGGTTGGGTTTTTGAGGCTTGGACTTGAAGTGTGATGGGGTTGGGTTTTTAGGGCATAGGCTTGAGATTTGATGGGCTGGGTTTAGTTTAGATTTTTTTTTTTATCTCATAGTTGATGTTCTAAATTTTTCCTTGACTTTTTATACATGGGACATGTGTGAATTTGTTGAGGGTCACATGCCTCCACAGTCTTCTCTATTCTCTGCCTCTCTCTTTCTGTTCGATCGTAAGTTTAGATATTTTATTAAAATTTTGTTTTATCGTGAGATTGTTTATAAATGTGTTTTGTATGGAAACACCATCACAAATACCACCACGATGGCTACAATAATAATAATTATATATTTTGTAAAATAATATTTTGTATATGTTAATGTACACTAATAATTGATATAATAATATAATTATTACATATCTATTTCACAAAGTATTCTTAACTCAATTAAAAAAAAATTACCATTCCAAGTGCAATGCACAGATAACAAACTAATTATTCATAATTATCACAAATATTGGATAGAGTCAATGATTGACATATGGACTGCATCTCTACCTATTTTTTCTACTAGCATTAAAAGTTTCTGAAACATCAATTGTTATTCATCCCTTTATTGTTATTGTTTTTCATTCAGTATCAATTGTTCTACAATCAACTATTTTTTTTTTTGTAAAATACTAGAAATGACATCTTTATCATATTATTGTACAACATTTACCTTATAGCACTAATTAAAATATCATTCCTATCCTATTACAACGTGATATGCGGACAAAACAAATATAGCTGAGCATCTCAACTCAATATCGTGAAATCACGTTTTGGTATATGATGTAAATCAGATCTCAAACAACTGCTATGAAATCTATTTTTGTAATACATAACTTGCTGTTTGTACAACTATGACACAGCACCTAGTCTTTAGATAACATTGTGCTCATTCATAATTACAGAACAAGTTTTGTACCATATTATTTACACATATGTCTAATATAAATCAATAACATTATTGTTCTTTTTTTTTCATATAATACAAAAACAATTTTAATATATTTTTATGATAATTTTTATATACTTTTTAAAAAATATTATTTATACATATATCAAATATTAATAAAAAAATTACATTAATAACTAATTTCACAATTTTTACCATCAATATGGTACCAAGTTTTTAAAATACTTTATAAACCCACTACATAACACGGGAGCTTATCTAATTATTATATGATCAGTTGAAAAAATTATTAGAATAGTTTTTCCAATGATACAATGGGCCCCACCCTCAAAACCTTATCAGCTTGCAAGCACAAAATTATTGACCCCTTTGTCGTTTTTTTTGGCTTTACAATTATTGAGGACCCAATATATAGGATGGATATTTATATATAATTAAAGGTTAATTTGTTTTGAAGTAAAATATTTTTAAAAAATATTTTCAATACTTATACTTATTTGAAAGATAAAAAATATATTCTAAATATAAATCATTTTAGGAGTTAATTGAAAAAACGCCCATTGATCATGAAAAATGTTTTATGTCGATGTTAAATATTTTTTAGAGAATAAAAAAAAAACTATTATGCTAAGCCTAGGAATTAGGGCCGAGGGTAAGCCAACAATGGGGGGCCGTGGCCCTCCCAAAATTTTTAAAAATATTTATTTTATATATATATTTTATCAATGACCCTTCCAAAATTTTTAAAATTTTTTATTTATTATATATTATTAATGGCCCACTCAAAACAAATTTTTTATTTAATAATTAATATAAATAAAAAAATCAAACAACCTCACAAACTTACTTAACTTTACCCTAATTTAAGTTTCTCTACACCTCTTTCTCTTTTTCTTTTTCTCTTCTCTTTTGTG
The DNA here is from genome assembly GCF_053813885.1 of Theobroma cacao. Lineage (NCBI taxonomy): Eukaryota > Viridiplantae > Streptophyta > Magnoliopsida > Malvales > Malvaceae > Theobroma > Theobroma cacao. Next base: position 36,886,305 of record NC_142642.1, read on the forward strand.
TCTTTTATTTTTATTTCTCTTTTCTTGTAACTCACTATTAAAACACACCTTATTCTTCAAAAGAGATTTATGAGCTTATGAGTTTGGACAAGGAAAGACAGAGATCACCCACCACCATTGTGTAAACTTAAAAAGAGGTAAAGTGTTCATTTACCTTCTTCTTTCTATTTATATTTTTTAACTATTATATGAAATCTTGTATTTTGTATTTAATTATTTATATTTTATTCATTATAGTTTTATGTTTTATTTTTTAAGTTTAAATATAAATAAATAAGAATATTGAATGTTGACTATATTGTTTTTTTTTTCAAGTTTGATTAAAATATGAGTAAGTTGAAAATAATTGACAATTTTTTTTTAAAAAAAGAGGTGGATCGCTCAAATGATTGTCCTACACTTGAGCCACCAAACCTTAATACTTCAACTCATGAACAAGAGCAGTACGAATCAAAACATCCAAGGCTCAATCCTGAAGAAATCGATGCTTTTCATATAGAACTTGACCTTGGATTACGACCAATGATATGAGAATTTCCTATCAATCAAAGAGATGAAATTTGTCGTACTTATCTCAAACGTGGGCCATGTCAACCCATTCTTAAGACGCATCCTCTATCATATGATGATCATCCTCGTCGTTTTCAAGCTTCTTGGTTTGAATTATATCCTTCTTGGTTAGAGTATTCTTGTGACAAAGATGCTATATTTTGTTTGCCATGCTACCTTTTTGGTAAGAACACCTTGAATCGTCCAAGTTCAAATGCATTTATTGAAAATGGTTTCAGAAGTTGGAAGAAAGTAAATAGTGGAGAACATTGTCCACTTTTGAATCATGTTGGGAAAAATCCAAGTTCCCCACATAATGTTGCTATAAAATCTTGTGAGGATTTATTGAAAAAATCCCAACATATTGATAGGCTTATCAAAAGACAAGCATCAAAAGAGATCTTGAATAATCGGCTTAGGCTCAAAGCTTCTATAGATTGTGTTAGATGGTTAACTTTTCAAGCTTGTGCATTTAGAGGTCATGATGAAAGTCTATCCTCAAAAAATAGAGAAAATTTCATTGAAATGCTGAAATTCTTAGGATCTTACAATGACAAAGTTCAGAAGCTTGTCTTGGAAAATGCTCCACGTGTTGCTAAGTACACATCCAATGATGTTCAAAAGGAGATTTTGCATATTTTGGCTAATATGGTGAGAAATTCAATTAGAGAGGAAGTGGGAAATGCTAAGTTTTGTATTATTATTGATGAAGCTCGAGATGAGTCTAAAAAAGAGCAAATGGCTATTATTTTGAGATTTGTTGATGGTGATGTTTTTGTTCAAGAACGTTTTTTTGATCTTGTACATGTTAGTGATACCAGTGCAATGACTTTGAAGAAAGAGTTAGTGTCTGTTCTTTCTCATTATAACCTTCAAGTTGAAAGTATTCGAGGTCAAGGATATGATGGTGCTAGTAACATGCGTGGTGAATGGAATGGTTTACAAGCTTTGGTACTTAACGATTATCCATACGCATATTATGTGCATTGTTATGCTCATAGATTACAATTAGCATTGGTTGCAGCATCTAGAGAAGTAGTTCATATTCATGAATTTTTTACATAGTTGACTTCTATTGTAAATATTGTTAATGCTTCTTCCAAAAGACATGACCAATTACAAGCTACTCAAGCAATTGACATTGCAAACATGGTTACTAGTAATGAACTTGAAACGAGTAGAAGAGCAAATCAAGTGGGAACTCTAGAAAGAGTTAGAGATATTCGATGGAGCTCACACTTTCATTCTATTTGTAGCTTGATGAGACTGTTTGATGCAACCTACACTGTTGTGGAAAGTATTATTGACGAAGGGGCCAATTATTCACAAAGAGGTGATGTTTCTGCTGCTAGTAAAATATTAGCATCATTTGAATTTATTTTTATATTACACTTGATGTATGAGATCATGGGAATCATTAATGTTCTTTGCCAAGCATTACAATTACGCTCTCAAGATATTTTAAATGCAATTCATCTTGTTTTTACTACAAAATCACTCCTTCAGAAGTTGAGAGATGATAGGTGGTCTAATTTACTTGAGAATGTAAAAAAATTTTGTCAAAAACATGAGATAGAATTTCTTGACATGGGTGCACAATATATCTTGGGCAGAGGTTGATCTTGTCAACCAGATGTAACTGTGGAGCATCATTATCGAGTTGATATATTCTTAGTGACGATAGATACTCAGTTACAAGAATTGAATTCGAAATTCAATGAGCCAGCTGTGGAACTTTTAACTTTAAGCACTGTTTTGGATCCCAATAACAATAACAAATCATTCAATATTGATAATATCTGCAAGTTAGCAGAAAGTTTTTATTCTCAGGATTTCACAGAATAAGAAAGGCTTATTTTGAGGTTATAATTGAGGTATTACGAGCTCGATATACCTCATCATCAAAGTTTTGAAGATATTAAGACACTTTCTGAATTGTGCCAGAAATTAGCAGAAATAGAAAAGTCAAAGAATTACCACTTGATTGATAGATTAATTCGCCTTATTTTGACTATTCTAGTTTCTACAGCAACTACAGAGAGAGCCTTTTCAGCAATAAAAATTGTGAAAACAAGACTCCGGAACAAAATGGATGATGAGTTTCTTGCAGATAATTTAATTGTTTATATTGAGAAAAATATTGTCAGTCTTTTCAGTACAGAGTCAATAATTGATGAATTTGAATTTAGAAAACATCGTCGATCACAACTTTCTTAGATAACTATTATAAGTTTTTTTTTATTTTTTTATTTACATGTTATATAAAATTATTGTCTATTATGAATATTTTGATCATTGGTTAAATTCAACATATTAGTTTTAAAAATTTTTGGTTTTTATTTTTTTCGTCTTTGGCCCCTCCAACAAAAATTGGCTAGCTCCGCCCCTGCTAGGAATAGAGGTTTGATAAATTTTAACATATAACTTAATATATTAAAAAAATTAAAAATATATTATTATTAAAATAAAAAAAAATTTAACTTAAAACATTAATATGTAAATGATTTAATACTATTAAAATTTAAAAATATTTTTTTAATGAAATCATTAAATGCAATTAAATTTTTTATAAATTGAATAAATCTTACTAATAATTATAATAAAAAATACTTCAATGATTGATGAATACACATAAGTATAGGTTTTGAATGTCTTACACAATTCCTAAATATTAATATTTTTATAATATTATGGTAAAAAGCAATAAGATAGAAATTTTTTTCAAATCAGAACTTACTTTAATCATAGATCTATGTTAAATATTTTAAAAAATATCATTATTGATTTTACCTATTTTCATGTTCATTTTTAATTTTGATCGTGAATTAGAGAAAACCAAATGACACTATTATTTTTTAATCAACTCATATTTATCATCTTTAACATCCAAATAATTCCACTAATGATGATGAAATAGTAAAAAATATTTTTCACAAAATGGACCAAACGATAAAAAATATTTTTGATAATTTATTCAAAAATTTAAAAACATTAAATTTTTTATAAAATATTTTACACTAAAAAAATTTTCTCATAACAAATTATTTTTTAATTATCAAATGTATGTTAAATATGGAATCGGGTAATTCTGCCCTCCTCGCATCAATGTTTCCTATCTAGTTCTCATTAATTTATAATTGCTTTATGTCATTTCACTCAACTATTTGTTGTCAAAAAAGTTATATACAAGTTCCATTGATTGGTCTAAAATTTGGAAAAACTCACGAATCTCTATTTAACAAAAAAGAAATATGAGAATCATACGTAAACATTCCTATATACTATAAAAGTGATGAGGATATATTAAAAATAAAAATGAGATTAAAACAAATAGAGACGAGAAAATAAAATAGGAAATTATTTGGTCAAAAAAGAAAGAAAATAGGAGAATATAAAGAAAAAAAAGAAGCCGTACACAAAGACCATAAAATCAAGAAAAAAATGTTACAAACAATTGTTACAGGAATATTGCTCGCACTTTTTTTTCTCAGCCAAATCTAATAATAGTATAATATTCCTTTCTAATGAGATTTCCTTTTATATATATTATTAATTTATAGTACAAAATGAAAATTTATATATATCTATACACATATATATGCATGCACCAATTTCTCCAAACATTTGAACTTTATCCATATTCCTATATTATTTTTATCACCTAAATTTAGGCTAAGTGGATCAATAAAAATTTTATTTCAAAAGGTGTCATATAATATAATCCTAACTTTCCACCCGACATAGATATTCATTTATGCCTCTTCTATCTTGCATTGCTTTCTTCCATGTTGCATCGCTTGTCAGGCTATTAAAAGGCAACGGAGCTCTAGGTTTTCCCACAAAGAAAAATGGTTTCACCATTTAAAGTAGTACTACTCTTCTCTGTCTCTTCTATCTTCTCTATATCACATCCTCTAACCCCCATCCGTTAGACTCCCTGACTACAGCCGGGCTCCTCCATGTTCTAGCCATTGTCAACCAATCCTGCCCCAGTTCAAAGTACAAGCTAACCTTCCAATATGTACGCTTAGAAGAGCCAGACAAACCAGTCATGCATTCATGGCTGTCAAAGCCCACCTCACCGAGCTTTTTTCATTGCTTTGCTCAACAAAGTCATAAAATTGTAGTAGACTTGTCAAAACATTCCATTATTTCAGATGAAGTCTACAAGGCTCTGGCTACCCTTTCCTAACCAACGAGGAACAAGCAGCTGCGGTTGGCTTGGCAGTTAAACATGAACTGTTTTTAGCATCACTTAAAAAGAGAGAGGCCTTAATGCCTCCGAAGTTGTTTGCTCCACTCAAACCATTGGGTGGTTTGGGGAAGAGAAGACCAAAAGAGAGCTGATAATCCATTGTTACTATTTGGATGGGTCGGTTAAATATGTACTTGAGGCCGATAGAAGGAATATCGATAGCTGTTGACCTCGAAGAGATGAAAATTTCTCAATACACTGACAGATTTGTGGTTCCAATGCCAAAAGCAGAGGGAACTGAGTATCGAGCTTCCATGGTGACACCACCTTTCGGTCCACGTCTCAATGGTGCTCCCGCGTCACAACCAGGCAAAACAGGGTTGAAGATTGATGGAAATACTGTCAGGTCAGTCTTCTTTATAGTTTCTTGCTTTTACAAATGATGATTTCGGGAGAGTTGCAGTGCAAATTAATATTGGTTAGAAAAGTTGCTACATACAAATTTACATGTATTTTCTCAATGTCTTTTTTAATGTCTTTTCTTATGCGATCTTTACTCTTCACCACTGTTCTTTTTTCAATTTTTTGTCTTTGTAAATAAGATATTGTGATATGACGTAAATAATCAGTCTTGTAATCAAGTTTTCTGGTTCTTTTTTGTCAAATGTATATATACAGACTCGTAGCCATCCTTGATAAAATAACACACAGCTTATTCCATTTCTCAATTGCTTACAAATATTATATATTCAAAAAGTAATCACTTGTGTTAGTTAATGATATTGATTTTTTTTAGAATAATTGAAGAATAACCTTTTCATTTGGCTTTATGTTAAGAAATTATTCTCTCAGAACAACAAAATATTAACAAAATAATTAATCTACAAGTATAACAACGTGATAACAGAACCATTTTATGACTTTTAACTGTTGTCTTGTAAGTGTAGGCTAAAGAATAATTCTTCTTTTGTTTGTTCAATTGGACGCAATGCTCTATTTATTTTCATTCTGTTGTCCAAAGACGTACTAAATTATTATAATTTTTTTTCCTGACCAATTTATATTATTCGGAGTCGGAATTCTTTTCAATCCTCGGGATAAGTAAATCAAATGCAACAATTTAATTCAGATGGGCGAATTGGAGGTTCCACCTAGGATTTGATGTTCGAGCTGGTGCAGTAATCTTTCTAGCATCCATCTACGATTCTGAGAAGAGAAAATATCGTCAAGTAATGTATAGAGGATTCATATCCGAGCTCTTCATTCCATACCAGGACACAACCGAGGAATGGTACCAATTAACATATTTCGACTGTGGCGAGTTCGGCTGCGGTCTCCTAGCAGTTTCATTGGAGCCCCTCAACGACTGTCCGGCCAATGCAGTTTTCTTTGATGGTTACTATGCTGGCCAAGATGTCAAGCCTGTCAAAGTGGAAGATGCAATGTGCATATTTGAAAGACATCCCGGGGACATAACGTGGAGACATACAGAGGCAGAGATTCCAAATGTAGAGGTAAATTATTCTTATTCAAAACAATGGATTTCAAGCTTGGAAATCAAGCAACCAAGATCATTAGCTTTGCTGTTGTGCTGAAATTGAAAGATCTCTAACCTGAAGCTTATTTCTGGGTCATTCAGGGATGAATTTGGTCAATTGTTCAGACCCAATGGCATTTTGTTCTCAGCGTGTTGGTGCTTTATCTCTCTGGTTTGATAATTCACGATGTTTTAAATTTTCATTTTTCTGCTTTGCTTTGTTGGTGGTAGTTTTGCCAGCTTTTTTGTTGCTTAAGCCATCTCTTTTTGTTGCTTTGTCGTTTCCTGCTTGCATCGGAAAGTAAACTGCTTGTAATCCCACTGCTTTATGCAGTTTATTAATGTAATGAAATCTTTTTAATTGACCGAGAAAAAAAAACTTATGATTTGATTTAAAATAGCGGTTTTAATTTAAATAATAAATTGTGGTGTTTGCAGATAAGAGAAGTGAGACCAGAAGTTAGCCTTGTGGTGAGAATGTTCACAACTGTTGGCAATTATGATTATGTCTTTGATTGGGAATTCAAGCCAAGTGGATCCATCAAACTTGGGGTATAATATAAATTAAAAATCTTCTTCCTAATATAGTTTTGACTCTGTTTTGAGCACATACTTAACAATGTAAACATTTTACTTGTCTATAACTCTTGTAGATAAATTCTGTTTATCTCTTTTTACCTGTTATCGATGATCTAATAATTACTTAATTTCTTAAAGTTTCCATTGTTTCTCCTCCACAGGTTGGACTAACAGGAGTGCTAGAAGTGAAGGCTGTACCATACACCCACACAGACCAAATAAAAGAGCAAGTCTATGGTACACTCGTATCCGACAATACCATTGGTGTACACCACGATCACTTCATAACATTATCTTGATCTTGATATTGATGGCGAAGCCAATTCTCTTTTGAAGACTAATTTGGTCACCAAACGAGTTACAGACAAGAGCATATTCCAAGAAAAAGTTATTGGACAGTTGAACATGAAACAGCTAAGACCGAAGCTGATGCAAGGATCGAACTTGGCTTGAATCCAGTAGAGCTGGTGGTGGTGAATCCAAACAAGAGAACTGTCGTAACGAGTGGGTTCGGGAACCCGTCCGCTAGACGTCGGGCGAAAATTAAAATCATGTGTGGGAGTCGCCACCAATCTTTTTTATCTAAGGTGTGATTGGTCACCTACTAACCCGATTCTTAATTGACGAAGTCCTAAATTAATTTTAGGTTCGTCGAAAGAACGAGATCCGGTCCGAGTTTTTTAGAGATGGGTTCGGGAGTGCGGTTACGCACGGAGAAGGGTTAGCACCTCCGTGACGCTCGTTCTACGAACGGTACCATTTAATCTTTAGTTATCTTAATATAGCCTTTTCTTAGTTTAATCCCTATTTTATTAATTAAATTTTTATTGAATTGTCAGACTGAGTTTCTCACTTGGTTTTACGTATGCATATGATGCAAGCGTAGAATGATGTCATGATTTGTTTATTTTAAATGATGGAGTCGGTAATCTTTTATTGAAAAATTATTCGAAGACCATCCCAACGCTTTGGTGAAGTCTCGAAATTCTCCTCACCTAGAGATATCCCCGGAAGAACTCGTCTCTACAAGCTCCTCGAGGAAATCCCATCATCGGGATTCCCGCACCATTTGCAGGATAAAGATAGCATGCTATGACAGGATGAAATGATGAAATCTATATGACCGTGTTTATTAATTAGTTGGTTGATAATAATAATAACATGCTTAATAATTTCAGGTAATTTATTGACTTATGTTTATTATTATATACCATTATTTTATATATATTATTTTAAACAACAATTACTCGGATTAATGGGTATAGGAGTATAGAATTCGGATTTATCTCGACGCTTCGGTGAAAATTTGTTTCGAACTCCGCACTTAAGTGACCCACCCGAAAGAGACAACTCTTTGCCCCTTTTAGGTGGTAATACTCAAATAATTGTTCCATTTATATTATTTGTTATTATTAATATATTAGTATTCCAGGTTATTATTATTATTATTTTATTTTTATTTTTTTTATTTTTTTATTATTTGCAAGCCTTTAAGTATATTTATAATATAAATATTTTTTATTCACTTGTTATTGTTATTATTTATATTTTTTTTAATTTTTATTTTTATTATTATTATGAAATTTTTTATTTACTTATTTTATATATATGTTCTTCTAAGCCATGCATTTTTACCATAATTTTTTATTACTATCATTATTTTTTATTTTATTTTTTTGATTTTTTAATATTAAATATAAGTGTCCATATTATATAAATATTTCTTTCCTAAAAAATAAATGCATTTTAATTAAAATGGGCTAGACCCAACACTAACAAACCCAAGCAAAAAAGAAAAGGGTTATACCTTGTTGGGCTGCGATTGGCCCAATTCGGTGGCCCGCAAGAGCCAAATTCTGTTACGCCCGGCCTGCCTCTTGAGATCCACAAAGCGGCTTTCAAAACGCACCGTTTGGTGCCTGTGGGGGTGCTCAAAACGACGTCGTTTGGGCTTGGACCTTCCGTCTTCAGCTACCCCACTGAAACGGCACCATTTTGCTCTTTTTCCTTTGGGTATAAAAACCCCTTTTTAGCTTTTTTTTATCCATTTTCCAATTTCTTTTTCTCTCTCTAGCCACACCCTCTCCCTTCTCTCTAAAAGATTTTCTTTCTTCTCTTCGCCGGCGCCGGCGTCCTCCCCTCTCTTCTCGTCGGCCTCTCTCTCTCTTTCCCTCTCTTCTCTGGCCTCTTCTCTTCTCTCTCCCCTAGCAGATCTCTCTCCTTCTATCGATCGATCCCTCTCTTTCGTCGGCCTCTCTCTCTCTTCTCTCTACTCGCCGGCCGACCCCTCTCTTTCCCTCTCTTCGGCTTCCTCTTCCCTTCTCTCTCAGATCTAACCCCCTCTTCTTTTTTGCTTTTTGTTTTGTTTTTTTTTTCTTTTTGTTTTTCTGTGGCTAGGCTCTTCTGCTGGTAGATCTAGGATTTTTTGTTTTTGTTTTTGTTCCCCCCCTTTTTGTGTTTGTGTTCCAAGTGGTTTTTAAGGAGCCGGGTTGTCCAAAAATTTGGATAACCCAGTGATGGGGTTCTGGCACCCCCTGGAGTTGGTGGCCAGAACCCCCATCACGCGTAGTGGGTGGGGGAAGGGATGGCGAAGGGTACGCCCAGCCATCCTTTTTTTTTTATTTATATATTTTTTTTATTTATTTTATTTGGTTTTATTATAATTTAAATTTTTCGTTTTAGGTGTCTACAGTTGCCCCTCTTTGTACATTCTTGAGAATCAAGGATAGTGCAAAGACGTAGACACCACATTTGGCTTATCTCGAAGCCAGTTGATTTAATCAAATCGATCTAGACTCGACTTATCTCCAAATAAGTTCGATTTAAATAAAAATAAAATTTCTAGACTAGATCTGGGCTCGACCCATATTAGAACAAATTCAATTAAAATTCTTAGACTTAATCTTGGCTCGACCTATCTCACAACAGGTTCGATTTGAACAAAATTAAAATTCCTAGACTTAATCTAGGCTCGACCTATCTCACAACAGGTTCGATTTAAACAAAATTAAAATTCCTAGACTTAATCTAGGCTCGACCTATCTCACAACAGGTTCGATTTAAACAAAATTAAAATTCCTAAACTTAATCTAGGCTCGACCTATCTTACAACAGGTTCGATTTAAACAAAATTGAAATTCCTAAACTTAATCTAAGCTCGACCTATCTCACAACAAGTTCGATCTAAACATTGAAATTCCTAGACTTAATCTAGGCTCGACCTATCTCACAACAGGTTCGATTTAAAAATTGAAATTCCTAAACTTAATTTAGGCTCGACCTATCTCACAACAGGTTCGATCTAAAAATTGAAATTCCTAGACTTAATCTAGGCTCGACCTATCTCACAAAAGGTTCGATTTAAAAATTGAAATTCCTAAACTTAATTTAGGCTCGACCTATCTCACAACAGGTTCGATCTAAAAATTGAAATTCCTAGACTTAATCTAGGCTCGACCTATCTCATAACAGGTTCGATCTAAAAATTGAAATTCCTAGACTTAATCTAGGCTCGACCTATCTCACCACAGATTCGATTTAAATTCTTTAATGCTAACTTAATTGGATTAACATAAAATGGAAAAAACTCAAATCTTTCCATCAAAGTTTTACAATCTCAACCCTTTAGGTCGAGTGACTTTCTACCTTCGACGCTTGGGACATGAATTAATTTTGATTCTTGTCGAGTGCGTGGCTAAGCATGTATGCATGATTGACATGATTGAATGCTTTTCATGTTTACGATTCATTAAGGTTCCAAGACCTTCCTTTTGCTTCATCCGATTTTTCACTGCAACTTTCGATCTTCTTTGCCTGTTTTCTTTCCTCCTGTAGAATTCAGGTAACTCCAAATTTTCCCTTAAGTACCCTCTCTTTTGACATCTGACTTTGCCTTTGGTTCAAGGCTCTACCATTCCTTTTTTCATCCTTAAGTCTTTTGCTAAACAATGAGTGTAATTTCTTGCTTAATTAGTTTATTCATTTTACCAATTATCATTCATGTCTATGACAATCACTATGTGAATCATGGGATGGTAAATAACAAAAGGGCTAAAATAAAGAGGCGAAGGAGAATTTCATATATAAGAAATCAAATAATTCAAGGCAAAAAGAATTTACAGGACAAACATTAGATCTTTAAATAATGAACACTCGACCACTAAGAGAAAACAATCTGATATTCGACTTCAAGAATTGTCATTGATTGATGCTTTGAGCAAATCTGTAGGTTGCAGATTCCCTAGCTTCCCCTATTTTGTGAAATTGTGGAGCTCCATTCATGGTGTATTTCTACCTCAATCCTTAGGCTGACATCCCTAAATTCCATTCTATCCTCCTATTTTTTGGCCTCAAGCCGCCCTTTTTCGGGTTTTCGGCATGAGCCTCCTCCCTTATGTACGAGCTGCCCTTTTCGGGTTTTCAGCACAAACCCTTTCCGTTTTTTTTTTTTAAGCATAGTACTTCTTCACCGCATCCGCATTTATTAGATTAGGCAGATCTCCCCCATCCATGTCAGCCAAAATCAAAGCTCCTCCTGGAAAAGCCTTCTTTACCACGTATGGCCCTTCCCAATTCGGCATCCATTTTCCCCGAAAATCAGTTTGATTAGGGAGTATTCTCTTGAGAACCAACTCTCCTTCTCGGAACTGCCTGGGATGAACTTTTTTCTCGTATGCTTGCATCATCCTTCGTTGGTACATCTGACCATGACAAAGAGACGCCAGCCTTTTCTCCTCAATCAGATTCAACTGTTCGTAGCTGGAGCGGACCCACTCAGCATCTTCCAATTATGTCTCCATCAACACCCTCAATGATGAGATTTCTACTTCAACAGGTAGAACTGCTTCTGCACCGTATACTAATGAGTACGGAGTTGCCCCGGTGGAGGTACGCACAGAAGTTCGATATGCATGTAGGGCAAACGGAAGTTTCTCATGCCAATCTTTATAAACTTCAGTCATCTTTTCGACAATCTTTTTGATGTTTTTGTTGGCTGTCTCTATCGCTCCGTTCATCTTCAGACGGTAAGTTGTCGAGTTATGATGCTTGATCTTGAATTTAGTGCACACCTCCTTCACCATCGCACCATTCAAATTACTTGCATTATCAGTAATGATCCTTTCCGGCAGCCCATACCGACATATAATCTCCTTTTGGATGAACCTGCACACCACCTTTTGTGTCACATTGGCATAGGAAGCTGCTTCTACCCATTTCGTGAAATAATCAATGGCCACCAATATGAATCGATGTCCATTAGAGGCTTTTGGCGTAATAAGTCCAATCACGTCCATTCCCCACATTGAAAATGGCCAAGGTGCCGAGAAAACGTGCAATGGGGCTGGTGGAGCATGGATTCTATCAGCGTATACTTGACACTTGTGGCATTTTCGAGCAAAGTTTATGCAGTCTGATTCCAATGTCAACCAATAGTAACCAGCTCTCATAATTTGTCTAGCCAACATATGTCCATTAGCATGAGCTCCACAAGTTCCTTCGTGGACTTCTTTCATTATTTTGTTGGCTTCCGCAATATCTACACATCTCAAGAGTACTTGATCTCGACTCGTTTTGTAGAGCACTTCTCTGCTAAGGAAGAAACTCATTGCTAATATTCGAAGAGTTCGCTTGTCATTATCCGTGACATTCTCAGGATATGTTTGGTGCTTGATGTATTGCATGATATCATGATACCACGGCTTACCATCAACCTCTTCTTCAACATTCAAGCAGTGTGCGGAGACTTCACGGACTTCTAAATCAAAAGGGAGTACATCGGTCGCCTCTTTTATTTTAAACATCGCTGCGAGGGTGGCCAAAGCATCAGCAATCTGATTATCTTCTCGAGGCAAATGGTTGAAGCTGATTTCTTTGAACTGTTTGCTTAATTCTGTAACCAACTTTTTATATGGAACTAGTTTAAGATCTCTAGTTTCCCATTCACCTTTCATTTGACATATCACTAAAGTCGAATCTCCGTAAACATCTATCACGTCAACCTTCATCTCAATTGCTGCTTGTAATCCCATTACCAACGTCTCATACTCCGCCATATTGTTAGTACAATTGAAATTCAATCTCGCCGTGGCTGGATAGTACTTTCTATTTGGAGAAATCAACACTGCCCCAATTTCGTGCCCCAAAGCATTGGATGCTCCATCAAAATACACCTTCCATAGATTAAGTTCATTGGGACCAACCTCTTCTACATGCAAGACGGCCATCAAATCTTCATCTGAAAAATCGAAACTTACAGATTCATAATCTTCATTAGCTCGATCTGCAAGGAAATCAGCGACGGCGCTCCCTTTGATTGATTTTTGGGACACATACATAATGTCATACTCAGACAATAGCACTTGCCATCGAGCTATTCTTCCGGACAGGCAGGATTTTTCAAAAATATACTTGATGGGATCTAATTTCGCCACCAACCATGTTGTGTGATACAACATATATTGTCGGAGCCTCTGGGCGGTCCACGTTAGCGCACAACACATCTTTTCGAGCGCAGAATATTTGGACTCATACTCCATGAATTTCTTGCTCAAGTAATATACGGCTCGTTCTTTCTTCCCAGTTTCATCATGTTGTCCCAATACACATCCCATAAAATTCTTGTTTACAGTCAAATACAAAATAAGAGGTTTTTCGACCGTCGGTGGCACCAACACCGGTGGATTTGTGAGATATTCTTTGATTTTATCAAAGGCTATTTGACATTCTTCATTCCACTCTCCTAGGTCTCGTTTCTGAAGCAGCTTGAAGATTGGATCACATTTGCAGGTGAGTTGGGATATAAATCGAGCAATGTAATTCAACCTCCCTAAAAATTCTCTTACTTCTTTTTGCGTTTTGGGAGGTGGTAGCTCTTGAATAGCTCGTATTTTATCCGAGTCCACTTCAATTCCTTTTTCACTTACTATAAACCCCAACAATTTCCCAGAAGTTACACCGAAAGTGCATTTTGCAGGATTCAACTTGAGCTGAAACTTTCGCAATCTCTCGAACAGTTTCTTGAGATTGACAGTATGATCCTTTTCTGTATGAGTTTTTGTAATCATGTCATCCACATATACCTCTATCTCTTTATGCATCATATCGTGGAACAAAGCTACCATTGCCCTTTGGTAGGTGGTGCCTGCATTCTTCAATCCAAATGGCATTACTTTGTAACAAAACGTTCCCCACATGGTCACGAACGTTGTTTTTTCCATATCTTCGGGTGCCATCTTAATCTGATTGTAAACAGAAAAGCCATCCATGAATGAGAACAAAGCATGTTTTGCTGTGTTGTCCACAAGAGTATCAATATGTGGCAAAGGGAAGCTATCCTTCGGACTCGCTCTGTTCAAATCCCTATAATCGACGCACATTCGAACTTTTCCATCCTTTTTAGGAACTGGAACTATATTAGCCACCCATTCAGGGTACTTAGCCACCTCTAAAATTCCAGCATCGAATTACTTTTTTACTTCCTCTTTAATCTTCAGCAACATTTCTGGCTTCATCCTTCTCAACTTCTGTTTAATAGGCTTGCAATCTGGTCCCATAGGTAACCTGTGGACAACAATGTTAGTATTAAGACTTGGCATGTCCTGATATGACCACGCAAACACGTCCACATATTCACGGAGCAGTTCTTCTAGCTTCTGCCGTTCATCAGATGACAGCGAGGTGCCAATCTTAACCTCTTTCTTCTCTTCCCCATTTCCGAGGTTAATCATTTCTGTGAGTTCTTGATGAGGTAAAATCTCTTTTTCCTCCTGTTCCAACATTCTGGACAAATCAGGGGGTAAGCTATAGTCATCTACTTCCTCTTCATTTTTCAATTCATCAATGTTCGGAATCATCTCAAAATCGGTATTCAAATCGTTGTCTAGATTGTCTTCGTGTTCATTATTTAAAGACCTGCAAACAGGTAAAGTTGGACGCGTGTATGGGCAAGTATTTATTGGCTAAAAGAATAGATGAAAGGAAATATGCAAAAAGATTGATGAATTATGAAACACATTATGCACTGTCATTTATTTAAATGATGAAAGTAACAGAAAACCCTACTTAAACAAGAGATTACTCTTAACACCCTTGGGCATAGGCATTTAGATAAAATTGTTCATTACATTTCGGAAGACTTAAAGATAATGGGCAGTTTCGTGGCTGTCCAATTGCTTAGCTCCTTTCCTGACAGTACTGGATACACCACAGGGATCTTCTCATTAGGTTCTTCATTTATGATCATATGGATTGATAGCTCATCAAATATCCGTAGAACCTGATTGATCTTTGGTGATGCTACGGGATGAATGAAACCTGCAGAGCGAAAAGTCTCATATAGGTGTGGGATTGTCCGTTCCCCGAATTCTTCTTCTTTTCCCTCAAGTTGAGCCATCCTTTTAATCTTCTTTTGAGCTGTCAGTTTCCTTCTCTCTTCTTTGGTAGGCTTGTACCCCAAACCAAACCTTTCTTCAAACTTCATTGGAGTCAGAGGACGGTTAATTCCTTATAAATTCTTTCATAATCCCAAACCGGCACGGCATCCTTTACCCACAATCTGCTTAACTCCCATTTTAATGGCTACTGACAAACGAGGGGTCGGTATCACTTTGCTTTCCCCCACATAAGTAGCATTAACAAATTCGAAAGATTTGAAAGAGCATTCTAGGACTTCTTCTGTTGCTTCTACATAGGGAGCAGATGATGGTTGAATAGCCAGTATGTCTTTCTCTGTACATACACTTATCAGTTGGCCTTCAGCTATGAATTTAACTTTTTGATGAAGGGAAGATGGTATGGCTCCAGCCATATGAATCCATGGACGCCCTAACAAGCAATTGTATGACGGGGCAATGTCCATGACTTGAAATTGGACCTCAAAAATGCAAGGGCCAATTTTTATCGGTAGTTCAATGTCCCCTACCACCTCCCTTGTGGTCCCGTCGAAAGCCCTTACAACCATGCGGCTGGTTCTCATATACGACACATCTACTGGTAACTTGGTTAAAGTAGAGCGAGGCATGACATTTAAAGCTGAACCATTATCGACCAAGACCCTAGGTACGGCATGGTCCTTGCATTTGATGGTAATGTGCAGCGCTTTGTTACTTCCTCGACCACCCGATGGTATTTCTTCATCATTAAAGGCAATGAAGTTCCCCACTGTAATGTTCCCCACGATGTGGTCTAACTTTTCCACTGATATATCTTGTGCCACATAAGCTTGGTTCAAGACTTTGAGCAGTGCGTTCCTGTGCGCTTTCGAATTCAATAGTAAGGACAACAACGAGATGCGAGCGGGCATCTTGGTTAATTGTTCTACCACGCTGTATTCACTGTGTTTGATAAACTTGAGAAATTCACCCGCTTCTTTCTCGGTAACAGGATTTTTGACCTTATTGTTCGGAGCCACTACAGATTCGTCAACTTGGTCTTTGGAAAAGGTATCTGCTTTCTTTAGGCCTCCCTCTCCCTATGCTGGATTCCCTTTTCCAACTCTTTCCGCTATCTCAGGGGAATAACATCGCCCACTTCGCGTTATACCCCCCACACTAGTTAGATCTTCAAGAGATGCTTGGGGGGAGGATGAAGCTGTGCCCAAAATATTACACTCATAATTCCATGGGACAGCCTTATCACTCTTGTAAGGGAATGGGCTGGGGACTTCGATGGTAATACCACTTCTGATCATAGTTGGGAATGTATCATTCATCGGGCTTCTGTTTTCTTCGTAGAAGATGGTGAGAGGTTTAGGTTTGTTCCCCTTGAATGAACTTGATGCCACTTCAGTTGGGGTGTCTCCATTTATAGTTCCGACCAAATTCTCTTCAACTTCTTCATAAAACTCAATTACCGATGAATCCATCAATTCTTGCAACTTACGACGAAAGCTATCACAATTTTGAATGGAATGCCCAATTGCCCCCATATGAAATTTGCAAGAATAAGCGAGATCATGCCCCAATTCCTCTGTGTCGATGGGTTCTGGAGTGATGGCATTTATCTTGGACAACGCCTCAAACACTTTATCCATTGGCGTTTGAATCTCATCAATACCCTTTTTCACCCTTCGAATCATCCCTTCATGTATGGCATTTACAGTTGATCTTCCATGATTAGGTAACGGGTTCCCATCAACACTCGAATTGTCTTTTTTGGCAAAGTTTAAAAGTCCCGCCTTAATGAGGGCTTGAACTTTATGTTTTAAAGTAGTACAATTCTCGGTGGAGTGCCCTTGAATTCCAAAATGGTAATCACAATGCGCATTCGGGTCATACCATTTTGGGAAAGGTGGTCGGAGTGGTTCTAAAGGGGTTCGAGCAAGGAGTCGATTTTCTATGAGTTGTGGCAGCAATGTAGTGTAAGGGACTGAAATAGGATCAAACTTTGGTCTTTCTAGGGTAGTTTTAGGTCCTCTTTGACCATGACCAGGATTATTGGTTGAAGCTAACAATTTTTGTGGTGGAGTTTGTGGAAGAGCATTGGTTTGAAATGTTGGTTGCGGGACAAGTTGGTACACATATGGATTTTGTGCGATGTTGCCTATGTTCGGATAGAAGGGTTGGTATGGAGGGTACGGGTAATTTGGGTTAAAGTTGTGGGCTTGTTGGCTGTCGTGAGTGACTGCTTGCACATCCCCTTCTTTCTTCTTGGGCGTACTCCCTTTCTTTGAGCTTGCAGCTTCATGCCCTGCAATTTTTCCACTTTTGATAGCTCATTCTATTATTTCTCCCGATAAGACCAAATCTGTAAAGTTTTTCGTGGCATTGCCGATCAAGCGCTCGTAGAATAGAGCTCGGAGTGTATTTATGGACAAAACAGTCATCTCCTTATCAGTGAGAGGTGGCTGAACTTACGCTGCTGTATCTCTCCACCTTTGGGCATATTCCTTGAAGTTCTCGCTTTGCTTCTTTTCCATGGTTTGCAATGACAATCGATCAGGGGCTAATTCAGCCACATGCTTGTATTGAGCTATGAAGGCTCTTGCTAAGTCTTTCCAAGTCTTAATACGGTTTCGATTTAGCTGTACGTACCACCGAGCAGCTGACCCAGTCAAGCTGTCTTGGAAAAAATGGATCAGTAACTTATCATCGTGAGACTGTGCAGCCATCTTCCGACAATACATGGTAATATGTGTCATGGGACATTTTGTTCCGTCATATTTTTCAAATTCCGGAACCTTGAACTTGGCAGGGATCAATACATCCGGCACTAAGCATAGCTCGGTTGCGTCCATGGTACCAAACCTATCAACTCTTTCGATAGCACGAAGACGTTCTTCCAACAGATCATACTTTTTCTAGTCTTTTTCATTTTCTCATGTTTGTGACGAGTCATTTCTTAGTTTTTCTTGCTCTTTTAGATCGTCTAAATCTGGGACATTTTTTGGTTCAACAAGATTTATCTCAGGATATGGCCCAAATTGCCCATGAGTCGGTTGATGGCATAGCGGGGGTGGTGCATTGTAATAGATGGATGGCATCACTTGAGGGTGGACCCTTTTAGAGGTTTGGGCATGTGGTGGAGTGAACCTTGGGGGATAGGATGGATCATCCCTTTGGTTTCCACTGTCTTGTGCTGGTGGGTTTTCTGACGGAGCTGGCTCTTCGATCGCTCTTTTTCCTTTACTGAGACTCATCATCAATTCCATCATCTTTGCTAACTGTTCTCTCATTTCTTCCTGAGCTCTTTCCATTCTGTCCATTCACTCTCTTTGTTCTTCTTCCATGATCCTTGCTCGTTGACGCGTATTATGAACACGTTGGTCACTTGGCTTAGATGGTCGAGCTATTTTGGAACCTTATTATTGATCATAAACATGAATTAGATGCGTATTTGATGCATGAATGAACCCATTATCTTTATTTTTAGATGCAAATACTCATTGTCATGAAATGATGATTTATGCATGTATGAATGATTATGTACTAAAAGTATTCGTCACATGACACCCAACAACAAAGTCATCCATTGCATAAGATATTTGTCTTTGATTACAACTCAGAAGCCATCTAGAAATATTCGCCAATCTTATTATAATGGCTATACACCTCATCTAAATGCTTGATCAACTGTTGCTCTTGTTTTCCAACTGGAAAGATCTGGCCTCTTTATATGTCCGTCTTCCAAGCCATGCTCCTCGCCTTGTAAGCCACCTCCCTCATTTGCCAAACCAAGTAATCCATCTGGTCGTATTTCTCTGTATAAGCTTGTCTGTAAGATTCACCCCATTCTTGAATTTTGGTGCTCTATTGCTTGAGGCGTTCATATTTCTGTTGATAAGTCGTCATGACCCCTTCGAGCTCTTCATACTCCTGTCTTAGTAATTGGATGGACTCTTGTTGGAATCGCACTTGTCTTCTTAGCCCATCATTGTGCGTTTGAAGTTCATTACCTCGATTTTCTCTCACCTGTATTTCCCTTTGAAGTTCACTGGTTGTGGCAGAAAACTTATCATTCAGGCTCTCATACTTCTCTTTTCATTTTCTCACACTCTTTTTGGAGGTCTTCATACCGTTGCTTCCAACTAGCATTTTCAGCTTCGGACTTCTTTCGAGCCAACTCACTTTCGAGCAAAGCGTCTCGTGGTTCTGGATCAACTGGGCCACGTAGTGCATCTTCTTTCGGATATACCACATCCTTAACTCGTTGGTCATGCCACATCTGATATCCGGTAGTCACTTCGTCGGTGTACCTCCCTTGATCCACTCGGCTGGTTTTCTTCCAAGCTTGCGCAATCTCTTCAATCCTTTTTAGACAACTCGGCTCTCCATAAGCAAACTCCAAAGTATTAAGTCGGTGTGTCATCGGCACAAATTGCTCTGACCCAAATTGTCTTCTCACCATAATTGGGGCGTAACTGATGGCTCCCCATGGCCCCATTAACGGTACCCAAGGTTCATTTCCACATTTGTACAAGACAGGGTGATGCGGCATCCACGGGGCTCTCCATGTTACTTCCACACTCATGAGTTCCCGAAGTCTAGAGATCCATTGTTCCTTAGTCCTATTTTCTGGCCATTCACTCTCACAAATTTCTCTGATATGGGCGATTTGCGGATGAAATGGCTTTCTGAACTTATCGACCTTGCATTCAAAGTGGCTCACTATCCAGATGGAAAGAAGCTGTGCACATCCCACAAATCGTCCCTCACATTTTCTTTGACAGTAATTCAGTGATCTGAGAGTTTCCGCTAGAATAGAGGGCGAATGATTGGCCTTGTTGATGACTTGCTCGAAGAAGTCTATAATTCCGACTTCTATATGTCCCAAAACTTTGGGAAAGATCACTAGCCCATAAATTCCCAAGGCCATCACAAGCTGTCCTTGCTCGGTGTCCCGATGCTTCATGATATAGCTACGTAGAAAACTCCATGGGATACATTCATTGTCCCCTTTTTTCCTTAGATTCTGATCAACTTCCACCGGGGTAATACCCATCATCTTGGCTAACTTTCGCCTGTGTCCGGTCTTTTGTCCTCTCCAATATATCTTGTCCGGATTATCGAGATCGATTTGTAGGAGAGCCGAGTACTCTTCGATTGTGGGGGACCATATCCACCTTATTGAACACGAAGCATCTATACGACGGATCCCAAAATTGCACAATGGCCTTCAACAACTGTTCATCTATCTGGACCTTGAGGAGTCGAGCTATGTGGCCATATTTCCTATCAAAATTTGCCCGAGTGGTAGCCCCCCACTTATCCCATATGTTGAGCAAATCGGTGAAGTCGTTCTGTTTGAGATCAAGGTGGACCCTATCAGGTAGTGATGAGAAGTGATCCTTTGACAAGCAATCTCCTTCACTTTGTTGGGCACTCGCCATATGCTGAATCACTTGATAAATTTCATCGTAACTTGAGGATGGCCATGATGACTCCATGTATGCAACTGGATCTACTCTGTTAATGGTTGTCAGGCGACAAATACTTTTCCTATTATGATGCAAATATGTATATGACAAAAAATTCAAGTTAGCACTATAAACAAAAATTCCAAAAGATGAATGAAAGTAATTAATAACCTGATACCTTTATTATTTGCGGAGAAGAATTTAGAACAAGGGGATTATGAAAATTCCTTCATGTGTACTTAGTCAAAAGGTATATTCTCACGGGTGAAGCTCTACCTAAGCAAAGGCGACTCTCGGTATTCTACATGCTGAGTTTGGGTTGAAAATGGAGCTAAAAGTTCTCAAATCGCTCATCACTGTCGTCCACACGGACTAGTAAGGCACCCCGGTCCTCACCCATTACAGGCTTCAAACGGACTAGGTTCGATTTGAGTAGGAGTCTTCACTAGCCCGTGCGGAGGTTATCACCTCACGAGAGCGTAGCTACTTAACTCCCTCCTAATTAAGGATAAAGCCCGGGTGGAAGGCTTATGCATGAATGCAAGATGTGTAGTGTGTGAGAAGGAATATACTGATCTCGGACCAACAATTTCACGCTCCCCTTATCTTAAATCTCCCGCAATTATTAAAAATAGTGAAGTAATAATAGCTAAATAAATGAATGCATTAAACAAAAATATGCAAAATTGATCTTAGAGAAAACAACAAATTATTCAAGGCTAAAGATAACTTATGATTAATTAATGGCTTGACTCTCGAGGTCCCCAGTGGAGTCGCCATCTGTCGTAACGTGCAGGTTCGGGAACCCGTCAGCCAGACGTCTGGCGAAAATTAAAATCATGTGTGGGAGTCGCCACCAATTTTTTTTATCTAAGGTGTGATTGGTCACCTACTAACCCGATTCTTAATCGACGAAGTCCTAAATTAATTTTCGGTCCGTCGAAAGAACGAGATCTGGTCCACGTTTTTTAGAGATGGGTTCGGGAGTGCGGTTACGCACGGAGAAGGGTTAGCACCTCCGTGACGCCCGTTCTACGAACGTTACCATTTAATCTTTAGTTATCTTAATATAGCCTTTTCTTAGTTTAATCCCTATTTTATTAATTAAATTTTTATTGAATTGTCAGACTGAGTTTCTCACTTGGTTTTACGTATGCATATGATGCAAGCGTAGAATGATGTCATGACTTGTTTATTTTAAATGATGGAGTCGGTTATCTTTTATTGGAAAATTATTCGAAGACCATCCCAACGCTTTGGTGAAGTCTCGAAATTCTCCTCACCTAGAGATATCCCCGGAAGAACTCGTCTCTACAAGCTCCTCGAGGAAATCCCATCATCGGGATTCCCGCACCATTTGCAGGATAAAGATAGCATGCTATGACAGGATGAAATGATGAAATCTATATGACCGTGTTTATTAATTAGTTGGTTGATAATAATAATAACATGCTTAATAATTTCAGGTAATTTATTGACTTATGTTTATTATTATTTTTTATTATTATATACCATTATTTTATATATATTATTTTAAACAACAATTACTCGGATTAATAGGTATAGGAGTATAGAATTCGGATTTATCCCGACGCTTCGGTGAAAATCCGTTTCGAACTCCGCACTTAAGTGACCCACCCGAAAGAGACAACTCTTTGCCCCTTTTAGGTGGTAATATTCAAATAATTGTTCCATTTATATTATTTGTTATTATTAATATATTAGTATTCCGGGTTATTATTATTATTATTTTTTTATTATTTTTTTTATTTTTTTATTATTTGCAAGCCTCTAAGTATATTTATAATATAAATATTTTTTATTCACTTGTTATTGTTATTATTTATATATATTTTAATTTTTATTATTATTATGAATTTTTTTATTTACTTATTTTATATATGTTCTTCTAAGCCATGCATTTTTACCATAATTTTTTATTACTATTATTATTTTTTTTATTTTTTAATATTAAATATAAGTGTCCATATTATATAAATATTTCTTTCCTAAAAAATAAATGCATTTTAATTAAAATGGGCTAGACCCAACACTAACAAACCCAAGCAAAAAAGAAAAGGGTTATACCTTGTTGGGCTGCGATTGGCCCAATTCGGTGGCCCGCAGGAGCCCAAGTCTGTTACGCCCGGCCTGCCTCCTGAGATCCACAAAGCGACGTTCAAAACGCACCGTTTGGTGCCTGTGGGGGTGCTCAAAACGACGTCGTTTGGGCTTGGACCTTCTGTCTTCAGCTACCCCACTGAAACGGCACCATTTTGCTCTTTTTCCTTTGAGTATAAAAACCCTTTTTTAGCTTTTTTTATCCATTTTCCAATTTCTTGTTCTCTCTCTAGCCGCACCATCTCCCTTCTCTCTAAAAGATTTTCTTTCTTTTCTTCGTCGGCGCTGGCGTCCTCCCCTCTCTTCTCGCCGGCCTCTCTCTCTCTTTCCCTCTCTTCTCCGGCCTCTTCTCTTCTCTCTCCCCCGGCAGATCTCTCTCCTTCTGTCGACCGATCCCTCTTTTTCGTCTGCCTCTCTCTCTCTTCTCTCTACTCGCCGGCCGACCCTTCACTTTCCCTCTCTTCGGCTTCCTCTTCCCTTCTCTCTCAAATCTAACCCCCTCTTCTTTTTTGCTTTTTGTTTTGTTTTTTTTTCTTTTTGTTTTTCTGTGGCTAAGCTCTTCTGCTGGTAGATCTAGGATTTTTTGTTTTTGTTTTTGTTCCCCCCCTTTTTGTGTCTGTGTTCCAGGTGGTTTTTAAGGAGCCGGGTTGTCCAAAAATTTGGACAACCCGGTGATAGGGTTCTGGCACCCCCTGGAGTTGGTGGCCAGAACCCCCATCACGCGTAGTGGGTGGGGGAAGGGATGGCGAAGGGATGGCGAAGGGATGACATCCCTTTTTATATATATATATATATTTTATTTTATATATTTTATTTGGTTTTATTATAATTTAAATTTTTCGTTTTAGGTGTCTACAAGAACTAAACTTGGAAACAAAGTTGGGTATCGTTTGCTTCCAGGATCAGCAGCAGGGCCACTTTTAACACCAGATGACTAGCCACAAATCCGAGCTGCCTTCACAAATTATAATGTGTGGGTGACTACATATAACAAGTCTGAGAAATGGGCTGGAGGGCTATTTGCTGATCAGAGTCGCGGGGCTGATACCGTAGGCAGGAATAGGAACATTGAGAATAACGATATTGTGTTGTGGTACGCCATGGACTTTCAACATGTCCCTTGTCAGGAAGATTTTCCCGCGATGCAAACACTGAGAGGCGGATTTGAGCTCCGACCAGCTAATTTCTTTGAGTTCAATCCTATACGTAAAACCAGACATCCTTTCCATGCAAGTTGGCCAAATTGCACTGCATGATTATCCCCTGTCAAGGTTAAAACCTACTTTAGAAATGTTTGAGTTGAATTGATGGAAATAAAGTTTTAGAATACAAAAAGACTGTTGTTTTAAGTTAAGTTGCAAGAGAAGGAGGCGGAATTTGAGTAAAGACTTTAAATTTGAGCTGTAGTGGGGGTATTTTTTTTTAATTAGCTCAAAAATGCAGAAAAAAAATATTTTGAAGAATAGTTCATAAGATCTACATAATGGAAAGTTCAGTGTCCTCGGTGTAATTAAATAGTCTATAATTAATGGTTTTAAACTATTTGAGTTCAATTTATTTTGAATATTTGTTATAGTTATATATATTATTTTCTTCATAATGTTGATCTAGTAAATGGAATTCATAAATCAGCATGTCTTTTGTTTCAAGACTAATTAATTTGAAGGGTGTATATATATGTATAAGCTCTATTAAATATTGAAGTATATAGCTTGTAAACTTATTTTGTCCATATCAAATCCAAGACAAAATTCAACACAAATAAATTTCAAACAATTTACTGTTTTTTCTATAGAACGCTTTTTTTAAAGGTGCTTAAAAACGTTAAAATAGTTAACAAATTTCAGATCAATTATCTCAACCTATAGAGATAATTGTTTCCCTTCAACTTAAAACCACTTTCACATTAACATATCCAAATTAAATCATAATTTCAATATAATGTTTTAATATATGTCATGTCATATTCTTTTCTTACTACAACAATAATTGAATTAAGTTGAAGTTGTTAAAATTTAATTAATAACTATAAAAATTGAAAATTAAGTTATGAGGAATCAATACATTTAATCAACTCGATCAAATCCTGTCTTTTAGATAAATACCGTCCTGATGGTTCAGGACACAATTATGATCAAATCAGTTTTTAGAAAAATATTTGATACATTTCATTATTAACAGTACTAAAATATATCTTGCTTATTGTTTGGGAGGGTCGAAGAAGGATGTTTTGCAGCATTTTATGCACGTTTTTAATATTGTTTTCCCTTTCCCCTTTTGAAAGGAAAAAGGGCTTAAACATTTTCTATGAAAGAATGAAGTTGTTAACCGCGTATTCTTTTTTGGTCGGCAGAATTATTATATTATCACGTGAAATGAATATTACAATACTTTTTTCTGATACAATGGACCTGGCTAGTCAACCAAATAAGTGTGTACGAAAAGGACGAAAAGAGCTGCGAATAATTAGAGGAGAGAAAATCTATTTAATACAAGTCATGATATATTGATGTCGATATATAAATAATTTAAATTATTAAAAAAACCCAAAATTCAAATTTCACTTTCAAATATGAATTCTCAATTGAACGAATGATTTGCCATTTATTTTAAACAATAGACCTTCTTGGAAACCCTCCACCCTAACCCCCAAAGGGCCCATTTGTGCTTCTGTTTTTTTAAAATAAAAACTACATTGTGGTTTGGTGGATTTGGCCCACGTTTCCAATGTCATCAGTCATCACTTTCAAATAATTATTACTACAATTTATATTTTAGTTTATAATTAACATGTGATATTATTATTTATTTTTTATAAAATAGAGAAAAGAAAATTTTTCCAGGATAAAGATGGAGCGTATCGTGAAAATGATGAGTAATATCTTCTGCTTACCAAAAATGTGTCCCACGCTCAAAATCTTGTCGACTTTGCTTTGCTTTTCTTCGTTGTTCTTTTTCGGCTTTACATATATTTGTGCCTCAACCAGGCAGTACAATTTTAGGGGAGAGAGGGCAAAGGTACGTGGGACTCAACAGGCCTCCTTGCATAACATGTTTCCTTTGATCTGTATAATCTAGTTCTCAGTATTTTTTCTGTGATTTATAATTGTTTTGTGTCATTTCACTCAAACATTTATTGTCACGAAAATTATAGGACAAGTTCCCATTGATTGGTGAAAAAGTTTTAAGAACTCACAAATCCTTAAAAAAAAAACAGAAATATGAGAATCATAGGTAAACGTTCCTATGTACTATAAAAGTAATGGGAATATATTAAAAATAAATATGAGATGAAAACAAATTGATTGTCAAACTAGTACAGAAAATAGGAAATTGTTTGGTCAAAAAAAAAAAGAAGCCGTACTAAAAGACCATAAAACTAATTAAGAAGAAATGGTACAAACAATTGTTAAATATTGCTCACACTTTTTTTTTTCCTTAAGTATAACATTCCTTTCAACCCGATCATGCCCTCCACGGAGGAGAAAGAAGGGGGACCAAAACCATTCTGTTTATTCAGCCGCTGGTTGGAAGAAGCTAGCTTCCAAGATATGTTCATGAAGGCATGGAATGAGACGGAATATCTAGGGAATCGAAAAGCCCATGCATGGCACAGGCAAAGAGGCACAAAAAATAACATTAAACAGTGGCAGAAAGGTACTTATGAGATTGTTAATAAAAAAATTCAACAGCTTTAGCACGAGATTCATGAACTGGATTTGGCCCTTGGCCCTTCAGAGTGACAAGAATAATTTCGATATTAGAAGAGAAATTATTATGCTGAAAGGGGGAGTTGTGGAAACTTTTTAGGGCAGAGGAAAAAACCTGGCAACAAAAGTCGAGGGTGCATTGGTTTTTAGAGGGAGGCCGCGACACCAAATACTTTCACTTGGCTGCATCCATGAGGAGAAGAACTAACAGCATTGGAAAATTCAAATTTCATTGAAGGGCAAGAGGAACTTAGGAATGAGATTACTGATTGTTTCTAATCATTTAATGGTAAGAATAATAGGGTTAGACTAAAGGAGTTTAATTGCAACTTCAAACAGCTTAAAAAAAGCACTGCCAATCTGTTGAAAAAGCCTTCTACGAAGCAAGAAGTGTGGGATATTATAGTGGGTTGTGACAGGAACAAGGCCATGGGGCCCGTACGACTTCAATTTGAGTTTCTTCAAAAAGTAGTGGAATATGGTGAAAGGGGAAATTATAAGTTACGTTAACAATTTTCATCTTCTAACCATCATGGACGGATGTATTAACACATCTTTCGTTTCTCTTATCTCGAAGTGTTCATGCCCCACTTCTATCAATGATTACTGTCCTATAAGTTTGGTTGGTAGCATATATAAGATAATATCTAAAACCCTTGCCAATAAGCTCAGACTTGTCATGGATGAGGTTGTGGGGCCTAACCAGTTTACTTTTATCAAAGGTCATCAAATTCTCGATTATAATTTGATTGCAAATGAGATTGTGGATTATTTGAAAAAGAAATAAGGAAGATACCTCTTTCTAAAAGTTACCTTTGCTAAAGCCTTTGACAGTGTCGAGTGGTATTTTCTTGATTTTTTAATGAGAATGATGGTGTTTGGAGAAAAATGGAGATCT
Source organism: Theobroma cacao (assembly GCF_053813885.1). NCBI lineage: Eukaryota > Viridiplantae > Streptophyta > Magnoliopsida > Malvales > Malvaceae > Theobroma > Theobroma cacao. The sequence goes on from NC_142642.1 coordinate 36,913,746, forward strand.
TGGTTACGAGCGTGTATCTCTACAACCTCCATTTCAGTGCTGGTCAATAAGGCTCTTATACGGCAATTTCAAATGAAAAGGGGTTTAAGGCAAAGATACCCTCTTTCTCCCTTTCTCTTTAACTTGGTTGCGGAAGCCTTCAGAGTTTTGATGTATAAGGCTGAAAATGAGAAAATGATTGAAGGAATGGATATCAGTAGAGGGGGGTTTACTATTTCGCACATGCAGTATGTTAATAACATAGGATTCTTTTATAAACCTTTTCTTGATTTTTTTTTCAATGCTAAACTGTTATTGAGATGTTCCTGAGCTATTTGGGGGTTGAAAATCAACTTCCGTAAAAGCTGTCTTTACGATGTGGGTATGGAGCAAGATCAGATTGAGAATTAGACTAGTATTATTCGCTGTAAAGGTGAGAAACTTCCAACTTATTACTTGGGATTATCTTTGGGCGGTCGGTTAACTCCATTAAATTATGGTAGCCTGTTGTGGACAAGTTTGAAGTGAGACTCGCCATTTGGAAAGCTAAAACACTCTCCATGGAAAGAAGAGTGACATTGCTTAAATTAGTGCTTAATAGTTTTTCAGTTTTCTTCATGTCTTTTTTCCAACTTCTGACAGGAATTAAAGAAAAGTTAGACAAGATTCAAAGCCATTTTTTGAAGGTAGGGCTTAACGGATAGGAGAAAGATCCACTTAGTTGATTGAAGTTTAATTTGTCAATATAATGATCTTGGTAGGCTAGGACCTAGGTGTGATAGATTAAAATCTAAAAAATCGAGCCTTACTTAACAAGTGGATTTGGAGGTTCGGAAATGAATTCGGCAATTTGTGAAGAAACATTCTTCCTAGAAAAATGGAGATGAACACAGTGAGCTTGCTCCCTAATTTCGAAAATGGGGGGATGACCTCAGGAATATGGCGCAATATAGTGAAGCCACTTTGCTCTTTGCATGGCATTTCTCAAATTCTCAAAGATGGTCTAGGTGTTTTAGTGGGGAACAAGCAAAAAGTTGATTTCTGGAATGATTAATGGATTAAGGAGCTTATTTTGAAATCTATCTTCTCAGGAATGTATGTCCTTGCGTTGACCAATAATGGTTTTATTGAGAGCTTTGGTGAGTGGGTGAATGATATGTGGCACTAGAGGATTAAGTTAAGAAGAAATCATTTTGGGTGGGAACAAGAGTATTGGGATGAATTCCAAAACCTACTTAATGGATAGCTTTTGGAAGAAATTTTGAAGATAAATTTATTTGGAAGGGCATTCTTAGTGGCACTTACAATGCTAAATCTGTTCGTAGAAAAGTTGTGGAAGTTAATAACGTTAAGAAGGATCATTATAGGAAAATTTGGAGCAGACTCGCTCTTTTTAAAGTCGAGGTGTTTTTTTGGCAACTCATCAAAGGTAAACTGGCTATTAAAGAACTCTTGCTTAGGAGGGGAATGTTAAAGGTCGACGCAACATGCTATTTACTATGTGAACAAGAGATTGAAACTGTGGGACAATTATTTTTTACTTGCACTAAAACTTGAAAATTGTGGCATTGGTGTGCGAGTTACTGAGGGCTTGATTGAGTCACACATAGTGACCCACTTGTTGATTTCCTAGCATTGAATGATGCTTCCAAAATGGTAAGTAGCGAGGGTATTTGGTGTATGGCGTTTCTGACCATCACTTGTCCATTTGGCTGGCTTGAAATGAAGTTGTTTTCAGTTGTAAAGTTGGGGACAACATTCATACTTATGATTTGATCAAACTCAAGGTGGCATGGTTGGCAAAGGCACGGTGGCCAAATTTGTGCATCTCTATTACTGATTTAGAGAGACTTCCTTGCATGGGAGTTAGTCAAATGAAGAACAAGCTAGTTAAGCAAAACATCTCTTGGCAACATCCCATAAAAGGTACACTCAAATTCAATGTTGACGGAGCTTTAAGAGGTAACCTTGGGGATGTTGGAATTGCTAGCGCATTAAAAAATGAAAATGGTAGCATTTTGATTTTTTTTCCTCTAAGTTAATTGTGTTAATGATGCCAATATGGCTGAAGTATTGGCAATCCATAAAGCTCTTCAAATATTTGCCACCTCAAAGCAGGCCAATATGTACAAAGTTATTATCAAAAATGACTTTGAAAATGTAGTTAAATGGGCTCAAAATCCAAATGAGGTGCCTTGGAAATTAAGATCCATCTTGATGCAAATGAAAGTTGATTGAACGGTGCTTTATCAAAATTTCTCGATCTGCAAATGATTTGCGGACTCTTTTGCTAGAATTGGGGTTCAGCATGCTGAAAAGATATTTGGGTGCTTAATAGGGACGATTGTGAAGTCTAATGATTAGGCTCTTTTTACTACTTTTACATTTTTTGTGCAAGGAATTTGGTGGAACTTAACTAGCTTTAATGTTGAGTAACTGTTATTGAACCCATTATGTAACCGTTGAAGTAATTAGATATAATAAGACTTGTTATCGAGTAGAAAGTAACAGAGAAGAGGTATATGTGAAACGACACAAGAGAAGAAGAAGTACGTAAATAGGTACAAGAGAATAAGCTGTACATGAATAAGTATAAGAGAAGAAAGTCTATGTGAATAGGTACATCAGAGCAAGGTAAAAGGGCAAAACACTTATACTTTAAAAAAAGATTAAGAAGAAGATCTCTTAACTACCTCCACATCTGAGTCACCAAGCCAAACTCTCCGAATTATTCAAAGATGAAAGTAATCCGTGAATCCTGTCATTTCTTTCGAGTTACTTTCACTATCATCCGTGTAAGTAATTATTTTGTGTAAAGTAGTTGTTCTACTTATATTAGCTGTTCCATATGAAGTAGCGCTTCACTTGTTCTAATTGTTCTGCGTGAAATAATGCTTCACTTGTTCTAATTGTTTTGCGTGGAATATTACTTCACTTGTAATGGTTGTTCTCATTGTTCTCTACACAATGTAATGCTGTAAAATAATTCTTTAGAGAATAAGTATTACCCAAAATTGACTATCTACATTTTGCCCCTGCATAAGAATTATTTTTTAAAAAATAAAATTCTTATGTATTAATTTAGAAAAAGTTTTATTTTATACTATAACACATTGTACTGTAACACCTTAAGCAACATCTTGAGCAGTACCACCTTAGATAATAATACCTTAAACAATAATGCCTTATGTAGTAACATACTACTGTCTTGTGTAAGGTGTGGTGTCAATATCTTGTGTAATATTTGTTTGGTTATGTAATAATATATTTTTCATATAAAATAAGATTTTTAAGATACAAATCATAAAAGGAATAATCTTTTTTATGAAAACCTTGATTCTATGTGCCTTATAAATATGAAGCTACTATAAACAATTTTTTGTATTCAGATTCAAAGTAAAGCAAAATTCCAAGCAAAATAAAATTTAGAGCAAAATCGGTTCAACTAATATTTCTTTTTTAGTAAGTGAGTTTTTCTTCTTCTTCTTGTAATTTCTTACTTGTATATTTTTTTCAAAAAATTGTATTTTTCTTGCTTGTTGCATGAAATATTGTTTTAAAAAAATTGAAATATGAGAAAAGAAAATTTTCATACTTATGATAAAGCTTTTTTTATTAAAAGAGAATTATATATATATATATATATATATATGTTTAAGTAGATAAATAAATTGTTTGATTTTAGAAGAAGAATGCAGTGCAAGAATTATTTATGTTTCAAAAGAAAGCTATCTTGATAAGCAAAAGAAAAAAAAATCCTTCTTAAACAAAGTAAAAGCAAAGAAAACTATCTCAACACCTATGCTTTATAACTTATAACTAAAAGTAAAAGTGCAAAAGACAAGTAAAAACACGACAGGGAATTTTTTTTCATTTAATTGACTTTTGTCTTGAAGCATATTTTGAAGCTTTGTTTGTTTTGCCTTTGCACTTTGGCTTTTAGCTATAAGTTATAAAGCATAGATATCGAGATAGTTTTCTTTGCTTTTACTTTGTTTCAAGAAGGATTTTTTATTCTTTTGCTTATCAAGATAGCTTTCTTTTAAAATATAAGTAATTCTTGCTCTGTATTCTTCTTCTAAAATCAAATAATTTGTTTATCTATTTGAAAATATATAAATTTCTTTCAATCAAAAAAGCTTTATCTTATGTATGAAAATTTTCTTTTTTTATATTTTAATTTTTTTAAAAAAATATTTCATGCAACAAGCAAGAAAAAACAATTTTTTGAAAAAAACTACAAGAAATTACAAGAAGAAGAAAAAAAAAGTTACTAAAAAAAAGATTCACTAAACCGACGTTGTTCTGAATTTTGTTTTGTTTGGAATTTTGCCTTACTTTAAATTTGAATGAAGAAAATTGTTCATAGTAGTTTCATATTTATAAGCACAAAAAATCAAGGTTCTTATGAAAAAGATTAACTTTCCTTTTACGATTTGTATCTTGAAAATTTTATTTTATATGAAAAATATATTATTATATAATCAAACAGATCAACCAATTTTTCTAATTTAAGTTTAGGTCAAGTTGAAAACTAATTTAAATAAATTTAAAAATTTTATACTGTTATAAATAGAAGAGAAAAAAATTATTTAGTCATTTTATATTATTTTATTTTAACGTAATGCAAGTTATTCATCTAAATTTGACTTTAGGTATAAAATTTTTTTGAAATTTTTTTATAGAAGAAGAATTCAAACTTAATTTTTACAAAAAAATAAATTAATATATATATTCTAAAATCAAATAATCAAGTAAGAAAATATTTATATATATTTTTTAATATCATAAACCTTTTACATTTAAATATTTGACATATTAATAAATATATCAATAATTTACTTAAAGATTTGTATTTTTTATTTTTTTTAATTTAGTCATTTAATATCTCAATTTTATTCAATTTAATCCTTATACAATATATTTTTGTTCAATTTAATCCTTATAATGTGACAAAATTTTTTATTTTAAAAATTTGTTTAATTTACCACGAGGTACTGACATATCAGCATGTCAATATCACGTCAACATTGTCACAATCATCATATTAATATTACGTGGCATTGTCACGTTATCATGTAAATGTCACGTGACGGGCCACGACATCATTTCAATGTCACGTTATCAAAATATGTTACGTCAGTACTGATATCATTGTTAACATTATCTCATTTAATGATAAAATTAAATACCGTTAAAAAAATTAAATTAAAAAAAATTATAAAATAAAAAAATTAAATTACTTCAATTTTAAATTTATAAATTAAATTAGATAAAATTAAAAAATACGGTGATTGAATAGGTTTTTTGATATTTTTTATTATTTTGCTTTAATATGTGTTCCATCGCTTTTTTAACTATAAAAAGGCTACGAAGCTCAAGGTTTTCCCACACACCAAAATGGCTTCACCATTAAATGTAGCACTACTCTTCTCCATCTTCTCCATCTTCTCTATATTACCAATCACATGCTCTAATCCCCATCCATTGGACTCCCTGACCCCAGCCGAGCTCCACCAGGTTCGAGCCATTGTCCACAAATCCTATCCCAGCTCAAAGTACAAGCTAACCTTCCAATATGTAGGCTTAGAAGAGCCAGACAAACCGGCCATGCTTTCATGGCTGTCAAAGCCCACCTCCAAAGCCCCACCTCGCCGAGCTTTTGTCATTGCTCGGCTCAACAAACAAAGTCACGAAATTATAGTAGACTTGTCAGAACGTTCCATTATTTCAGATGAAGTCTACGATGGGTCTGGCTACCCTTTACTAACCATCGAGGAACAAGAAGCTGCGATTGACTTGGCAGTTAAACATGAACCGTTTTTAGCATCACTTAAAAAGAGAGGCCTTAATGCCTCCGAAGTCGTTTGCTCCACTCAAACGATTGGGTGGTTTGGGGAAAAGAAGTCCAAAAGAGAGCTGAAAATCCCATGCTACTATTTGGATGGGACGGTTAATATGTACTTGAGGCCGATAGAAGGAATATCGGTAACTGTTGATCTTGAGGAGATGAAAATTTCTCAATACACTGACAGATTTGTGGCTGCAATGCCAAAAGCTGAGGGAACTGAGTATCGAGCTTCCATGGTAACACCACCTTTCGGTCCACTTCTCAATGGTGCTCCCGCATCACAGCCAGGCAGAACAGGGTTGAAGATTGATGGAAATACCGTCAGGTCAGTTTTCTTTAAAGTTTCTCGCTTTTTTAAATGATGATGATTCAGTTCATGTTCTTCAAAGTTATGCAGGACAAATATTAGTTAGATATGTTACTACATACATAAATACATATAGTATATGTTTGTATTTAAGTATTTGATGTCTTTTTTTATGTCTTTAGTCTTGACCACTGTTCTTCTTCAATTCTTTGTCTTTGTCAATATATAAGATATTCTGATATGGTGTAAATAAGATAAATGTTCCTAAGTGAAGATTATGATTAAGCTTGGTATAGTCCTTTATTTATCATTGTTTTTGGGTGGCGTGGGCTGTTTGTTTGCTTCTAAATCTAGTTATCATTTAATTTGTCAGCCTGCCATAATTGACTTGAAAATGGTCTACATTTTTCTTTATGCAAGTCCACATTCTTAATTTCCTTCAAATTGCCAATAGAATTTTATTCTAAAACAATGGTTGCACTCAATATTATCTGATATTTAATTTCCTTTACCAATCAACAATAAATAATAAAGTTCTATATTAAAAATTAATTGCTGGTGTTAGTTGTTGATATTGATGTTATTTTGGATACCTGAACAATAAACTTCCTATTCGTTTTTGTGTTCAGAAATTCTTCCCTCACAACGAAACATGAACTCAATAATTAATATATAAGTACAACGACGTACGCATGCTATTTGTGTTCAGCAATCTATTCAATTATTCATTAATTTGGTCAAAATGATCAAATTTCACGTGATAACGCTAACTTTTTATGTTTTCTAATTAGCTTTTGTCTTGTAAAATTGTAGGCTAATGAATAATGTTTCTTTCGTTTTTTTCAAGTGGACACGACGTGTTATATTATTTTAATTTTAATTCCTGACCAAGTTGCCAATTGATTGGATGTCAAAATCCGTCATCTCCGGAAAAGAGGATCCTTTGTTCAGATTTGCACTAAACTTTTGTAAGAAGTAAATTCATTGCAACAATTTAAAAAGTTTCGATTTGACTCAGATGGGCCAACTGGAGGTTCCACCTAGGATTTGATGCTCGAGCTGGTGCAGTAATCTCTCTAGCCTCCATCTACGACTCTGAACAGAGAAAATATCGACAAGTACTGTATAGAGGATTCATATCCGAGCTCTTCATTCCATACCAGGACACAACCGAGGAATGGTACCACATAACATTTCTCGACTGTGGCGAATTCGGGTTCGGTCTCTCAGCAGTTTCATTGGAGCCCCTCAACGACTGTCCGGCCAATGCAGTTTTCTTTGATGGTTACTATGCTGACCAAGATGGCAAGCCTGTCAAAGTGGAAGATGCCATGTGCATATTTGAGAGACATCCCGGGGACATAATGTGGAGGCATACAGAGGCAGAGATTCCAAATCTAGAGGTAAATTATTCTATTTCTTACTTTTTAAAAAAAAAATTGGGTTTTGAATTGATTATTTTGACTAGTGTCAAATGAGAATTATACTCATAATTAGATTTAATTTAAATAATAATATATTAAATTATTATGTTTGCAGATCAGAGAAGTGAGACCAGAAGTCAGTCTTGTGGTGAGAATGGTGGCAACTGTGGGCAACTATGATTATATACTTGATTGGGAATTCAAGCCAAGTGGATCCATCAAATTTGGGGTATAACATGAATTAATAGCCTTCTTCCTAACGATGTTCTGACTCTAATTTGAACTATTTATTATAAAAATTTAAATATAAAAAATAAGGGAGAAAAAAATTAAACATAAGTACTAATGTGGGCTCATGAATTGTCCATCATAGGACTAGTTAAAAAATATGGGCACGTGCTTACTACTGTAAAAAAGTTTTACTTGTCTGGAACACCTATCCATAAATTTTTATTTATTGCTGTCTTTTCTTAAAATTCCATTATTTCTGCTTCGCAGGTTGGGCTCACAGGAGTGCTAGAAGTGAAGGCTGCACCATACACCCACACAGATCAGATAAAAGAGGAAGCCTATGGTACGCTTTTAGCGGACAATACCATTGGTGTACACCACGATCACTTCATAACATACCATCTTGATCTAGATATTGATGGTGATGCCAATTCTCTTGTGAAGACTAATTTGGTCACTAAACGAGTCACAGACAAAAGCATGCCTAGAAAAAGTTATTGGACAGTTGAACATGAAACAGCTAAGACCGAAGCTGATGCAAGGATCAAACTTGGCTTGAAACCAGAAGAGCTGGTAGTGGTGAACCCAAACAAGAGAACTAAACCTGGAAACAAAGTTGGGTATCGTTTGCTTCCAGGATCAGCAGCAGGGCCACTTTTAACCCTAGATGATTACCCGCAAATCCGAGCTGCCTTCACAAATTATAATGTGTGGGTGACTCCATATAACAAATCTGAGAAATGGGCTGGAGGGCTATTTGCTGATCAGAGTCGAGGGGATGATACCTTAGCGGTATGGAGCAGCAGGAATAGGAACATTGAGAATAAGGATATTGTGCTGTGGTACACCATGGGCTTTCACCATGTACCTTGCCAGGAAGATTTTCCAGTGATGCCAACATTGAGCGGCGGATTTGAGCTCAGACCAACTAATTTCTTTGAGTACAATCCTGTACTTAAAACCAGACCTCCTCTCCATGCAAGTTGGCCTAATTGCACCACATGATCCCCTCTCAAGTTTTGAAATCCACTTCAGAAATGTTGAGTTGAATTAATGGAACTAAAATTTCAGAATACAAAAGATTGTTGTTTTAAGTTTTAACCAATCACTTGGACTTCAATCAAGTTACAAGGGATGGAGGCGTAATTTGAGTAAAAATTTTAAATTTAAGTTGTAATGGTTTTTTATTAGCCCATAAATGGAGAAAACACTTTTTTTGAAGCAATAAAGGATGCTCTTTATCTCTAACAGTTCACATGTTCTATATTAGGTAAGGTTCAGTGTCTTTGGTGTAATTAAATATTTCATAATGGTTTTAAACTATTCGAGTTTATTCTGAATTTGTGTTATATTTATATATATGATTTTCTTCATAATGTTGATCTCGCAAATGAAATTCATAAATCAGCTTGTCTTTAGTTTCAAGATTAATTAATTTGAAGGTTATAGTTGTAGATATATATGTAAACTCCATTATTAAATTTTGAGATACATAATGAAAGCTATTTATGCTTTTATACTATAAACCTAACTTTCACCCAGAATTCAAATTTTAAAAATTTTATTTTGAAAGTTTTAAATTGTAAATTGATCTGATAAAAAAAATCGTTGGTATACGATGAACATCCAAATTATAACTAATCATTTATTAAACCTTAATAATAAAACATACCATGTCATTTTTAGGGGTGGAGGGAGAGGGGTGGTGTTAATTTTTTTATTTTTATATATATAAAATTTAAAATATGTAGATTTGCCAACCGTACACAAATTATATGTGTTGTTTTGGAGTAGTGGTAAGAAATTTAAGTTAATCTTTAATGGTTTGGGTTCAATTTCTTTTAACTCTAAATTATGATACTTAATATGAAAATTTAATGGTAATTTTTCTTTTTACTTTATATCTATTAACCTTTTTTTTTTCTCTTTTATAAATATACTAAACCCTTTTTTTTCTTTTTCAACATGAAAGCACGTCGAGCACAATTTACGATGTCTAATGTAAAAATCTAATGTTAATTTTTCTTTTTACTTTATGTTTATTACGATGCCTAATATGAAAATCTAATATTAATTTTTCTTTTATTTTATATCTATTTATATTGATGAATCTGAAAACTTATAAAAATTTAAATTGTTAATGAAATTTTATTTATAATTCAATTTTATATCAAAGGTGATTAAATTTTTATCCAGAATCGAATCATTGACCTGATCCATAATCTTGTATGATTACTATTTAGCCACCCCTCAAACAAAATCCTGAATCTATCACTAGTCATTATTAATAAGAGTTAACTTGTATTATGAAAAAGGAGTTGGCGATTAATTAATATTGAATATATGAACATCTATATTATGAATATATGTATTCTTTCTTGTGAGGTAGATAAGAGTGTACAAATGGTTAATTCAATTAAAAAATTCTTTTACCGAATAATCATTCTTACTTGAATTAACCAAACGTGTTGTGAAAATTAATTGAGTTGATTGAAGATGAAGTTTTAACCGATTAATTGAATTAAATCGGTTAATTCTATTACTAATCAACTTAACTGAAATTTTTATATTATTTTACAGACATATATGTTATAATAATATAATATGTTTATATTATTATATTTGCATATATGTTATAATATGTTATATCATTTTATGCGTTATAACTTAAAATGATTCATATAAAAAATTGATTAATTTGAAAAAAAATTCAAAATCAAAATTGATTGAATTTATTTTCGAATTAACCAAATAACTTAATTACCCAAACCATTTCAATCAAACTTTTTCAATTAATTTGATTAATTCAATTTTAAAGAAAAATTACTTATTCCTAGAGCTAGGTTAGATGTTTGGTTATTGTTTCTCTAATCCTATTAGTTTCTATGTTATAAGTTCACGTTTCTAACCTAACAGACTTGTTTGATAAATGAAATAAGATCTTTATTTATAGTGGGGACCCAGAATGCTGCTTCTCTTAAGTCGCATATATATATATATATATATATATATATATATATATATATGTATATTGTATTTCAATTTAGGATTTTACTTGTTCTATTCGTTTCAATTGAAATTTTTTTTTTTTATGTAATTCACTTAATATGCTAAATCCAGCCTAATAGGTTAATTGAACAAAAAAGGACATTTGATGTAGCTGATTGGCAGCCAAATATAAACCAATCATGCCAAATAACAAAAAGTACTGGGTGGGTGTTCATGAAAGAGTTTTTTTTACGGTAAAAAGTATAAATGAGGTACATATTTGATTTTTAAAATTTTAAAAATTTTAATTTAAATGAAAAGTTCATTTGAATTTTTAAGCGAAATTATAAATCAAAGTTTTTTCAAAAAGTGCTAATTTGTAATAACATATATTGAATGAAATTTTTTTACATTCTCACTTTTATCTTTCGATAATTTATAAAATTATATTTTAACACATTATTTTCTATTTCTATTTAAGAAAAGATTATTTTATTTTATTTTTTCTTTCACTTTAAAACTTATTATTTGATTTAATAAAAAATTGAATCTTATGGTTTCTATTTATTAAAAAAAAAATAATTTTCAATATCCTGCAACACTTATACATTAAGTCAGCCAAACTCTTTCAAAATAGCTCTACTTGAATAACACTTTTAACAAAAGTTCTATTTGGACTAAACAGACCCTAATTCTTAAATTGAATATCCACACGTACTTTTGTATTATAAATATATGTGTGAATATCTATTATGTCATGAGCCAAAAGTTTAGACCAAGCTAAGCAATCAAGATAAGCCAAACAGTCCAGCAGGCCAGATACAGGAGTGTTATCTTATATAAACTTTTATATTTGATTATGTATATTTAGATTTGAATATAAATTAGATTGGATTAAGATTAAGATTTAATTCATCCAAATCAAATCCCTTAATCATTATCTTTATCTTGTAAATTCTATCTAGATAAAATGTTATTAGCTTATAAATAGGCCCTTCACTTCATTTGTAAACATACTCTTAAATAAGATATTCTTACTCCTCTAAATACTTTCTCATTATCAACACGATTCTCTAATCTCTCAAGTTTTGGTATTATTTAGTTTTCATTATCCATAGGCTTTAAAAAATTTTCAATGTGTCTAGTTGTTATTTAGTTTTCATTATCTATAAGCTTCAAAAAAATTTCAAAATGTCTAGTTGAGGAATATGTAGCTTGTCAATCAATAAGGAAATTTCAACAGTGTTATATGAAAAGGAATGATACATTAAAGGTGATAGAACAAAATACATTTTATCAAAAATTTTCTTCATTTATGATCTCCAAAAAATATGTGGTATTAGTGATCAACAAGTTCGTTCAAGTGATAATCTAATAGATTTATTCACTAAAGTCCTTCTTAGTGCAACATTTAAAAAGTTGATACAAAAGTGTCGTAACATGCGGATCTAGGAACCAGTTCGCTGGACATGGAAAACTAAAGAGTCGCCACTAATCTTTTTTGTCTAGGTAAGATTGGTCACCTGTTAAATTTGTTCTATTTAACGAAATCCTGAATTGATTTTAGTCCGTATAAAGAACAATGACTTGGTCTACGAATTTCTAGAGTTGGGTTCGAGAGTACGGTTACACACAGGGAATGGTTAGCACCCCTATGACGCCCGTTCTACGAATGATACCATTTAATCATATGTTATCCTATTATAACCTAAACCGTTAATTTTATTTTTATGTTTACCTAATTATTGTTTATTTATTTTATTCTCTATTTTGTTAACAAATTAAAATATTTTATTCGATTTTATGGGTGAGACGTGCACATGATGCAATTATGAAATGCATGACATAAAATCCGGGTAATGTCAAATGAAAATTTTTTATTGAGAATATTTCCTTAATCCGCCTATCATATTAGTGAGATGCAAAGATATTCTGTTACCTAAGGAAGTACCTGGGAAACTCGCCTTTGTAAGGGTAACGGGTAAATCTCATCATCGAGATAGTTATTTGCATGGAAAAAATAATATTTTTATGAATGCAAATCCTAAAACAAGCAAAAGCTTTTTATTAAAAGCATTTTTCGAGCCCTCCCATTGTACTGATGAGACTCAAAGATTTTTTTTTCACTTAAGAAATTTTCTGAAGGAATTTGCTTTCGCAAGATCTCTTGAAATGTCCATTCATCGAGGCTTCGACTCGTGCACACAATATGTCTACATGCCATGACATTAAATAATGCAATAATAATGTGCAACGTGCTACAAACCTCTATGTCCACTATGAATTATTCTCTATATTCATTATTATTATTATTATAGTCTTATCATCTTCAAAAAAGTTTTGTTATCATTATTTATTTATTTATTTATTATCATGAGTATCCTTATACGTCACGATATTATATATTTTTTGAAACTTTAAGAATATATATGCCATTGTTCTCTTGCATTTATTATTATAGTTATTATTATCATTATTTCATTATTTTTTTGTTTTTATATTTTGTTTGATTGGTAATTAAATTAATACATTTTTCATTTTTTTAGGATCATAAACATCGAAACTTGGAATTGTAGACACCCTAAAATATATATATATATATATATATATATATATATACAATAAATAATAAAATAAACAGAAATATAAAAAATTATATTAAAAAATTTAAAAAAAAAGGGGGATGGCTGGGCGTACGCCCAGCCATCCCTTCGCCATCATTTCCCCCACCCACTACGCAGGATGGGGGGTTCTGGCCACCAACTCTAGGGGGTGCCAGAACCCCATCACCGGGTTGTCCAAATTTTTGGACAACCCGACTCTTTAAAGACCCTGCAACCTGCAAAAGGAAAAAGGGAGAGGACCAAAGAGATCTACCAGCAGTTAGCCACAAAAAAGAAAAACAAAAGAAAGAAACAAAACAAAAAACAAAAAGAATAGGGGGTGAGATCTGAGAAGAGAGAGAGAGACCGACGAAAGAGAGGGATCGACCGACAGAAGGCGAAGAGATCCGTTGGGAGAGAGAGAAGAGAGAGAGAGGCCGACGAAAAAGAGGGATCGGCCGACAGGAGGCGAAGAGATCCGCCGGGAGAGAGAGAAGAGAGAGAGAAGTAGATGGGAAGAGAAGGGAAGATGCCGGTGCCGGCGAAAAGAAGAAAGAAAACTTTTTAGAGAGAAGGGAGAGGGTACGGCTAGAGAGAGAAACTGAAAGGCTGAAAATGAGAGGAAAGGACGAAAACGGGATTTATATACCCGAGTTTAGGGCCTAAAACGGCGTCGTTTCGGTAGAGGGAAGAATTCAAAAGGTCGACGCCAAAACGACGTCGTTTGAGAGAGTCCCCAGAGCCCCAAAATGGTGCGTTTAGGAGAGGGCCAAGCGGACCAAGGAAGCGGGCCAGGGAGACCTCCGTGCAGCCCACACAACTTGGGCCATCTTTCTAGCCCAAGCAAGGTGAGGCCTTACCCATTGCTTGTGAATGTGGGCTTATTGCTTTGGGCTTACCTAGCTTATCTTAATTGTTTGCTTATCTTTAATAAAAATATGTAAATAATAACAAAAAATATTAATATTATAAATATATTTGGAGGTTTGCAAAAAATAAAGTAATAATAATAATAATAATAATAATAATAATGCATGATGCAAATGTATATATATATATGTATATATTATATTATATTTTTTTAGAAAAAGAAAAATAAAAAAATAATGAAAGATAAAAAATAAAATAATAAAATAAATAATAATAATAATAATAAGTGAAAAATAAATAAATAATAATAAATAAAAGATAATTGGAACAAATATTTGAGTATTACCACCAAAAAGGGCAAAGAGTTGCCTCTTTCAGGTGGATGTTTTTCGGGTGCGAATTTCGAGACGGATTTTCACCGAAGCGTCGGGATAAATCTGAACTCTAGATTTCAAAACCCATTAAGTCAAATAGTCATTGTTAAAAAACAATGTATGTAGGAAAATTTTGTTAATTTAAATAAATATTAATAAATAAAGTTAATCCAATCGTTTAAAAATTAATTAATTATTTATTAGATAAGCTTTGTAATCAAGTAAAAAAATTGACCAACAACAAACATGGATTTAAATAGAAAACCAAAAAATAAAGTATATATATAAATAAAAAATAATAATAAATAACAAATAATCAAAATTTTTAAATAATCAATAAACGCGTGCATGTAGATACCATCATTTTATACTGTCATTGCATGCCACTCTTATTTTGCAAATGGCGCGGGAATCCCGATGATGGGATTTCCCCGATGAGCTTGTAGAGACGAGTTCTTCCGGGGATATCTCTAGGTGAGGAGAATTTCGAGACTTCACCAAAGCGTTGGGATGGTCTTCGAATAATTTTTCAATAAAAGATTACCGACTCCATCATTTAAAATAAACAAGTCATAACATCATTTTACGCTTGCATCATGTGCATACGTAAAACCAAATAAAAAACTCAGTCTATCAATTCAATAAAAATATAATTAATAAAATAGGGATTAAACTAAGAAAAGGCTATGTTAAGATAACTTAAGATTACATGGTACCGTTCGTAGAACGGGCGTCACGGAGGTGCTAACCCTTCTCCGTGCGTAACCGCACTCCCGAACCCATCTCTAAAAAACGTGGACCATTTCTCGTTCTTTCGACGGACCTAAAATTAATTTAGGACTCCGTCGATTAAGAATCGGGTTAATAGGTGACCAATCACACCTTAGATAAAAAAGATTGGTGGCGACTCCCACACCCACACGATTTTAATTTTTGCCCGCGTCCGGCGGACGAGTTCCCGGACCCGCACGTCACGACAGGAATTAAAACCCTCCTAACATACTGGTAGAGTCTTAATCGAAATCCATAACTTAGGAAAACTCATTCAGGATTGGGACTTCTCGCATTCCAAACGAATATTCCATCATCAGTCTCATCCAAGTAATAGGAAATTATCCTCACTATTTGTGCTACATATTTTCTTTACCTAAATATTCTACTTTCCTAATCATTAATATTACCATTGTCTTAAATAATTATGGATATTATTTACTTGCTATATGTGTATTATTATTATTAACCTAACTAAATCTATGCATATTATTTTTACTACTAACATTTTTCCATTATTTATATATATATATATTTTTATCTATCTAAATCTATACAATTGTTTACTAGATATTTTACTTATTTTTCAATTAAGTATTTATCTATTATTTTCTATCTATATGTATTTTATACAACCTGCTATTTTAGCTCCTCGATTTTTTATATTCCACCCAAACATATTGCATATGAACAGATATTTTATCTTTTTATAATTTTTATATTTTCTATTATATCTAAACGTACTTGTTTTTATCCTTTTATAACTCTTATTCTACTTAAATATGTATTTTTTTTAGCACTAAATATTTTATACTTTTATAATTTTGTTTTTCTACCTAAATATATTTCATGACTAACTATCCCATCTTTTTTAATTTTTATTCCACTGAAAGGTATTTTATAACTAACTATTTTAATTCTTATATTCTATATTTCATATAAAAATGGTTCCTTTCATTTCTTTATTTTCCAAAGCTAAATTCGGGCTAAAACCATGCCAAGACCCGTTAAAATTGAACAATAATTTGAAAATTTCATATGGAGTTCCATGAGCCATGCATTTGCCCCGTTTTGAAAGTACCAACTCCGTTATTTTTTTGATGATCATATATGGTGGATTTCAAATTATACCGTGTACATCCAATATTAAAATGTAAGTCACATGATTAACATGATACTATTATTGTTTATGAATATGCTTCTACCTTCTTTTCAAAAAAAAACGTGATACTATTATTTTTCTTATTAAACAGAAGGAAAAATTTTCTCTTGATCTCTCTTACTTTCTTTCTTTTTTTTTTCTTTGCAATTATTTGTGTAATGATTTCAAAGGAATGAAGCTAGGAATGGATTACTACTACATTAATATGCTGTCATTTAGGCTTAACTTAATTGATAAAGATAGTGGATATTTGGATATAAATTATAAATTCCAACTTCGAGGGTTCTCATCTATAAAAAAAAAAATACAATTTGTATACCACCCTTTAAGATGGAGAGTGGTGGATCAATGTGGGGGTCACGTGTAGTAACGTGCGAGTCCGGAAACTAAACCGCTAGACATGAAAGAAGAGTCGCCATCAATTTTTTTTATCTAAATTTAATTGGTCACCTATTACGTTAGTTCTCTCAATGGGGTCTTAAATTGTAAATCTCCAAAAATTTTAAAATTTTTTTATTTAATTATATATATTTTTCAATGATCCCCACAAAATTTTTGAAATTTTTTATTTTGGCCTCCTCAAAATAACTTTTTTATTTTATAATTAATATAAATAAAAAATAATAAAATGACTTTACAAATTCACTTAATTTTATCCTAATTTAAGTTTTATCCTTTTATTTTAACAATTACAAATCATTCAATATTAACCATATTTGCAAGTTAGCAAAGCATTTTTATTCTTAGGATTTCACAAAGTAATAAAGACTTCTTTTGAGGTTACAATTAAGGCATTACGAGCTTGATATACCTCATCACAAAGGTTTTGAAAATGATACTTTTTCAATTGTATCAAAGATTAGCAGAACCAAGAAAGTAAAGAAATTACCACTCATTGTTTTTACTTTTTCAATTTTTATAGCAAGTACGAAGAGAGCCTTTTTAGTACTGAAAATTGTAAAAATAAGATTTCGAAACAAAATAAATGATGAGTTTCTTGTAAATAATTTAATTGTTTATATTGAAAAAAATATTATTGACCTTGTCAATATAAAGTCAATAATTGATAAATTTGAATATAAAAAACAGCTTCGAGCGTAACTTTCTTAAAAGACTACAGTAAGTATTTCTTTTATTGTTTCTTTTAATTTATATATTATTTAAAATTATTGTCTATTATAAATTTTTTTTATTATTGGTTAAATTTAACATATTAGTTTTAAAAAATTTTACCCCTTATTCCTATTTGTTTTTGACCCCCTAACAAAAGTTGACTAGCTCCGCCCTTGACCCTATAGCTTTGATTTTTTTTTAAAAAAAAAAAATCATCAGGGGATCATATTATTGGACTTACAACAGTCCATGGAATTGTTGCTTTTCTTTCGATTATGACATGAGATGGTAATATGGTCCACTTTTAATTTCGAGTCCCTTCTTTATTATTGCTTGCTACATATTATTTTCTAGAATATTGCGGCATAATAATCAAATCAATTGAATATGTAATTTTAAATTACTAATATAATATTATATAAATATTACTTTTACTATCCTATTTACTTTGTATATACTCTATTTTTGACATCTTCAAATTATATTATTTTTTAATTTTGAATACCTACTATACTTATTTTTATATTTATATTAATTGCTCACGATTTTTTCTTGGACAATAAAAATCATTAAAGTCAAACCATGCTCACCGTAAGATCACATCACTACCTGATGGTAGGGTTGGCAATAGGTATCCTATTACAAGGTATCCGTGAGTACTCGATCTGATTATATAAGATTATGATACTGTATATTTAGGTTCGGGTAGTAATTTTACTACTCATAGCGAGTTCATGAAGGGTTTGGGTACCACCCCTTGGATACCCGATACCGAAACCCGATTATATATTTTTTTAATTTTATGTAATTAAATACAAATTTATATTGTTAATTAAATTAATTCATGAAACTATTTTTATTAATTAATTTGTAATATCTTTTAATACATATACTCTATATATTGTGTTAATTTATAAAGAATATAATTACTATTTGATATGCTTTTAGTATATATACTTTAAATATATAAATATATTTACTTTCTATTTTGCATTAACGTTTCAAAAATTATAACTTATAAAATTATTAATTTTAATATGTATACCTTATTTATATAAACTTATAAAATATATACTTAAAAAGAAGTTATGAGTTTAGAATAGTTTTGGAACTTAGTTTTTTTTTTAATTTCATGTAATTAATAACAAACCCATATAGTTAATTAAACTTGTAATGTTGTTTAAGTTGTTGTTTGGATATTTGTTTTTAGTTATTTAAGTTGATATTTGAGATATTTATTTTTGATTATTTAAATTTAAATTTTATTGTTTGTATGCTTTTATAAATTTAATTATTAGTGAATTATATGGAATATGAATAAAAATATTATTGTATATAAATATGGGTATGGGTTTAAGTTAGGGTGATTTAGTATCTATGAAGTGTATTTTCATCATTTTTTTATTTAATCGGGTTTTTAATCAAGTTCGAATAATTATCGGATAGTGAGTATATATTAAGGTTCGGGTTAGAATAATAAATTTAAAAAATATTCAGATAATTATAAAATTCAGGTATTTCATTTATTAATCATATTCAGATTTGAGTATTTTAAAATTAACAGATATTATACCCATTGACATCCCTACTTGATGGGATTGGCAGGCTTGTCATGATCCATACTGCACTCGGTGTTGCCAGGCGGTTGCCAAAGCTAAGCTGCAGCTAATTAAATTGCTTTATATTATGTACTCGATCCTTCTTTTTCGTTTTCTGATGGAAACATATTTTGTTTTCGGATGCACACAATTCTTACATTTTCTATATCCCATTTTAATTTAGTTTAATTTCTTGTTTACTTTTTTGCCTTAAATACTATCTTATCTCAATATTTTTTTTTAAAAAATAAACACTTTGTATTGATTTCAAAAATATATAGAAGATTACAAAAAAAGTACCTAGATGGCCTTCTTTTTTTTTTTTTTTTTTTTTTTGCAAGGCAGATGGCCTTCTCTTGGTGGTCAAAAACATGCATGTGAATAAAAAAGGGATTTGACTAGACTTAACAATTTTGGACACTACACGATAACACAATACTAGAAGATATGAGATTAAACAAATTTGAACTTAATTTTATTGTGTTTCGTGTCTTTGTCATGTCAGACTCGAATAATATATTTGAAACACGTTTAAACATATTTAATTTATCGTGTTATCGTATTTAAACGTGTTTACATGACTCGTTTATCAACTCATTAAAATTAATAATCAAATACTATTTTAATCTTACTTAAATAGTTTCAAACAATTATTTTAAACAGTTTTTGGAATTTTATAAAGAATTATTCATGGTTGATGATTTGGTTAATTATATGTATGTATTAATTATGGTTCAAAATTATGGATGATTTTAAATATTATTAGTATTTTAAGGTTAGATGTTAATTATGGATTTTATTAGTATGAGAATGAACTATATATATATTATTTATGTTAAATTTTTTTATATTTGATGTTATTATTATTTTTATAATTATTTATTTAAATTTAAAAAATAAAATTATATTTAATTATAAATATTTTAATTTAACTGTGTTAAACATGTTAAATGTGTTAATTGTACTAAAAAAATTATGCTTAATTGTAATCGTGTCGTGTTATATAAAAAATCTTGACATGTTTAATAAATATATTATTGTATTGTATTATATAATTATTAAATATATATATATATTTAAATATTAATATAAATAATTATTTTAATCGTATTCGAGTTTCTTCTTATCATATTTGATCATAAAAATACAAATTATCAAATCTAAATTTGACTAATCACCAGCTGCAATATGCCACATCAACTCACTGTGCCTGCCAATACGTGGCCTTGCGAGGTCGTCAGCCACCTCATTTGCAGAAAGTGACACTTTTCCTCAGACTCCAGCTTGCAATCTTTAATTTGAGCCCCCACAATCTTCGTACAGTGTGTCTCACTCTCCACGGAATCTATTATCTTATCTTCTCAATATTAAAACAAAATTTAAAGTTTATATATGCCAAATACTACTATAAGTAAAGTGTTACCCTTAATTTCCGTGTTTAATCAAAAGTGAACAATCAATTTGAAAATTATTCGTTTTAATTTAGAGATGAAGTTAGTAGGTCATATGCAAATTGAAAACGTCACTCATTTTACCCTTTTAGTGAAAGAAAATTATTCACCATGATAGAAAAAAATAAGTTCATTCACCATGAGAGACGGTAATCTTTGTAATGTAAAACAATTTCCGGAGGAGTAAATCTACTTATTTCTTTAATGTTATATTAACTTGGTCCATGTTGCATAATTAATTGCTTATTTGGCCATTTAAGGGCAAAGAAGCTCTAGGCTTTCCACACAGAACAATGGCTTCAACATTGAAAATAGCACTGTTTTTCTCCATCTTCTGCATCTTCCGTCTCTCACCAATCACAAGCTCTAAGCCCCATCCACTAGATTCCCTCACTGCATCCGAGCTCCTCCTGGTTCGAGCCGTTGTGAACCAGTCCTACCCTAGCTCGAACCACAAACTAACCTTCCAGTATGTTGGCTTAGATGAGCCAGAGAAACAACTTGTCAAATCATGGCTATCAAAACCCACCACCAAACCCCCACCTCGCCAAGCTTTGGTCGTTATCCGGCTCAATGAACAAACTCATGAAATCATAGTAGATTTGTCAAAACGTTCCGTCATCTCTGATAAAATCTACAATGGATTTGGGTACCCTTTACTTACCATTGAGGAACAAGAAGCTGCAGCCGATTTAGCACTTAAACATGAGCCATTTTTAGCATCACTTAGCAAAAGAGGGCTAAATATATCTGAAGTTATTTGCTCTACTCAAACAATTGGCTGGTACGGAGAAGAGAAGACCAAAAGAGAGCTGAAAGTCGTATGTTACTATTTGGATGGGACGGTTAATATGTATTTGAGGCCAATAGAAGGGATAACCATGGCTGTGGACCTCGAAGAAATGAAGATATCTCAATACATTGACAGAGCTGTTGCTTCGATGCCAAAAGCTGAGGGAACTGAGTACCGAGCTTCCAAGCTAACACCGCCTCTCGGTCCACGTTTCAATGGTGCTCCCCCAACACCACCGGGCCAAACGGGGTTCAAGATTGATGGAAATATTGTCAGGTGAGACTAGCTAGATCAAAACTTTATGCGTTATGCTACAAAATGATACCGTTACAGCGTGATTGGTTGGGCTGAGGTATGGAGTAGCCATTCCCCTAATTCCTAAACCTCTAATAACTTGTTTGCTCAACAGAAATTGTCATTTTTTGGAATAGTCATTCTTAAAATAACTTAAATAGTCATTAAAAAAAACTTCATAATAATTATTTCACGAGTGAGGAATACGTTGAAACTTTAGATAAGATATTTTCTATAATTTTCACATTTTTTCTCTTTCTACCCATCTTCTACCTCTTTCTTTTTCTCTTTATAGTCCTTCACTAGAGGGCGACAATGGCACCATGTCGATTGCAGGAACCACCGATTGATGTTCCCTCACCATATCCGACTGTAGGAAGCGCCAATCTTGTGACACCTGATTAGATCTAATCACGAGAAGTGCCAATCTGGTGCTCTAGCAGCTAGATTCGACCACAAGCAATGCTAGATTGGCATTTCGACCATATCTTTGGTGACTGTCTGGTGAGAAGAAAGGAAAAATAAAAACAAAATACTAGAATAGAAAAAAAAAAAAAACAAACTAAAAATTAATACTTTATTTTTTAAAATTAAATTAAAATTTTAATTATTAAAAAATATTTTAAAATTTTAATTATAAATTTTTAATATTTTAATTTTTAAAAATAAAATAATTATATATTATAATAAAAAATATTTTTATCATTTATTACTTATTTTTTTGTTATTTCGAAAATTATTCCTGCTAAGTATTAGAATAAATTATAATAACAATTTTTGTTTTATTTTATTCTCATGAATCAAATTATATAATTACTATTTCTCCCTTATTCTATTCTCTTAGAATAATTATATTCAAATCTCACTTTATTTCATTTGAACCAAACATGCTGTTATTGTCCATGAAATTACTTAGAGAGTACTAGACAGATTTACTGGACTCAGCCAGGTTTTTTTACTAATTTAATTTGGTTAGAAGATTTAATGTAACAGGAAGGACTTTTGTAACTTTTGTTTAGGTACTGATTTAAACACTTGTGGCAACAAGATAACGTTCTAGTGAATAATAAGGTAAATCTAATTAGGTGTTAGAATTATTTATTTATTGGATGACTGAGGATTGGCTGGCTATATTTCTAAATCTAGTTGTCAATATACTGAATAGGTTTTTGCTTTTTTTTTTTTTTATAATTAAAGGATGGTCTAATATTATCCTTTTCATTTGAATTGGTGTAAAATTTTTCTTCAATAGTAAAAATTATATGAATTATCCATATGATATGAAAAAATAATAATAATCTTGAATATTTTTAATTGTCAGCAAAGGTTGTAGATGAAGAATAATCTTATTTTGTTAACGCAAGGGGATGCATTTTATTTCAATTTTTATTCTACGTACTGATCATACTTATATTAAATCTGTTCATTAAATAAATAAATAAATATATACTATTTATTTATCTAATTCCTGGCCAATTGCCAATTGTATCATCGACACCAAAATCTTGTCGATCCTTATCTTCGGGAAATTTTTTTTTTCCATTGACATTGTTTAAAAGATTAAAATTTTCTATTCGATATCAGTTGGGCAAACTGGAAGTTCCATCTAGGATTTGATGCTCGAGTTGGTCCAGTTATCTCTCTAGCCTCCATCTACGATGCTGAAAAGAGAACATACCGTCAGGTGTTGTATAGATCATTCATCTCCGAGCTTTTCGTTCCATACCAGGATCCAACCGAGGAATGGTACCACGTAACATTTTTCGACTGTGGCGAATTCGGGTTCGGTATTTCTGCAGTTCCATTGGAACCCCTCAACGATTGTCCAGCCAATGCAGTTTTCGTTGATGGTTACTATGCAGGCCAAGATGGCAATCCTGTCAAGGTATCCGATGTAATGTGCATATTTGAAAGACATTCAGGGGATGTAATGTGGCGACATACAGAGGCTGAGCTTCGAGATCAAGAGGTTTGTAATAATGGTTAATTTTTTTTTTCCATTGAAAATTGACTTATCATTGATCTTGATGCTATTATAAATAATTGTGATGTGTGCAGATCAGGGAGGTGAGACCAGAGGTTAGTCTTGTGGTGAGAATGGTGGCGACTGTGGGCAACTATGATTATATACTTGATTGGGAATTCAAGCCAAGTGGATCCATCAAATTTGGGGTATAGTAATAATATCAACTACTTAGCTTTTTCACTTTTTTTTCCCTTAATACGATGAATGCTTAGCGTTGCTAAAACTTCCATGTCCATGCTAGTGTTCTGACAATTGGCTTAGTGCAGCAGTCAGGACCTTGGGATCACCGTTTTCTCACGATCTAGTTGATAAAATATTGATAAATTTTGAAAAACAAATCCCGTTTTGATATGGCCCGCCTGAGCGATAAAAATTGAAAAAGTAAAAACAACGAAGTTGATTGATGACTACCAGCAGTGTGGGTTAGCTTTTGGGCCTACACGAAAAGAAAAGTCCAGAGGTCAGTGGTCCATGATAAATATATCCACCAGGAGCAATCAGCGATGGATAGATTTAGTCGATCTGTATCTCTGCCTCGTATACAAAATTAGGGCATTGCCGAGAAGGAAGAATCCTTATTATATCTCTTCCTCCTAGATACCTCTATATATACCGCACAAGGATAGACACGTGTTTCATTCTACTTACTTTGGTCCGCCACTGATACT
Source organism: Theobroma cacao (assembly GCF_053813885.1). Lineage (NCBI taxonomy): Eukaryota > Viridiplantae > Streptophyta > Magnoliopsida > Malvales > Malvaceae > Theobroma > Theobroma cacao. Next base: position 36,938,249 of record NC_142642.1, read on the forward strand.
TTCACACAAGGACAAACACGTGTTTGACTTTTCTTTTTTTGGATACAAAGGAGGATCAATGGCCCTGAACGAAAACAATTAAAACAAGTCTAGGATATTCAACTCCCTTGATGTCCGCAAGTAAGAGAGGCTTCAGATCATTCTGGAGCTTGTTGGCGACTCTGGATTCCTGGGTGTTGAGTTTCAATGGCAAGCCAGTCGGCAATGAAATTCTTTTGCTTAGGGATGTGGGAAAGTCTCCAAGTCAAGTTGGTGGTTTTTGATGGCTTTGATGATATGAGATAGAGGGTTGTTTGATCAGGAGCACTGAGATCAATAAGTCAGTCTCAAGTTCCACTCTATGTAGGGTTCATGCTCTTGGCCATTTTAATTCCATGGTTAATTCCCCAAAGTTCAACAAGGTGAATTGAACAATCTCCAAGGAAGCAAGTAAAACCTGCCAACCAATTTCGGGATTCCCCTCTAGACTCGACCAGCTCCTGTTTGACTTTACGACCTGTTTTACATAGCAAACAAATTGCTTATCCTTCTCCAGAGCTCTAAGTGTTGTTCTTGTTCCTAATCTAAAATTCTAATTCCTCTCCTAAATAATTAATGGTTATTTAAATTTTCTAAAATATTTCTCTTGCTCTCTTCCTCAGGTTGGGCTAACAGGAGTGCTAGAAGTGAAGGCTGTACCATACAAGCACACAGATCAAATAAAAGAGGAAGTCTATGGTACTCTCGTAGCAGACAATACCATTGGTGTACACCACGATCACTTTCTAACCTACCATCTGGATCTTGATATTGATGGGGATGCCAATTCTCTTGTCAAGACTAATTTGGTTACCAAACGAGTCACTGACAAGAGCATACCAAGAAAAAGTTATTGGACGGTTGAACATGAAACAGCTAAGACTGAAGCTGATGCAAGGATTAAACTTGGCTTGAAACCAGCAGAGCTGGTGGTAGTGAACCCGAACAAGAGAACTAAACCTGGAAACAAAGTTGGGTATCGTTTGATTCCAGGATCTGCAGCAGGGCCACTTCTAGCAGCAGATGACTACCCACAAATCAGGGCTGCCTTCACAAATCATAATGTATGGGTAACCCCATATAACAAATCTGAAAAATGGGCCGGCGGACGATATGTTGATCAAAGTCGAGGAGATGATACCTTAGCTGTCTGGAGCAACAGGTACAATTTCCGATGATTCATCTATCGGTTCTCTATCGCAAAGAAGCATTATTAAATTTTCATTGAAATGAAAATTTCAATGTGTTTGCAGGAATAGGGGCATTGAGAACAAGGATATAGTCCTATGGTATACAATGGGCTTTCACCATGTCCCTTGCCAGGAAGATTTTCCAATGATGCCAACATTGAGCGGTGGATTTGAGCTGAGACCAACTAATTTCTTTGAGTATAGTCCTGTGCTCAAAACCAAACCTCCTCAGCATTTAAGTTGGCCTAATTGCACTGCGTGATACTCTGTCTGGGTCCATGTCAGAAACATGAGTCTAATGGAATATAAATGTTCCAATATTAAAAGTCTATCCTTTTGGTGTAATAAAGTATGTCGATCTTTGTAATAAATTATGGTTGAAAGTCTATTTAGTGTAACCAAAATTTTCTTTTGGCTACGTTGTCGACTAAAAGCTTGTTTGGTTTTGACTATTATGAAATTCTCATAAAAAATAATAACTTTTAAAATTTAACTAAAATTATTTGATAAAATTAATTATTTGGCTTAGTAGTTATTCATACTTATACATTATTAATACGATGCACATCAAATTTCAAAGTAATTTTTGTACTTAAAAGAATTTTGAAACTAATTTATACAAATATATCACTAGAATATTAAATTAGAAATAATATACAACAAATCTATATGTATACCAAATCCAACAATTGGTGTTAGGAAAATTAAACTCATATAAAAGCTGTGGAAAGGACGGAGTAATGAAGTAATTAGTCTCTTAAGGACATGTTTAGTTCGGGGATTGGAATAAAAAGATAATGAAATAACTATTTTATGAGAATAGTTTAAGGTATAAATAATTATTATGTAGTTTGGTTTATGAAATGTAATTGACATTATGATATTTTTTCAATATTTGATTGGTAAAAATAATTTTGAAATAATAAAGTAATAGATAATAAAAAGACAAAAGATCTCATTATTATAATTTATAATTTTTAATTTAAAATATTTATTTCTTATAATTTATTAAAAATATTAATAAATTTTAATTATGAATTTTATTTGATTATTTATTTTAATTTAAACAATACTAAATTGTTGCTTTGTAATTACATATTCTCATTTAAAAAAATTCCACTTGTTTAGGATCAATTAGGAGGGGACAAACAAAAAATTTCCATATTTGAAGTTAAGTTTCCAACCCATCACATGTTTCTTAATAAAATGATTTTCCATAGGGATGTAAATATTTGTTTCATCAGCCCATGTGATTAATATGGGCAAAAAGATTTGTTTCTGTTCTGGATTCATTGTTATACCCCAAAACTTTATAACTCGCTCAACAGCCTCCGATCAATTATTGAGAAAAAGAAAACAAAGGGTGTGTTCCTCATTTATTAAAGTTGGGCAAAATGTATGCTCACACGTAGGTATGCATATGCATGTCTCAATTATTAATACCGATATGTTTTCTTCGCCCTGTCAGATTAGGAGCAACAGGATTTTGTTGCTGTTTTCCAAAGATATGTGAAACACCCACTGCAAAAGTTTTTGACCCATGCCAAGCTGTAGATTTCAACCTCAAGGGAACCCTTGAAAAGGGGAAGATAAATTGCCTTTATCGATGGCCATATCAAAATTTGATAGGCTGGTAAAAATAAAGTTCTCCAACTCTATCGGGATTGGTGACTCAAACTATGACTTGTCGTTGAAAGTGATTCTTGTAATGTTGTGAAATGGAGTATTGAGCCTAATGGGGTGTCTTGGAGATTGAAAAAGTGGATTCTCCACGTTGAGATGCTGAAGAAAGAGGGCATTGGATGCGAAATCAAACATGTCTTTAGACAAGTAAATCAATTCGCTGATAGCTTGACCAAAGAGGGAGTTAGAAGACATGAAGACTTTATTTGCATCCTTGACTAAATGGTCTTGTGTTTGAAAGCGGTTGTTCTGTGCCATATGCAGGTTCAAGAGAACGGTAGGTGATCTTTTGGTATCGTGTGCAGGGGGATAAGCAACCTGGGAAACGGATGCTCTGGTCCATGCTGCTTGGGACAGATTGCTGGTTATGTGAGGAAATGTATCCCAAATGTTAGGATAGTCTTGAATTGTAGTAATTGTACTAGTATACTTTTTTTAAGATAATCTTTAAATCTAGTTAGATTAGTATAACATATTTTAATTGTATTAGAATAAAATTATTATATTTGACACTATAAAAGGATTTTATAGAGTTGAAGAATAGCCATTACTTTAATTTAGAGAGAGTGATTTAAGTATACGTGGGATTAGGATTGTGAATTTGAAACTTTTTTTGTAATATCTTAATTTGAAATTATTTTTGTAATCTCTTAATTTTTCTCTTAATGAATTTTTCTCTATTACTGTGCCCGTTGACATAACTCATCAAACGACTGAGCTACGTAAATTCTTATGTTCTTGTGAGTGTGTTTAATTTTTTTTATTTTATTGATTGGGTAAGATCTTAAGTAATTTTTTAAAGATAATTTCGTATTTTTTACAACACCAGAGATCTCTAATGATTCATGCTCCTTTGGTGTTTTTGTGCAATATGTCTAGGGGGTAATGTTGGGATCCTTGTTGCTGACTGGTGGGGTTATTGTGTTTTTTCTGATTTTCTTTGGACGAGTGATATAGGATTTGAATTTTGAGTGATTTTTGTGGAAGGTGTTGATGATTGTCACCTGGTTTCTGTTTCTAGGCTTGCGGATTTGAGTTGAGTATGCTTCAAACGGAAGCATAAAAATCTCAAACCTGCTCTTTTGTACATAGGGAGACCACTCCCCTTTTCTAATAGATATCAACTTTAAAAAAAAATCATTTATTTGTAATGAGATGATAATTGACAATAGCTAGCCAATCCCCCTGAAAGCATCTTCATTCTTCCCAACTTTGAAGATGACATAAAATTGTAAACAACTGCTTGGTTTCTTTGACTCTAGAAATTTCTTTCGAAGTAGAATATACACTGCAGATATCATATGAACTGAAACCTCCACTAGTAATGGAGAAAAAACAAGAAGGATAACTGACTGATGTGTTAAGATCTCAAAGTTGAGATATCTGCTGGTTTTGGTCATCAGAATATGTAACTTTTACAGTTTTACTGTACAGTATCAGATTTTTAATTGAAATGTGTGTTTTCTATATTGGTATAGTTTTCTAGAGTACATATTTTCAAGGCAAGCACATTGTTAGAATTGAGATTTTCCTTTAAGTCTTGCTAGAATTTTTGCTTGAAGACTTACTTCACCCTTCTGCAGTTTACTGGCAGACAATTAGGAATGCTTAGGCCGACTCATTTTACTTGCTTATGTCGACAAATGTTGATGTAATTGGTAGTTTGTTGATGTAGCTTAGTGTCTGTTGAAGATAATGCTTGACCAAGTGACATGTTTTTTCAGTTTAGATATATACAGTTATTGTGTCTGCTATGTCTTTCTCTAAATCGTAACTAAGTCATGGGATAATGGATGTTTTATGTTTAGTTTATTAACTGATATTTGTAAACCACGTTTCAGCAAGTGGTTATGTTTTTTTTTTTAAGTTCTAAGCTATATGTAATATTTATCAGCTTTCTTTAATGAAGATGTATGTGAGCTTTGCATCCTCTGTTCATCTTTGTTTTATTGTTGTATAACAGAGTCATTTTATAGCAGCCATTTGTTCTTAAAATCATTCCACTAACATGGTATCAGAGCTCCATTAAGATCTTAAGGGATTACAATAAGGCTTCATCACTTATAAACCTTGTTTAAAAATCCTACAAACTCATAAATTTCTTTCTACTTGTTGCCAACACCATTAAAATGGTTACAAGTTCTTCTTTTTCTCACCAGGCACCTCCTATATTTGATGGGAGTAATTATCCCATTTGGGCCATCAAAATGAAGGCTTATTTGAGGGTTAATAGTTTGTGGGATGTTATTCAAAATGGTACTTTACCTCCACAGTTAAGAGAAAATGCTACATTGGCTCAAATCAAACAGCATGATGAAGAGGTGGCAAAACATTACAGAGCTTTGTCATATCTGCATTCTGCTGTAACAGAAGTGGTGTTTACCAGGATCATGGCCTGTGACACGGCAAAAGAAGCATGGAGCAAGTTGGAGAAAGAGTTTTGAGGGTCTGATCGTATCAGGCAGATGCAAGTTCTCAATTTACTAAGAGAATTTGAGGTTTTAACGATGAAAGATGCTGACTCTGTCAAAGACTATTTTGATAGGGTAATGAAGGTGGTGAATCAATTGAGGTTATTGGATGAAACCATGCCTGACAAACGGGTGGTTGAAAAAGTTTTGGTTAGCATACCTAAACGCTTTGAATCAAAGATTTCTTTCTTGGAAGAGTCTAAGGATTTGTCCAAACTTTCCCTTACAGAACTTGTAAATGCTCTCCAGGCTTCAAAACATAGGAGGGCAATACGTTTGGATGATAACACTGAGCATGCTTTGGTGGCTAAGTTCAAGGGAAAAATAATTGCAGATACTGAAAAGAAGGGACACAACCAGCCAAAAGAAAAAGGAGGCACTCATCACAACAAAACACCCAACCAAAGGAGAAAATTTTCAATATGTCCACATTGTAAAAAAAGAAACCATACAGAGGCATACTGTTGGTTCAGACCAAGTGTGAGATGTCATGCTTGCAATCAGTATGGTTATATTGAGAAGGTTTGTAAAAACAAATCAGAAAAGCGAGACAATTCACCCCAAAAAATTGAGAAGGCTGAGGTGGCAGAAGAACAATTGTTTATGGCATTGAGTAGGACCAAGGTTGCTGATCCAAGCCAGTGCTTGTTGGACAATGGATGTTCAAGCCATATGACTCCAAATGTAGAACTCTTCACTGAACTTGATCATCAACATAGATCAAATGTTGAAATAGGCAATGGAGATTTTCTTCATGCAATAGGGAAAGGAACTGTGGGAATTCAAACTACATCTAGTAACAAGTTTGTTTTTGGAGTTCTACTTGTGCTTGAAATTTCCCAAAATTTGCTTAGCGTTGGGCAAATGGTTGATGATGGTTATGTCTTATTACTTAAAGACAAATCCTACACTATAGTTGATCCCAAAGGAGAGTTTGTTATGACTGTTCTTATGAAAAAAAAAAAAGGTGTTTTCCTTTGAATTGGAATGATGTATGTTGTCAAGCATATGAAAATGGTTTGAACTCTACCTCTCTGTGGCATAAACGTTTAGGACACTGCAATTTCTCTTCATTGATTCATGCTAGCAAGTTGAGTTTAATGGAAAATCTACCATCTTTGACTGAATCAAATAAATTGTGCGGCATTTGTCAATTTGGGGAGTCAACTAAAAAACCCTTTCCTGTAACTGGTTCGAGCAGAACCATTGAGAAACTATATCTGGTTCATATTGACATTGTGGAACCTATGAGTGAATTATCACTCAATGGAAGTAAATTCTTCTTAATTTTTATTGATGATGTTACCAGAATGTGCTGGATTTTCTTCCTCAAAAATAAATCAGAAGTGTTTGACTGTTTTCTGAAATTCAAGGCAAGAGTTGAAAAAGAATCAGGAAGAAGAATTAAAATTCTTAGATCAGACAACGGTGGAGAATACAAGTCTTTGGCATTTTCTAAATATCTTGAAAAGGAAGGCATTCAACATCAGCTCACTGCTCCATACTCTCCTCAGCAAAAATGGAGTTAGTGAGAGGAAAAACCGAACTATAATGGAGATGACCTGGTGCTTATTGATGGGGAAGGGATTGCCCAAGAACTTCTGGGCAGAAGCAGCCAACACTGCTGTGTATCTACTAAATCTTCTTCCTACAAAAGCCTTGAAAGATGTGACTCCACATAAAGCTTGGTTCGAGAACAGGCCATCAGTAAGTCATTTACGTATTTTTGGATGTTTGTGTTATGTGCATGTTCCTGTAGAACTGAGAAATAAATTGCAGCCTAAAGCACAAAAAGGAATATTTGTCGGCTACAGCTTGGAGTCAAAAGCCTACAGAGTTTATCTGACCGATTCTGGTAAGATTTTCATAAGCAGAGATGTTATTTTTTATGAAGATCACAAGTGGGATTGGGAAAAACCGCAACTAAAAAAATTTGATGACCAAAATGCTGTTCCAAGTGAAACTTGATCTTGACGAGATTATTGATGAAGCACTAGTAAGAGGTACACGTCCTATTCAAGATATTTATAAAAGATGTCAAGTTGCTATCTCCGAACCTGACTGTTTTGATGAAGCTGTACTCTATGATGAATGGAAAGCTGTTATGAAGGAAAAGATTACTATGATTGAGAAGAACAAGACGTGGACACTTATGGATAGACCGAAACACAGACAAATGATAGGAGTCAAATGGGTCTTCAAGAAAAAATTAAATTCCGATGGGTCTTTGAATAAGTATAAAGCAAGGCTCGTTGCTAAGGGGTTTTCTCAATTGCCAGGGGTGGATTATTTTGACACTTTTGCTCCAGTGGCAAGGTTAGATACAATCGGGCTACTCATAGCACTTTCTGCAGCATTTGGCTGGAAAATATTCCGTCTTGATATTAAGTCTACCTTCTTAAATGGTAGACTAACAGAGGAGATTTATGTTGAACAACTTAAGGGGTTTGAAGCTGAAGCTGGCAAAGACAAAGTGTATAGGCTTCATAAAGCCTTATATGGCTTAAAGCAAGCACCACGTGCCTGGAATGCTAGAATCGACTCTTATCTGCAAAGTCAAGGATTTCAGAAAAGCTTGAATGATGCAACTTTGTATGTCTTAAAAGGAGGTAATGGTGTCTCTTTAATTGTATCATTATATGTAGATGATATTCTGATAACTGGTGCTTATTGTCATGAAGTTGAAAAATTCAAAGCAGATTTGCAGAAAGAGTTTGATATGTCTGATTTGGGGTTGATGAGGTATTTTTTGGGACTTGAAGTATCACAGAACAGGAATGGTATTCACTTAACATAGCAGAAATATATTCTTGATGTCCTGAAAAGATTCAAAATGAACAACTGCAAGGCAATAGCTACTCCTCTTGTCGCCAATGAAAAATTACCTACTGATGCAGGTGATAAACTCAGTAATCCTACTGAATATAGAAGTCTTATTGGCTGTCTTTTGTATATATGTTCAACTAGACCTGAGATCATGTTCTCGGTTAGTTATTTGTCAAGGTTTATGCAACAGCCATGCAAGTCATACTTCACTGCTGCAAAAAGATTACTGAGGTATCTAAAGGGCACTTCAAGTTATTGTGTCAAGTTTACACGATCCGATGTTGTTGATCTTGTAGCATTCTCAGATAGCGATTGGGGAAGCTGTATTGATGATGCTAAGAGTACTTCTGGGTACATATTCACTCTTGTTAATGGTGTTTTCTCATGGAATTCACACAAGCAAGAATCTGTAGCCCAATCATCAGCTGAAGCTGAGTATGTGGCAGCTGCTAATGCTGCAAATCAAGCTCTTTGGTTAAGAAAGGTGCTGATTGATCTTGGCATACCTCAGACTAAACCAACCAAGCTGTTCGTGGATAATCAGTCAGCAATATCCATCTCTCAAAATCCTATTTTTCACGAAAGAACTAAACACATTCACATGAAATATCATGCCTTGAGAGACGCACAGAAAAAAGGTGAAATTCTGGTTCAATATTGCTGCTCGGTTGATCAAGTTGTAGATATCATGACCAAGGTACTTCACAGAGCAAAGTTTGAACTCAACCGAGGAATGCTGATGGTTAAAGATGCAAGCATTAAGGAAGGGTGTTGAAGATAATGCTTGACCAAGTGACATGTTTTTTCAGTTTAGATATATACAGTTATTGTGTCTGTTGTGTCTTTCTCTAAACCGTAACTAAGTCATGGGATAATGGATGTTTTATGTTTAGTTTATTAACTGATATTTGTAAACCACGTTCAGCAGGTGGTTATGTTTTTTTTTTTTTTAATTCTAAGCTATATGTAATATTTATCAGCTTTCTTTAATGAAGATGTGTGTGAGCTTTGCATCCTCTGTTCATCTCTGTTTTATTGTTGTATAACAGAGTCATTTTATAGCAGCCATTTGTTCTTAAAATCATTCCACTAACAGTGTCGGCATACTCCATGCAGATTTATCCACCAAAGTCTGAAGATATTAACTTCAGCCTTGTATATAAATTAGCAGTTGAATGAATGAAGCACAGAATCAATTTGCAGCTGACTTCCTCGTTTTCTCTTCATTTTACTTCTGTTATCTGATAAACTTACAGATATGCAATTATCAAACTAGTAAACCTGTTCCCTATAATGAGCAAAAGAAGAAAATTAAAAAAGAAAAAGAAATTACCATTAGTTGTCGTAAAGCAAGGGTGGAACCCTAACCTCAATTGTTCCTTCAAGCATTTGTGTACCCTTCTTCATTGAAGGTCTTAAAAGGGGTTCACGACTAATGCACCACAATCCCACCAAGCACATTCTTTCAAACCTCTTGAAATCAGCCAACAGATCAGGGCCATGCTCCACCACCTTCTCCAGCTTCCCAGACGTTAAACAACTTAGAATCCAATCTGAAAGGACAAGATCATCTGCTTCACTCTCTTCCTCAACCCGGCTCAATTCTATGTGCCTTCTGCCACATATAATCTCAAACAACATCACACCAAAGCTGAACACATCTACTTTGCTGGTAACTGGTGCAAACCTCAGCCATTCAGGAGCCATATATCCCATTGTTCCTCTTATATTAGTGTCAGTTCTGGTTTGATCTCTATTCAAAAGCTTGGACAACCCAAAATCCGCTATCTTAGGAGTGTAATTCATGTCAAGATAGGACATTCTCAGGCTTAATGTCACAGTGAATAATTTGAGTTTCACATTTCTCATGTAAGTAGAGCAAGCCTCTTGCAATTCCTATTGCTATTTCAGCCCTTTTTGACCAATTGGGTCTATCTCCTTCACCAAATAGGAACTTTGATAAAGCCCCATTTGCCATAAACTAAAAGATGTTGATCATTCTCAACACAGAATCCCAACAATCTTACCAAATTCTTGTGATAAGTCCGGCCTATAATCTTGAGCTCTGTCATAAATTCCTTCTCACTTTTTTCAATCTCCTTCTCTAGTATTTTCACAGCAATCTCAATCGCTACATCTTTCAGCCTTAAACGTCCACTATAAACTTTCCCTGAAGATCCTCTTCCAAGGGCCTTACCAAAACCATTAGTTGCATCATGTAATTCTTGAAATGTGAATTCTCGAAAGCCAACTCCAATGGCATCTACATTCAAAGAACTCTTCCGTTTCATTAATCTTCGAACCGCTGGATGGTAGTAAACGGCTGTGGCAGCAAGCAGGAAAGCAAGTGTCGCAATAACAATAAGACCAATCTTTAAAACTACCTGAGAACTGATTTTCTTCGTCCTTTTATCTCTTCGAAAATCTGGATTGCCAGTACTCCTTGGCACCTTGATTATTGCTTTTATTCCTATTGTTGAAGCAGTTTTTCTAGCATTCAACAAGGGATACCTCTTCCGGTGACACGTTGAATCTTCCAAGGAAGCTGCCATTGTGTAACAATCTTCCATAACAGCCTTCTTGCAGCCCTCTAGCTCAGTATTCAAAATTCGGGACAAGTCTTCGAAATCTCGGGCTGGGAAGCCGGTATCATCCATAACTTGAACCATAAAGTTCTCCAGGGAATGATCTTCACAATAGTTTATCAAGGTTTCCGGGTGCCATCCCTTTGACAGATTTGTTTCATCAACTGGGATAAACCCTGGCAAACAACTGCATCTGCTGGTTTCATTGTTTGCGGAATTGCATAAACTATTCACACCACAAACTGAATTTAAACAGCAAGGTTCATCAAAAACATCAGCAAGGGAGCGCCAGGAAGCATGAATTCGTGCATGTAGGCGACAGAATTTTGAGAGCACTATCAAAAACAGAGGAAAAGTGATTTTAACATGCATCGTAATTTGGCAATTGTGAAAATTAGACCCTCACAATTTGGAGAGAAATAAAGCGGTATACACCAAAAAGGAATACTGCCACCAAAAGCAGGGAACGCAAGCTATGTAATATTTTGGTTGGTACATCCAGAAAAAGAGAAAAACTGAAAAAAAAAGCTGAAGAGTTTAGACATAATGGCAGCTTCATTTGACAGAAACTAAAGCCCAGCCAAGGTTGAATTTTCATGGTCTCATCAACAATCCAGTTTGATTTTGTTTAGATCATCTGGGTCCGTAAACGCCGAATGCCCTTTGTTCAAAAAAATTTCTTTCCTTTGCTCCACGGCTTCTCATTTCAAAATGAGGGGAAAGGACAAACCATCTGGTCTACGCTTTTGCCTCATTAGTCAATAGGTATACTGTTTAAGTAACAATAAGATAACGGTCAATCCCATTTTTGTAATTTGAAGTAAAGAAGTAAAGATAAAGAAAAGGAGATAAAGAAGGAACTGCTTGGATTCTACTGAACATGCATCAAAGATTAACAGAACAAATGCGAAACCAGTCACGGCAAGTAAGTGGAGCAGCATGACAACTTTGACTAACTGGAAAGGCAATGTACTAACAAATTACTCAAAACTTCAGAGTCATGGCTCACAATGGCGCCTAAATTGTTAGTTCTCACGCTACATAGGACCCAATCTATTAGAATCATCTCATCGCCTGTTGTTTCTCCATCAACTTGATGTAACTCAATATGCTTTCTGCAAAAGACAATCTCAAGCAACAAGACCCCAAAGCTGTAGACATCTACTTTGGTGGTTACAGGTGCATTCTTGAGCCATTCAGGTGCCACATATCCCATTGTTCCCCTTACATTGGTACTTGTTTTAGTTTGATCCTTCATCATAAGCTTTGCAAGGCCGAAATCAGCGATTTTGGCAGTGAAACTGTCATCAAGAAGAACATTTTGTGGCTTTATATCACAGTGGATAATTTGAGTCTCGCATTCTTCATGCAAATACAGTAAGCCTCTTGAAATTCCAAGCACAATATCAGCTCTCTGATCCCAACTGGGTTTTTCTTCCCCAAACAGGAAACTGTACAGTGTGCCGTTCTTCATTAACTCATAAACCAGAAGTCGGTGGTTCTTCTCATTACAAAACCCCACCAGTCGAACAAGATTCTTATGATGCGTAAGGCCTATAACTCGAACTTCTGTCAAGAATTCCTTCTCACCTTGTTCAACGACCTTCTCTAGCTGTTTCACAGCAACCTCAATATTTTCGTTCTCTGATGTTAAAACCCCACTGTAAACAGTACCAAAAGCTCATTGGCCAAGTTTGTTCTTGAATCCATTAGTAGCTTCACGCAACTCCTGAAATGAAAATGCCTTCAAATTTATCTCCACAGGCTTAGGATTTGAAGGTGATTGTTTTCGTATGTAAGGTTGTGTCAATGGGTGATAATAGATGACAATTGCTGCAAATAGAACAACTAATACCAAGCACAATATAAGGCCTGCTAGAAGAGAAACTGTGGATGGAGAGTCCTTTTTGTCTTTGTCTGGTGAAGAGGTATTCATGTTGGGAACTTTGATGAACGCTACTTTGTTATTGGTGGAAGGATTGCTTCTTCTACCATTTAGTAAAGGCATTCTCTTCTTGATACAATCAGTTCCATCCAAAACAGCAGCCATACAGAAACAATCTTCCATCACTTTGTTCTTGCACTCATTTACATCCATTGATTTGATTCTCTCCAAATCTGCAAATCGATGACTTGGGAAATCAGCATCATCTATCTGTTCAATTTTGAAATCAGAAGCTGAAGACTCTGGAGCACAGAAATCCATGGTGACATCAGGATAACATCCTTTGGAGGGATTGTTCGGATCCCATGGTAAATAACCACGCAAGCATTCGCAGCTAACAGTTCTATTATCAGGTAAAGTGCAAAAACCAAACACCCCGCAAATGCTAACAACTGTGCAAGGTTCTGTAATAGCTTCCCAGACCATTGTCCATTGGGTGCCATTTTCTTTATGGTAAACCAACTGTTGAAATTTCCAAGGTCGTTAATAGTTGCTCGGTGGTAGTATTCTCTTGTTGGTGAGGGAACTTGTGAAGTTGTACTCAAGGGTTGTATGATGGAACCATCGCTTACAACAGACATTAAAGCTGCACTCTGGTTGAAAGTTAGGCTGACGTTTTTCCTTCCATTGGTTGCAGTGTTCCAGTAACCAGCATCAGCAAATTTAAATGCAGACAGAACAACATTGCCATCCAGGCCTTGAACCTCTAACATATACCTGCCAGTTGAGTAGTCAACAGTTCCATTGGCATTGGAATAGAGTTTTTGGCCCATAACGAGATTCTGGCCTAATAAAATCGTGTCTGTAGGAAAATCAAAGCTCCGCCAGATGACTCTGGAGGAAGATTCCCGCAAGACAAAATTGCCATCATCTTGCATCAAAGCTGAACTGGTGGATGTACCGTTGAATATTGTGAATTTGGTGCCGTTTGAATGTGTGAGCACGAGTTGGCCATTATCTGTCAGATCAATGGTTGATCCATTTCGAGATGGATCATCTCGGTTTGCCGACCAAACTAGTGTTTTCTCTGGGATTTTATCGAACCAAATTCCAACGAGAAATAGGCCTCTAGGAAGAAGATAGAACCCAAAAGCAAAATCGCCAGAGGTGGACCGCCATGAAGAATTACTACCAGCAGTGATGCTTGAACCCAAGTTGATAGTGTTATTAGTCGTTTGAGCAGAAGAGCCAAGTATGAAGCACAAGAGCAGTAAAGTCCAGACAAGAATTCTAGTAGCTGCCATAGTAGCTTTGACAGAAATGAACAAAGGAAAAATAAGAGAAAAATTATCTATATCAGGACATTGAGATAAACATAAGATTTTGAAAATTCATCATATGAATAATGTCCTTTTGTGTTGCTGGCTTGAGTCCGAGTCAAATCAATCTCAAAGACCATCCTGATACCACATAAGGTATACCATTTTCATTGACCTCATAGAGGTTTCAATAGCTAAGTTTTCAAGTACTTGCTCTGTTACACCAACCTAATTTTTGAATAAGCTAAATCCTGGAATTTTCAAGTTTTTTGTTAACACGGCTTTCCATGCTAAGATGGCATCGGCATCCTATCATTTAGAGTTCTTTAGGCCACCGCAACCATTGCTGCAGTCAACTCGCACAAGCAACGAAAGTTCATCTGATATTGCAAGGAGGGAAGTTTTGTCCCTCACAGACTGTTTTCAAGACTTGCACAGTGAAATGTGAGAAAAAAAAGTCAAACCAAAGACAACAAGGACGTTGACCCACTAATTCCTAATCTGATTCTCTTCCTTTGTATATCCTGGCAATGAAGAAATGGAGACAATATAAATGATTAATCTGAAAATTCGTATTGCTGCAAATTAATATACCATTCACATCTTGTAGAAAGATTTCTTGTTTTCATATTTCATAAGGATATAAGGGGCAGTATAGCTTTTGAAGATATTGAGAATTGCCGAGTGCAGTTTAGTTGATCAAGGTCACATTACCAAAATTTACATTTGAGTGTGTGATTTAATGTACGATAACATCAACGAAGAAAAAAGAAAAGAAAACACAGTCAAGTGAATTATATATAGAGAGAGAGGATCCGAATCGCATCTTTTTGCTTGGTATTGTCCTAATTCTTGCATAAAACTCAGTTATTACAGCTAGAGAGTTCACCCGGTACGACAATTTCAACCCTTGGCCACTTAGCTAATAAACTAGTATTCATTTTACAATTGATGGTAATGAAGCAATGGCGGAACTCCTACTTCCATAGTTCCTTCCAGCATTTGTACAACCTTCTTCATTGAAGGTCTAAGAGTTGGATCTGGACAAATGCACCATAATCCCACCATGGCCATTCTCTCAAACCTCTTAAAGTCACTCAATACATCCGCGTCATGCCCCACCACCATCTCAAGCTTTCCAGATACTATACAACTTATAATCCACTCTGAGAGAAGAAGGTCATCCACCTCACTCTCTTCCTCAACCCTGCTCACTTCTATGTGCCTTCTGCAGCATATAATCTCAAGTAACATCACACCATAACTGAAAACATCTACTTTAGCAGTTATTGGCGCATGCTTTAGCCATTCAGGTGCCAAATACCCCATCGTTCCCCTTACATTGGTATCAGTTCTAGTTTGGTCCTTATTCAAAAGCTTGGAAAGCCCAAAATCAGCAATCTTAGCAGTATAATTTTCATCCAGTAGTACATTCTGAGGCTTTATGTCACAGTGGATGATTTGAGTCTCACATTCTTCGTGCAAGTAGAGTAAGCCTCTTGCTATTCCAAGTGCCATCTCAGCTCTTTGAAACCAACTAGGTCTTTTATCTTCTTCTCCAAATAGAGACCTTGACAAGGGCCCATTTGCCATTAGCTCATAAACTAAAAGCTGTTGATCATTCTCAACGCAAAATCCCACCAGTCTTACTAGATTCTTGTGATGTGTCCGGCCAATTATCTTGAGCTCTGTCATGAATTCATTCTGACTTTTGCCTGTCTCTTTCTCCAGCTTCTTTACTGCAATCTCAATATGGGCACCCTTTAAACTTAGAAGTCCTCTGTACACTTTGGCAGAAGATCCTCGACCAAGGATTTTACTAAACCCATTTGTTGCTCGATAAAGCTCTTGAAATGTGAATTCTCTAAAACCAACTCCAATGGCATCTAAACTTAAATAACTTTTCCTTCTTAGTAATCTTCTAAATATAGGAAGATTATAAATGGCAGAGGCTCCCAACTAGAAAGCAAGTATGGCATTAACTATAAGGCCAATCTTAAGGAAAAGCCGGACGTTAAAATTCCTTTTCCTTTCACCTTTTGGAATACCTGCATTTGTTAACTTCATTGGCACCTTGATTAGTGCCTTAATTCCGATGCTAGAAGCACTTTTTCTAGCTTTCAACAAAGGCATCCTCTTTTTGTAACATGTTGAAAACTCCAGGGAAGCAGCCAAGGTGTAGCAATCTTCCATGACAGCATTCTTGCAGCCCTCTAGATCAACATTTTCTATTTTAGCCAACTCTCCGTTATCTTCACTAGGGAAATCAGCATTATCAATTACCTCTACAGTAAAGTTCCTCATGGAGGGACCTATACAATAGTTTACTGGAGTTTCTGGGCGGCAACCCAAATTTAGATCACTTGGATCTAAATTAGTATGACCTGGAATGCAACCACAGCTTATGGTTTCATTATCAACTGAAGTGCACATGCCATTGACACCACAAAGAGAAGTCACAAGACATGGGTCTTCGAGTGCTCTCCACACCCTTGTCCATCTGCTACCATTTCTTTTATGGTAAACATATTGCTGGAAATTGCCATGATCATCGATTGTTGCTCGATGGTAGTAGTCTTCAACAGGGTTTGGGATGTTTCTTGTCAAAGAAAAAATGATTTGACCGGTGCTATTGACAAGGTACATGAAAGCAGTCTGATTGAATACCAGGCTCGCATTTTTCTCTGTAGATCCGATGTCTGTAGTTCCGGTCCACCAGTAACCAGGTTCCGAGAAGTGATAGGTTGAGAGGACCAGATTTCCATCATATTGCATTTGCAACCTGATATCTCCTGTTGAATAGTCTGTTGTTCCTTTGGCGTTTGAATAGAGCGCTTGGAGACTTAATAGAGCTTGTCCTGGCAAGAGTGTGTCTGTTGGGAAACTAAAGCTCCTCCAGACAGTTGATGAATTCACATCTCTCAAGACAAAATTACCGTCATCTTGCATTAAGCCTAAACTTGCGGGAGCTCCTCCACTATTTATTGACTGTTGAGTACCATTAGAGTATGTCAGCAAAAGCTGGCCAGCTGTTAGTTGGATAGTGGATCCCGCTTCTGCTGGAGAGTCTCGGTTAGCAGACCAGACTAGTGTCCTCTCAGGGATTTTATCAAACCAGACGCCAACAAGGTAGAGTCCTCCGGAGATTGAGTAGAAGCCGAATGCAAAGTCGCCAGAAGGGGAGTGCCAGGATGCATTTGTTCCTGCAGTGATGCTAGATCCCAAGGTTATGGTTGAAGAATTCTGGGCATGTAAGCCACAGAAATTGACAGAGAACATTAGAAACCAAGGAAGAACGATTTTAGCAGACATCACAAACTCTTATAAGAACTATAAAAGTATAAAAGCACTGTCTAAAGAGCTTTAAAGTTTCCTTGACAGATGCAAGATGCATATATTATTAGGAAATCCACCCACCGCCTTCCTCAAGAGCACAAATGTCCCAAAAGGAAATTTAGATGATTTTTGCGAGAACAGAAGGCAAGCAACTACTGGTTGGCTGGATGGCTGGACTTCGACAGCCAAATAGTTATGGCCTCATTTACTTGAAATTGCACTACACGATAAAGACAGAGGACTATAAATAGGGACGAATTTTTTTTATCAAAATATCTCAACAGTTCTGTACTGAGCTGGTGACTGGATCCTGCACTACACGACAAAGACAATTTTTTTGTCAAAATATCTCAGCCATACTGAACTGACAGGGTCGACTTTTTCTTTTTTTTCAAAATACCTAAGCTCCCTGAGTTTCGAATGGCACAACAAATTCGCTACACGTTACTCTAAACCCTAACCTTTATTTATACTAAAGTATGATCCGTGTTCAACACAAGGCCCACTGCGCACTCCCTCTCTTTGCTTCAACATCTGTTCTCCTTCTCTCTATCTGTTCTCCACGTGATAAACTCCGACGTCTTTGCACCCCTCTCTTTCTCTCTCTGTGCTTCAACGTCTATTATATTTCACTCTCTCTACCTTCCACGTAGTCAACTTTGAAAGCCCCAGTACAGCACCCTTTTAAATATGTTATAGATATTGCTTTTATTGTTTTCTTCTTTTCTTTCATTTTTTTCCTTTTTTTCTCTCTTTCCTCTCACCTTCCCCATAAAGACTGGTTGCCAATCACCGAATGTCGTCATTGGCCGTTGCTCGTTAGTCACCAGGTGTCTATATTTTTCACGATTATATGAAATATAATAAATACAATAATCTAAAAATTAATTATCTAAATTAAAAATTTTTAGATAATATATTTATATCTAATTTCATTTCATTTTAATAGTAACTTGAATAATTTTTCAATACATATTATTTTTGTGTCAATTTTTTTTTATTTTGAATTTTATCTCTATTTAACTCAAAGAGTTATGTCTCACTGAAGTACAAATATAGAAAACAAATTACAAGTTATGTTCAAAAATATTATTATTACATACTCTGTTTTTTTAAAATTGAAAAAAATTGTTATACGTTTTAACTTTAAGAATTTATATTGTAGTGAAATACAAATGAACAAGTTAACAGAAAATAAAGACAAAACAACATTGTAAGTCTAAGCAAATGTTACACACTTCAGCAAAAGATATTACATACAAAAACTTCTGCAATAGTTGTTGTACGTCAAGATTAAAGTTTCAACACTAGATTTTACATGGCAAGACCAAAGCTTCAACACCAGATGTCACAAATCAAGGCTAAAGCTTTACACATCAGATGTTAGCACCAGATATTACACGCTAAAGCTTCTTTCTTCTTACTTATATTAAACGCCAAGACATAAATCACAGATATTACACGTCAAGGCCAAAGCTTTACATGCTAAATGTTAGCACCAAATATTACACGCCAAAACTTCTTTTTTCCTACTGATGTTACATGCTAAAGCATAAATCACTTTGTTACACGCCAAAATATATTCCACCAAACTTGAATTACTAAAAAACTTAACACCAATAAATCAAAAAATATGTTATTACACTCCATGTCATGTTTTTTTGTCTGTAAATCGATTATGATATGGTAAGATGATAAGAGATAAACAAAAAGAGAGTTTTGTAAATGTAAATTAATAAATTCAAAAATATATTATTACCTTCCATATTATGTTTTTTGGTCTGTAGATTAACGGTAATATGACAAGATGACAAAAGATAAATAAAGAGATGATGATGATGGTAACATTAGTGAGAGCTAAATGACGAGAGAGAAAAATACGAAACATAGCAGACAAGAGAAAAAAATTAAAAGCATTTAATTTATCTGAAATGATTTTAAGAGCATTTTTGTCATCTAATGGTTAAAATTGGAGGAAAAAAGTTAACTTTATATTGAAGACTATTTTTGAAAAAAACTTATGAAGATTACCATTTTTCACAATTTTTTGCAAGAAATATTTTTTGTACCAAAGTCTATGTGAATATGTCAACTAATATGGCACAACTAATAGAAAAAACTGTTGAAAAATGATCTAAAGTGGTGGAAAATAAAAAATCTTTAATTAGTTAAGTAATACGGTTAACTGATTAAAGCTTTGTCGGAAAAAAAAAATGTGTTCGAAGAAAGCAGCTGACAGGTGGCAAAATGATGTAGTTTTATATTTTGTATATTATTTTGAAGTGTGAAATGGTTGTCTATAGTGTTGTTCAGCAAGTGCTCTGGTCTCCTTACCTTATACGCATCTGGTTTTTGTCGTTTTGGTTGTTTTGTAAGCTTTTAAGTCATTTTCTCCTTTTATTATCTTTTTCCCAGTTGTTACTTAATACAGATATCTACGTTTTGTTTCTCTGTACTCAGTTAGTTTTTGACAATCTCAAGACTACATCTAAGTCTAGAAATATTTTTCATATTTTCAGGAGGTATATATATTGAAAAGTGTTAGAAATATGAACGAGCTAATTCCCCATAATTTCTTCTTCTTTTTCTCTATTTTCCGTTCTTTCTCTTTGAAAATTTTTTCAAAGTGTTTTTCTTGTGAAATCTCTCAAAATCTCTAAAAAAATGTACGAAATTTTCTTTAGGCTTTTGATAACATAATTATAACATTGTACTGATTATAAGTTAAATTAATGTGATTTTTTGTGAAAGTTGTTTATTAACAGATTATAACAATTGTAGAATTGCAATGTGTGTTTTACAAAGTGATTAATAATTTAAGATAGAATCAAGTTAATAAATTGTAATCATAATGCATATGATAATATCGTATATTAGTAGAATCAGACTGATTTACTGCATAATCTATACAATTATTATAATATCATTAATAAATTTGTATCCAAGTCAAAATAAGCAGCAGGGAAGGGCAGTGAAAAATCAAAAGCTTGAACTACTGGAAATTGATAAAAGGATTATGCAACCAAGAAGTCTAATAAAAAAATGCTGTTGAGTCAAGTTTGTGTAGGCTCCTGCAACTGGTACCAGACATCAACAAATTAACAAATTATGATATTGGCTTCTCATAAAGATCTAACACTAGGTCAACCAGAATCATGCCATAGTCTGTCGTTTCCCTACTAGTTTATATTGTTTTTCTGTTAATTTATTTCTGTAAAAAAAATATCATACTTTATTGATCCAAGACAACAAGTACATACAGAAGAGGCTGCTAATTAATACCCAAAACAACAAAACAACAACCAGAAACTACAAAAAGCAATAGTAATTAGAAAATCCAGTACTGCTAACATTAGCATAAACTCACCAACTGCAAACATAAAGTAAAGAATATGTTAAACAACTAAAACTCAAATTAAAATGCCTTAAATAATGTCTCCCAGCTAGGTGCCTAGGCCTCCCTCACTTTTAGCAGAAGAAATGTAGCTGCAGCATTCCAATTGGATCTATATTAAAAGCAAAGCTTGCTAACTTTGGCCCTTGATTAGCATGAATTTTCGGTTAATGAAACAGTCTCCAAAAGATTTCTTCAAAGACAAATCAACCACAGAAGCAATGTTCATGGCCTAATAAATAACACATTGGTTCAATACATTACTAAGGCTATGATTAAGAATTTAAGATATACTCAAATTTATTTAGTCGTAAAAGAATTAAAGTACATCACATGCAAAGGATGCATGTTAATCTGGAGGTAAAAGAAATCTGCTGTGATTGAGTCCTGTTAATAATAGCTTACACGACATGTTATAGAAGAGTCCTGTTAAAGCAATGGATTGCTTTCGAAAAAGTTTGCAGGCCGGAGCTCAAATCCACCGTGGAAGGTTGGCATCACTGGGAATTCTTCTTGATATGGAATGTGATGGAAGCCTACGGTGTACCATAGAACTAAATCTTTGTTTTCAATCACTCTATTCCTGCAAGAACATTTACCATATGAGAATTAACGCCTGTGTAGCTAACATGTTTGAACTTTGTAACAACAATTTCTATATTTTAATTGATTCTTGAAAAAAACAAAAGATAAAAGAAAGAAAATATCCAAAGAAATAAATAAAACACTTGTGACCAGGTAAATATTTGTTACCTCTTGCTCCATACGGCTAAGCCATCATCTCCATGGCTTCTATCAGCGTAAAACCCACCAGCCCACCTCTCTGATTTATTATAGGCAGTCACCCAGACTTGGTACTTCGTATAAGCTGCCCTTATTTGAGGATAATCATCATCATCCAATAGAGAAGTCACCGGCTGTCCAGGTATTAGCCGGTAACCCACTTGATTCCCAAGCTTTGTTTCCTTGTTCGGATTCACAATCAACAAGTCAGCCGGCTCCGAACCGAGTTGAACCCGAGCATCTGCTTCCTTTTTGGCGGTCTCCCTAACGACCTTCCAGTAACTTTTTCTTGGAGAAACGTTAAAGTCCGTTACTCTTGCCGTTTGTAGTTTGGCCTTGACAAAGGAGTTGCCTTGACCGTCAACATCAAGATCCAAGTAATATGTGAGGAAATGGTCGTGATTAACGGCGACGGTGTTGACCGCCACTAACGTGCCGTAAACGTTTGACTTTATATGGTCGTTGTTAATGTAAGGAGTTCCTTTCATCAATAGTATTCCGGTTAAACAAACCTGGGAAGCAAAACCCACATATATAATTACAAATTAATATTATTTGCCAAATCTTTTCATCAAATTGTTATGTAAGTTTAACAATACCAAAATAGTAGCAATGATTAATTATATTTAACTCTTGAAAGGAATAATTTATACTATTTCATTACTTAAACATAAAATCTTTTTTATACAAGAATAAACACTAATATTAAAATTTGAAATATGTACCTAAAGATTATCAAATGATAATATACCTATTAAAGATGTTAAAAATGTTAAGCTAATCTTACCCCAACTTTGATGGTTCCACTGTTCGTGAACTCCCAGTCGAGGACGTAATCATAATTTCCCACGGTAGCCACCATTCTAGCAACCAAACTCTTTTCCGTCTGCCCACTCCTTATCTACCAGACAATGACAAGTCAATTCAAACCAAAATTAACTCAAAAAAGGATGCCAATTAACGCCAAATTTAATAATCCTAACTGTAACCTTGTCGACTACCGTACCACTTTTCCAGGAACATTGATTTCAGCATGTCTCCAGGCAATGTCACCGGAGTACCTTTCGAAAATACAGATAACCCTTTGCATTTTCTGTGCCTGTCCGTCTGCCCCAGCCCAATACCCGTCTAAATACACAGCATTCTGTGGACAATCAATCAATGGCTGGAGACTGCTGGCTGATCGTCCGAACCCGAATTCCCCGATATCCATAAACGTCCTGAAATACCATTCACTTTCAGGATCCATGTACGGGACAAAGGTTTCAGACACATGCCCTCTATACAGAACCTGACGGGTCTTCTTTGTTTTTGCGTCGAAGATAGAAGCTGTTGATATCACGATCCCCGCCTGAGGATCAAATCCGACATGGAATTTCCAGTTAGCCCAGTTGACATTGTTTCCTTCGATTTTGAACCCTTCTCCTTTCAGATTACAGGTGACAGAGTCAGTCTTCTGGTTTGATCGAAAATCGGTTCCCTCAGCTTTAGGCAAGGGGACTCTGAATCTATCAAGGTACATTGTGATTTGCATTGAGTCAACATCAACAAAAATACTAATTCCTTCAATGGGCCTTGCGTAGACATTAACCGAGCCTCCTCTGTAGTAACATGTAACTCTGAGAGCTCTTTTTGTGACATTTTCCCCATACCAGCCAACAGTGAGTGGTACACAGGAAACTTCAGACAAGTTTAAACCCCTCTTCAGAATTGAATTCTTGAACTTGGGGTATTGCAGAGGCAATCTGCTAGCTTGGAAAAGCTCGTTAAAAGTGAATGGAGGGTAACCCTGACCAGTGTAGACATGGTTCGATCTGATTGAACCATAGGCCAGGTCAACAAGCAGCTCCCGAGTCTCACCTCCCGCTCGAACAACCACCTTGGCCTGTCGAGGAAGAGCATTCCTCGTTTGCTTGTTCGAAGATATCCAATTAAGAACATCTTTTTTATCCGGTTCTTCGAGATCCACGAAGTGAAATGTCAGGTTAGGAAGAGAACCAAGCTTAGACTTATCAATTATGAGCTTTGCCTGGTTGATTTCAGCTGGGGTGAGAGGATCTAAGGGATGATAAAGGGTAAGACTTAAGCAACATTGGAGCAGAAAAGCTAGAACAAACAATGGAATAGACATGGATTCCGAATTGGTTATCTCCAAACAAAAAAGCTGACCAAGTTGTCATGCTTTAAGACAACTCACTGTTTGGGATTATATATAAGAAACTTAATTATTTATTGTATCCACACGTCCCTTGCCTGATGACATCGTATAATATTGTACAGGGATCAAGTTGTTTTTAATGTTGTATTAAATTGTAATGTATAAATGTTCCTTCTAAGCGGACATTGCACATTGCTGAAATGGTCCTAGGTCCTTTACTTGCACTAAGAGCAAGAATAATTGACTTGCTTTGCTTTTAGATATTAAATGAGGGGATGTCATCCTTGAACATGCTACCTTTTTTATAAACTCAGACTTGGTGAGTGAACCACGTGCTGTATAAGTTCCAGAAGTTGCTCACCCTGGGTAATCCTGGACTTGTTAAGATTGAAAAGGTCATGTACTATTCAGCAACTGACTTTCAAACATTAGTTTGTTATAAAAAGGGAAAAGGAGAACGAAGAAAATTTGGTGAACAAGTGGTTTGGTATCCGGGGAATAGGAAGAGAAAATGCGTTTTTTTCTTTTTCTTTTTTTACCATCTTTACTTTTCATGAAGATATAAGTTCTTTTTTTACTTGGAAAAGGAAACCCTGTATATATATTGTATTAAGTTGTATAATGATTTACTTGCTAAAAACTCTCAACTCATTTCTTTCCTCTCAAACTTATTTTCCTTTGCTTTCCTTCTCAGCTTCTCCTTTCCTTCCTTTCCTTTCTTTCAAGTTTCACTATTTTCCCTCCTTGCTTCTCTTCCTTTCTTTCAACAAAATGGGTCTTAACCTGACCATATGTTGAAGAAGAACAGAATGGTTTTTAGAGAATCTTATGTATGCAATAAGTACACAATCAAATTCCTCTTCTTCATACTCAATCTTGTTATATCTCACTTTAGAAGGTCATTTACTCGAAACATCCATTTGTTTACTAATAGAGGAATGGATACAATAATGTCCTTAGCATAATTTCAATCCAAATTTTGAGACTACTAATTCATTGATTATTAACATCTCAAATTTCAAAAACTATGGACAATTGATTTCATATGAATATCAAAATTCATCATTTGAATATTCCAGTCAAAGTTATGATGCAGAATTTCAACAATTAATTAGTCAAAAGTCTTGAAGCCAAATTGTTGGCGTTTCCACTAATATTAACTGTTGAGACTTTACTCAATTGAAACCAGTGAAGCTATCCCAATCAAAACAACTGTAAAGTGCAAACAAGTTGCCAAATTTGAAATGTAAAGCTTTGAATTGATCAGCTTAAAATTAAGCTACTCCCTTGAACGAGTAAAAGGGGAGCAAAGAAGGTAATCACTGATGATCTTTAGTGTTCTTCAAGCAGAATTCAACCAAATCGAAACTTGTAAGCTGCGGCTAATTGAAAGCAGTAAAACATAACGTGTAGAAATACTATTCCCCTGCTCCTACATTGATAACCAGCATTACAAAACAGATACACATGTTGGAATTGATTAGACCATTTTGATTTATTAATCTAATAGTCAAGTGATTTTTATGCTTTTAGTGATGGTGGGGTCTAAAAGCCCCATTTTCTTTGGTCCAAAGTGAATTTATTCCATTGGGCCGACAGAGCTGAGTTGAATTATGAAGCAGTACTCTGTTGGTAATTTGGTTTCAATAATTTGCACTGCATTGAGTTATGAGCCACTGTTGAGTTGGTTTCAATGGTAAAACACCACAACTTCCATTTCCTTGCTTCGCTATAATAGGGGAAAATCAAGATTGTCTCTTTGAAACTAGAGAGTGAAAAATTATGCAAAGAAAGTTATAGTTAGTGATTGTTAGTGTTCTTCAAATACAGAATTAATCCACCAAATTCAAAGTTTTCGACCCATGACTTATGTGGAGCAATTAAGCCACTTGACATTGTTAGGAGCCTTCACTTTCAGCACCGGATTGTACTCGAAAAAGTTGGCCGGCCGGAGCTCAAATCCACTGCTTAATGTTGGCATCAAAGGGAAATCTTCTTGGTAAGGTACATGATGAAAACCCAATGTGTACCATAATACAATGTCCTTGTTCTCTATTTTCCTATTCCTGTAAAACATTTAAACAATAATCAACATTATAACAAGGCATAAGGATAAAATAAGGCCTCGAACTATAATAAAAATAACTTTCAATAAGATTATACCTGCTGCTCCATGTAGCTAAAGTGTCATCTCCTCTGCTTTGATCAGTATATAATCCCCCTGCCCATTTTTCGGACCTGTTATATGGTGTAACCCACACATTGTACTTGGTGAAGGCCGCCCGTACCTGTGAATAATCGTCGTCTGTTAAAAGGGGACCAGTAACTGATCCTGGGATTAGACGGTAGCCAACAAGGTTACCCATTTTAGTTTTCTTGTTAGGATTCACAAATAAGAGATCAGCTGACTCCAAGCCAAGTTTAATTTTTGCATCTGACTCAGTCTTAGCTGTCTCACTGACAACCTTCCAATAACTTTTTCTTGGTGAGCTTTGGTCAGTAACTCTGGTTGTTTTCAATTTGGACTTGACAAAGGAGTTGGAATCACCATCCACATCCAGATCAAGGTAGTAGGTGAGGAAATGATCATGGCGTGCACCCAATGTGTTTTCTGCCAATAATGTGCCATAGGCTTCCTCATTTATTTGGTCTTTGTGGGTGTATTTTGATCCCCTTACTTCTAGTAATCCAGTTAAGCCAACCTGTTAAGAATGATCATTCCAGAGAAAATCAATAGAATTAATTGCTTTTCAAAAAAAATTCAATAGAATTAATGCACCTAAAAATGCTTCATGGCATTTGTGAGGTGAAAATTAACTAATTAAGGTGACTTTACTGTGACTTTGATAGATCCAATCCGCTTGAATTCCCAGTCATTTATGTAGTCATAGTTGCCCACAGTTGATACCATCCTAACTACCAGGCTCACTTCTGGTCTAACCTCTGTTACCTGCAAACAAAACCATTAAAATCCCACTCCATTAAACCTTCCAAATCTTCACCTAAAGTTACATTACGAACCAGCAAGACCTTAATGAAAAGTTGACCTACCAATGTTTCCGGAATCATAGTCTCAGTGTGTCGCCACATTACATCTCCAGCATTTCGTTCAAAGATGCAGAAAACATTAGGCATCTCAATCGGCATCCCATCCTGCCCAGCAACAAATGCCCCCATAAAAACTGCATTGGCCGGGCAGTCTCTAAGCGGTTCGAGAGGCACTGCACATAGACCATATCCATATTCCCCGGCATCAAAAAATGTTCTATAGTACCATTCTTCAGTTAAATCCATGTAGGGAACAAAGAGCTCTGATAGATATCCTCTATACATCACCCTACGAAATTTTTGCCTCTCAATGTCATATATCGATGCTAGAGATATGATTGGACCTACCCGAGCATCGAAACTCAGATGAAAATCCCAATTAGCCCACCTGATTAATATCACAAATGGACAATAATGTTAAATAAAATCAAACCAAGGAAACTTATAGAAACTTACTAGGAAAAAGTAAAGGAAAATTGATAGCAGAACACACAGACAGAAAGCCTTTTGTCATTCCTAGTCTAGAAGTCCACCAGTCATTCCAAGAGTGTATTTATAAGATATTTTATTTCCTTCCTATTTTGTGATACTAATATTATCCTTATCATTAATATTTGCGTCTATTCAGTAATGAGGTCACACAGCATTTCTACTTGGCTAATTTCCAACGACTATAAAGACAGGAAAAGAGAAATAAATAGCAATGGCCCGCCCTCATTACTGTACTTACCTAACTCTGTTCCCATCAATGGTGAAACTAGGCCCGTCTGGCTGCATAACCGTGATTCCTTTCAACTGTGGTCCAAAAGGGGCCCTTTGCTCCGATTCTCTGTAATCCGTCCCGGCAGCCTTTGGCACAGGGATCATGAATCTATCCTGAAAGTGTATAATCTTCATTTCTTCGAGATCAACTGTCACGGTGATGGCCTCTATCGGCCTCATGTACAAATTAACTGTCCCATCCAGATAATAACACATCACCTTAACTATCCTTCTATTCTTTTTCTCCTCCCCATGCCATCCTACAGTAAAACTTCCGCACACGACCTCCTCAATCTTTAGCCCTCTCTTACTTATGGACGCCAAAAACGGTGCATACTTAAACGGCAGCTGGTTTGCAGCTGTTTGTTCTTCAAAAGTGAGTAATGGGTAGCCATAACCATCGTAAATTCGATCTGAAATGATTCCGACACTTGATAAATCAACGCTGATTTCATGAGTCCTATGGTTTATACGCGCAATGACCAAGGCTTGGCGAGGCGGGGGTGTGGTGGAAGAGTTTTCCAGCCATGAAACGACAACCTGTTTATTTGGCTCTTCTAAGCCCACGTATTGAAAGGTTAAGTTGTGGCTGGAGCCAGGGTACGATCGGTTAACAATGGATTGAACCTGGATGAACTCGTTTGGAGTCAAAGAGTCTAGAGGGTGTTGAAGTTGGTGAGAGAAGGGAATAATGGAGAGGGTGAAGAAGGAAAAGAAGAGGAAGACTTTGAAGGAATGGGCCATTAGTTTTTCCTTGGTGCTGGATAGCTAACGCCTAGTGATCTTTATATCCAATGAGTTTTACCAAGGACAAAAGGTCATTATCTGGATTCAGATAATTAGATTTTATAATTGGTGTTAACGTGTTGTAAATATATCTGATATGATTAGATATAAAATATATTAAAATTAAATATAAATACGACACGTTTAATATTTATATCTTAGATTTAAAATATATATACGTTTAATATACATATAACACGATACGATATAATTAATATATTTATTAAATATATTAATGTACGATACGATACGATTAATAACACGTCTAACACGATAAATACATTCATACCTAATTTTCATTTTACTTTTTAAAAATAAAGAGAAAAAACCCAAAATTTGCATTGACCTGGTTTTTGTTTTTTGTCTTCTGGTAATTACAAGATTAAGCCCATGTAAATTATAGAGCCCAAAGAGGAGCCTAGGGCTCATAACAGAGCCAGGCCTTTCGTTTTTCTTTTTCTCGAGCCTTCTCTGACTTCTCAACCACTATGTTGTAAAAAGGAAAATGTAATTGATGAGATGATTTAACTGATATTGAATAAAAAAAACAACCAATTTAACACAAAATATTTCCTTTGTTCCATTTTTTCTTTAAACTATATTATGTCTCAATTTATTTTTTGTTAACCATAAATAGATAAATTATTTTTTCTTTTTTTATAAAAAACTAAGATGAAATTAAACGAGTATAAAAAAAGATTAAACGATGGCTCCAAAAAGAATTGGTTAATAGAAAACTCGACTCTCAAAGAAACTGCCTCTCTCTAGGAAACTCTAGAAACGTAAAGCAAAGCTCCATTTGTATTATTCTCGGTGCGTAAGAGGAGAGTGTCTCGCCCATCTCTGTCTCAACTCTTCTCGCCTCTTCTACTTTCTATATTCTTTGCCACCTTCTCCTTTCTCTCTACCAAGAACTCAAAAAGAAGCATTCTCCAAAGGCCAAATTTTACTTGTACTACTGTTTTGCAGTGGCTTGCAAGAGGTTTGCATTTCTCTTTGCTCACTCTTCTCTCATTATTGATTGTGTAAAACTCCCTCTGTTTTTCTTTTTCTGTTTTACATTTTGTCTTTCATTTCTTTTTCAATGCAGCATTGGGATTATCAGTTCTTGGCTTCTTGATTTCTGTTTCTTTGAATGTCCACGAAGAAATAATATAGTTTCTTGAACTGGGTTGATTTTGGTTTTTAATATTTTGTTGCTACAGTTGACGATCTTTTAGTGTCCACTTATGGTTTTGCGTTGGAAATTTAAGAACTAGGTTGTCCATCAGTTTGTTCTTGATGGCTGAAGCTTTCAGTTTTATGATCATATTTAGATGGTTATTAACTACTTAGGCAATTTGAGTGTTGGGTTTCTTTAATTTGAATGAGTTTGTCTGCAAGTGTCGAAGTTAAGCCTGTGAATTGGTAAAGAAAGATACAACCGTTTGGTAAGGAAAGACACAGCCGTTCTTTTTCTTTTTCATTTTCTACCTTTTTGGGTGAATATATGTTTTATGTTAGTGGTGGATTTTTGTGTTTTTAGTTTAGAAATCTCAGGCTTGCTAAATGTTGTCTGTTAGTTTGGAATATTAGTACATTTGAAGTGTTTTTGAAATGACCTACATGGATGATTGCTTGTCTAATTCCATAGTCTAGATATCCGGCACATTTTGAGGCTAAAATGGTATTCTAATTGTTCTTGAAATAGGCTTGATGTTTACTAGACACTGAGATTGGATATTACTTTCTCATTTTGTGAGTTGCTAGGTTTATACAATGATCTTTTTAATTTTGGGGGTTAAATTGTTTTTCTTTTTTAATGAAAGTTAATGGTTATGTTTTGAAACTGGGTAGAACATTTATAATAGTTAAAGTTTGAAAAAACTGTTTTGAGGCCATCTATGGTTCATGAATCTGCCAAATTGAGTTTTGATAAAAAGAAATGAAAGATATGGTGGTGGCATTATATTTAAACACGGACAAGGACTGAAAAGAAGTCTCAATTATTTTTTTTTGTTCTTGAGGAATTATCTTTCAGGATCAGAGAAAAATGCTCAAAGTCTAATTTCAACTTCTCATTTTTCTATTTTTCGAGTTGTTTACAATTGTCAAGCTCTTTTTTGTTTGATCATAAGTATATTGATAAATTTCCATTGTTGTTTAATTGTTTTGTCAAAAGGCAGGAATGGCTGAACCAGCATACACTGTGGCATCTGACGGTGAAACAACAGGGGAGGAGAAATCTTCATCTTCCTTTCCAGAAATTGCAATTGGAGTTGATATTGGAACATCACAATGCAGTGTCGCTGTCTGGAATGGTTCACAAGTAGAGCTTCTCAAGAATACTAGGAACCAGAAGCTGATGCGGTCATATGTCACTTTCAAAGATGAGATTCCTTCAGGTGGAGTGAGCAATCAACTTTCCCATGAACATGAATTATTTTCCGGGGCTGCTATTTTTAACATGAAACGTCTTGTTGGACGAGTTGACACTGATCCAGTTGTTCATGCAAGCAAAAACCTTCCTTTTCTGGTTCAGACTTTGGACATTGGTGTTCGTCCATTTATCGCAGCCTTGGTGAACAATGTTTGGAGATCCACCACACCTGAAGAAGTTCTTGCAATATTTCTGGTCGAATTAAGAGTTATGGCTGAAGTTCAATTGAAGCGGCCTATAAGAAATGTTGTTTTGTCCATCCCGGTTTCATTCAGTCGTTTCCAATTGACTCGAATTCAACGAGCTTGTGCAATGGCTGGTCTTCATGTTCTTAGATTGATGCCTGAACCAACTGCTGTGGCATTACTATATGCACAGCAGCAGCAACAGATGATACATGACAATATGGGCAGTGGAAGTGAAAAGATTGCTCTCATTTTCAATATGGGTGCAGGGTATTGTGATCTTGCTGTAACAGCTACAGCTGGAGGAGTTGCACAGATAAAAGCTTTAGCTGGAAGTGCAACTGGAGGAGAAGACCTTCTTCAGAACATGATGCGCCATCTCTTGCCGGATTCAGAGAACCTCTTCTTAGGGCACGGAATTAATGAGATCAAATTAATGGGATTACTTCGAGTTGCAACTCAGGATGCCATCCACAAGCTCTCTTCCCAAGACAATGTTCAAATTGATGTAGATTTGGGTAATGGGTCAAGAATATGTAAGGTGGTGAACCGGGAGGAATTTGAAGAAGTAAACAGGAACATATTTGAGAAGTGTGAGAGTCTCATAATCCAGTGCTTACATGATGCGAAGGTAGAGGTAGATGATTTGACTGATGTAATAGTTGTGGGTGGCTGTTCATATATTCCAAAAATAAGAGATCTTGTCAAGCATGTATGTAAAATAGAAGTTTACAAAGGTATGAACCCACTAGAAGCAGCAGTCTGTGGGGCAGCACTAGAAGGAGCAGTGGCATCAGGTATCAGCGATCCTTTTGGCAGCCTGGACTTGTTAACCATTCAAGCCACACCTCTTGGAATCGGGATACGAGCTAATGGAAATAGATTTGTGCCTATTATACCTAGAAACACTACAATGCCAGCTCGGAAAGAACTGATCTTCACAACTGTTAATGATAACCAGACTGAGGTATTGATTGTTGTCTATGAAGGTGAAACGGAGAAGGCAGAAGAGAATCATCTGCTGGGCTATTTCAAGATAATGGGAATTCCTCCAGTACCTAAAGGAGTTCCAGAGATAAATGTTTGCATGGACATTGATGCATCAAATGTGCTGAGAGTTTTGGCTGGGGTCATACTGCCAGGTTCTCAGCAACCTGCAGTTCCCGTAATGGAAGTACGGATGCCAACTGTTGACGATGGGCATGGTTGGTGTGCTGAAGCTCTGCATAGATCATACGGTTCTACTCTAGACTTAGTGACAGTACAGAAGAAGATATAATATGATGCTTAAATGCCAGCTCTTGTTGCATGTTTGATTTGAATGTTATGTTTTTTCGTCCAGAGAAAATCAGTTTCTGCAAGAACAGTTGTATAATGTGTTTTCATACTTGCATTAATGTCGACTGTTGTAATGAAATAAAGCATGTAAAAGCTATTTTGGTGCTATGTTTCGTAAAATCAAAGTTGTGTGTTGAAATTGATAGGAATGTGTGGCCTCGGAGTAGAAATCAACTTTTCTGATTCACTCTTGTGCAAGGATACTGAGCATATCTTTCTCGTGAACAGAAGTTAACAAGCAATATCAAGAGAATGGTCTCTCTCTTTATTGAGCAAAAAAAAAACAGACAATGGTCTCAGAAGTGCTGCTTGAAGAGCATTAGTAATCACTTTCAGAAAAACAGAGCAGCTGGATTCTCCAAAATCATCCTCCAATCTAATTAAGGAATGATCGTGAGTATTTCTTCCAAAAAAAGGAATCAATACTTTATGCTGGAATTAATAACATGTTTCATCTTTGGCATTGCCAGGTATATCTGATAAACCCCAATGAAAATATTAGAAATCTCTACTCCAGACTTGTTACTTTTCTTAACATTGCACTAAAAGGACCATGGTTTCGGACCTAACATTTTCATGTTCACTCATTTCAATCTTACAGGAATTTAATGGGCTACCAATGTAGTAGATGATTTGTCTTGAAAAAGGAAAGGAAATTCAACGAGCTGAGGTGGCAGAAACTATTTTTCTGTTCAACTTTTGAAAAAGTTTCTCCATGTGGACCTAACAGCTAAACCCTGCCTGTATACGTTACATGGGATACAATGTATTTATATACACAGTTCTTTACGTTCTAGTAACTCAAAAGGAGCTAGGAACAAGTGCTTGTCAATTCAAATACAACAGCTAAGTGAGTAGTTTTCTTCCTGAGTTCCTTTCTTTTTTTTTTTTTTTTTTGCCAATGATGGTAATTTATTCTCAAGGGTGGCTCTCATGTAAGTGTTCATCTTTCTAAATTTGGGATGCAGGTTTCTTTATTATTGGACATTTAGGAGAGTTTAGATTTTGTTACCTTCACTTTGGTTTTTTATGTTAGCTTCATAGAAGCTGTTGTTTGATTGTTGAAAATGACATGGCATTTTGATTTTGCGGTTTCAGTTCATTATCATTCATCGGTTTTTCATTTTTTTCTTCCTTTTCAACCCCTCAGCTTACATATAAAAGGATTTTTTGGGTTCAGACTACACCACATTATTTTCTTTCATGTTTCTTCCATATCTTACTATTTTTATATTCTGTTTGTGTTGATTAGACAATATGGAGAAGATGGCCCCTGCATTTGCAATGCGTATCATGATCTTTGCAATTCTTGCTTTTCACCCTTTAACAGTCTTTGGTGAGTAATTTTTCTCGTTATTCTCTGTGGTATTATATTTTCTTCCTACATTCCACTGAGATATCTTCATTTTTCTTTTTCAGGTGGTGATACTGGCATCAACTACGGAAGAAATGGAGACAATCTGCCTTCTCCAAGACGGGCAATTGATTTCATCTCCAGAGAAATGAACAACAAAATCTCATTGATACGTGTTCACGATGCCAACCTTGAAATCTTAGAGCCATTGAGTGGAACAAATCTGGTGGTGACCATAGGAGTCCCAAATGAGGCAATTGCCTATGTAGCATCAAGCCAGGAAGCTGCAGATAAGTGGTTCCAAGACTACATTGTCACATACATCCGAAAAGGTGTTAGGTTCCGTTATCTCTGCGTAGGAAACGAAGCCATCCCAAGTACCTGTTGTTGCATCCTATGTCCTGGGAGCCATAAAAAATCTCCATGAGTCAATTAGGAAGGAAGGGATAGATTACATATTTGTCACGACTGCTGTTGGAGGCAGTGTCTTAGGAGCCTCATACCCTCCTTCCCAGGGCCAATTTGCTCCGGGAGTAGCCCAGGTAATGAGCCATCTGACTTGCTTTCTACATAGCATCGGCTCGCCACTTCTGATCAATGTGTACCCTTTCTTTGCCCTTGCCTCGGAGCCCAACCATATTCCGTTAGACTATGTTTTGTTCCAGTCTCAAACGCCTGTCATTATTGACGGGAACTTAGAGTACTATAATCTATTTGATGCCATGGTTGACGCCTTTTTAGCAGCAATGGTGAGGGCAGTTGGAAGGGAGGATGTCAAACTTGTTGTGTCCGAGACGGGCTGGCCAACAGCAGGTCTTGCTCCCTATTCAGGCATAGAAAACGCAAGAATTTACAACAGCAAACTGAGGGAGCATGTTGTTGGAGTAGGGAGAACACCAAGAAAGGCTGACATGATTATGGAGGTTTACATCTATGAAATGTTCAATGAGAACCTCGTGGCTGAGGGAGTGAAGAGAAATTTTGGGTCCTTTTATCCTGACTTCAGAGAGGTATACCCATTGTGGCATTGATTCTAACTTGATGAAGGGGCTCTGAATTCACCAACTACATATATATGTAGTTCTTGAATTTGACTTTGATAAACTTTTGGAATAGAAATCTGAATAATTTTTATTATTATAGTTACAAATCGTTTGTATACAAAAATACAAAACTAGACTATATTAGGCTTATAAATGTTTGTAGCAATACATTAGGCTCAAAATACACTTTTAATCAAAACAGACAAATCTAAATATATACATGGTAACACCTATATTTTAACATGACTTTCTAATGAATTAAGTTTATTTTTACATTACAAGAAGTGAGATAGCTAGCAAGCGCATCAGGCCTTTGCCAGTTCAATGGCCAAATCTGAAACCTGGTCCATGGAAATGGAAATTTACTTTGTATGTAAGAAATTCCATAAATAAGAAAAGGAAAACAAAATTATTTTGGCCTGCTGTCATTAAAATATTTTATATATATGATTTAATGGGCTGCAGTTCTGGATATATGAAGTTGCTGGATTTGCTTCAGACCCATAAGGTTTGGGCTGCTTCACCACCATAGCCTTAGAGGAATGTTGGTAAATTTTTAACCCACATAAACCCTGAAACTAGCAATGAGTTCTTCACCTACTTATTAAGTTCAGATTTTCAAGTTAGACTGGTTAACTAAGATGGTATCTAAATCCTTTTGAAGTATTTAGTCGTAGACCATTTTTATAGTAATTATTCAATGTGAGTGCTAGCTTGACTTCCAAATTTAATGAATTTGTATGTTTGTGAATGTTTAACTTTTCAACATAGTGATTCTTTAGCTTTACTTATATGGAAAAGAAATCAAGATGGGAGGACAGTGTAGGATCAAGCAAGAAAATCAAGAACAACATCAATGGCTTCATTTGTCAATGAATTATTGTTTTTGTCTCAGGCTATTCGATCGGAAAAAAAAATAATGGAAATACAAAGCAAGGTGCCTACAAGAACAGGGAAACGATATGAATGCTGGTAAAGAACAATGGCAATTCAGGTATTGATATAAAAACAGATGAACGAATGAGTGTGAAGTTGAAAAAGATAAATCCACCTAACAATGAGAAAACAGAGAATGTGAAATCTCAAATCTCTCTGAATCTGGAAACAGTCCTTTTTAGGAACAGAGACTAAGCAGAGGCAGCATCACACTGCTCAGTAAATAAAATCCATGACAATCCCATTCCCTGGAAATGCCCCTAAAAGCCAAACGAAAGGGACACTTTCAAACTCGCAAACAACAACGAATAAACTCCAAACAGGCGGTGACCCCATTTGTCGTCCACTTCAATAACCCATTTGTCAGGGTAAATTTACGAATTACAGTCCCCCCTCCCAAAAGATTTTTCAGATTCCAAACGCAAAATGAGTTTCCCCCTACGTCACCTCGGTTGCACATGACCTTGAGTCCTTAACGACATCTCTTACACGACAAAACTCCCATCTCCCCCCGCTCACATCTCGCACCATAACATCAAGTCTCTCTTCTGCTTTTTCATTTTTTACAGTTCCCAATGGCCAATACAAAGAAACCCTTGTCAAAATTTTTTCTCTTCCTTCATCTGCACAAGTAAAGAATCAGAAGCTCTTTGTTTTTGAGTTTGACTTCTCACAACAACATAAAACGACACATATTCCGACCCAACTCTGCTGACGTTGAAACCAATGCTTAAACAAATAATATGAGATGTGAACAGGTTTATAACGATCCAAATAGAAGATTCAAAAACTCAAATGGTTTTTTTCTTATTTTATTTATTCATATCAAAGCCAAAAGTCCATACATAATCAAAGTCATAGATTCTCGACCTTCCCAAAACTTAAATACAAAATATAGTGTTCCTTTCAACGCTTTGGTCCTCTTCTTGGTACAATGATTTCCAATGCAATGCTTGACGTTTCGACCACGCTGTCTTCATCCCATGCTTTGCTTCTCCTCCAAATACACGAACCCGCCGACTTTAAACACTTTTCCAGGCCACAATCCTCAAAATCTTTGACATGGTGCACGAGATTTCACATCCCACCTCGCACGTAGTCTCCCTCAATAAATTCACTTTCTCTTTCTCGTGTTAATTATATTAATAATCATACGAGTGGCAGCATGAACATGAGATAAACAAATAATTAATCAAATTATTAGTAGTAATTTTGTAGTGTTCTTTAACACTTGAAGTCAATGTAAATATCGTAGCTCTATGTACTCTTCCTCTCTCTTTTGTTTTTTGGGTTTTTGTTATTTTCGTCTAGAACCGTTGCGATGCTGACATGTGGCGACGTTTGACGATGGATATGAGGCCGCCCAATGGGGGCCGCATCATTGACCTGTAGATCATCTCATCGTACGGCCTCCTGTAGAACTTCAAAAACGGCAAGAACGATTCTCGAGACTTTTCTGTCTTGGTGCTCACGTGGCAATCCCTGCGGAAAAACATGGCAGGTGATTGGAGGAAAGATGGCCGTGGTGTCCGGGGGTGGTTGGCTTTGAGGGACTCGCTGCCTTTGCTGCGCTGCGGTAGAGGTGTAGATGGGAACAAGCTCTTCCTCATGCTGATGTTGCCACGCGGCGTCCTGGCAGCTGGTGATGCGAACGAGAGGGACCTGGCGTTGAGCGGGGAGATCAACGCCGGGCCAAAGGGGGAGGGGCTTGTGGGTCCAACTTTGGATGCTGACGAGTCAGTCAAGGTGAGATACCAAGGCTTGAGAGAGTCGAAATGATGTGATACGGTGAAGGAGAATCTGGAGGAAGAGCATGAACCAATCTTGGCAGTTGATTTGATTGACGAGGGGTCAAACCGGAGAGATGAAGCTCTTGGGTACGATGCAAAGTCGTTAAACTCTAACGATTCTTCAAAATCTAGTGATGATACCACCATCGTAGCAGTTGACAACTCCACAAACGGACGAACACCCTATAAAAATCACATCAGCAATACACGATATTAAATCATAACCTCGTTTAACTTAACCCGAATAATAATAGAATTTGAATAAATATTCTATTACCGTAATGGTTAACGGCTAATTAGACCATATAACATGATTTGACCCATATATAGTTATCATTGTCACAATCATTCAACCTTTAATACATTTCAATTAGTATGTAAAACAAAATCATAATCACTCTTTTTATCGCATAATGAAACCATTAAAAGAAGATAATGTTCAATTTTACACTAGACTTGGACCTAATTATTCTAGACTTGTCAAGTTTTTCAAAGGCATGGCGGTCCAACTTACTGAGCTCTACAATTTGCTAATAGTCACATAATTTCAAAATCATCCACGTTCGAGATGGGATAGAAGGACCCATCCAAGAGAAAAGATGTGTACAAGATTTGACTTAAGCTTGATGATCGAAACAGAAGCATTGCAGGTTCAACAGCATTAGGCTTTTCATTTTTTTCTGTTCTGGTTTGAAGATCAAAAAGTTTTTGTACACAACAAGAACTAGCGAGCAGAGAGAGTTTTAAAATCACCTTCCAAATGTAAGAAAAGAGGGAGGGTGGGTCGATGACACAAGCCTTGTAAAGTCGTCCGGGGTAGTACTCGGCCACAATTTTCAGTGCTGCCAGCAATGAGTTCATAAAAGCCGATGCTGATCTGAAAAAGCCTGTCAAACAAAAAACCCAGTGTGAAAATTATTCCCTAGGAAAAATTAAATAAACAAATTCAAATTTCCCCTGATTTCTTTTTCTAATTATTATTATAAAACATTAAAGCCTGACATTTGCAGAGGATTATGAGATAAAGCTCTAAAAAGTAGAATCCTGGGTACTTCCGGGTTTGATGATCGTTTAAAAAAACACAAAAGAGGATTTAAGGAAGTCCCAGTCTCCACTGCTAGAAATTGACCAATTGTAGAAAAAGAATAATAACAATAATGTTAAACAACTCCAATTCCCGATAATACCCCTGTAAATCCCGACTAACAATGAAGATTGATTGCGACACTTGAAGGGGCACTCCGGACATTATCTGAAGGTTGTCTCAGAACCTGCCGGTGATTCGACATAGCTGCCTATCTTTGGGTTTTTGTTTTTTTTTTTTACTCTCCCATTTATGACACTAGGCAGCTGCCAGCTTTTAGCAGCGTGCAAGGTTGCAGAACTCAAAATGACTCAAAAGTAACACGAATTTCGAAGCTTTGTGGAGTTTTTCGTTGGATTTTGGAAGGGTAATGAAGTCATTTGGACTGTGAAACTTACTCGCGTCGAAGAGTAGAACAAATTGTTCGACGTTTTTGGGCATGGTTCCTACAGCAACCTCCAATGTGAAAACCAGCAAACGAGTCAACCTAAAAATATGACAAAGAAAAAAACAAGATAATAAAAAGTTCAGATCTTGTTTCCGTTAGTTAACAAGCGAAACAAGACAAGGATTTGTGTTTAATTACTCACAGTTTCTGAGAGTGGAACTTTTGGTAATCTTGTTTGATCCTGAAAATCTGTAACAAGGACAATACACGAGAACTGAGTTTCCCATGCTTCAACTCTCGAGAAAAGCTTAGAGGGAAAAAAAAATGGGAGTTGAAACTTGAGATGAGATTTACCATGACAGGTCTGGACTCTTCATCATGTCCAGCTACATAAGCAACTCCCTCAGCTAGCTCAGCTGAGAACTCATCTGCTATCAAATTTTCTGCACATGTCCAAAAGAAAAAGGGCAATTAATGTCATACAAAAACAAAAGGAAAAAACCCAAGAAAAAGAAAAAGAGAACCCTTTGAGTAAGTGGCTGTAATCATTAGAGAGTATATACTTTTAACGTTCAAATTGAAATGAAAAAGCAAGATTCTTTCATATATAAGAAACAAAAAGAAAAGGAAGAAGCGTATAAAAAGAGAAGAATTTATAGAAGCTAGGCAAAGCTTTTGGAGAAGAAGAAGCTAAAGCTAGAAACTATAAGGAACAAGAAGAATACTTTGGTACCAATAACTACTCACCAGTGCCGATACTCTCTCTCCAAGAAAGACAAGCTCGTAAGTGCTTAGCAGCCTTCTTCACATTATCACCTTTTGCTCTCAAAAACCTCTCAACGCAAGCATAGTTGCAGAACTTCTCCTGTTGGGAAGAAACAAATAATCACATCAGAATTGAAAAGCCCCTAGCTAGGAATCTTATTTCACAAGTACGAGAAAATGATTAGCTATTTTTTTGTTCTCTCTTATGAAACCATTGATGACTGTTCTTAGCGGTTGAAGCACTACATGCACAAAAAATAAGTAAAACTTAAAAGAAAAACCCTCCGTCATAATTGTTTTGTTTGTGACAGAGAGATCTGTAAGCTGAAAAAACCTACCTGTTTCACTGTCAATGGAGATTGTTTCCTAACAAGTTGAAGAACAGCTTCAACCCTTTCGTCCACTTTCTGATCTCTCAACTCTTTCTTCCCCATTTCGAGAAACCGAAAAAGAAATTTAACTCAAACTCACCGATAACTGATCTCTCTCTCTCTCTCTCTCTCTCTCCCTAATAACAAAAAGCCACCAATATTCCAAACTTGTCCTTCACGCAACCATTAAAAACTTACACAAAGGAGAAGAATATATAAAAAGAGAAAGAGAGGGAGGGAAGAGATGTTCAAAACTAGAAACGTCGAATAATTGGTGTTTAGAGCATATAGAGAGTCCTATATATAGTGAAGTGACGGCTAATAACGCCGTTATATGGACCCGTACCTAAGAAAATATTTTTTAAATGTAGGTTCAACATCAACAGTGCTTTTTTTTAGTCAATGCCAAAACGCATTATTTTGTCGAGTGGGATTTCGATTCCTAACGGAAAACGCCGTCCCCCACCCCGTAGCCAACCAACCGTTATATTCTCATCATTGCGCTCCCCCTTTTCTTTAAC
This sequence comes from Theobroma cacao, assembly GCF_053813885.1. Lineage (NCBI taxonomy): Eukaryota > Viridiplantae > Streptophyta > Magnoliopsida > Malvales > Malvaceae > Theobroma > Theobroma cacao. The sequence goes on from NC_142642.1 coordinate 36,978,687, forward strand.
CTTTTAAAGACTAGTAGAGACTTGCATTTAACTTCACTACTACACTTCCAAAATAGCTTCATTTCAGGTACCTCCATGAGCCATTACTGTTGTACAAGGCTCATTTATGGGAATTGGACTCTAATGTGAAAGGCTGCCACTGCAAATGTAAGAAAGCATAACCATATATAATTGCATGAAAACCAAAGAAAGTCGTACTGTGTGGCTGTCTGATCCTAATCTTAAATCTGATCATCATGTTAATTTGTTTAACTTTGTCTTATGTTCACATGCTTATTACCTCACGGTCAATCAATTATAACTTCTCCTTCAATTTTATTTCCTTTTCATTATAATTTGCATCGCTTGGTTGATCATAGTACAGCAGAGTGAACTTTCAGCCAAAAAAGGTGGTCAAAAGGTGCCCACTGAAGTGAACTTTGAGTAAAATTCTTAAACTACAACAGTGGCATTCAGCCCTTGCAAGTTTTACGAATGATTTTAATGTATATGGTAATATTGAAAACTACTACCTTATGAGATTAACATTTACCAAAGGGCAAAGATTCATATATGAAACTATAGCAATCCATGATTTAAAACTTACTCAAAATAAAAGAATCGGAACGAATGGAGAGATGCTGTTGTAAGGCATCTTCATAATTGTGAAGACAATATTGCAGGGATACGTATGAAGTCATTTTAACCTCTGAACACCAAGGACATAATTAGGTATGCTAGCTGAAGAGTACTCCAAGGGGGAGTGGAGACCCGCGAACGGATATTTCGGGATATAATAACGCTTGGAAAATGGGGAAGTAACACAAAAACAGTATTTTCGTGTACTTTGGGTTGGAGTTTACTTACTTCACTCTGCTTCTTGTTGCCGTGAAACAGCAAATTTTGTCGACATATTACTGTATACATATTCCTTTTATCATGCCATGAAGGTTGAAACACCAATATTTTTTTCCTTTTATTTTTTTATTTTTTGGTTTTTTCTTTCATTTTCCTCTTTTCCCTTGTTGGGCTTGTACTAAACCTTTGCTTCCAGGTGTCGAGATTCTCACCACAATTTTCTTCTCATCCCTTGTCTTGCTTAATATGACATGCAAAATGTTACTATGAACAATACAAAACCTTTTTATGTGCATCGTGAGATTCTCATCCCTTAGTCCCTCACTCCTTTTATAGATAATATCAAGATCAAACTAAGTTATGTAGTATAATATATTTTATTTTACAAGTTGTACGTAATTAAGTACTGACCCATGCATGCAAGCCATATAATTCAATGCAGCAAATTTAATTATTAAAAACATAAAACAAAGAAAACTTGAAGATCAATGTCATTGCATTTCTAATGTTTGAAGTGGCATAAAACACTGCATATTTTAACGCAAACACATAGTCCCACAAAGTCAAAACATTGATATTTGTCGTCCCCAAATATCAAAAAATGAAAGAGAAAAATATATAAAAAAAAAAAAAAGTCCAAAGTCCGTTGTTGTTACGCCGGAGACTTTTCCACACTTTGAAAGGACCAAAATGTCCCAACATTCTCCACGTGTAAAGTTTTTTAAAATGAAAAATAAATTAATCTCCTATAGTACATGAATTCATTACGACTCCATTTCAATGTTTTCTTTTACTCTGTTTAATAATAGAACAGTGGAAAAGAGGTTTGCCTAATTTCGATGGCCAAAGTCAAAACCCGGAAAGGAGCTCAAATCATCTGAGCAAATCCCATTCTGGTTCAGAGGAGGTGACAAACAATATCCTTAGCATTAATGGTATGTTGGCCTTTTTCATACTGGTCCAATTAATGGTAGTACGTTGTTATTTTCATATGACAATCAAGTTTCTGCGCCAATCTGAACTGAATGAATAATGCCTGACATGCCCAGTTTATACCCTAATAATTTTTGCATATTTTTCGTATTTATTCACTCAATAATTCTCCACATACTCAAAATGACTCAAGCAAAATATTACACATAAATTACAGTACTATATATATATATATATATATATGCTTTATGAATGCATAAAACAGGTTCAAGAAAAATGGAAGGATGGCTGGATAATCTAACGCAGCAATGCAAATGGCTGCATAGCGCGTTGGAGAATAGCGAAATAAGGCAAAAGGAAATACTCGTCTTAACCCATTAAAAAAATGTATAAAAGGGAAAAATAAAGGGGAAGGTTTTTTGGGGGTTTGGGTAAATAAAGGTTCAATGTGGCCCAACCCAAGTATAGGCTGGTAAATTGGGTTTCCCAAAGTTAAAGTGGAAGCAAGCTTTATCGTTCTTATTAAATAACAATAGAAAAGATGGTACTTAGTGAAAGATTTGTTTCATTTGTCCCCATTCAAATATGTGGTAGATTCTCCTCTTTATCCAAGCGCAAGCACCCCCCCCTCCCTTTTTTCTCGTCTCTCTCTCTCTTCCTCCAAATTAAAGTAAAGATTTGTTTGATACTTGCCAACTATGTGTCAGGTTGGATAACTGGGGGCATAAGATGATGACTTTTGGGATATCATTTTCTTTTCTTTTATTGCTGGCTCACATCCAATCCCCCCCATGTGGCCCAAGTGTCCTAAAGTTGTTTTTCCTTAGTTCACCTACCCTTATAAAAAAAAAAAAAAAAGAAAGAAAAGAAAACCCCCCTCCCTTTTTTGTATGTAGATTTTGATTTTGATTTTGATTTCAAATTTTGAACACACCATCCTCCCTCCTCCTTAGCTCTTCTTCTACATTATGCTCTTCACACCACACAAAACCACCAATCCCTTTCTAACCCATATAACATTTTTATCATGTCTTAATCATTGTTTTTTAAATTCAAAATAATGATCATAGTGCCTTCCCCTCTGGCCTATATTCTCTCTTTCTTTTTCTCTTTCTCTAATTTAACAAAAACAAATTAAGGTGATGAATGAAGGGTATTGGGTTTAATTTCCTTGTCTTATTTTTTTCTTTCAAGTTGGCAAATTGACTAAGATGCGGCCGGGCTGCCTGTCTTGTTTTGATGACGTTTGTTTTGGACAAAACTAGGTTAAGGGATCTTGTCTCTTTTCAAAACTAGGCCCTAAAAAGGAACAAGGTTGCAGCAACGAAACAAGTTTTCCTTTTTTTTAATTTGGTACGGGTTTTCTGGGGTTTTGAGAATCCATTGCAATGCTAGCTCACATATGAACACGTGAAACTTGGAGAGGGGGAGAAGATGCATATATACCTACTAATGATCTATGCTTTGACTAACTACACAGTTTCAAGTTAACATGCCCAAATGCCAACTGCCCATTTTAGAGAGTAAGTTAAAAAAATGTTAAAAAATATGGCTTACCTAGCCTGACCTTAAGCATTTTATCACATTTGAAAAACTCTTAATCTCATTCAAATTTTAAAACAATTAGTAGCATTTTTTTAATCTTCATACCAAACTCTTTGGAAAATGGCTGCTAATTAATCCTCGCAGGGAAGTAATCAGTCAGTTAGAAAAAGTTGATAATTGTTGTTTCACCTTACACCATCCAATAATCACTTACATATTCAAAACACAAGGAACAAGCCAGAGATATACTTTAGAAATTTATACTATATTTACATATCTCAATAGTTTTCATAACCTTCACTGACTAATAAAATAGTATCTATTTGGTGAAAGATAAAGGGTTCTTTCAAAAATACCTCTCATACATAAAGGTATTTTTGAAAATAGTTCTCTTAATAATTTTAATTACTTTTAGTCAAGAAAAAATTTTTTTGAACAAAATTATCCTTAATAAAACTGACCAATATATTTAGGTCTACACTTCAAACCAACTCGTATCTTTTGAACTTTTCTCGTCAGATCATTCATTTTAGAGCATTTCTTATCAGAACAAAAAAATTTTAAGTATTTTGAGTATTTTGGAGTGATTTTTGATACACGAAGAAAAATCTTTGAGCATTTTGAATATTTTTAAGCATTTTGAAATAGTTTATGACACATGAAGAAAAACTTTTGAGTATTTTGAGTATTCTTCGCTAAGTAAGTATATTCGTTGATTATAGTGTTAAATGGAATATGGTGTTAAATGGAATATGGTGTATTGTTTGAAGTTGTTGATTTTATTAAATGAAATTTAATAGTTTCAGTGGTTTTTAGGTATTGCGTAATCGATTTTTAGGTATTGTGTAACTAATTTTTAAGTATTGCGTTACTAATTTTTAAGTATTGCGTGATTGATTTATAAATATTGCGTAACTGATTGATATGACATTGCGTAACTGGTCGATAGGCATTACGTGATTGGTTAGTAAGGCATTGCGTGACTAATTTTTAGATAATAAAAACCAGTCACGTATTACTTAAAAATCAGTCACGTAATAATTAAGTAATGCAATACCTAAAAACCAGTAACACAATATCTAAAAACCAATAATGCAATAACTAATACCTAATTAATTTACCTACTCACAACCATGTTTAAGTTGTCATATAATGTTTTAATTTACAAATATGTCTAATCAATTTTAACCCTTCAACTTTGAGATTATATGAATAAACCAATAAACCCAATAGCTTATAACACATACTTTGATGTCATATTTACTCTTTGGGATGACGAGAAAGAGCTGAATGGTGAGATAGACAATATTTGTCAAGAGAGAGAAATCAATATTTAATTTTGAAATTTTTATGTGAATGGCAAAATAGAGAAAACCGATATTATTTTAATTTGTCCGAAATTGTTTAAAGAGTATTGTTGCTAAGTCATATAAAAATTTGACTAAAAATAATTAAAATTATAATAAAAGATATTTTTGAATTTGATTTATAAAGAGGATTATTTTTCGTAATTCTTTTAAAAGGAAAAGAAAATATAATATTATAAATTTTTTTCCTTACAAAAAGATATAGTTTTTCTCCACCTAATTGCATGAAGAAAAGTGAAAGTGAGAGATCATGATGTTGAATATTTGTTAACGTTTGAAAAAAGCAAGATCGTTAGGTGTCAACTATCAAGTTGCCAAAGACAAACGGAGTGGCCAGGGGGAGCATTTAATTTTTCCTTGTGAGGAACCGTTAAAAGGGAAAGACAAGGTTAGACACAGCTTTTTTTTTTTTCATGATGAATAATACACTTCCCATTTGTGGGCTGGTAATATGTTGACCACACAGCTCACGAACAATTCTCACATGGTGTAGGGGACCCATGGCTTTGTGGCTGCACCCATGGCCCCGCCATTGAACAAAAGTTGGTTGCGCCTGGCCCTGGTCAGCAGCCATGCTCTCACTCACTCACCTCTTTTAGGATCAAAATCATACATCTTTGGAAGACCTTTTCACTAGACAAAACCTCAATAGAAGCATTTATACCCTTACAAAAAGAAAAGATACCAAAAGAAAATCCACAAGCACACGAGGTGATGACTGCTGAGTTATAGCTTTCACCATTACTATCCCAGGTACTATAATTCTTATTGACACATGCAATTTTGAATTTTCAAACTTATATACATATGCTATATTTAATCTAAATTAAGATAAAATTTATTATTTTAATCCACTAACGACACCTCTAATTACGGATATTTGCAAATAATCTGTTATTAAATATATGAAAATTGAATTCCTACTATCTTTATATGTTTATTTAATTGAATAATTTACATTTTGTTACATTCACAACATTACATACACATGATATACAACTTATTCATAAACCGATGTATAGAATAATAATCGAAAATATAATTTAAATATCCGAAATTCATTTTGTGTAGGGCGAATTTCTCGTATGTCTAAAATTAATTATTAGCAAAATATTTACCAAACGTGGGAAGGGAAAGGAAACAGTAGCGCAGTAAAGAAATCCGAACAGCAGAAAGAGAAATCTCAACAGCGAAAGAGTAGACAGGTGAAGATATGCAAGTTAGCCCACAAAGCCTAAAGTTCTTTCAGTTAGTGTATTATTTTGTGAGTTAATTACAATGCAAATGCATGCATTTTGAATCCCTTTGTTCGGCTTCATTTTTTTTAAACCAAAACTTTAAATTAATTTTCCTATATTCAGTGAACCTTTTTGGAAGGTGTTACGTTGAGCAGCAGCCCAACTATTAAACATGTAGGGACTAAAAATGGAAAAGTAGAGTGGTGGTTGACTGTGCTTTAAACTAATGGCATGATTAATTAAAGTAATAAAAGCAACCATGGAAGAATGATTGTGGGTTTATAATTAAGCAAATCTTTGCGGCCAATCCAATGAGATGACAATTCAAGTAAAAGCAGTGCTAATAATCATATACTTTATCTTTTAAGCTTTAAACTTTTTTGGTGAAGATAATGTATTGAAATGATGGCATGATTAGACCAGAAATTCGTTCCATTATATTAAGTGATTAGACATCTAGTGCTGAATTTTAATCTACTTTTTTTAACTCTTGTGCATGCATGCATGCTCATGTATAAGTGACACTGTGTGTTGTGCATGCATGTGTTTTAGCTTTGTCGTTATGGTGTAAAAATCAAATTATTAATAGCTTGACATATTTTAAGATCACCCAAATCCGGGGTACATAAGCTGCTACAATATCTATTAGTGACCTTATTGTTGAGATGAACAATCTAATTGAACTTATCCTTGTTGGTTAAGTATTATCTTTTCTTAATTTTCTATATATATTTGGGTGTAAAAGGACTCTACGAGCTAGCTAGGATTAAAGCAATCACGGGATTTCCTAACAAAGAAATCAATCACGGGATTCTTTCCCTTTAATTTGGGTATTGACTCTAATTCCATGCTCCATCTCTTACACCATCAGTCAAATTTTATATTATGATCATAATATTTCCCTTTATATTATTTTATATATATGTGAAGGTTTATATTAAATATGTTTTGATTGTTTCCTGCACTGCACATTTAATTCATGAAATGAAATAAATAAAATAAAATATATAATTATTTAGTGAGAATAAAATTAAAAAAATAGTTATTTGTAATTTAATTAGTTGATAGATGAAATATAATGAGAGCATCATATTAAAATATTTAATTGGTTAAATTTATGAGTAAGAATATTGCATAAGGATTAAATTAAAAATACCATTCTTTCTTTTAATGAAAAAATATTACACCTATGGCTAGGTCTTCAACTCCTTCATTTGGTGGTTCTGAGGGCTTAAACATGATCCACCAACCAAAAAACAAAGCACTGTAAGGACTAGATTGGGCTTACCATAGCACGGCCTAATTTGATCCTCGACACTCAGAAGGACCAAATTGACAGCTATATTTGATTGCTGATGAAGATTCCGACAACGAAATGATTGATGGAGATACTCTGGTAACTTTTCTATCTCTTGGAATTTGGACAATTGTAGAAATTAAAAAAAAAAAAAAAGATAAAATCGCCACATAAACCTTTGATTTTATTCTCGCTGTACTAGAAATGGCTATGTTCATGAAGAGTCTATACCTATAAACATACCGTCAGCTAGCGTTAAGGTTAGTCTACACCAACAATGATTGTCAATAATTTGTTTACCACCTAAAACATACTAGTAAAATAGGGGTAAAAAATAATGTTAGGTGTAATGGATGGCGTGTTCAGAAACCTGATTCTCATGGACTGCAGAATTTTTGTATTCTTTTCAATTGGACTGACTGATGGTCGGTCAGGGCCAATAGCTTCAGCCCATCTATCATGACCTGAGCTTTGGCCTGGCAAATTAGTACAAAACCGCATCAACATGCTTGTTATTAATCACTGCATGGCTCCAAACAGCTCTCATTGATGCCCCATCGTATTTGTTTGTCCTTTTCTCTCTCCTATGATTTTGCCCCCTTTAATAATTCAACTCTCCCATTGATTTCCAAGTTGAAACTATCTTGTACTTGGATATATTTTTTAATCATAATATTTAGATTTTATCTCTTTGCTACTAAGTAGTTTTGATGAATGTGGACATGAGCCTGCTGAAATATTATCATTACCCTTTTTTTAAATTTTTTGAAAAATAAAATTTTATTTATTTATTATTAAATTAAATACTCGAGTGCTATTATAATTGCACTTTTAATTCTCAATGAGCATTTTGAAAAGAAAAACAAAACTCATAAATTCTTCACTTTTTTTGGAGCTGGCCCAGCCTTCTCTTGTCTCTACAGTCAGGAGCCCAAAGGGACCTACACTTTAGAATTTGAAACCCATTGTAAATCATGGGCAATTGGGCCCAAGGAAAGCCTACGTTTTAACAGTAATCCATTGTTCAAAAAAATAAAAGTTCCCCACCCATTTGGACCTTCAATAAATGATTAATTTGTGATATCCCATTTTTATATCCCAATCATGATTAAAATTACTCAACTTTAATAAATTATTTCCATTACGTTTTGAGAAAGTTACATTACATTATTTAAGCTCAAACAATAATTCATAAATTATTTATCTTTTTGGTTGTTGCAATATAATTAATCTTCTTCCTAGTTAAAATATTCAGAAACAAATAAAAATTAGACCCAATCTTTTATATGAAAGTTATAGGAATTAACAAATTGAAAGAGAGAAGCTTCTATGGTTTGTTGATGGTGCCAAGTGCTGACAAAACATGATACTTGTACCTTATAGAAGGAAAAATCATGAAAATGAACTAAACTTTGCATTAATTCTACAAGGTGACACGTGCTTAAACTGCCATTGCACGTAGTCTTATTTTGTTTGTTTTTTTGGGTTAATAGGTTTATTATTTTTGCATTAAAAAATGATGCATGATATCATCCATTACAAATTTATGAGAGCAATTCCTATATAATTAAAGATGAGAGAGAGAGAGAGAGAGAGAGAAATAAAACTGCTAACTGGTATAATAATTTCTGCTGCAACTGCTCTGTTCCAATCTATAACCAAGCTTTAGCCTCCAGCTTGATCAAGAGTTTGTATTTAATGAAGAAGAAATTAAAATGCACAGAATGAGTAGAAGCTGAGAAGAGTGAATTCAATTCTAGGTTGTTTCTAATAATGATTGATCAGTCCAATTTCTGGGTCAGCAAGCCATGCCATCGTGACACTTTGAAGGCACCCCATAGGACAGGTGTCTTATGGGAGGAAGACACTTGCAGGAGACTTCTTATCTGAAGTCTTTTTTTTTTTTTCTTTTTTTGGTTTACTTAGAACACAAGAGCTGGCCCAGAAAAGGCAAAACAAGGAAGAAACCCCATTAGAGTAGTATTGCTGCCTATATCCAAAAACTTATTTGCTAAAAATGATGCTCTAGTGTAGGAAACTGGAAGAGGCTTGAGGGATAAGGGAAGTTAGTGAATAGAAAAAATGGGGCAAAAAAGAATTGTGCAGAAGTGTGAAAATCACAGCTGATTGGTGGGGTGGCTTCTTCTTCTGCAAGGGAAAAAGGGCTTTGAAAATGACACTGCACCAAGAGCAAAATGTGATGTGCATGATTTGGCAAGCAAGCGAATGCAAAAATGTTTTCAATAAAAGGTAACAATTTTTAAGGGCAAAAAACAATTTGTTGGCATAGACTTCATCCTGCTTGTCTAAGCAAAGCCTACAGTTCTTCTGTTGTCTTATTTTTTGCTCCCACTTTTTCACCTACATGAGCCACACCCTCTTCTCCAAATGGGGTGGCTGCAATCCCTCCTCTCTCCACTGAAGAAACTGTGGTTCCGTTTACATTCAGCTCAAAAGAAGAGTATGTTGCCAATAATCACTGCGTTTTCATCATTTCTCTTCTTTCCAACTCACACGCATGCTAAGTTTGCAGCCTTCCCTTCCCTTCTTTTCTTTCTTTCCTTTTTTTTTTTTCTTTTGTTTTCGGTTTATCTTCATCTTTCTTTCTTTTCATGGTTTTAAATTCAGTACAGACTTCTCACCAATGGCGCCAATGCCAGTTCACTTTCATTAACAATCTTGGGAAAAGCATTCCAAATTGAACCAAACTCTGCTTCAATGCATCTTTTGCTTTACCTTTTCTTCATTGTTGGGATGGTTTCAAGAATGAGATGACTTTGAACTTTGTACCAAATATGTTAGCTACTCATTCATACATCAACATTCTTTTCCAGCTAAGCAGCTCTGCATTTACTCATCAGTATTGAACTCTCTCCTTTTATCTTTTTCTTTTTTTAATCTTCTTAGACTGAAAATTTTTTATTTGGAATTTCTCAGGAAGAGGGATATACATTTTGTATGAGGATGTCAAATCCTGCCCCTATGAAGATGTGCATGTGTTATGGTCAATATTGGTGGAGTCAAATGCACCTTCCTTGCCGGCTAAACGGTGAAGGCCCTTCTGAGGGCCAGAGTTTCTAAAGCAACAATACTGAGAGTTCTCCACTCTTGTACATAAAATATTTATGATGTTTTATACTCCATGAAACAGTTTTTACTTTTGTCTCTTTTCTTCTTAACTTCCCTTTTGGAAATGCATCAGATACCAGAATATGAGTCATACTTTTTTGTTCCTTTTTTTCTTACTTCACCTTTTGCATAAGGTTAATCAAATTTAATTTCCGAAACTGGCCCTTAATCCTCTTAATTATCCTCAAATTTCCTTAAACTTGATGATTATAATTGATAAGCTCTGGGGAAAGCAAAAGGTTGGCCTTTTCTTTACTTAAATGTGGCTTCCTATTGTTGCTTTGTCACTTTTCAGCAGTTGGGGGATGGCAGTTTATTTCTTGTTTTCATATCCCCCTGAAGTTGACTTGGGAAAATTTTGAATGGATGTGATAACCTACATGAATTTCCATGCCTTTATTTGACCTTAAACAATTGGTGTAAAGTACAAGCATGGGCAGATTTTGTATGCAAAATTGGTAGACTAAAATCTCTATGTAGCAAGATATTATAATTTAATCAAAGATATCCTTCTCAGATTAAAACCTTAGGAGTAAAACAAGTTTGATTTCATCCCCTGAAATCCTAGGTGATCAATCTTGGGACAGATTTAACATATATATGAACAAAGTCATCCAACAGCAAAAGTTTGTTTTTTTTTTCTTTTTTCTTACCTCTCCTTCTTATTTAAAGGAGGAGTAAAGAGCAGGTGAAAATTTCTCTTTTCACCTCAATTGTTCACAAATGGACTGATTGATGAGTGTTGTTGACCTATTAGTTATCACAGCAGAAATAAGTTCTATTGCTGATGTAAATGACCACCTCTTTAACTATGTTATGATTTGGCAAATAAATCAGCTGCTTAGTGGGAGTGCAACAGCCATAAGCACCCAAAAATAAAATGATTTACTAAAAGTAAATGTTTATTTTCTGTCTCATCTGATTTCTGGTTCAGAGCATAAGTCTGACAGAATAAGAAAACTTGGGAGCACTGACAACTATTCATTAAATAGGAGACGTGAATAAGTCCAAACAAGCACGACAGCGAATTTCAAACTGATTCCATAGATGCTTAATGGATTAAATGATGTTTTCCCATAATTTTACAGCACCATTAAAGGTTTTTTGTCTTTTGTGTTCTTACTGGGGAAGAAGAGTAATTATTCTAAAATGCCAGCAGTATATTAGTTAAGACTAATGCCAAGGAGGAATCTAGGAGATCATTTTTAGCAACTGTTTCAGCCCTGGAAGCTCATTTAATCAGCCTAGAAGTAGTGCAGAACTTATCATTTTTCCATAAACCAAGGCAGATAACAATGCAGCATCGTTGCTTATAATTCTCCTCCAAAACTGGAGGTGATGACATAAACAACTCAGCTATCCATTAAAAACCATATCACACCTGTGTAATGCATTATCAACACCTTTTTTGCATAATCAAAGGAATTTCTAAGAGTTCCAAATTGCTTGGGGCATAAGTCTGGTCAGGCAATGATGTCAATTTCTCCCATTGGCTCGTAAAGCTATCATACGTGTAAGTACAACCGCAAGTATCTTTACGAAGTAGCATGCTTGCTTTGAACGTATAAAACTTATCCATATCAATGTAATTATTGCTATCCTGAACGGAGATTACGAATAGAAAATGATTTAATAAAGTTTAGCATTGTTCGCTTTTCATTTTCTGAAGCTTACAAGGCGAGGATTAGGACATCAACTGAGACATGAAACAAGTACAGGACAATGGAATTGAGAATTGAAGCATTATGAAGTTTAAAAAGCTAACATATTGAAGTAATTAGTCATTATCATTCATTCCTCAAGCCTTAATCGTCCCTGTAACGCATTTGCTGAGCCACTTTTGGGAGCCAATCTTTAAAGTATGCTTGGCAATCATTGTCTGGATGAGTGAGGGCACCAAGAGGAGTGATGGTTATCTGAAATGTAATTTAACCATCAATGAAAAATCAGGAGGTACTATCTGTTTTTGATCAATTCTATGAAGTGAAGTAATACATACGTATCCTTCCTGAAGACACTTTTGATCTGATTCATCGTTGTCAACTTTGAATCCCCTCAACTGTATGAATTGAAAAAGAGAACCGGTTATGGAGAAACTCTCAATCATGGAAAAATATTAAAAGAGCCAATGTTCATTCAAGTAAGACTTTAGAGGATGGCATACTGAATTCTCAGTTTTGATTGCGTCTCGGGGTCTCAATGTTTACAGATATTATAATTGCGTAAATAATATGGGAAGGAACTCACTTCTCTACAGAATAGAAGGTTCTCTTGCGATATAGATGATGCATCAGTTTCCGACACTGTTGATAATGATTTTCCTCCTTGAACACTAGAAGTAATTTGCCTCCATCCTATCTTCAGCATACTTTTACCCTGTTTAGTGAGTTTATACCCCTTTTGGAGGCAAGATGAAACAAGTCAAGGAATATCATCATCACATTGTGAACGATGAAATGGCAACATCCTCAAGATAAAACTAGATGTATCATTTGATTTCGTTATTAGAAAGATCCAAGATGCATGATTTTTAACTCCTTTAGGATGATAAGGTTTGAAAATTAACCTTCACTAATCAAAATTTTAAGTTATTGGATCACCTTCCCAGCTATGTCATCTAGTTTCCTGCTGGCTGCTGCCACTTGAAATGCAGGGTAACTGATGGCACAGCAGCGTTAACTCACCTCATGGCTAGTTCACAAATTTTTATTACCTATATGGGTTGAAACTATTTTTGCAGAAAACTGAAAACCTTCTTTGAGGAAAAAACATAAGCTTGAGATCTTAGAAAACCAATCAATTCACACATATATAAGCTGGTAAAGGAAAGAACCATATATAAAATGCATGCACTGAAAATTGCAAAACTTCAGAACTTGCTGAAACTTTCCAGGAAGGGCAAGAAGATGAATATATGAAGGCAAGCTTGTAAGCAAGATGGAATTCAGAGGAAAGCAGTGTGATGTAGGATTTTAAGACATGGCAGAGAACAATTTGATGAAGGATGTTGCCAAATGGGCTGAAATACTGAGAACATTACCTTTACTTGATAAGAATAGTGGCATGAAATAAACCAGTCAGTAATAAGAAATTTACCTTATGATTAGCAAGATCTCTTGGCAGGTCTATATTCAAAAAGAATCCTTGAGGATAAGCCTGATTCTTGATCTCAACTAGTATTGCGCTGATTATTGGCAAGCAAGTCTTCGCAGCAGATGCATGGTCTTGAGTCTTGGCTTTAGCATCAAGCCTTGAGTACCCAAAATAGCAATATTTAGTGGAAGAAAAGAAAAAGTTAACGAAATTCTACCAGAACTAGCCATATTTAGCTCATTGTAATACTGAGATAGAAAGAGAGTGGGAGTTAGAATGCTAATGAAAAAGTTTTAGGTAAAATGTAGAGTGGTCTAAACTCTGTTAGCTGTAACCAACATTTATGAGAAGCTTTAGCTGTTTGAGAAGGCAAGACTTTTGCCAGAACCAAGCTACCCTATTAGTTATGTCATCACTGATCTGGGGGGCAAAAGTTTGGTCATGATTACTCTGGCCAGTATTTGGTCCACGAAAAATCAGATTTCTCGTATCTCATCCAATTCAAAAAAGTAAATAGAATTAACAGAGAAGGAAAGAAGTTAGTCCAACCTTAGCATCTTCTCCAATTGCTCTGAATTAAGCCCACCGTAACTACAACAGAAAAGGACACAAGGATCTTAAATCATCACTGATAAAGATTAATTTAGAGTGTATTGTAGAAAAATAAAGATGAAAAAAGAAAACTAGTAAAGATTAATTTGGTGGCATAATTCTGAAGCAGTTGGAGTTACATTGCACCAGGTTCGATCATGATTACTCTATCAATTACTTGATCCATGAAAATCTTATCTCTCATCTCATCCCAAATTCAAGGTAAGAAGGATATACATAAAAGGAAACTAGCAGAACCTTGGCAGCTTCTCCTCCTCCTTTACCACCATAACTACAATAGGAAAGGACACAAGGAACTTAAATAATCACTAGCAAAAGATTTAGATTTTAGAACGTATAGGAGGACATATTGGAAAGGATTTCCAGTCTTGGGCTTTAATTTGGCGGCATAATTGTGAAGGTATCACATGGAAGTTGAACCAAGACCATATATGTTAAATCGTTAACACTCATAAATAAACCAACTATGAAGAGAACCAGTGGAATAGGTCTTCGCATCAGGATTGATAACGTATTCTGAGAATTGGCAACCATAGCTTGGCCTCTGCTGATACACTGAACTAAATTTTAACTTTGCACAGAATATTCTTTCTAATCCGGTAACATAAAAGCAAGATATGCCTGCATACTAATCATATGATATCGAGACGGCTGGTACACCGTTTAGGAAGGCCTCTCGAGCAGCAGCAGCCGTACCAGAATAAACACTGCAATTTGAGTGATGAAACTTGGTAAGTATTGTCATGAAGAAAAGCCTGCCAGACAACTAAATCAACAACATATTTGACAGAACCAAATCTGGAACACAGCTGTTTTAACAGCTACTACTAGGGAAAAGTTAGTTCAATAAAATATAACAGATAACCACATGAAAATTCAATAACAGAACATATTACTGACATGTGGTAACCACAGTTGCTGCCCTGATTAATGCCACTGATAACCTGTCCAACAAAATTAGACATGCATTACAACAACTCGCAAGATTACTGAACTAACTTTAACGAAGTTTTAGTAAATTTGTGTTTTTGATAACGCTAGCAAGAATTTTCTGAAGGGTATCGTCGTCTTTCATAACGACATATGAAATCCTGGGAAGTACCAAATCAGGAACTGAAGGAAAGAGCACTGAGGAGACACCCAAAGATGCACAATCAGCCGGAGTTCCTGAAAAATGCAAGCAAACACCTCAAGTGTTAACACCGTACGTCCCCTCTGTTAGTTCAAACTCCAAAAAAGAAACATAAATTTATCCATGAAGTAGATTTCATGGGGATCATGCATCAAACCAGAAACCACAAAAGCTGTTGCTCCATGCATATCTACTTGCTTGACAGAAAGTGGTCGGCGCCATGTAATACTATGACCAACGGCTGACATTTCCCTGCAGTTGTTGCAATAACATCATTAACAGAGAATTATTACTACACTACCACAATAGTACTACTCTCAAAATTGTAAAATATAAATAAATTTGACAATATTTTCCAAGAAAATTAGCATGCATGCGTTACGTACCGTTGAGGGGCGCAGACAAGAAGGTTAAATTGATGGGTGGAAACGAGGACGCTAACCAAGGCTTTCAAGCCTGGTGCCTCAATTCCATCGTCATTGGTGATCAAGATAGTTGGCCTCTGCTCAAAGCTGTTAGAAGAATCAAGCTTTTCCATCTTTATACGGACAAGACAAATATTTCATATGTTATTTCACTGTCTCTGCTTCACGCCTTCACCTCTAAATTCTTACAGAATTTATAGGCAAAGTTGGCTTTGTTTAAGACACGCTAATTTTCTTGGAGTGAACGTCCACGGTTATTAATTTCTTTTTCATTCTTTTGCTACTGATAGTACGTAATCTAACTTTAGAATTTTCTTATATTTAATCCTCTTAAATTGTTAGGCAGCATTAACGGAATTTGAATGAATATCACCATTCACCATCCTATTTTAGTGTTTTCATTTTCATTTTAAAACATTTATAAATCTTAATTTAACTGTGAATAAAAGAATTACGGCCACTTCATAAAAATTTAGATAATTTGTCAGATCCGCCTAAGTTCTACAGCTTTATGGTTAGGGCCGCCGAAGAATTTTAGAGTGAGCCAAGAGTCTACACTGCCTCAGACCTAAAAGTTCAATTTTGGATTGGAATGTACCCTTAAAGTGCATTTGGACTAGGGATTTCATTTGTTAGTTAGGTTAAATGAAATTAATTAGTTAGGTTACAGAGCACTCCCACCAATTAAAATTTATTTCCATTACCAAATTAAGATAGATTTTTAAATGGAGAACAAGTAGGACTTCGGCCGTAATGTAATATGAACAATAATGAAGCCAATGATGGTGATATTAAAACTTCTTTTATTTAGGCTAAAGCCGATTTAAACCAGCTCTTCAATTACCAGGAGGATACATTCATCAACAACGAAATCAAATATTTGAATTTCAATCACATTAGAACTGCTTAGGATTTCAGTGTAAATCCGGAGCATGGAAGGGAGGAGAGGAACCCGGAGAATTACTTCAGGAGCAGTCGAGTTCAAAAGTCCTTCTCCGATCAGCCCCTTAAGCCAGTTCCTGAAATAACCAAAAAGCAACTAGGGGAGATATTACATCTGATTGCACACATTGCCTAATACTGGAATTCTTGCAACAAACATGTAAAACGAGAGAGATAGAACCTATGAGTCATGTTCAGTATTATTTCACTCACCAGAGGGATATCACCCGCATTATAACGCTGATGAAGAGAACCGTTGAACTACACTTGGTAGCCATTCTTTAAAGAAGGAGTGGAAATCAGCCTCTGCCTGAGAGAGGGCTCCAAGAGGAGTAACAGTAATCTGAAATGAAATTTTGAGTATCACGTCAATTACAAGGCTGTTTTAATTAAAAGAATTTGCATCAAGTTGAGCAAAGATACCCACATATCCTTCCTGAAGAAATTGCTTATCTGTATCAGCATCATCAACTTGGGCTCCTCTTACCTACAAAAGATTGACAAGCAATTCCAAAATCAAGCAATTCCAATCAGACTCTCAGATGAGGCATTCCACTCCCAACTTATTCACAACAAGTAACGCAGAACCAGGTTTCAATTTACATGCTTTCGATGACTTTCCTACTTGATAATGTTTACCTTCATACTGGCCATCCGAATAAAAGATTTTAACTATTTCTTCAAGGTAGTCATCTTCTTATGACATTGTTTCATGTGGAAGAAAGCCGAGCAAAACAAAAATGTTCAATGAACATTGCATAATCAGAGGAAAATCAACTTAGCAGAATAGTATGTATACAAACAAATACACCAAGAGAATAAAAGACCACCTCTCTTCTAAACAAGAGATGTCCTCCTGCTTCTGTTGATGTACCAGTTTCTGTCCTTGCAGCCGAATCCGTCTCCATTTCCATTGTGGATAACATCTTTCCTCCTTGCCTTTCAGAAGTAACTTCCCTCCACCCCATTTTGAATATACTTTTACCTTGTCTAGTCAGCTTATATCCCTTTTTGAGAGAGAAGAAACAGCCGAAGTAATCATTAAAACACATCCAGAATAAATGCATGGAAGAATTACTAATATTCATATGATGAAGAAGATGCTAGTAACAACGGTATTGCACAAAAAGCAAATTAATAATCGTTAAGAGATCTTCTACACTAAAATTCAGAACAGGGGGATTAAACCAAAATAAAATCACTTGAGCCAGATAAATTTAAGACATCTAGATAGACAAAGCCACAAGCAGTTGATTGAGGGGGAAAATAATTGAGATATAAAATCAGCCTGCCATGCAAATATGTTAGCTGTGCCCTTCCTTTCCTAATTGAAACGGGAAATGAAACCCTTAATGATTCCATT
This sequence comes from Theobroma cacao, assembly GCF_053813885.1. Taxonomy (NCBI): domain Eukaryota; kingdom Viridiplantae; phylum Streptophyta; class Magnoliopsida; order Malvales; family Malvaceae; genus Theobroma; species Theobroma cacao. The sequence continues at coordinate 36,996,600 of NC_142642.1, forward strand.
TACCTAAGTATTTGCTATCGTACATGGTACAGAATTTGTTAAGTTATTTTAATTCATAGAAACTAAGAGAAAATTTTGCATATATTCAGTAAGCAAACAACAACAACATCCATGAACAAGGTTAGAAATTGATAATACAGCAGATTTGGAAGAAACTAAGTGGCAGCAAGAAAGTGGAAAGCCCTAAAGAAAACAAGACAAAGCCAGCCTTTGCCTGCTAAATGTGAGGTCCTTTCAAAAGAAAATTTAAGATGCAACTTTGTTAACCAAGTCCAACAAGTTTTCAAGCTGCAACCACCTGGAGATCGGACATAATAAAGAGAATACTAAATTTAATTGACAAAGCTACGGCACAGCGAAATAAATTTGAGGAATATATGTCCATGTGCGAAGAGCAAGGACGAAGCATGAAGCATTAGAGAAAAGATGGTCAGATAATGTAGAACTCCAGCCTAAAATGCTGGACTGGTGAGATAAAAAAAAAAAGCTGAAGTATAAAAATCAAGACAGATATTGATAAAAGAGAGCATAAATAGCAAAGTGCTTTTTGAGCAAACAGCATTTCTGTCAAATGCTGGCAATAATCAAACACTTTTCACTCTAGCCCTACATAAAACAACTAGCAGATTAACTATATTGGAATTGATAGCCGATTGGTTAGATGCTAAGTATGTAATAGACAGGACTAGATGCACAAAAAGTTTAGGATATTTTGTGCAAATGTTGGAATCTAATATAAAATTTACCTTGTGGTTGGCAACATTTGTCGGCAGATCTATATTCAGAAAGCCTCTAAGAGGATAATTTTTATTCCTAATCTCAGTTAGCATTACACTGAAGATTGGCAAGCAAGCCTCAGCAGCAAGGGTATAGTCATTGACACTGCTGATACCTCCAACCCTGAAATTTCATACCAAGAATAATCACATAGGAAGACCATGGAAGTACTAGAGAACAAACAGCACACTACTTTATAGATACTTTCATACAAGCATATTGTCATGGGCATATATCTACATACCACTCATATGATACAGAGACAGCAGGTATATCATTGAAGAAGGCTTCTCGAGCACCTGCAACAGTGCCAGAATAGACACTGATTCCAATAATAGGCTAAATCAGTCATGCAATTATCAAAAACTGACTTCCCATATAGAATCACTACCTAAGCTGCAGCATTTACAACTATGAAACAAAGACACAGCTAATGGCAATGAAATCATGAGCTAACTAATATATAGAAGGTGTATAGAGGAAAAAAAAGATCACTAACATGTGATAACCACAGTTGCTGCCCATGTTTATGCCACTGATTACCTGAGCATAGAGTAAGGAAAATTAACAACTAGCAACACAATCTAAACTTGATGAACAACAAATTTTAGGGGAAAAAAAGGGCTCAATCTTCTGTGACATGGTCATACGAGTGTTTTGTGTAAAAAAAGCAGTTACCACACCCCATTGTCTCAAAAAAGAAAGGTTTAAATAAAGTTTGACATTGTAGTCAATCCACATAACGTGGAGAACATGATCCAAAGTAGTATAAATTTAACATGCAACATTTCTATAACAGTATAACTCAATATAGCCAGATTACTACCAAATCAGGAACTGAGGGGAAGAGTGCTCCTGAGATACCCAAAGAAGTACAATCTGCTGGAGTTCCTGCAGAGTACATAAAGTATTGAAATTATGTCTAAAAATTGACTAACATCTTTCATTAACACATACTAATATCAAGGTGAACTGAAGATTGTAATGCATTGTTCTACACTTCAGGAATGATCATCCTCAAAATTCTAAACATTTATGAAATTAAAATTGCCACTCAAAGTTATCTGGTAGGAAATAAAAGGTAAGAAAAATAATAATAAAATAAATAAAATCAAACCAGAAACAGCATAAGCTGTTGCTCCATCGATATCTACTTGCTTTACAGAAACAGGGTGACGCCATGTGATACTATGACTAACAGCTGATTTCTCCCTGATAAAAAGAAAAAACAAGGAAAATTTTATACAACAATGACCACGACGATCCCATTAGTTACAGAAACTGCCACTAACTTTCATCGAACAGTTTGAACTGTGATAATAAAAACAGAACAGAACTCAAAATAAAAGTACGATCAGCCCAGTATCTACGCATATACGTACAGATATAACGTATATACATGTATATACTTACACAAATATGTATATATAGAAAAGATTGACAAAATGTAGTGGTAACGTACGAATCAGGGGCACAAACGAGGACGCGAAAACGATTGGAGGAGACGAGGACGCGGACGAGAGCGCGGAGGCCTGGCGCGTCGATTCCGTCGTCGTTTGTGACCATCACGGTCGGCTTCTCATCGTAGCTATTAGTATTATTCTCCATTCCCGTCGTACAAACGAGAGAAAAACGAGTGAGAGAGTGAGAGACGGCGACAAAAGCAAAGATGTTCCAAATTGTTAACTAAATGCTTGTTTTTTTATAGCCGACGGGCCTTTAGAGCGCGAGCGTTTTGTGCACGCTACACGAGGCAAGATTGATAGGGAAGATATGCCCCATTTTAAAATTTGGACCAGTGGGAAATTAAGAATATGCTTATTAGATATTTGTGTTCAAAGTAAGTATTTACGGACACAAAATGAATATTTAAATAATAAAAATCTTTTGTACCTTGATCATTGAAGAGAAAATGATGCAAAACTCTTTATGTTTTTAATTTCTTTTTATTTTTAGTTGGGAAGACCATTTATGTATTTTGTCATATTTATTTAAATTTTTTAATTTTTCAATTTTAAACCGCCATCAATGGTTAAAATAGAAACCTTAATATAAATTTAGGGAGGTTTCGAATATCACTTTTAGGATATTTTAAACTCGAACTCGATTAACCACAATGTTACAAAATTTTAAATTTTGTGAGATGTAAACTTTTCTACTTTTTAAAGTAAGACAATCTTTACCACCTCAACTAATCTACTTTTTATAAACTAAAAATTGAGATATTAATTTATAATAATTAGATTATGGTGCAAACTTAAATATGTAAAATTTTATTAGTAGTAGGTATGGAACTCAAAAGAGAATGAGAAACACTACAAGTCTTTGTCAATTAAACAAATATTTAATAAATTTGGATAATTAATGAATAAACTTTTACCATCGATATTTGATTTTTGATAATATTTTACAATTTTTTGTTGATTTTAATAGAATTTGAATATCTTAATAGCTAATTAGTTTCATATCGGATACTTAAAAAACAACGAATGCTCTACCTATTTATATCTGTAGATTGAAACTAATTTGAAATTAGATTTCAATTGGGCCAAAGATGGTTCATTTCAACGCCCAGTCCATGGTCCAATATGTTAACAAGTTCAAATGTTAAATTTGATAATATATTAAAGTAACAAAAGTTGCAATAGTATCTCAATCAGAAATAGAAAATCGTGGTGACTGTATTTGCTCAATGGCTTGTCTGGGTGTCAGTGTAGGTTGTGGTTTTAGCGAAGAAAACGAAAATGATTTGTATTTAAATTATATAATTAAATAAACTGTTCGATGAATATTTATTGGGTTAGAGTCCAGGTTGTGTAAATCAATTTTTTTTTTCTTGTCGAGGGTTGCCGAGGTTCATGTTTGGAAATTAACTCGAAGACGATGCTAGCCTGTGAGAATGTCAGTTGATTAGCTTTATCCTTAATTAATTAATTAACTATCGATCAAGCCTCTTATTAAAGATTTTTCTTATTTAATTAAAAACATTAGTATTTTGTCTGAACATTGTTGCGAGACAATTTTTCTATTTAAATTATTTTTAACTTAGTATGTTATTTATAAAATTAGTATGAGAAAATTTGAACTTTAAACTTCAACCTTTTTAAGGAGTAACACTCGCTTAAGTTTTAATTGTAATTAAGGCTTTAAATGAAGAGTTGAGAAACTTTTGAAGTTATAAATAATAATAAGTTGTAATCATAGAAAAAGATATTCATACATGTGTTTATGTATTATGAAACGTATAATAAAGTATTATATATCTAATTTACATACATACATAAAATAAACTAATATATTTTAAATATATTATATTAATAAGTTTATTATATATCTATATATCTTCTTAATTTATATATATTAACTAATTAGTATTAATACGTACATAAAGTATTATTATTATTTATTTAATTTATTATTAGATCTTATAATGTATTTTTATAAAATTAAAAAAATTATTATGTTTTTTTTAGTAATTTTTTAATGTTATAAAATTAATGAATTTGGAACTATTAATTTGTAATTTATGATTCAATAAAATTTTCAAAAATGTAAAAAAATAAGTAAAGGAAAACAGATTTAAATTTTTAAATATTATAAACTTCAATATGTATATATTTACTTTTTTTAATATCTATTTTTTATAAAAAATTAATAAAATTTATAAATAATTTTAAAAATAGTATTGCTAACAGAATTTTTCAATTGAATATTTCATTGAAAATTTTCCGTTGGTAATAGCTTTTTTCAATAAAAAATTTTGTTGGAAACTTTAATGGATTTTAAATTTTTTTTAGTCTTTAAACTTTCCGACAGATTTTCAATAGATAATTTTTTGTTGGAAAATTCCAATGAAAATCTATTAGAAATTCCATCAGAAAATTTAGTGAGAGAATTTTTTTTTTGTGCTAACAAAATCTCCAACGGAAATATTTCGTTAGTATATTTTCGTTAAAAATCCTTCAAAATTTTGTCGAAAAAATTCACAAAAGTTTTTGTTGGAATTCCGTTAGAAATTTGTTAGAAATTTCAAACGAAAAATTTCCAATAGAATGTTTTCTATCAGAAAAAATCTGTTTTCTTATGGTGGTGTCTCATGCATTTTAAATTAAAAATATTACATCCAGCGGTTTTCGAATTATCATTATATGTTTTGGAGTATTCTGAAGGAGAAAGACTAGAATTAAAAGAAGTTGGTTAGAATATGATTTGGGATTAGACTGTGTAACGTCATTTGAGTGGAACTCAACGATGGGGAATTCATGCTAGACCAGAATAGAATACATTTGAAGTGTTTGTGCAATCACTTTCAGGTATAAAAAGCATATTTCCTTGTTCCAAGATCGAACAATGAGATCTCAATTGATGAGCAAATTGTTAACGAAATATTTGCTACTTGCCTTTCTAGAATAATTTGCCCTTATCGATTCCAAGTAGAGTTCTGCATGCAATTCCCCTCCTGAAACTTCAGCTGACGTAGAAAGGGAGAAAACATGGCGAAAATGGTTTATTATCTTTTGAACTAAAGCCATATTCTTATCCTTTCAGACCATGTACGCCACGTATACTTAAAAATCATATCATTTTTTGATCCAATCTTGCAGGCAGATGCATTAAAAGCCAGGCCAGACGTAACAAAATGATTGTAAATAAAGACGAATTCAGAAAATTTTTTTTAATGATGTTATAATTAAAATAATAATAAAAATTAAAAAAAAATTATTAAAGATTTGCTAAAAGGGTATTTAGATTAAATTTAACATAATTTTATTTAAAAAATTGTTAAGTATCATCATTAGTAGGATTATGTTGTTGTTGTCTAAAACCTGAATCTTGTGAGACAATTTCTTATATTTTAAAATATCATTTCATAATTGATTTATCCAAAAACCTATTAAAAATTACTACTCAAACTTTCATTAACATAAATTAAAATATTATAATTAAATAAAATATGATATTGCATAACAAATTATTAGATTCAACAACTAATAATTTGACAAATTTTTATTCATTGATCAAAATTAAATATAAGCATCCACAAACCATACAAAGTTAAATACAAAAATCAAATAATCAAACAATATATCTACAAAATAAATAAAAGAAACCCATAATTTTAAAATATTATTTGACATTCAATATTATTTTCTATTAACTAGATTCTGTTTGAGTCTCAAACTATCAAATTAATCAAAAAATATTTATACACGAAGTGTTTAAAAACTTAATTTGATTTAAAAATTACTTACAATTGAAATGTAGATGAGTTATTTTGAAAAAGTGAAAAACACAACTAAAGATTGAGAAGAGAAAGAGTCACTACAAGTCTTAAGAGTAGCACTTGAATTTTTTGAGAAGGAGAGTGGTGAAGATTTTGACTTTTTTTAATAAATTTTTAAATTATAAATTTATTTTTTTAATCTTTCTATGTAGTATTTAAATATTAATATATAAATTACATTTTGATAAATTTAATTTGATTTGGAGTTTTTAATCCCACTCCGTACGAAATTGTGAAAAAATTAATAGATTCATTTGCATCTTTTTAACTACCTATAACTTTAGCTAAGTAGTATATAAAGAAAAAAATTTGAATAAATGACTTTGAGGGTAAAGTCTCTGATAAGACCAAATTTCATAAGTAGATGGATACCCTCATTTGTGGGCATCTCTTACCTAGGCTACGCACCTAATGCCCCCAGGAACTTTACTTAAATGTTAAGTCGTCCATCTTGACTATCAGCAGTGGTTTTGCTGAGTTCGAATTAATTTTATTTTGAATTTTTCCTTGGTACTAATCTTGAATGCTGTGCTGGTGCATGAGATATGACGCATGATGCTGCATGCGTGCTTTTAGTTATGTCATTGTGAAGAAATGTGATGCAAATTAAGGAAGGTTAGGAATGAACAAGACAACATGCAAACACATAAAAAAAGGGCTGCATGTCTCAGGCCTTCATAAATCATTCATAATAATCAAGCGGTTGAATTTATTCTTTCCCCCTTTCCCAACCTGGCCAATCCCACATGTCCATTACGAAGTATAATTGCTCTGTCTCAGTTTAGGGCAAGCCATTCACATCAAACTCGGGAGTTTATCGTGTGACTTGGTTCCATTAGCAGACATAAAACTGGACAATAATTAGATGAACCTAATCGGTTAGAAATTTCTTCGAGACTCATGTATTTAGTGGTGAATTCAAGATTTTGAATGAAAAATGAATAAAGAGTAATAATAAAAATAATAATATTTTATACAAAGTTTTATATTTATGATAATAAAAGAAATTAAAAATTGAATGGTGGTGGTCGCCACCTCATGCTATTCCCTTGGCTTCGGCCCTACATGTATTTATATGCCAAAAAGTACAACTAGAGGACTTGAGGTATATCTTAACGTACCCTAACTGCCCAACCACACCACTCAAATGTATAAGGCTAGCAGTAGTTGGAGAAATCAACGGCGTACGTAAAGCTTTAGCTGTATCGGCCGGTGGAGTTTCATTGATATCTCTTAATGAAAGTGCTACTATTAAATAGTTAACCCATCATTCGAAAAGTTTAAGCAATTCATAAGAAATTGTATAATTTAATTTAGTTTGAATGATATCAAATTTGTATGCATATATATCATACCTAAACTTGGATTATAAATTACGAGAAATCAAGTAACAAATTAATTTTCTCTGTATATCGTTCAATGGATGCCCCCCCAAGGGACTAAATGAGGAATGCTGTACCTGTATATAGATGCATTGTGGAGTGAAATGCTCCTGCCTCTATTTTTGTATACTATCCTCTTTTATTTTCCTCTTTACTCTTGCGTGATGTTAAGTCAATAGCCTCCTAACTATCTCAAAGGATTGGATGTCCCTCGTTTACTCTGTTTAAACTCATGTACATTAAGTTTTAATTCTGTTGGAAAGAGCCAAGAGTTTAGAATAGTTACCAATAAGAGTAAAAAATTTTACTACACCTAAAACAGTAATTAAATACTTTTTTTTGAAAAGTAAAAGTAATTAAATACAAAGCTCGTGAAATTCTATTTACGGTGCTGAATTAGTGGGTACAAAACATGAATTAAATGTTAATAAATTTCTTAAATTATGTACATATTACATGGTTCATATTTCTTCAAACAATGAGATATAACACCCTCTCATGTCTAATAGTATTATAGTATGACCACTTGTCAAATAAAACACATGTACGACCTAAAAAACCTTATGGAACGAACATTAGCTTAAAGTTTGGTATACCAAATGAAAAGCTACATGTATGCATTTGGAAGAGGACAGAGAATTTATTGAAAACAAAAACAATAAAGTTGCTTTATCATATAAAAATTATAAATTCTTTTTGATTTCCCAAAATCAATAACTTTTTGATTTTTTGACCCATTTTTCATGATTAAATCTGAACTATAATTATTTTTATCCTATTTCATCCGCATAAAAAAACTGTTCAGTGTAAGAAAAGTATATATATATATATATCCATCCACCGACCACAAACTATTTGAAGAGTACCATTGAAGCTACAAGCAACCAATAAATAAAAGCAATTATTAATAATAAAACCCCTTTTTGCTTCTTTTTCTGGTTAACAAGGGACAAACGTTCTAAATTTTCAACAAGAAAAATGGCTAAAGTATGTTTACCTTACCTAACTTTTTCTAAATAAGGAGAGTGCATGAGCTGCTAAGTCTAAAATTTACTTTTTTTTTATTGTCATTCTTTAGAATTAATGAATTTATACAGAACAATTTAGATTTAGTTTAACAAATTATTTATATTTTTAAGGGAACTTGATGTTTAAAATTCGAATATTTATTCTCTTTGGTAAATTTTCTTAAACCTTAAATGTAAAAAAAAAAGAAACGAAAAAATTTGCAACATCATGTAAATGATTTGATATGTTCAAAATAAAAGGATTGATTATGTCATGTTCATCGTGAGATTAATTTTGAGTGAAAATTGATTAGCTAACTATATGGAATAATTTTTCTATAGCTATATGAATTTTCATAATTTTCACTTGAAATTAGATGGTTACTATTTAATGACATTATTATTAGTAAATATACAAAGAAAATGGAAGTTAAGATTAGGTAGTTAAGGGTAGGATCTTTTTGGTACAAGGTTCAATGCTCTCCGCAGAAAATAACAAAAAGAAGCATTCAAGAGTGTGAATTGATGAATTAAATCCTTTTCGGGTACAGCCACTGAGTAGTGGCCCAGGCCGCATGCTTGCTTTTTATTTTTTATTTATTTTTTCAGTTTTGAACAAATATAAATAAATTAAAAAGAAAACTACATGCACACAAAGTACCATCCTCGAATCAAAAAGCCATCACGAGATTTTCATGACGCAAATATCACGTTTGCTTTTTTTATTTTTTTTCAAACAAAGCAAAAATCCCAATAAATCCACTTGACCTACAAAAACCACAAAAAAAAATATAAATAAAAAAATAAAAAAGATGTTGGTTGGTCCAGGTCTTGCCGGCTGTTGCAAGGCTTAGAAGAGAGAGAAAGAAAGGATAGAGAAGACTGACTCGGGGTTGAGGGAGGGGCTGTGTTTTTTTACAGCTCGTGATGAGATAGAAAGGAACATTAAGAGACGTTTTGGTTTTTGTCAGGTTCTGTAATAAGTGGGGCAACCTGGCCCAAGGCAAGCCTTGTGAAATCTTTGCCTCGTTGTCCATTACTAGTTAGTTGGCAATTAACCTTAACTCTTGTCCCTTCGACATATCCGTCCTTTCTTTTCTGGGGAATTACCATTAGGGGCAATGAATTCTTAATTATTATTAATTTTTTTATCATAAGAAAATATATTTTATTATTAAACTTTTAAAAATTAAATTATCATTTTTACCCTTAATTTTAAGTCGAATTTTCAACTTTCAACCAGCCTTAGCAGAGGAGAGAGAGAGAGAGAGAGAGAGAGAGAGAGAGAGAGAGAGAGGTGCCGGCAGCCACCAGCTCGATCTAGCTCAGTCAGGCAACAATCCGGCTTGATGAGGCCGAAAACGGCCTCGTCTGACCATATCCGGCCAGCCCGAGGATAAAATGGTACTTTTGATTTTCTTTTTTAACAATTTTAAAAGTTTTATTTCCTTTTGGATAAATAATATAGTTTGATAGGTATTAAAGAATAATAATTGTGGGTCCGTTGCCCTTATTTGTAATTTCTCTTTTTTCTTTTTTTCCTCTGCGTCGCTTCTTCTTCACACTCATAAATAAACAACGAAACTTAAAACTAAAAAAAAAAAAAGAAATAATCATTAGTTTCCTTTCCTTTCTTTTCCCAGTTTAATTATTATTTTTTGAGTGATTCATCCTCTTTCCCTCTCCTTTAAAAGCATTGTTGAAACTCCGAAAGTAGGAATGAATGGTGAAACAAGCTTTGAACAAGAAATGGATGGGTGTCCAAGCTTGGAACCTGATTATTCTCAGTTTGTTGAAGTTGATCGTACTGGAAGATATGGAAGGGTAAGTTATTAAATAACTAAACACCCTTTTTGGCAAACCTTTGGTTTTTGCTTTCTACATTTGTTTTTCTTCATTGGTTTTTTTTTTTCTGAGAATTTAAAGTTTTGATTCTGAGTCCCATATTTTTTTTGGCAGTATAATGAAATTCTTGGCAAAGGTGCCTCAAAGACAGTGTATTAATTCTCTCTTGCTTCTATTTCTTGTAAATTCATGATTTAATATATAGATGTTGTTGGTTAATAGGATGGTGTGTTTTGGTTTGCTTAATTTTTCAGTTATAAGGCTTTTGATGAGTACGAAGGAATTGAGGTAGCATGGAATCAGGTGAAGCTTCATGATTTCCTGCAAAGTTCTGAGGATCTCGAGAGGTTGTACTGTGAAATCCACCTCCTGAAAACCTTGAAACATGAAAACATCATGAAGTTCTACACTTCTTGGGTTGATCCTGCTAAAAGAAACATCAACTTTGTCACAGAAATGTTCACCTCTGGTACTCTCAGACAGTAAGCATTATGTAGTCTCATAGAATTCTGTCAATCCTATTCTTTTTTTTCTGTCTGTTTTGGTTATATGAGTCTTCGAATTAGCTTTTCTTTTCTTTTCTTTTTTTGTGAGGTTGTCCTTAACTTTCATGTTTTCGTAAAGGTATAGGCTAAAACATAGAAGAGTAAATATTAGAGCTGTGAAGCATTGGTGTAGACAGATTTTGAGAGGGCTTCTGTATCTACATAGCCATGACCCCCCTGTCATTCACAGAGACCTCAAGTGTGATAACATTTTTGTTAATGGAAATCAAGGGGAGGTCAAAATTGGTGATCTTGGCCTGGCTGCAATCCTCCGTAAATCACATGCTGCTCGTTGTGTTGGTATGTTAAAGAAAAATTGCAAATTCTTCTCCTTTGTATAATTGTTTATTGGTGCTTTGTATGGCATCATTTCTTGTATAATAGACTTAATTTTCGAATAATACCTTCTCTCCGTTATTGTACTCAGGAACACCTGAGTTCATGGCTCCAGAGGTGTATGAAGAGGAATATAATGAATTAGTTGACATATATTCTTTTGGGATGTGCATCTTGGAAATGGTTACTTTTGAATATCCATACAGTGAATGCACACATCCTGCTCAGATCTATAAGAAAGTTGTTTCAGTAAGAACTATAGGCTCTCAAAATTTTGCCTTATTGGATTCACTCGTCTCTAGCACTTGATTTGAAATGTTTTATCTTTGATATAGGGAAAAAAGCCAGAAGCTCTGTACAAAGTAAAGGATCCTGAGGTTAGACAATTTGTTGAAAAATGTTTAGCAACTGTATCCCGTAGGCTTCCTGCCAGGGAGCTTCTGAGAGACCCTTTTCTCCAACTTGATGATTATGGATCTGACTTGAGACCAATAGAATACCAAAGAGACTACTATGATGCAGGACCTCTAGTGAGACAACCTCTTTATGATATTAACCATAGTAACAACAGCTCTTTATTCAACAGCTACACCAACTATCTTGGTTATGGACCTGAGAATGGTTTGGGTTACAATTCACTTGAATTTGAAACAAGTGAAATTGATCTCTTCACTAGTCAAGAAGATGGACATTTGGGAGATGTTGATCTTACGATCAAAGGCAAGTGGAGAGAAGATGATGGCATCTTTTTGAGACTCAGAATTGCAGATAAAGAAGGTTGGAGTTCTGAACTATCTCCTTCCAATATTCCTATTTGGTTTTCTAAATATTCTATCTTTATCATGATTAACTGAAATAGAGAATAATTCTCTAGATTCCTGTTGGACTACAGAGTGATAAATTTCGATTCTCTTGTGCTTTTTCAAGTCCAGGTTTAGTTATATTCTTTTGCTTCTGTTCTGCATTAGTGTTACAAAATTTAATTCTTATTGCAGGTTGCTTTCGAAACATCTACTTCCCATTTGACATTGAGTCTGATACAGCATTAAGTGTTGCAACGGAAATGGTTTCTGAGCTTGATATTAATGACCAAGATGTCACTAAAATAGCAGATATGATTGATGGTGAAATTGCTTCCTTAGTACCAGAGTGGAAGAGGGGATCAGGCATAGATGAAAATTCACAATGCTTGAGTTCAAGTTTTTGTCAAAATTGTTCTTCAAAGGGCTATATCTCAGGTTATGTATCATCAAGTAGTGCAGGTGCCAAGAACCTGCAAGTTCTTCAGTGCTCGAAACACGGATGTACTGCTATCCATGGCCGTTTTGAAGAGATCACATACCAAGTTGAAGGGCCAGAGCAATGTGTTTCAGAAGGTTCAAATGCTTCATTACACCGATCAAATGGCATCCACTATGCTGACATTTGGGCTCAGCGAGAAGGACCAGAACTAAGTTCATCAGGTCCCAAGGATATCCACTGCGATGAGGCAAATGAGACTTCGGACCAGTCAATTTATGGAAAGGAGGAGAGAATTATAAGCATAGATAGTCAAAGTGATTCCAATGCTAGGAACTCTTTCTCTGCATACCATTCAGTGGATTCTGGTTTCTTGGATGATTATGAGAATGAGATTAGACAAGAACTAAGATGGCTAAAAGCAAAGTATCAGATGCAGTTGAGGGAGCTTAGAGACCAACAATTAGGAGTCAGACTGAGATCTCAAAGCTTGACTCAAAGTTTTAATGACTTGGAGAACGACAAAGATACCAAAGCTTCAATGTCTTCAATTTTGGCATCTCCTAAGAGAGAAGGCAATGGACCTCTCCTGAAATCATTACCCTCGGGGAAGCATCTGACTTTATATTTTTCTATTGATGCTGAGAAAAAATGTGCCAGTTTTGCAAGCCAAGGAGACCAAATTTCTGAGGCAATTAGTGGTTCTTATAACCCTGAGACAGTAGCCACTACCAAGAATTTCTACACAGGAGCCTTGCTTCCCCACCCTCTTTACAGGGCATCTTCCCTTCCAGTTGATGCTGTAGATGTGTGAGGTGCGAAATTCTCTAATTATGTTCACCAGATTCGAACACCACACCCTCAAATCATTTACAGGCTGACTCACTCTGTAAGTAAAAGTGAAGGCAAACGAAATTTGTTATTCAGAGGGAGATCTAACTATTCACATCTTGTAAGTTGTCCAAGACGGATCACTTGAGTGAATGAAAATCAAGCTATTGTACATTACCCCACTTACATTAAAGTATGAAAGGTTTCACCAAATTTATCTAAACCAAGCAGAAGGGGGATCCTCTTGTCCTCATTGATGTATTGTTTGTGAGAGAGAGACACATAGAGGATTGCAAGTGCTTAGGATCTGTCATGTCTTCAAAGAATGATGCTGAGGAGGGCATTTTTCCAACCGTCCATGCCAATGTACATTTAACATTAAAATATGTCTGCTGTAGCTAGGATCTATATCCACATTCCCTCCACAGTTTTCAACTCCCTGCCTATGCAAATAAAGTTTTAAAGTCTCATAGCTCCTAATGCCCTGCACACAGATGACAGATCACCTATGAAGTCCATTGCCATCCCACAGGCCCTAGCTGTTTTTTGTATTTTTCTCTTTTTCTAAAGTAAACCATTGCACGACTGTGGTCATTTTTTATGAGAACAAAAAGTAGGATGGTCCCAAGAAGTTTGATGGTTTTTATGGCTCAACAAGTATATGTCACCAACCTAACTGCGGCGCCATGTGATAATCTGCGTGCACCACTTGCCAACTTGGTTAGATATTTAAATGGTATGAGGCTCATGCAGACTATATACAGCCACAAGCCACAAGTTTCCCGGCCTGGGGTGCAAGTATTCTGCATGCTCACATAAGTTGAGGACACACCGCAACTTGAACTGCAGCTTTCGGATGATTGTATCTGAAATGTACATATAATTTAGGATCCCAGAACAATGAAATATTCAAATTTAGCTCGAAAACATTGTAAATTGAACATTTTGGTATATAGTAATGAACATTGTAAACTGTAAATTTCAGGAACTTAATGCTTTGCATCCCAGCTGCTCACGAGACCAATAAAAGTAGAAAAAGTTAGGTCATGGAAAAGTGCTTTATAATCTCACACGTATACAGATTCCTTTATGACTCCCCTTGCAAACAAACCTTCCGTTGTTGAATTTTACAACAAGAAAAGCAGGGAAAAAGTGAAATCTTTCGTACATAAATATGGGATTACATAATCATTACTTTTAAACCTTGCATTGAATGTTGCCTTGCTTCTGTCTTCATCATTCACAGTCACAGCCTCCACTTTGTCACATGTGCCCCTGCCAACGACTTTTTAGAGTGCCTTTCTGCACCTAATTTGGAGTGTAATACTCTCTGTATAGTTGTGTTTCCTTGGAAGATATCAGTCTTCCAAATGTCAATCCAGTTGATGCAATAAAGGCGCTGACAACTCAAAGGAGACGTTATTTATTAGAAAGATTAAAACTTTTACTGTTTTCTTGACGAAGAAAATTGCAAGTCGTTGCGGGAAATATGCTATTGGAAGGGTGCAAATTCCCATTGATTGAAGCCCCAAATAAAGACGTTAACCTTGGGGTTATTGTGACCTCTGTACTTCGGCTCAACAAAAAGAAAAAACTTTGGGGTTCTGAGTTCTGACAACAAAGTCAAATATATTTCATAGTTGGGCAAAGCCCAAGTCGTGATGCCCCAAACCAAACGTAACGTCTTCAATGGCCGAGAGACCATGAAAGATATGCTTCGGCCGATGTTCATAGGTGACTGCTTTGCGAAAGACCGGGCTTGGAGTGGACTGACTAAATTCAAATCGTAAAATCCAGCCTACTTCTTCATAAGAGTTTGCTTCATCAAATAACAGGCTATGCACCAAATTTAAGTCCCCTGCTGGTTTGGAATCGCTACCCTGGCACACTTTCACCAAAATAAGAAAGCTTGAATAGCCAGGATATCTACGTGAAAATGTTCAGTCCTTAATTTCCATACCATAGTTTTGCTGGAACTGATGTCACAGAATTCAATGCCTTCACGAAAAAGTATGTAACGGGCTTATAGTGAGACGATGAGAACAGAGTTCAAAGAAAGCAAGCAGAGAGAAGCACAATCAAATCAATACTCATTCATGCCATCGAGCTAGTTTACTTCTTTCAGGGAAGAAATAATACTGCAATACAATCATCATGAAAAAGAAGAAACAAAATATGAAGCACACCACTATGTAATCCTTGCTTCAAATTTTATCAGCACTGGGAAAGAATGGTCTTTTTATTTGAACATTTTCGACATTTTCGACGTTGGAGAGCATCAAAGTAAGGATATTGAGCTTGACTTGCAGATGAATGCCATAACGGTAGTAAGCTGAATGGTGCAGCAATGATAATCAGGTTGCTATTTGTTAAAATAAAAGAAGAAAAACAAATAATTAAACAGAGGAAACGGGTACAAATGAAATTTTCTTCTTGCCACAACAGAAAAGTATAAAAGCATGGGTTTCAACTGACCAAGAATTTCCAACAAATTGGTATAGTACAAGTGTTTGTAGTTTTGGCAGTTGTGATCAATTCTCTTTGAACCAAGCTCGCTTTGGCAGAACATGCAACCTGCTGTAAGACAGAAAGAAAAATAGGAATGGACAAATTAAGGATGGGAAAATCATCAAGAAAACATAAACATTAGACTTTGAAGAGTGATCAAGTGCATGTATAACTAAAGGGTATTTGGTACAGTAGAACTGTCAATTTGCTATAAATCTAAACACACACATATATATATATATATATATATATATATATATATATATATATATATATATATATATCAATTACCTCTCAAGTCTCAAATCAAATACCATGTAATTGTAAAGGTAGGAAAAAATTGTTATAATTGAAAAAAGTTTCCATAATATTCTGTTTTCACCCTTCGCTTATTTATTGGAGTTAAGAGTGGCAAAGATACCAAATAAAAAAAAATATATATATATAAATAACTAGTGTTTAATTTTTAAGAGAGCATTATGGCATCGTAAATGTAAAAATATAGAATTATTTAAAAAAAAAGCTTATTTAAGTTATTTGGTAAATTATGATTAATAAAGAGTTTTTTTTTTCTTTATATGAAAAAGTGCAAATTATATCCAAACTTTTAATATAATAACTAGTACATATATTTCCATATTCAACAAGTTGAATTGGAATATCTCGTTTTTCAAATCGAAATAAAAAAATAAAAATTCTATCACTGTGAAATTTCCGTGAAACTTAACAAAAAGTGATTGTTAACTTTTGATAGTAGTTAGGTTTAATGGTTTACTAAGAACGATATTACTAGCTAAGAATAGCTGTAAAAGAAACTCATTTACAGGAAGAAGACTGATCCGTAAATTTATTGAAGTTAAGGTAAAAATACAAACTATATACAAGGGAAGCTGCCTGTTCCATACATAGTAGCCAATGTTTCAACTTCAAGCATTGAAGTATTGCGTCCAGTCAACAGCACCTCGAAAGCCTAAGAGAAAGGGGGAAATCTATACAGAATTTGGAGATTTTTAACCCGTACCATAGTTTGTAGGAAGAAAGTTTATCCAAAAATTGAAAGATACAGCAAGTAAGAATATGAAGCAACTGCTACCAAGATCATTATTTGACAATCAGCAGGCCATTCATCAAAATAGTTTGAGTGCTGTGATGATGATGATGATGATGATGATGGTGATGACCATATCGACCTGGTAGCAGAGAAGGAAGATCCAGAACGACCCCTTCGATGTCGCCGTTTCGAAGCTAGAATGATATTGATTAAAGCCATAAGGTGGACTGCAAGGAGCTAGTATGCTATTTTGAGCCAAGACTTAGGGATGGGTCTGAAAGAAGGTGATGCAAAATGGATAGTCGCTTTCACTATTTATAGTGATAATACCTGGACTTGTGGGTTGTTCAAGTGGGCATGTCCTAGGTAGCTTCTCTACATTTTCTTGGAAAATAAACATCCACTAAGAGCAAGCTTTCTTTGAATAATGGAAGGGTGAGATCATCGAAGATAGTGTCAGCAAACCCATTTTTTCTAAAGGTGAAAGAAAGTTCTGGATCCAAACGTTAGTCAAGAGGCAACAACCAATTTTTATATTTATATTGTTGTAGCACATGTGCAATCAATCTTCATGCTATTTTCTCCTTATATGTTTGCAATATTTTTGAAACAAACCTGATCCATTCAAATGTAGAAAAGTTAAAAAAAAAAAAAACAAAGCAATATTTTCAAGGGTCGTAAGCTGGGTTACTGTGGTTTGATGGATATCCTGCTTATATTTTGCTTTACATGTAGAAATGGTGCAAATACTAGTTCCAGTCTCTTCATGGCATTCTTTGTAAAAACTAGGCCGAGAATTGTGGTCATAAAACGCTACTTGAATGATGATGGTGATGATGATGCCTATGGCATGAACTATTAAGGCTACAATAAGAGCAAAAATTGGATTCAGAGAATGTGAGGCAAGTAGATGGAACTTTTTCTGTTAGAGAATAAACTTAGGGCGGTAGGTTTTGGCCTTTTGGGTAGTGGTATATACCATAAAAGGCCGTTTCACATGCCATTGGTTTTTTAAAAGGGCATAGCCATTCCCTACAAGGCCGCTACTTCCCCTTCATTTTCTTGGAAACTTGCCTGTTTGCCAGGCAAACCTGCTAGGAACGATGGTAAAATACACCTGGCCAACATCATCATGGCATCGCATCACTAACAAAAATTGCTCGCCTTTCCCTGTTGCAAAATTGCTCTCTTTCGTAACTCAGATTGGTATTGCCAGCAGGTTTTCATGTTTTTTTTCTGCTTTTTCATATTATGAAAACCTTAGCATCTGAGTTGTTCAAATGGCTTTGTAATCTCAAGTTAACTATCAGCTTTTTGATTTGTCATTGACAATTAAGCCTATTGAACATATCAAAAATATTTGAGAGGATAACTCACCATTGCTGACACTTCTTGCAAAAGTCTCTGGTTTATACCCATTGTTCTGGCAAACACATTTTGATGGTGTGAGCTTTCTTGAGTCTGTAATCAATGTAGATGGCACCGTCAAAACTTGTGCCAGCATCTAGGTGGGATCCTAGTGATGTTGATTAATGAAGAAACACTTCGATTTGCAGTCCCTTTCTTTTTTTCATCATAAAATAAATGTTGAAGAAAATCTGGGTTTTTTCACCATAAAATTTGACACCATGGCAGGGTCATGCTGGCTACTTTGGTTGGTAACATCAAAAGAACTCCAAATAACGGGGAAAACAAAAGTTATCAGCATCAGCATTTTTTGGAAGAAATTTTTATAGGAAGAACTTAATTAGATGAGTAAATTTCCCATACTTGAGTCCCTATATATGGCAGTGTTCAGTAGTAAATTCTAATTTAGTAGAACACTACAAGGAAGACATTGAGACTTGAGTGTTCGTTCTTCAAGCATTGCAGTATTTATGGATTAAAACCAGTACGCATCGAACTACATCTACACAGATGAGATCTGTAGCAGTCATCATATTCTCCTTAACTGCGGGTAATTTTCAAGCAATTCCTCAACTGACAAAGAATCAGTCTCATCTTGAGGGGTCCAGAGTACCTCTACACCCTAAAAGAAAGATAGAAATTAGTACATATTAGACATCAAAGATGAATGAATTAGCTAGAATGGCAAGTGAAGAATCTCTTACCTTAGTTTTGCTAGAACAGATTTCTCCCAAAGATTGCAAGGCCTCCTTCACATCGTCAGTTGTCCTGATAGTTGGCAGGTTGTGTGCACCTTGCACGGCCACCAGTACTGTTACCTGTGTGAATGATATATGTATTGAAGAAGCTTGATGAGATGAATACAGGTCAAAGAAGTCCTCATGAGGCGGTCTGTTAAACTTATAACTAAAAATTTTCATGATGAAATGGCAGAAAATAACCATGGAATGCGTACCACTATGCAGTCCTTGTTAACCTTGTCAGCTTTTGGAGCAACAGCTCTTGTCCTTTTAAAATTGTTGATGTTTACCAGTGACTCTACGTCAAATTTCTGCCTTTCTTCCTTGGAAAGTCGTTTAAAGTGCTGTTCAGCGCCTCCAATGGTCCAACAGCGAGTTACCTTTGAGGAAAATCGTCAGAATAATATTGTAATTCAGTAGAATAAAGGCAACTGTTTCATCAAAATAATACTCAACAATACAACATTATCGAGGCTTATTAATTGAACATCTTTCCAGTGCACAAGGAACCAAATATTGCAATTTACCCTACTTACAATCTACTACTGAAACATGCACTTAAATGGAAATGATACCATAAAATTTAATGCTCAATTGAAGTGTGAAATAAATCATTGTGATATGATATGAAAAACAATACAAAGGAACCATCAAATGAGACAGCAATATGCAAGATGGACTTACAAACGAATAACCATAAAGATAGTAATCTGGATGGCGAAGCAGTGATGATGTTGTTTCTGGAATCAAAACAAGAGAATTAGATACTTTGATATGAAGCTGACTTCAACTACTAGGAAGTTGGCATTTCAAGTGTTTGTGAATTGCATCTGATTCTCGAGCACATTATAGTGTTCTACCCTGGATTATAATGGTAATAAGATAGGCAGCAGAGAAGAAAGAACAGACGATCAATTATGCTGCCATGAGAATTTTTGTGTTGTTTGAAGAAGCAGGGGAAGTAAAGGAGATAAAACTGAAACACTAGAATTAATACAACTCAAAAGTGTACAAAATCCCAAAAATTACCTTCCAATATCAGTTGCCAGCCATTTGCTGTAGAAGTGTCTGTTGCGGTGGCAATTTCAGTCAGTTCTCTTTGCAAAGAACGAGCTTTTGCAGATAAGCCAACCTGAATAAAAGGTGAAGAAACTTTACTAGTGTAAATCCAGTACTCCCTATAAGGTCGCATGTCATAAATAAGCAAAATATAAGAAAAATAAAATAAAATCCTGCCTTTTTGCTTTTTGAACTTTCTCAAGTACCAAACACAAAATGGAAATTCATCAAGAGAGCCACACAGACTAAAATAATATCCAGGGGTGAAACAAACCACAAGTCAGAACCTGACGATATACCTGAAGGCTGAAGCATGAGGAAGGTATCTCCCCCCTTGAAAATGCAATGCAGAAGAGTAACACCCGTAACTACCCCGAAAGAAACCCAGAGCAATATCAAAATTATTGGCTCAACATCACATACAATTGCACTTTCAGAACCCTCACCACTGTCATAGTTACTACCCATGGCACCACTAGAGGAAGAAGCATAGGAGACATACATGAAGCAGAGGAACAGAGCGAAAAAGATGACAAGTTTTAAAGGTTTTGCTGTGAACTTGAATGCAATTGTAGTGAAAGATTTTTCTTGTAAGAGAAAGAATAGAGCTTGGGTGGATTTATAGAGCTGAACTACAGAGAGGGACTTTGGAGTTCTAAGCGGGAAAGGTTCATGGGAAATCAGGACCGTCTCATTGTTTTGTGCCCAACAACTAACATGGGACAGCCCAATTGGACAGTTGTGATTCCTCTGGTATCTTTTCACTTGTATAGTGGAAAGGTGTCTCATTCATAAACATGAAAATTTCTTATAGAAAGCACCGAGAGTCTAGCCTATACTATCCTTGAAAGGTAAACTTCATAACATGATTATCAACTGAGGGTAACTTTTGATAGCAGCAAGGTTTCATGATCATTTCTATCCACTGCCTTAAAGGGTTAGAAAAGCAATCGATTCATGTTGCTAAAGCTCTGTTGTAGACTCTAATTGAATACTAGTAATATTTCCATAGCTAGTAAGAGAAAGCATGTGAACGAATAGCTGTGAGTTTGGTACAATAAAAAAGAACAAATTTTATTGATAAACAAATGATACTAAAGCAAGGAAGTGGAGCCTTACCTGAATTTGTAGAATACTTGTTCCACCTTCCACAAAGTTAAGGTATACCAAGTATGAAGCTGCTCCCATAAAAATGGTTAGCATTACATAAGCACCAGCAGCCGATTTAGAACCATTCCCTTGATTGGCGTTCATGGAAAATCTAGGATGGGAGTCGTAGAGCCCATAAACACTAGATGAATGATGATGGTGATAATCATGCCGGCGCGAAGAAGGTGAACTCCCTGAAGAGAAAGAAGATCCGCCCATTCGACCACCAGAAGCTGAAGAGGCTGCATATAGGTTGTGGGATATTAATACGGCTACAATAACAGCAAGAAGTGAAAGTTTTACAGAACTCTTTAAAACCTTCATGGAGCAAAATCAATTGCTGTTTTGGGGTGAGAATGATGGAGTTAGTAAATCTGATAGAAGAAGATGGAGCTTTTTCTATGCAAGCGAGAAAGCTTAATGCAGTGGGTTTTGGGCTTTCGGGTAGCTTATACATAAATAGTTAAATACCATAAAAAGACCCCGTTTTCTTACATGCCATTGGTTTTTAAAAGGGCATAGCCAGCCCCCATGTAAGGCGGCAAGTTGCTTGAACGTGGAAACTTCCATGTAGATGTAATGCAACGCAAAGTTGCTTGCCTTGGAACAAGTCATTATGGCATCCCATCGTTAACGAAGGGGATCTTTTTATCAGGATTACTCGCCCTTTACTCACTTTTTCAATTTTCTCAGCGCGGATTTCAATTGGCATGCTTCTTTTGTATATCTCATCTCTATATTTAAGTATTTGGTCCAATAATAAATTATAAATACATGTTTTAAAATCCTTCTCTTTCAATAGAAAAGAAAAAGTATTATAAATTATAAATACATATTTTATAAATACTCGGTAATTTTTTTCTCGAAACTGTAAGTCAATTTTCATCAGTTTAAGGATGATCAAAAGCTTTGGAAGGTAACTAAAATAAACTCTGTTTTTTCCATAACAAATTAGTTGAAATATTTTAGAATATTTCTTTATTGTAGCAAAGTATATAAGAAATTACCGGTTTTCTTGCTAGAGGATTGACGTTTATAGATAATGCAGTGTAAGAAAGCATAGTTCATCGGCAAGTCCAATGGATGGTAATGTGATGGCTGATCCTGATTCAGAGTCCTATTTTCAGTCTGATACAATAGGTTGAAGGCATATTAGCAGCTCACTTTTCAATAGTCCTGGTTTCCTTGTTGGTTTTAGCACTAAGGGTTCTTCAGATCCTGATACGCTTCGGAGCCCTACTTCTCCTCTTGAGTTGAGAGTTTTTGCAAATTTTAGCAACCCATTTACTGCACGTTTGGTACAGAGAATAGCTTCTATTCTCATGGTTTTGCTTTACTTTCATTTGGTACAGCAATACCATAAAAAATAGCTATTATTTAGTAATAATTATTTTTTAAAATGAGGTAAAACTCACGCATAATTACACTCGAGCTTCTCCATGAGTTTTGCTATTCCATGATTGAGGGAATGACTCTAAAATATAATAAGATTAAAATTATCCTTATAACTTAAAAATATAACAATCTTAGACCTATAAATACTTTTTTTTCTTTTTATTTTCCCTTATTCTTTCTCTCTCTTCTCACGTTCTTTCCTCTCTCATTCTCTCTCTAATTGGCACTCAACACTGGAGATGACGTTGGTGGCGACGGTGACAGCAGTGACGAGACGACGATTTCACTACCGAATATGGTCGAAAAACGTCGATCTAGTCTTTTTCGACAAGATTCAACTGACATCCAGTCAGATTTGGCACTCAACGACCAAATCTGGTCGCGAGAAGTATCAGATCTGGTGCTTCCTGATCAGATCCCACGGTTAGATCTGACACTCCATGGTCAGATCCAACCGCGGGGAAGCGCCGATCTGGCATCGTAGTGGTCAAATCTAGCCACCTGATGCGTCAAATCGACGTTTTATTACATCGGTCGCCTTTCCTGCGATCGGCTCATAAAGAAAAAATAAATAAAATAAAATAAAAATTATTTGTAAAATTTAAAATATTAATATTTTATATATAATTTAAACATTATCAATATTAATATAATTAAAATATTAAAATTTTAATATTTTATTTATTAAATTTTTAATGAGTATAAAAAATAAAAAATTATTAATATTTTAATCATAATAATATTAAATTATAAATAAAATATTTATTAATAAAATATTAATAATTAAATTATAGTAAAATATTGATATTTAAATTATTAATTATTAATATTTTAATTAACTATAAATTATTAATATTTAAAATATAAACTAAAAATAAATAATTATATATATAATAAAATATATTTTTATTTTTTTATTTTCTATTTTTTTTATTTTAAAGTTATTATTACTAACCAAACATTGTAATAAGTAATAATAATTATTCATATTCTATTTTATTCATCATATCAAACTATGTAATATTTATTTTATTCTATTCTTATTTATTTCACGAACCAAACGTGCCCTTAGTGTTATGTCTCCTAAATCAACATTCCAAAGTGATTATGAATTAGATCATATGGTGAAGACCTTGATTCTCCAAAGAGAAAGAATATAATTTTTCGGACCACAGCTGAAGACTAAATTTCCTTACTCCACAAGGTATTCCAATGAATTCCTTGGTAATTCTCTGCCTAAGAACTACATAATTTCACAACTTTTCCAAACCAGAAAACCCAACACCAACTCAGGGGATTCTAGTCTTGTCTTTGGAATTGTGGAAGTGCCATTAGAACCCAAAACAGATTCCAGCTGCTTCCTTTTCGTTTATGGCCTCAACCAAAAACTCCAATTTGAGTGCCAGAAGTTTTTCTTCAGAGGATAGAACCACCAGCTTTAATAGTTCATCTCTGCCAATTGGTAGGGCCTTGCAAGTAGATGATTCTTTGGTAAGTAAACCAAGTTCACTTCCTATGCCCATTGGGCATAGCATGGGATCTCTCTCTGCACGCAAGATAGAGCTTTCTGAGGATCCCACTTGTTTAATTTCTCATGGTCCAAACCCCAAAACAACTCACATTTTTGGTCACTGTTTTTTGGAATGCCACAACAATGAGTTGACCAAATTTTTAAAATGAATCCTAGATGTAATAGAAGTAGTAAATTATTTATAAAATATATCAAATCTATATATTAAAATAAAAGTTTTAAATGTGAGAAAAATCTTATGCTATGTTAATACCAACTTATAAGTTTAGAAACTTTTATGTGTAATTAAATCTTTTTTCTTTTACTTGGTTTTGTGCGTTTGTGTTTTGGCAGCCCATGTTAATGCCTATGCAGGGACTGATGTTCCTGCTGTTGTTGATGTTCTTGAATTTTATGTTGCACCAATTTTGTGTAACAGGGTCGGCATTTTGTACTGTCCTGCTTTGCTTTTGTATGTATAGAGTGTTGATGCACATGACAGGTTAAGCTATCTGATTGGCTTAGCCAGAGATCCACGGTTCTACTCAGCAATTCAATAAAACACATAATTTTAAAAAAATAAAAAAAATATATAAAAAGAAAGTATAACCTAAAGAAAAGAAAAGAAAAAATTAAAAAGAGGGAGATCGGTTATAAAAGTTTCATGACGTGGAGTTGGACAATCCTGGTCCAACCAAGAACGCAATTCTCCAAGCAACCAAACATAATTGAAAATATTTCCCTTCATTTACCAAAAACCCTAGTTACTACTAATTGCTCTCATATCAGCTTCCGCGCCGGCGCCCTCACTAAAATCCCCCACCAGCCTCAAACCAAAAGAGTAACTTCGGAGAAGAACCTCAACCAAAGTAAGTCTCTCCTCCCTGTAATGAATCTTCATGCAATACGTATATATATATATATATACACACGTATATTTAGGCTTCTTCTTTGGGTTGTGATTGCAGAGCGATGGCGGACAAGGCTGTTACCATAAGGACGAGGAAGTTCATGACCAACAGGCTCCTTTCAAGGAAACAATTCGTGGGTTTATTTTTCTTTTTTAATTTCCTTATGATAAGTTTAGCTTTTATTTATTTGTTATATTTTCCCTTACATTGATTACTTCTGTGTTTGGTTATGAGAAAATATAGCTAGAACTGGAAAAGAAAGACTTTTGAATAAATGGGTTTTTGATGAAAACTGAAAAATATCTGTCCTTTCTTTTAAAAAATTCTGGGCGCAGGTTATAGATGTTTTGCATCCTGGAAGACCTAATGTTTCAAAGGTATTTTGATGTCTTATTTGTTTGTTTAAGGTTTAAATGTGATTTTTTTCTGGCTACTCTATTAACTGGTTTTAGTTGGAACCGGAGTGTAGGCTGAGCTTAAGGAGAAACTGGCTAGGATGTATGAAGTGAAAGACCCAAATTCAATTTTCGTTTTCAAATTCCGTACTCACTTTGGAGGAGGAAAGTCTACTGGGTTTGGGCTTATTTATGACTCGGTTGAGAATGCAAAGAAGTATGAGCCTAAGTACCGTCTAATCAGGGTAATCACTACTCTTGTCATGATCTCTGTTTCAGATTAAGTATGATATTTTAGATGAATATTTTTTTGTTCATCATTTTGATTTCTTTATATTACTGTGGCTTTTGATTAATCTAGGCAATAATTACTTGGTGCTGTTTTATCTTGCCAAATAAATAGTTTAGGACTTCAAAAGATCGAGCTAATTACACTCAATTGCAAAAACTGTATTCAGTTTAGAACTTTTAGTATTGGGCTACCATAGTTTAGGTTATTCTTTGCAGAAAATTAGATTCTTACTGGTTGTAGGAATGACAAGAATTGGTTTCATAAGTGTGAATCATTCTTTCAAATATGCCTTAGAATATGGACTATCATAAGAGGGAAAGCAATATTTTGCTTATCAATAAAAGTGTAAAGTAATAGTTCCTACGTTTCTTGTTCTTTTTCATTGTGACTGTTGAGAGTTTGAGTAATATAAGTGCCCAATTGTTCATTGGTATGTGGTTTCCCAGCATTGTTGTGGTTATCTAGTTGGTTCTGTGAGGGATAACATAGCTGGTATTAAGAACTTAAGTGGAAGAAGCAAGGCATTTATCTGTTTGCAGGACAATTTGGTCAAGAACATTTTGGAAGAACCACAAACTGTTCATGTTGTGATTCTCAGCGAATGCTGATGATGTCCCTTAGTCTAGCTGATGGTTTATAGGATGTTAGGTTGAATAGTCTAGTGTTGGCAAGCTTGAAAATCTTTGTTAAGGTTTGTCTTTTTTGATGCTAACTTAGATTAATTAGGTTTATCATCTTCGTAGTTTTGTTCCTGAAGTCTAGATTAACCAAGAATTCATTGTAGATGGATGACATAACTCTGTTATTGGAACATGGTTATTTTGGCTTCTAGCTTAAGGCTACTTATGATCTCACAGATTGGTGTTTGTCCTTCAAATGGCGATCATAATTTATAAATGAGTATAGAAAAGTCATCCAAACAAGCTGTATTACCTACATCGTGAAGTCGTTACCTTGTATAAAGTGCTGTGCTCATTATTGTCAGAGGGAGAAGTTTACTAGCCGGTGAGCAGTGGATTCTATTTCATGCTTTTGGCTTCAGCGCGACGCAACAAATGAAAATAATAGCTTGAACTTTAATAATAGAAAAGTGTGTTATCAATTTTTGCAACCTTCTCTCTTTTCTTGCTCGTCCCTTTTGCACTTACACAAGTGAATGCATGTGCTAATGCAAATATCTGCCTTGTGCATTGATACTGAAGTTCTTTCTTCTTCTGAAAATAGAATGGACTAGATACCAAGGTTGAAAAGTCTAGAAAGCAGATGAAGGAAAGGAAAAACAGGGCCAAGAAGATCAGAGGTGTAAAGAAGGTAACTAGGCTGTTTCCTTTCAACTGTTCTTATCCGATTTCCTTTTTTTTTTTTTTTCCTATTATTTATGACTGCATCTAACTGCTGTTACTTTGTGCGGCTGCAGACCAAGGCTGGAGATGCTGCCAAGAAGAAGTAAGATCTTATCATCATAGATTATGAGCTAGTTTCTTGCAGCAATACAATCAATCCCCTAGTCATTTACCTCTATTTCTTTGTGTTAGCTACTGAACTTCGAATGAAATGCCGAGTTCCTTTCCATTTTTAGTATCCATTTAAATTTTGTATTCTGCACCTACCATACCCGTTCCTATGGAGATTTGTTCTGCAAGGAGTTTTTTTGGGGTCAAATTTGCATCTGGACTAGTTTGTATGCCTTCTGGCTTGATGCATTGTGGTTTTTGCACTTACCAATTATATCGACTCTTTTTCTTAAGAAAGGGGAAAAGAAAAAAACAAAAGGAAGGTCACCAATTTGCCTAATATATATGTTGGTTTGGTTTTTTGCCAAAAGAAGAAATCTAGATTCTGTTTTTTTCCTAATACGGAATTAGAAATTCCATAAAGATAACGGAGATTCTGTTTTAATATTTAAAAATTATTTCCAACAAAGGAGAAAATAAAAAGCCCCAAATTAATTAATAGCTTCTTTTTGGCCTTTTGTAGTACCATTGCGAATGCATAATCCAATCGACGACGGCGTGGGGACCACGACCATATTCGCCCTGGCATTTTCCATAAAAAAGAAAGAAACTTTACATAGTACGAGTGCTTATTCATTTTATTTAATCAATTTGAGACATGAATTTCATAAAAAAAAATGGTAAACAGTTATCGAAAACGTGGTTCATGCGGCAAATTGATGAGACAGCAATAAATACCAGATTGTAAGCGTTTTCTACTACGATTTTGTTTCTTCAGCCTTACTTTTTGACTTTATACCATTAATCGTCCTTGTACAACACCAAAAAACTGTTCCCAACTGTACTAACAGCACGCTGCCGTCTTCACCTAAAATGGAGTGTCACAGTACGTAGTTACCAGTTTCTCTCTTTTGTTTTTTCCTCACTCTATCTTAAGATTATGCTAATGAGTGTTGACTACAATAATGATCAATTATGATATTTAATGTAAAAATTTTCCGTCATAGAATTATCTTAATCGCTGTCTTTAGACATTCAAAACCCTCAAATTATATACCATATAATATTTGGAAAAATAGAGAAATTTGACCGTAAAACAGATTCAATCAAACTATAAAAAATACAAAAGGGGATTATAATTTGAATATAATAATGGCATCTGATTTGACTCTAAGGTCAATGCGCCACACACTCCCAAAATTTACTCTACCTCTTGGTAAATGTACTGTTGGATACATTCCACGAATGTCAACAACAAATGATCTGTAATTAGGGACTGATGAGAGAAATAATTCAGGGCTGACACTGCTCCTCGAATAGATTATGGATAAGGTTTGGAACAGTAACTTTTAGGCTGTCAATCCAGGGGGGTTAAAAGCTTAAAAGGCCCGAGAGAGTTTAAAGTTTTGAACCCCAGCCCCAGAAAGGGTAAAAAGCCAAATCTTGTTTTCACCAAAACCGCTATTAAAATTCCCGAACCAAAGCATCCTGATTTCATCACGGTCATACTTCACCTAAATCCGCAACAAGATTCCATTGTCTCATCCCACCCGCTCTCGCTTCACGCGCTCTCCCTCGCGATTGCACTTCACGTTTCACGTTAATCCTCTTTCAGATTTTCCGTTGATTGAAACTTTAAAAAATAGATAAAAAAACGGCTCAGTCAAACGGTAAAAACAACCACTGCCCTCAAGGCTAACGAGAGACTGCCGCGTAAGCAAACGACACCGAAATCGTGTGCCCCATCTGACGTGGCACGATCGAAACGATGCCGGATCGTCCTACCCCGTTCCTTGTAACCGCAAGATTTGGAGGGAAAAAGGCTGACGAGATTAATTAATCAATGGAGCCAAAAAAGAAAAAACCAACGTGAAAAAAGAAAAAGAAAATAAATAGTACTAATAATTAATAATTTCAAAACGGCTTTGGTTTTTCTATTTTATAATCCAAAGCCGAAGTTTGTATGTCTCTCTCTTCCTCTCTCACACACCATCTATTTGTTTCTCTCTCTTTTTCTCTTCTCGTGTTCTTCGCCGGTAAATTACGTCAGCGATCACCGGTGAATTGCCACTAATAACGATTCGCGTTTTCTCTACGGCAAGGTATCATTCTTCGCCAAAGCTATTATCTCGTTTAGAAATCTGAAGGTTTTTTTTTAAAAATTTTTATTGGTTTTGGTTTTCATTTTCTTTGCTCTGGGAATTTTTCGCTACAGATCTGGTGGATGAGAGAGATTTAGGGTTTCTTATGTTGTTTTTAATGGGTTTTGTTTTGAATTTGTGATGAAATTGAGGAAAAGAATAGGAATTTAGGGTTTTTGGTTTGGTTTTGATGGAAGAGCGAATGAGATCTGGTGAGCATTCGGGGATTGTGGTGAAAAATAGGAGCCAATCGGGATGTTTGATTGTGAGAAAGAAAGGGGATGGTTCTGGTGGGGCCGGGTCCATAGGGACCCGAAAGATTTACGAGTCTAAAAAAGAGAAGAAGAGGCCTAGGATGATTATGAGTGATTCGGGTTCTAGCGATGAGCTTGTAATGCCACCACGAAGGAGGGTTGGGCCTGATACGATTCAAGTTTGTAATGGTTTAGCTGTTTATGAAGAAAGTGAAATTGGTAGGAAGAGGAATAGGGAGGAGAGGATAAGGCGGAGTGAGGAAGGTTTGATTGGTAGGAATGGGGAGGATTTGAGTGACAGTAAGAGGAATAGGTTAGATGTGTTTGACTTTAATGAGTATGATGGACTTGATGAGGAGATGATTATGAGGAGAAACCAATTTGATTATGGTAGAGAAGAGGTTGGAAGTCGGAGACTGTTGGGTTCAATGCCCGCTGCAGTTAGGAGGAGTATTGAGAGAGAATATGAGAGTGGTCCAAGCAGGCATGTTTTTCTTGAGAAGAAGAAAAATATGTATTTTGATAAGAGTGGTGGGATGAGTAGGGGTGACCATGATGATAGGAACAGGTTCAGGAAAAGTAGGGATGGTGATCGGCTGCATTTCTCGTTGAGGGAGAGGTATATGGCTGATTCGGATGAACCCATTAGGGTTCAGGGGAAAAATGGTGTTTTGAAGGTAATGGTGAACAAGAAAAAGAAGGTGGGTGAGCCTTTGAAAAATTTTGATCACTTGGAAGTTGAGGAAGCCCGGAGTGGTTCAAGGATTGGTGATACAGTTAGAAGGAACTTGCATGTCCGTCCATCCTTGTACTCAGAGACAGAAGTTCTTGAGAAGCGTGCTTCACTTAGTAGAAACGAGAAAAAGAAACCGAATTTGCTAAAGACTCCATCAACTAAGAAGAATAAGGTCTCTGACTGGGATTCAGAAGATAGTGATGCATCTTTGAAGCTTCAACCAAAGAATATGGAAGCTTCTAACTCTACAAAGAGGGTAAGTAGTCTAGAGGAAAAAACTCAGGCTGAGCAGCTTCTGCCTAGCAGAATCAAAGAAGGAAAAGTTAGACGTGGATGTGGCACAGAAAAACAAAAATTACGTGAACGAATAAGGGGGATGCTTCAGGATGCAGGCTGGACAATAGATTATAGACCAAGGAGGAACAGGGACTACTTGGATGCAGTGTACATCAATCCTGCTGGAACTGCTTACTGGTCTATCATCAAGGCATATGATGCACTTCTAAAGCAGCTAGATGAGGAAGATGAGGGCAAACCTGGTGGTGATGGTTCTGCATTTACCCCATTATCAGATGAAGTACTCAGCCAATTAACAAGGAAAACACGAAAGAAGATGGAAAGGGATATGAAAAAGAAGCGAAGAGATGACAGTGACAGTGAGAATGCACAAGAAGCTGTAGCCTGGAAATCTTCAAGTACCAGGCATGAAGATGAGAGTATGGATAGCTTGAGTCATGAAGAGAAACTAAGTTCTTTCATTAAGCAGGGTAAGTCATCAAAATGTAGGATGAATGAAAATGGTGCCTTCAGTGCAAACTCAAAGGGTCAAAGCTCTCTCCATGTGCATGATAGCTATGAAAAACCGTCCTCTATATCCAATTCCCATCTTGTTCATGGAAGAAAAAGTAGAAAACATGGCAGATGTACTTTGTTGGTTCGTGGTTCTAATGCGGGTCTGAGTTCAGAGAGTGATGGCTTTGTTCCGTATTCTGGGAAAAGAACACTGCTTTCCTGGCTGATTGATTCCGGAGCAGTGCAGTTGAGCCAAAAAGTGCAATATATGAACCGTAGGCGAACAAAAGTGATGCTAGAGGGCTGGATCACAAGGGATGGTATCCATTGTGGTTGTTGCAGTAAAATCCTCACAGTTTCAAAATTTGAGATTCATGCTGGAAGCAAATTGCGCCAACCATTTCAGAATATATATTTGGACTCTGGTGTTTCTCTCCTTCAGTGCCAAATAGATGCATGGAACAGACAAGAGGAGTCTGAGCAGATTGGTTTCCATTCTGTGGACATTGATGGTGATGACCCCAATGATGATACTTGTGGCATTTGCGGAGATGGTGGAGATCTGATATGTTGTGACAGTTGTCCTTCAACATTTCATCAGAGTTGCCTAAATATAGAGGTACTTCTGTATAATTTTCGCACCTGCTATATAATGTTTTACATTGACAGCGGTGGTCAATCTCTCCTGTTTGCTTTCTTTTTACTCCTACTATTACTTTAAACTTCTGGGTCAATTCTATTTTAAATAGAGGTAATGCAGGCCTTGGAGTTGAAGAGATTTCTGTAAGTATTAAGAATTTAGTGTATACTTATGGAGCAACAAAACTCCAGTTTTCAGATCTTGGTTTCTTGAGTTTACATGGGTCATTTGTTTTTCTTTTGCTCCCTGCCCCTGGCCCAAGCCCAGCCCTCTTCTTGCTCCCTTTTGAGAAATAGCGACTATGTTACTTGGATGGAGTTAATGACCAGAGTTAGATCTAAATATGTTGCTAGGTAATACAATTTATTCCTTTAAGCAGATATTTATGTTCATTTTGAAGGTTATAGCTATTGAGTTTATGGTTAGGGATTCCTAAACCTTTTTAGTGCCTAACAAAAATTAAGGGCGTTCTTAAACTTCCTTTGATGGGTGTTGGACATGTAATTTAGGTGACAAGTGAAGGCATATGTCTCTTTTCTTGTATAACTTTCAGAAGACACACCTTTTTCTGAATCTTTCCTCCTGGCTGACTGTTCTTAAGACCCGTTGACTGAGTTGGTATCTGCAGTGTTTTGGATCTTTATGCAACAAATGTTTGTCACTGGCTTAATGCTGCTTCCTTAAATGCTTGTGCTATTTCAGCTTAGTTGTATTGTTACATATATAAACTCGTTCTAGCATATATTTTGATGATCTGAAGAGCATTGGTATTTAATTGTCTTTCAGAAGATGAAGGGGAAAAAATCTTATCCAGCTCACAGTATTTGCAAGTTTTATTATTTTGTTCTCCTGGTAGAAAATTTTCTTTTTTTGACCATTTTGCTCTTGTTGACTTGTTGACTCGTACTGCTTAGTAGTTGCACACCAACTTAGCATAACTTAGCTTTTCTATATATGAACTTTTACAGTTTCTACCACCGGGCGATTGGTACTGTCCAAATTGCATATGCAAATTTTGTGGTGATGGAAGTGACGTTGCTCAAGATGATGATGTAACTGATTGTGTGCTTCTCGCATGCAGCCTGTGTGAGAAAAAATGTACTTATTCTCTTGTTTTTGGTGTTTTCAATTCTTTGAAGTTTGAAGCTGCTGCCTTGGTTTCCTCTCCTTGATTTCTTTTCGATAAGATTATGATTAAATTTTCACTTTTGTAGACCACAAATCATGCATCAAAGTGACAGATGAGGTTCATAATGATTCCAATAGTTTAGTTCTTCCTTTTTGTGGGCAGGGATGCGGAGAGGTAATGTGCTGTTCTTGTGTTGTCATTTTAATGCTTCATATCATGATTATATGTAAATCAAGTTAGGAAAACTATTATCAGAGAAGCAATCATGCCTTTTATATATCTTACATCACATTATAGAGAAGCCAGAATGTTTGCATGCGGTGCTTGCTTTTTTATTATAATATTGTTTAAAGCTGAACTGTTGTTTTGAAGGTGTGTAATAAATGTTAATCTTATGTCATCATTTGATACAGGAATTTGTTTTATGAGGTTTTGTTTCATATGATTTGACGCATCATGAATTTCTTAGTTTTTTATCTTTTTACTACTTGCTTCTAAGGGGCTTGTTCTAGTTCTTGTCTGCTTTTATTGTCTTATTGTGAAGGTGTGTTCAGATATGTTTTCGTTGTGCCTACAGATCTTTGAGCATCTACAGAAGTATCTTGGGGTCAAACATGAACTAGAAGCAGGATTTTCATGGTCTCTTGTTCGAAGAACAGGTGCAGATTCAGACACAACTGCCAGAGGGCTTCCACAAAGGGTGGAATGCAATTCTAAACTAGCTGTTGCGCTGACTGTTATGGATGAATGCTTTTTACCCATTGTTGACAGGAGGAGTGGGATCAACTTAATAAATAATGTCCTTTATAATTGTGGGTAAGCATTTTGGATGCTAGATTTAAATTTGAAATGGTGTTGGTTTTATTAATTTTTTCCTTAATGGTGCTTGTGTAGCAGATTGCGCTTTAATTATTTTGTTTCTTCATGTAGTTTATTGGAGTCTCATTCTAATTTGGGAAATGGATTTTTGTAAACTTTTTCCTGTGATCTTCTTCGAATTTTCCCACTATGTTTTTTGGATTTTTTTTGATATATTAGTATGAACACAGCATGCATTCGCAAGTTTGGATGACTAGAACCTTTAAATATGCTGTTTGAGCTCTTACATGCTTGCATGCACTTTTTTTATTTTCTTATTGCATTTCTTGTCAGGCTATGGATATGCTTTCAGAGAACCATGTGATAGTGATAGTAAGCAGTATTTTTATATATTATAACATTTTTCTAAAAGGATATGATGGATGAATTAACTATTTGAGTGGTGTTTCAACTATGTTTTACTTTTTCAGTGTAGAATTACATCTGTTATGACTCAGGCTAATATTTCTATCCCTTCTTCTGCTTGGATCAGATCTTGGGCATTCTGCTGTAGTTTGTTCCTTTCCTGGATTATACAGATTGTAATAATTATGGTCTTTTTATTTTTGGTCAAACATCAAATATCTAACTGTTTGCTATTTGCTACTTTTATCTTAAAAGGTCCAACTTCAATCGACTGAACTATAGCGGCTTCTATACTGCTATTCTGGAGAGAGGTGATGAAATAATTTCTGCAGCATCTATCAGGTATATAACATTTTGGCATTTATGTGCTTCACCTGTTCCCCGTTCCTGTTTTTTACTTTGGTTGGGTGAACAAAAATTTAAGACAAATATAGTGAAAACCAGAATCACCTAACAAAGACAAGCACCTGGCTTCTTGGAGTAGATATTACTAGTTGGGGGGATTGATGAATACATCTGGATTATCATTCAGATAAATGCTTACCAATTTGATGTCCTACTGCCCTATGTAGGTTCCATGGAACTCAGCTAGCAGAGATGCCATTCATTGGGACTCGCCATATATACAGGCGTCAAGGGATGTGCCGTCGGCTTTTCTGTGCTATTGAGTCGGTAAGCTGTGAGGAGTAATCCATATATGTATGTTTGTGTGGGTGTGTCTCTCTGTACATATATATATGTGTGTGTGTGTGTATGTATATATATTTCCTGTTGCCCTTTTTGTTTACTTGTGTTGATCCTTGCATCATTAATTTAGTTTATTCTTTTCTTGTCTGAAGGCTCTCTGCTCTCTCAAGGTTGAGAAACTAGTCATCCCTGCAATTTCAGAACTTACACATACATGGACTGCAGTTTTTGGTTTCACTCCTCTAGAGGAATCACTTAAGCAGGAAATGAGGTTCATGAATATGCTAGTCTTCCCTGGTATAGATATGTTGCAGAAGCTTCTATTGGAGCAAGAAAACACAAAGGCGAACTCGACTGCTGTCACAGGTTTTAGTTAATGCAATTGTTGCCATTGTTTTCTCATGTTTATTTACTGTGCTTTAACTTCTCAAATTTGTCCCTGTAGGTGCGAAGCAAACTGAATCAGGATCTAACCAGTGTATGACACCGGAGGTGGCTAACGAATCGAAACCCGGTTCCTCTTCTGGCGATCATCAAGAATGTGATGATGGTGGTTTGCATCATACTAGTAGGATAAATGGTGAAATTGTTGCTGCAGATTCAGATTCCCAATGTCCAAACGTTTCTATCAATGATACTTGTGGAACTAGTGGTTCCTTGGATGCATCCCTGGAGCCTAATGTTTCTGTTTCAGTTGAGGAAACTACCCTTAGTAGTTATCAAACAGGGGAGAAGAGGAATGAATCTAACACGAGCTCAAGCCATGATGCACTTGAGGTGGATAATAAGGCAGGACAGGATTCTCCAGCCGAAGATAATACTCGGTCTTGTACAGAGGGTATGGATGATACCTATGCAGTAGGTTTTGTTATTGAATCTAAAGTTCCAGCCTCTGAGGATGGGACCATATGCACTGATTCAAGGTCAGGGGACAAGACAGCTGAATCTGCTTCTGACAGCAAAAATCCTGATACCTCCTCTATGGACTATAGTGCAATAGACATGGGAAATAAAGCAGTATCAGACTCCCCTATCGATAAAAATACTCAGTCCTGTGAAGACGGTGATTTGGATGCTGCCCATGCAGGTTACAATGTTGCTGCTGCTTCTGATGTGAAAACTAAGCTCACAGCTGAAGAGACTATTTGTACCAATTCTCGATCAGGGGACAAACTAGGTGAATCTCCTGTTGGAAAATCTCTTGTTGTTTCTGATGGAAGTCAGGGCACTCTAGCGATGGAAAAGAAAATAGCATCAGATTCGCCGGATGAAGATAACATCGCGTCTTCTAAAGGAAGCCATACGAGACTTGTTGAAGCAGTTGATAATGTAGCTGTTTCTGATGAAGTTGAAGTTGGAGGCTCAGTTGAGGAAACAACACATGCAGAGTCGGAGTGTGGGGACAAGTCAGCGGACTCTGCTTCCTCTGAGAAATCATTAATCTCTGGTAAAAGCACAAATCCTGGTGCACTAAACATGGAAAATAAATCATCAGCATTGGATGTGCCCGGTGAAGATATTTCTCGCACTTGTAAGGAGCATAATGTGTGTGATCAGAGTCGGATTTGCAATGGGGACAGCTGCCCCTAATGAAATCCTTAACTTTTTGGTTGTATTATGTAATTACCACAAGTTTAAGAAAAGATTTAATTTTTTTCCCTCCATTGAAATTTAATTAGCATCTCACTTTTTTTAAACTTTTAAATTCGATTACATAACTAGTTCATTTTTTTTAAAAAAAATTGTACTATAATATCTTTTTGCTTGAGTTAAAATATTGAAAGATCATTATCACTTAAAAGAAAATAATAATATAAGAATAAATTCCAACTAAAAGAAAAAGACAAAAAACTAACCTTCTTAACCAAATTATACAAAGATGCATTAGATAAATTCAAACCAAAATCAAATAATTAAATACGTAAAAATAGTATAATTTGTTATGAAATATGGGCCTATTACACCACATTAGATCAATTTAAATTAGAGTGAATCTAATAAATAATAAATGTATTATCTACATTATAAATATTTCAAAATTCATCTACATATGGATATTATCTAGGTAATAATGTGAGATTTGTCAAGAAGATAATTTAATTTAAAGATATATTTTAGTAGGAGTTGTGATAGTTATGCTTCAACTATAAATAGAAAGTCACTTTACTCTTATTTGTATCACAGTTATTTTTCATTCCAAGCATTGTTTCAGTAATACTTAAAGAGTATTTTCTCAATATCTCTCTTTTCTTCCTGTTTCTATTATTTCTTTTCCAGCATGATCACTAAAGGAGTTGTCAATACAAGTGCAAATGGGTACTATTGAGAAAAAGGAAGATGTTTATTTACTTGATAGTGCAACGACACATACCATATTTTGTGGCAAACACTTTTTCTCCAGTGTGACATTATGAAAGGTAAATGTCCATACAATATCAGGTCTCGTTGAGATTATTGATGGCTCTAGGAATGTCACAATTGTTTTGTCCAATGGCACCACATTGCATATCGTGAATGCATTGTTAAA
Organism: Theobroma cacao; assembly: GCF_053813885.1. Lineage (NCBI taxonomy): Eukaryota > Viridiplantae > Streptophyta > Magnoliopsida > Malvales > Malvaceae > Theobroma > Theobroma cacao. The sequence goes on from NC_142642.1 coordinate 37,033,847, forward strand.
CAGTAGATTGAAGAGAAATCTACTTAACTTAAAAAATGTACACCGTAATGGATACCATCTTGAGACAATTTATAAGCAAAATAAGGAATATATCTACATCACCTCTTATAAGATGGGGTAGAAGACCATCCATGAGAAGCTGGAAGCTTTATCCATAGGATTGTATTGTGTCATTATTAGAATTGTTGAATCCTATGTTACCATGTCTTAGAGACTGGTAAATCCTAATGGTAAATCGTGATGAGATTGAACTTTGGCATGATCGCCTAGGTCACTAGAAAGTTATGATGATGCGTATGATAATACAATAAAGGATACCCTTTAAAGGATAAAAATGTTTTGTTGTCCAAAGATTATACTTGTGAAATTTATTCATAAGGAAAGCTCATTACTAAACCTTATATAACAAAGGTTGATCTTGAATTCCTTTTATTCTTGTAAAGAATTCAAGGTGATATTTATAAACCAATATAGCCAGCAAGTGAGCTATTATGATATTTTATGGTATTGGTGGACACATTGTACAAATGGTCCCATGTTTGCTTGTTATCTATGTGCAACGTCACCTTTGCATGTTTATTTGCACAAATTATAAAGCTCTAGACACACTTCCTTGATTATCCAATCAAGAGTATAAAGATGGATAATGCAGGTGAATTTAGGTCAAAGAGCTTTAATACATATTGTGCTTTACTAGGAATCGAGGTTGAGCATTCGGTTCCACATATTCATACTTAGAACGGATTGGTAGAATCCCTAATTAAATGCATCCAAATGATTGCTAGTACTCTTTTATTGAGGATAAAGCTCAACTTTTCAGCATGGGGTTATGTTGTTTTGCATGCTGGTGGCATTAATTAGATTACGCCCCACTGCTAGCCTCTTACAATCTTTCATATAGTTGGTTTTAGGCTATGAACCAGATATTTCACCTTTACGCACCTTTGGTTGCACTGTACAGGTACCTATAGCACTGCCAAAAAGGACTAAAATGGGTTTCCAATGTCGTTTGGGCATTTACATTAAGTTTAATTCACTGTCTATTATTAGGTTCTTGGAACCAACGATGGGTGATTTTTTTACCATTAGATTCATGGATTGTCATTTTAATGAGACAGTGTTTCCATTAATTGAGATACTTAAAGCTTCCATGGTTAAGAAGTAAAAACCAATTGAGAATTTCTCTTAGAATAAGAAAAATCTATCCCATTTAAACCTAAGAACTCCTAAATGTGAAAATGAAGTGCAACTATAATCCATTTATAAGCTATTGCCAATAGACTTCTTGACGTATTTAATGATACTAGCAATGTCACAAAGTCTCATATTCCGGCTATGAATGCTCCAGCTTGGATTGCTGTTCCTTAAGGACAAGCTACAATGGATCAAAATGGCTCACACCTGAAACGTAGAAAACCGATAAAATAAAAAAACATTATCCCTCAAAAATAAAAGGGGAGGAATCAAGAATCCATTCCAAAAGAGCCTAGTATTAAGCTTACTCCAAAAGAGCTTATTGCCCTTGAAGAGGCATGAATCCATGAAAAGATTACTACACTAGGAATACTGAGATCTCTATTACATATTGTAATGAGATTAAGGATTGGAATAAGATAATCTTGGATGAATTTTTAGCACTCTCAATCGCTCATGAGATTATGAACCACGATCAATTATCGAATGTCGTCAAAGGCAAGATTGGCTAAGTGGGAGAAAGTAATCTAGGTTGAATTGGCTTCTTTACCTAAACGAGAGGTTTTTAAACCTGTAAATGTAAGGCTTGTTTGATACAAGTGGTCTTTGTTTAAAAACGAAATGAGAAAAATGAGGTTGTGAGGTATAAAGCCTAACTTGTAGCTTAAGGCTTCTCTCAGAGACCTTAGATTGATTATGATGAAATGTATTCATCTGTGATGGATATGATTACCTTTCGTTTCTTTTTCAGCCTAGCTGTTTCTAAAAAACTGAAAATGCATCTTATGGACGTTGTAATGACAAATCTATATGGTTCATTAGACTTCGATATTTATATAAAAATTCTCAAGGGATTCAAAATGCCTGAAGCATACACTTCTCGCAACTTTTTCTCAATAAAGTTGCAAAGATCTTTATATGGGTTAAAGCAATTCAATCGCATGTGGTATCAATGCTTAAACGAGTATTTAATTAAGGAAGAGTACAAAAATGATCATATTTGCCATGCGTGTTTATTAAGAAATTGAAAACCGAAATTGCTATGGTAGCAATTTGTGTCGACAATATGAATTTTATTGGAACTTCAAAAGAATAATCTAAAATTGCTGAATATTGGAAAAAAGAGTTTGAAATTAAAGTTTTAGGTAAAATCAAACTTTATCTTGGTCTAGAGCTTGGGCACAAAGCAAATGGAATACTTATCCATCAATCAACCTACATTGAGAGATTTCTTAAACGTTTTAACATAGACACAGCTCACTTATTGAGCACCCATATGGTTGTGAGGTCTCTTAATCCTCGAAAAGGCCTGTTTCATCCTAGATAACTTAATGAGGAGATATTTGATCATGAAGTATCATATCTCAATGCAATTGGGGCTTTGATGTACTGGGCAAAATGTGTGAGATTGGATATTACTTTTGCAATAAATTTGTTGGCACGTTTTAGTTTTGAGCCAACTCGGAGACACTGGAATGTGATTAACATATCTTCCGTTATCTCCGAGGAACCATAGATTTAAGATTATATTATTCCAATGATTTCACTAACTCTGGTTTAGTTGGATATGCTGATACAGGATATAAAGCTGATCTGCACAAAACTCGCTCTCAAACCGATTATTTATTTTGTTATAACGGCATTGCCATTTCTTGGCGCTCTACTAAGCAAACACCAATAGCTACATCCTTCAACCACTTTGAAATTGTCACTTTATATGAAGCTAGAAGAGAGTGTGTTTGGTTGAGATCCGTTATAATGCATATTAATAATTCTTATTGTTTAACATAGTTACAAATTCTCCCACCATAATTTATGAAGATAATGCTATTTGTGTTGTACAAGTCATGAGAGAATCTATTAAAGGTAATAGGACCAAGCATATATCGTCAAAATTTTTCTATACTCACGAACTCTAAGAAAGTTGACAAGTAGACGTTAAACAAAGTCGCTCCACCAATAATCTTGTAGATATTTTTATCAAGTCATTACCAATGTCGACATTTGAAAAATCAGTATATGACATTAAAATGCGATGAAAGATTGATTTGCCGCTAAAGTGGCAAAGTATCAATTACCCTAAAAGTGGTAAATCCCAGAAGCAATAAACCCTGAAAGTGATAATAGAGCTCAATTGAGGGAAGCAATTATGCACTTAGTACATTGTACTCTTTCCCTTTTGTCTGATTTTTTGTTCCATTGAGTTTTTATGGCTTAAAGTTTTTAACAAGGCAGTAATAGTACATCCAATTAAGCCACCACAGTAGTGTTCCATACAAGGGGAGTGTTATGAAATATCGACATATCACACCATATTAGATCAATTCAAATTAGAATAAATTTGATAAATGATAAATATATTATCCACATTCTAAATATTTCAAGATTCATCTACATGTAGATATTGTCGAACTGATAATGTGGGATTTATCAAAAAAATAATATATTTTAAAGATATATCTTAATATGAGATTGTGATAGCCATTATACTATAAGGTGCTTAAACTATAAATAAAAGATAATGTAATTTAGAGATGTATTTTAATAGAAGATTGTAATAGCTATTGATTTTTAAAGGGCTTCAATTATAAACAGAGGATCAACCCACCCTCATTTATATCACAGTTATTTTTCATCTCTCAATATCTCTCTTTTGTTCATGTTTCTATTATTTCTTTTATAACAAAATTTTTAATATTTTTTTCTTGTCATACATACTATTTTTGACCTTTTTAAATATTAGATTTTCGCTCTAAAAAAGTCAGAGCGATTCTTCAAGATTAATACGGCGTCGTCTCTATTCTCGATCTGGACATTTTGTTTTCCCTTCTCACTCTCTTTCCTCTCAAAGAATCCACAAATGGAGCTTTCAGTTCCTTCTCGCCTCCTAAACAGCTCCGCCGCCGCCGCCGCCGCAATAAAATCCAAGTCCAGAATTCCTTTCAGACCTCTCTTAATCCCTCTTCTCCCTTATCAACGGTCACTCTCCCCTTTCACTTTGAAACACATGAATAATAATTCCCAGTCAATACTTTCTTGTCCCTCTCTTCCCCAAAACAACGGCTCCCCTTCATCCGAACCAGGTAAAGAAAAACCCCAAATCCTAAATACTAAAAAGATCACTTTTGTTTTTTGCTTTATCTCATCTCTTTCATCTGGGGTTTGACCTTTTTTTTTTGGTTAGGTCGGATTGGAGAGGTGAAGAGGGTGACGAAAGAGACGAATGTGTGCGTTAAGATAAACTTGGATGGCACTGGGGTTGCTAATTCTAGTACTAGCATTCCCTTTCTTGATCATATGTTGGATGTATGGTTGTTTATATGTATATTTTTTTCTTTTTGGTGTGAATTTGTTGTTCTACTGGGCAGTAAAGTGGTAACTGATTTTAGGTGGCTTTTTTATTATTTTAGCAACTAGCGTCTCATGGTTTGTTCGATGTGCACGTCAAGGCTACTGGTGACATTCATATTGATGATCATCACACCAATGAAGATGTTGCCCTTGCTCTTGGAACGGTGAATTCTTTTTTTTTTAAAGGAAAAATCTATGATTTACATGAATTTTATCACTGAATGTATCTAGGAAGAACGAAAATTTATACCTTTTTGCATTGTAATCACATTAACTCTAAGAAGGTCAAGACTTCAACTGCTCCCTCCATCAACTTAATCACCAAAAAAATTATCTCTTTTCATATTAATTTGAGCATTGAAGCTTTTCCTATTATATGTTTGTAAATGTTTTCTGCAAAATAATGTATTAGTTTATATGCAAAGGGATGTCACTGTGCTTCATTTCTGCTTTGCCGGTTCAATATTTTGATTTGTATTTCCTTGTCTATGCATGCTTTGTGAATTTATGAGTTGTCTGTCTTCTTCAGGCATTGCTTCAAGCACTTGGGGACAGAAAAGGAATTAACCGGTTTGGTGATTTTTCAGCTCCTCTTGATGAAGCATTAATACATGTTTCACTGGTATGAAATACATGGTTTTTCTTAAGCATGAACTTATGGTACTATTGAAACTCAAGAGCATCAATTTGTATTATAAATCCTAGATATTTCCTTGATAATAGGCTTTGATGCCTGAAAATTTTCTTGAAACTGCTAGCTTTCCAAGAAAACGCTGCAGAGCATCAAAGTCCTAAGGCTTGATGAAAAGTTAATTTTCAAATTATTGTACTTTATCTGAAGGTAATTTTTTAGGAAACATGTTTCCTAGTAAATCTTCAAATTTATATATTATACTAAATCTTATATCGTTCATCCTAGGATTTATCCGGCCGACCACATTTAAGTTATGATTTGAACATTCCCACTGCGAGAGTTGGGACGTATGACACTCAGGTATTCCACTTTGGTTTTTTTGTTCTGGTCCAACAATGTCAGTTTTTGTGGTTGACTATGGAGGAAAGTTGCCAACCAGCTTTTAACATTTTAGATTGGTTTCTTAAGTTCGCTTCCTTCATACTGCTTTTTCAAATATTTTATATGCTAAATTTCACTAGCACATTACTATTCACAGTTGGTGGAGCATTTTTTCCAGTCTTTGGTGAATACTTCTGGCATGACACTACACATACGACAGGTAGGAATATTGAGAGCTACCTAAATTTAATATATTATTATTAAACCATCCAAACTTTCTTTGAAATAATTGAACTCTTGTTACTATTTAATATTGATGCTTATACAAGTTCTTTTCAGCACATTGACTGCACTTTCATAGTACTTTTTAAAATTCTCATAGGTAGTTGAGCTTGAGCCACATATGTGAATTATTCTTGCTTAACAAAATCAGCCTTAAAGCCTTTAGTTATCTTGCTTTTCATCTTTACCACTAGGTTTTTGACATAATATTTCAAATTGGCTGTATACAGCTTGCAGGAAAAAATTCACATCATATTATTGAGGCAACCTTTAAGGCTTTTGCCAGGGCTCTTCGGATGGCAACAGAGTATGATCCACGTCGTCTTGGGGCTATACCAAGGTTTGATGTTGTCCTGTTTAATTAAGATTGCATTGATCGATCAAATGCTGGTTTTTTCCCTTATATACATTTTTGTCCTCTAAAGTTGATTATTGAGACTTTGAACAATTAAGGTAGTTGTGTCACATTGATTGTATGTGTTACATAATCGTATAGTGCACGTCTCATTTATTTCAATAGTAAATTTCTGGCTTGAAGGGATTCCCTCTGTTTTCTTTAATTTATATTTTTATTTTCACATCTCACTTCATGGTTCATATGTGCTTTCCGTCCTAAAGTTGTGAAACATTTGTTCTATGCAGCTCAAAAGGGGTTCTATCACGATCTTGATTGTTCTTGAGCATCATGCAGAAGATAGGTTAAGTCATATGATGGTCACGTGATGTCGTTGATCCCATTGTCTTCGAGCATACTTTATTAAAATAGCACCTTGATGTTCATTTTCATTTGTGCTTGTGAAGATATGTTAAGAGCACTAAAACAGAGCACCATTTTAGTGAAGCACAGCTGGAAATCATCAAGTTTGATAGTGTGTGCTATTCTGGTGATGGGCATCTCAGAAGTAGAAGCTGTGAGGTACAAAGAGTTGCCCTTTTGGTTTTTCATCTGCACTGGGAACATGAAAACCTGTTCCAAACGGTCTATTCGTTGACAATAAACTGTTATGCAATGTAAGATAAATTTGGGCTCTAGTCAGTTGATTTTTTTCCCTTTTGACCTCCTTTAGTTCTGTTGATATTTTTCATGTGCTACTCATGTTAATGGGATCCCTTCTTTGAATGTCATGAAGATAAAGAATGCTTTGTCTAATTTGCAATGAACTGGTGTTATGCTGGCCTGAGTCCTTACTTCAAGTCAGGATTTTCAACTTTGCTGTTTAGATGTAAGAACCAATGTGCTGATAGCTTCGCTCTTCTTTGTTCATGAGGCGGACATGTTGCTTATAAAGACATTCTTTTTCCCATTACATGCTTATATAGACATTCCCATGTTACCTTCATCACATGCACTCCCTTTTCAAGTTGGCTATCACAACAAAAGGGGTAGACAATTCCACCAATGTGTTTTTCGTTTATTTCTCAGCTCTAACTAAATACTTCTGACTTAAGGATTGAGATTTTCTATTCGTCTACAATATCTAAACCATCCCAACCCTTTGTCACTACAATTTAAAGAGCAGGAGTTGAGATGGCAATCAGGAGAGCATGCAATTATTCCTATATACTCATCTTTTTGGCCAAGTCCTCCACAGCTGCTTGTAAGATTCCACATGCTAAGTCCATATAATTTGAATTCCACAGCTAATTTTCTATTAAATAAAGAATTAGAACGACAAAAGGAAACAACCGAAATAGATGTCGTTCTCATTTCAACTGGTTTGAATTCGTGAGGTTTATGCATACACCATCTCCGACATGCTGCTGCACTACAGAAATTCTTCAGCTGTGCTTAAATCATTCAATATTTCGTTCTTAATCTCTTCCGGTAATGGAGCAGATGGACCTGCCTTCGAGTAGAAACTGGCCAAAGATCTGATTGCTTTCTCCAGCTCAACGTATGATTCCTGTGATGTACAGGATTATAAAAAACCATCAGTGAAAACGACCAAAGGCAATCTGGTGCTTTAAAACAATTCAGGCAAGGATACATACCTCACGAGCCACTTTATCTTGTCCCTTCCAATTGCTCAAATAGTCTCGAATTGATTCTTTTGCAGAATCTGCAGTCCGTCTAAATTTAACGATATCCTTTGGATCCTCCTTCAGTGATTCACGCAGTGTTTTCACAACTTCTCTGGCTGACTTTAAGTAAGCCTTGGGCAACACTTTTCCAGACTTTGTTTTCTCGTTAGGATCGAACAGCGATTTGATGGCCCCTACAGCTCCTTGAACGTCTTGCTTCTCGTCATCTGGTTCAGCCCATACTGGCAATGGAGTTAAGCCACAGTTGAAGGTGAGAACAGTAAGCAAAGATGCACTGGTACGCGCTATTACAAGACGACGACTTGACAAAGCTTCTTTACATGGATTAACAACATGATACCTGAATTGAAGTTTACCTGTTATGTATGCAGAAAACAGAACAACTTCATCAGGATTGGAAGCCATATAAAGCTCCATTTAAGGACTATTTATAGGAAATGCATAAATCTGGTTTCGAGTCCTAAGATATGAGATAGGAAGAACATATACTATTAATACAATGAAAGTAGCCAACAGTTTAAAAAATGAGAAACATATATAGAAATTAGCTATCATATAACTATACCAGGAAAACGAGTTCTAGAAAATTGTTGCTTACATTCATTTTCAGGTCTCGAGACCGTCTCCATTGTATTGGAAACAGTAGGGACACATATCTTTGCTGCAGGATTAAGAGCCATTCTTTCTTGTATCTCTATCCAATTTGAGTACCTATATCCCTTGCATTCTACAAAACGGCAGCAGCCTCTTGGCCTGTACAAAGCATTCGCCTTCATAGCAAACAACCCAAAATTCTCAAATTCTTACTAATATTCTTTTGAAATAGAAGTATAATTATCCAAATTTGACTGACTTATTGAATATTGAAATGCAAATATGAGTACCAATACCTCTTAACCCCCAAAAATATGAATAAATGAAGATTAAACTGGCTGGGAAAAGCTAATACAATCACGTAAACTTCAGGGGGGAGCAACAGCACAGATGTTAAGAAACACATGTAACAAAGAAAACCCATTTTCAACAAGTTAATTAGTTATTGCAAGCAACTTCCATGGCATTAAGCTATTACCTGCTGCAACAATCTCCACCTTTAACTTCTTTCTTGCAGAGTTGCAGTCCCAGACAATTTTTATCCAAACAAACGGAGGCAGGATGGGAAACAGCTTGGACTTTGGACAAAGATTCAGGGATACGTTTGTCCTTTCACTTAATTTCGCAGTTCCATGCCAAATTTACTACTAGTCGACTGGGCTGAAGAAAATCAGTTTGATAGGCCTCCACGACCGTTCTCAAGGCCCAGGCCAGGCCTCCTTATCGTCAGTGTCCAGGACAGAATACAGAGGAGAAAGGAGATGGAATGGGCCCGAGGACGTTCCGCTATTAACCTGGACAGCAAAAAATATGGTGATTGACCTTGTCATTTTTCTTTACCCCTGATTTAAAGTACTTGATAAATTATCAGTATCACAATTCATAATACTCCATGATGCTAAATTCACACATACCCATTGCATATTGAGAAAGTCTCATTAAAAACCTTCTTATAATAAAATTTAGTGGGACAAAACTCAGAAGAAGAAAAAAAAGAGTACCCTACCCAATATACACTCATCTTAACCCAATTAACATCAACAAAACACAAATCTATTACTCATCCTGACACTTAACTTGACTAACACTAGAAGGCAACTCCATGCAATTATTCCACAATAAAATATCCTCTTGAGTACGTTTAGCATAATGTGCAATTGTGTGAGCCGTCCAATTTGCATCCTTTGAATAATAATTAATTTGTTTACAATGAGACTTCTCCATTAATATGCAGCAATCCTCAACTATCTGACTAATCTGCCTATACCGCACTTGTCACCCACCCATTTGACAACTTGTTGGCAATCCATCTCAGCGTCATCTAGGCTTAACTGTTGCTGATCGCATATAAACAATGCTCAAGATGAAGCCCCTTCGACTTGACTTCAACAATAGACGGTTCCCGTGAATAGACGTTCTACCCAACAAGCACCACTATATCATAGTTATTTTTGATTATGAAACTTACACCAACTTTCATTATCTTGTTAAATTTAAAAATGACAGCATCAACATTAACTTTGATGCCAATGGGCTTCCTCCATTTACACACAACAGTCATCGTTTCAAGTTCATTGATTCTTGTGAACATATTTACATTTTTAAATTATTGTTTCATATTAAGATTTAGCTCAATTGAGTACCTTTTTTTTCACTTAAAAACTACGTTATTCCATGCCTTTTATAACATATAGAAAATACTAATAATCTCTTTAATTTCTATTTGTATTATTTTATCTATCAATAACAAAATTCATTTAATAGTCAAGAAACTATGATTATGAATATCCTTAAATTCCCACCTTGATGTAATCCATATTGTTTTTGCGAAATTGCATGTGCATAGACAATGGAAGCTGATTTCCTCTTCCATTTCACGTAAAGGACATACGAGCTTTACATTCATTCTCCTTGTACTTAACGCTGTTTTTATTATAGGCAATATTCCATTCATTGTAAGTAATATAATAATTGTTTTATTTTGTTTCAATGTGAATTATATATATTTTCATTTTACTTAGTTTCTCACTTTTGTTTCAAAAGACAGATGATTTTACTAGAGTATAAATAATCAAAGGGATTATTTTGGGTTATAAATTAAATTTATTGGCTTTCAATGGAGCTTAATTGTTTTTTTGTTTTTAAACTTATTTTCGAAGAGAGAAAAATAGTACGAGAATGAAGAATCTTGTCTTTTTCATTTTTATATATCTTTAAAAGCCAAAAAAAAAAACAAAAAAGGGCAAAAATGGGGTAACATCCTTCTCTGTTCCGTCCTACATAAACTAAGCTGCATCTTCGAACAGTTTCTTCCTCTCTTCTCCCAAATGCACCCAAACCTTAAAAACGAAAAACGAAAGCAGAATCCCTAGATTCAACTGAATTTCCGAGGATGGCTGGTCCGAACCCGCCAAAACAACCATCCTCCTCCTCCAACAACCACCGCAAATCTCGCTGGGAATCGTCCTCTTCCATCCCCAACAAAAACCCCTCCTCCACCAAGCCCAAACCTTCTCCCAAGACCGGCCCATCCCCAAGCCCCGCCACCCAAAACAAATCCCAATCCGACCCAAATCCAGCCCTTCCTCCCATCCCCTTTCCCGACCCCGCCGCCCTTGGCCCCCCGCCACCACCGGCGTACGGATTTCACATGCTGGAGCGTCGGACAATCGTCCTCTACGACGGCAGTGTCCGCTCCTACTTCGCTCTCCCGTCCGATTACCAGGAATTTCCGACCCGTCCCTTACTCGTACCTCCCGACTTCGGTAGCCCACCATTGGGATTCCGCGATAATCGTGATTATTGGAATGGGCCGGGGGAAGGACCCGGCCTGTTTAAGAGAAAGTACGGCGAAGAAGAAAAGGATCTAAGAGAGGAGAAGAAGGAAGAATTTGCGAGGCAAAGGCACGGGCACCCGAACGCGAAAGTCTACTCTTCAGGGCCGGGCTGGCCGGACCGCCTGGCTGGAACCAGTAGCCCGTTTCGGAATGAGGAAATGAGAGCGGCCAAATATATGAGAGTTGGTGGAGGTTTTGAAAATAATAATTTGGGGTTTAACAATAAGCATTTGGAAGTTGATCAAAACGCGCTAAAGAAGGCGTTTTTGCACTTTGTGAAGGCGGTTTTTGAGAATGCGGCGCAGAAAAAGAATTACTTGGAGGATGGGAAACAAGGGCGGCTTCAATGCTTGGCTTGTGGCAGGTTTGATGATAAATTTAGGTTTGGTTCTGACTTGGAATTAACTTTTTGAATGTTTTTTTGCATTTTGAATTCCATGTTATTGTTTTCCTTGCATATGATTCGAAAGCAAAATAGAACTCTGGTTAGGTGTTTTGGTTCTTCTGTAATGTGTGGTAATACTAGTTAGATTTACTTGTGTTGCCTGTTTAACATTTTAATGTTTGAGGCAAGGGTGTTGTATGTATTGGATGCTCTGCTAATAGTTTAGACGGAGTAGTTGATATGGACATAAGGATGTCGATGCCTTGCCTTCTGTCTTGACTTTGTGTTCAGTTGGCTTGTGTGACATTTGGTTTGTGTCATGGGCACATTGCACTTGAAATCATGGTTGGCTCAGAGGGTGTTTGATGTTGCTGCCTATGTGTTTGTAGAATTGAGAATATTTTTTGGTTGTTAGTGTTTCAGGTTATGTGTGGGTAGAAAACGACCTTGTCTTCCTTTTGCTAGATGTTATAGCATACACTATTATAAATGATTAACCTAGAGTTTTAATAATAAATTCTGAAGAAGTAGATGGCTTATGGATAGTATTTAAAGTAATTGTTAAATTTGGTGTGGTGAGGCAATGCTGACTTCCGAGTTGTCTTCCTTTTATAAATGGTGGCCTGACAAATTCTCAACAATCTAACATTACTAGGGTTTCAGGTTAAGGTTCTGCTATTTGAACCATTTAGCTAAAACTTAAATCTTGGATTTGCTATAATGTTTCTGCTTGTTTGCTTTGCACATGCTTAGTTACGTTTGGCTGCTTGCATTTACCAACTGGTTTAGAGCAGTGCTTCCCATGTGGCAATCCTTTTGAGGTTGTTTATCAAGCACCCAAGTCAGCCTACTTGTTCATCATAAAAGTGAAATGTGGCTCTCTTTTGCTAGCAAGATTGGGTGCACAATTTGCCATCAATTTGTTGTGTTGATGATTTTTCATAATTGGGAATTTAAATGACTTGATGGCATAATTATTTACAGAATGAAGGGTAGGTGGTAACAGATAATTGTTTCTCTATGTAGTGCTTCAATACAACCGTGTTCAGAGTGGTACATACTTATATCAGTTTATTTATCCATGCTAGGGTAAATATGTCTTGGAGATAATTTTTTGGTATATTGTTGTATTATAGCATTTCTTTTTCCTGTTGGTGGTCTCCATTGGTCCTGTATGGTTGCTTGTTAATATTTGGTTATGTGTTTTAGTATTAGATTTCCCTTCTTTTTCAATAACATATCATAATTAAATTTTTGGATTGGCATTTGTTGTTCATGAGCCTCTGATTATTTGCAGTTTCGCTGTCACAGTTGTTGAGTAGTGAGCAGGTGCACTGTTGATTTAGGGAAACAAGGGGGTAAAAGATCCCTTTTCAAGTTGTTTTTATCACAATTTTGTAGGTTGCAGCCAAATTGCATTTTAATGCATATTATAGTTATCTTTTTTTTTTTATAGGAGCATGTTATAATTATCACAGATTATTGTAAGTTGCAGCCAAATTGCATATTATGCGTGTTATAATTATATTTTTTTATAAGAGCATGTTATAATTATCATAGATTATTGTAGACTTCTATCTGGATATTCCTGGTAGAGGTCAGTGCCTTTGGCCTTTTTTGTTAGTTGTTTATGGCCAATATTTTCTGCTGCGTGGTACTAATAATTTCTTACCTGTATGACATGGCCGGGTTGGCCTGCTAGTGGAAATTTATTGTAATCATTCATTTGATAGTTGATATAAGTTGAATTTTGAGTAAAACTGAAATGAAAAGCCTAAAAGTTCCCTATTGAATGGCTGAAGGACCTACTGCCTATACAAACTCTTAAGTGTAAGTTAAAGTACTGAAAGTAGTCTATTACTTGGTTTTTCTTGCCTTTAACTTGCATGCAGCAGTTCGGCTATTAGATTTTTGAGAATTCTTTTTATTCTAGTGACTTGACTAATTTGCCATGTGTGGCCCTTTGGGTGATAATGATTTGTTTGAGTTTGGCTGTAATCTCATCTGTATTTTAGTGTTCTTTGTTTTATCTGCTTAGTAAGTTAATATGCATGTCTACATGCAGGCATGCATGTAGAGCATGTGTGTTTTTGTAAAATAGAATTAGGATTGTCTTTGATTTTAGCTTCCATGCTTTGAGAAGTTATTGAGTCATCTTTCTGTTTGTATTGCTTATAGCAGTGTATATGGGGACCTCAAAATTTTCTCTTATCATGAATTAGAGAGTGAAAATCTTGGTGTATAAAGATTGTAGTATATGTGTTTCATATTGGAGGAACCAAATATTCACCTCATATGCTTGTTTTTTCTTTGATATTCTTCTCCTGCATGAAAGAGAAACTTTGGTCTTCATTCAACTGTTGCAAGTCTGTAGTGTAAGGTCTGAGCTGATTTTAAGATCTGACATCCTGTTGTAGCTTTATGTTTTTTCAAAAACTATGTATTATATGTTGTCTATCTATCTTTTCTCAGGATTTTTGTTAAAGCTACGACTTTTGAATCCTGAATTTATGTCTTAATTGGTGCTTATTTGGGAGCCCCATTTACATCACACTGCAATCCATCCCCTTCCCTAAACCCTGTGACAAATGATTATTTTGGGTGATGACGATACCATGATTTCCAATGATTTACAAAGAAGGCAAGTGTTCCTTGGAAATGCTATCATATGGAATAGGTTCATTATAATCCACTCTGCAAATTTGCTCTTAGGGCAAGTTTTTCAATTGATGCGTACAGTCTACCTATTCTGAAAGTCTCCAATATATTGGCTTTATGCCATGCACATTACTTCTGCCTTTTTCATGTGTTCAACTTATTGTCAAGCTGGTGAATATCTTTTGTTCATTGCCCTAGTTCAATCTTATAGGCTAATTCATGTGATGTCTGAGAGGAAAACCTGAATTGTTATTCTTCAATGCGCTTGATATGCAAAATTACAGGTCCTCTAAAGACTTCCCTGATATGCATGGTCTGATAATGCACACATACTACTCAGATAATGCTGACTTGCGTGTGGATCACTTAGGCTTACACAAGGCTCTCTGTGTATTAATGGGATGGAACTACTCAAAGCCTCCTGATAATTCAAAGGTCTATCGGTTCTTACCTGCAGACGAAGCAGCTGCAAACCAAGAGGATTTGATTATGTGGCCTCCTGTGGTGATAGTGCATAATACAATTACAGGAAAGAGTAAAGATGGGCGCATGGAAGGTTTGGGAAACAAAGCAATGGATAGCAAACTAAGAGGTATAATGCGTCCCATTATTCTTTATTGTTATTGGCGTTTTGCATTGTGGTTAGTGATTTGTTTAGGAAATCCTTTTTATCTAATTAGTTCCTCTTTTCTTGCCATATAAGTTTTGAATTATGTTTTTATAGTGCATAGACTGGTTGTAATTTGTCATTAGTCAGATTCCTCATTGGATTAGTCCAATTTCATTTTGTTATAACACAAGCTTTTGGGGATACTGCACAATTTTTCTATCTTTGTTGACCTCGAGAAGCTTTGAGTAGCGTCATTTTGAGACTCTTCCAACTCATGAAGCTATCTATCTAGCAACCTAGGAAAGCGACCAACGTACAAAGTAATAACTAAGGGAGGGGTTCATACTATCAAATTTGGTGAAAATTGAGACTGCAATTTGCACATGTTGGTTCCTTCGTTTTGCCTTCATTTGATCCTTTTAATAATAAGAATGACATGAATGTATGTTATCCCCAATTGTGGGATCATGCTCGTGCTTAGCCTTCATTGTTTCTCGCTTGAATGGTTACTATGGCCAATCCTGAACCTTTAATAGCACTTTTTAAGGTCTTAGTTTTCTCTCCCTCTTGGGTTGATGCTCTAAATTCTCTCTAACCAATATTGGTTAAGTGTTACTTTTTGCGTCTCTGACCTGATGCGATCTGCGCATTTTTGTGTGACATGGACTTGGTGATGGGCAAAGTTCTGCTTGATCTGATCTTTAAGTGCGTCCACATTTTGTCACTGGATTAATATCAAGTTAGGAGAAACCTTCCTGCCAAGCTAGTCCTATGGGTCTGAAGCTTGAGGCAATTTTCTCTCAAAGATTTAGCTAATGATTGCTCTATGGGTTTATGCTTACCTAACGATATTAGAATTGGGCTGGACTAGGCATCAGATAGTCCTCAAATTGGTCCTAATTCCAGTCCAGATCAAAAGACCGGTTTTGATAAAAATCCTTGAACCTTTTTGACCTGCCTATTGAATGTATAACCTGGTGTAACCATCTTGTTTGAAGAAACTAGCTTGGCTTCCTCTCATTCTGTGTGTAGGTGAAATTTACTTAAAATGGTAAGCAAGGGGGTTTAAAACCCTGACATGATTGGCTCCACCTCAATTGTGCTTGCCTCCAGGCCAACTTGGCTTTTGTGCTTATTATAACATGATGCAAAGTTTATTTATGCACACTTCTATGTTATTTGTAGGCAAGTATAGTTATTTATTTTATAGCATTTCATTGAGTTTAGATATATTTGTTATATAGGCATCTTTGATGGTTAATTATGTGCATCAAGTTCAAGATACAGTTTATCCCGTCTCAGTATCAATATTTTCCTACGAAAAGATAAAAAATTTTATGTCATTGAACAGCCTTTTGCCTCGAGCTCTAAAACTTTAATGTCCCTGAAACCTGTTCCCAAACTAATATGTCTTATTTACTTCTATTTACATACTTGTTTGCTGCATTAATGTTATGGTTTAATTTCTTCTTCATCCTATTTTAGCTTTTGTGCCTTTTTGCTATTTATGTGTTACAGTTTAATGATTGTAGTTTTTAGAGCATTGATTCTGAACATCTTTTTCTGTACTCAAAAGTAAGTTGCAATTTTTAATGTCATATATTTTATCAATTTTGAAAATTCTTGAATTTCATCTTTAAAATTTTTTGTCCTTGTATATATGCTATTTAAGTTCTTGTGATTGTAGGGTGGTAAGTATCAGTACCAAAGGGACAGCATCCAAATATGTGTGACAAGTTACTTTTCTCTTGAAATATAGTGCAGTCAGACCCAATCACTATCCGGTCACATTTGCTTTTGGTTTGTCATTTCATAGCTTTGCTTTGATGTTGGTGGTCTTGTTTGGCTTTGAGGCAAAGATTATGAGGGTGTTAGGAGATTTACTTGTCAAAATGCATGAATGCTGTTTAATTGTGTTGAGAGGAATATATGGCAGTCTGAGGAAGAGCCATAGTTTTGTCATGGTTGGATTGGAGGATTTCATATTTCCAAATATACTTGTTCTCTTGAGAGCTTCTAGATGATGTTGACTGTAGTTTAGCTTGTTTTTGATTGCTTGATGTGTGCATATTTCTATATTGGTTATAGTTCCTTGTTACAGGCACTGTTGCTAATCATAGTCTACTTAAACCTGTACATGAGTACTTAAGCTGCAGGTTTTGTGTTGCTAGTCAGGCTATACCAGTTTTAGTCTTGTTTGGTTAGTAACAATTGAATTGATGATTTTAGATTTGTGGATTTTTGTTTATGTATTTACTGGAAACAATGCTAGGATGATGCTTAAGGGGACAAAAAGAGTTTGATCTCAGCAACATGCCTTTATCTTTTCGGGAAAAATGCTTAGAGAAAGTGGGGCACTAGAGAACGCCAGGTTCCCATTATAGACAATTTTTAGCTTTTCTATTCTTGAATGATCCTTGAACAGCTGCAAATGATATCCATTTTAGTTTACTACTTTAGCAAAATGTAGGAGAAAATGCCCTATAAGTTTTTCCAATACTGAAGGTTCATGATTTCTTCACGATGTTCATTAATTTTTGCGGATAATAATTCTCAAGTCAAGTGTGTTTGATTGAATTTTGGAGTGAGTTTGAGTAGCCTGCAGCAGTGATGGTGTTCAGAAGTTTGTTTTGTCTTTGGGAGTGGCATGGAATATATTGTATTTTCTTTTTGTTGGTAATTGTGTAATTACTACAATTTTTGTTTGGTGGGAGGAGGATGAGTGGGCATTGGGAAAGCCCACTATGCACCACAGACATGGGCCCATAAAGAAGGTTTCACAGAAGCACACGGTCAGACCTCAGTAATGTCCATTTATTATGTTCTTGTTTGGTTGCAATATTATGAAGTACCATTAGTAGTAAGGATCATATTTGGGATAATTAGTCATTAATCATAGAAAGAACTTAAAATTGTTTACACTGATATGTTTCCTTTCATATGGTTCACTAGCCCTTTGGTAGGCATCTGTCTCACTGATAATTATCCATTAAAATCTTTGCATGCTTAGATCTTTCTTTCTAGAATTTCCATGGTCTATCCCTGTGCATATGTGGTCATATTCTACAGGTGGCCTTTATGGACAGGACTCTTTCTTTTGTCACATTTTTTTAAACTTCTTTGTTGTGGTTCACAAACCTGTCTTTTACTCTGTTAAGTTATATATAGTTTTCTATCTGATCTCCTTGAGTTTTGAGTCTGGATTACTGTATATCTTATCATTTGGCTATATTCCATCGTACTACTCATTATGGGTAAATTTGTTTCTTATGTTCATCTTTTTGGGAACTATTTTTTGACCTATTGGAATTCAAGTTCTAGAATGAAATAGGTGGATGGCTGGATGTGTGCATGTCTTTGTGTTACTGTTTGGTGCCAGCCAGGGACAGTGGATTCTTGACCTCTTGATTCTTTATTTTAGTTGACCGATTTCAATAATTTAGCCAGTCTGTTTATGTTTTGACTTGTACCATGTGAGTGTTTCCGCATCTTGTCCGCAGCCACTATGAGAGCCAAACTTTTTGAGGGGTCTTATGTTCGCAGAAAAAACAGTGTGTTACTGGAGCATGGTTGTATGTATGAATTGTCCACTGGTGATCTTGGAAGATGCTTTCTGTGACTATTGGGGGGATCAATATCATTATTCCTAGTATCTTGCAAAAATGTATCAATATATCAACCCTGGACGTATGATAGTCCTAAGGAGCTTCACCATGCACTTAAAAAAGTTTGAACAAGTTAATTTATAATGCCATATTTCATTTTACTCTGATGCTTGTGCTTTCAGATCTTGGATTTGGAAGTGGCAAGTCAAAGTCCATGTATGGTAGAGAAGGTCATCTGGGTATTACAGTGGTCAAGTTTGCTGGTGATCAGTCAGGCCTGAAGGATGCTGTCAGGCTTGCTGAATACTTTGAGAAGGAAAACCGTGGCCGCAAGGGTTGGTCCCATGTACAGCCCTTGACCTTAGGCAAGGATGATGAAAAAAATCCCAGTCTAGTGAAGGTGGATGAGAGGACTGGAGAAAAAAAGAGGATCTTTTATGGCTATCTTGGAACAGTTGCTGATCTGGACAAGGTTGATTTTGACATGAGGAAGAGGGTTGTGATTGAGAGTCGGAGAGAGCATAAAGGACCCAGGTAGTAGCTTCTGGCTAACATTGCAAAGTACTGTAATGTATTTAATCATAGTCAATTAGTTTGTGAATAACTGGTCCATAGATTTTGTCATTTCATGGTGTTGGTAAATGATTTGCGCCTTTGTTACTGAGTTGATGACACTATTTGGTATTGAGTTGGCTGCCCTCTGCTTGGTCGAAAATGTAACAACATTTCTGACGCTTAGAATTTTCAAATCATATCATCTCCAAAGAAATATAGAGGCTTTTGATCTTGGACTGTGAGTTAGCAAAGTCTTGAGATAAAAATATCTTGTCTGCATATTTTGTTTGTGGGTCCAAATTGGCATCTGTTAGTCTATGTTCTGATATTCCAAATCAGTTGTGTGATTTTGGTTGTTGTGGGAGCCTATCCTTGGGCGAAATTTGGTGTTAGGAAAGGAAAAGCCTGTCCTAAAGATCACGTGGTCACCTTTAATAACACATGTAATTGTACTCTCCACTCCGTCTTTTGCATTCATTGTGCTCACGTTTGCGCTTGCGTTGGCCTCCATTCTTGTCTGATTTAATTAGGGGAAACCAATAATGCAAACCAGGGAGACTAAAGGGCAAAGGATTCAATGCCAAGTCGCTTTTGGGTGGATTGGCTTGTAGATAATGAGCTGTATTTGGATCATAGGATCCTTTTATTAACGTAAAGAGTTGATAACTCAATATTAATGTATGCAAATGCAAAGCTCCAGTCTCTGTAATGATTATTGTGAACGATAACCCATGTAATATTGGTCATCGAATCACATGATTAGTAGCTTTCCATCTAGTCACGTCGTTGGGGGATTCATGCATCTATAATGTAATTTATGTTAACTTAAAAAAGAAACAAGATGTTTAATACTAATGACAAAAATCTTGACAAAACGGGGTGGGTGGGCGGGAGGATTGATTTGGATTGAGAATCTGTGGTGCGAATGAGAGAGCTTCAAAGTGGGATACCCCTCTCTGCCATTGTAGCCGTAGGTAGAGGGGGGGATGGCTCTTGGTGTCGTTGGTGTTACCCCAACTTTTATAGGCTGTATCGTTAGTGAACAAAAGAATGATGGGTGTGTGGTATCCCAACACGCAATTAGTAGTATTTTGAAGAACAATCACTATGTCTTTTTCCAAAGTATTTTCCCTGTGGAATCTTTCTTGTCCAATTCATGGGCAATTGTGCATGACATAATATATATATGTATATATATATATATATATATAATAATTCAGACCTTCTAACATTAACAACTTTATATCCATAGACCCACCTTGCATAATGCATTTCAAGTCCCATTTATGAACCTTAACAAATTCTTATTTTTGTCACACATGGCACCGCCGCAATGAAGGCCCAGCTTTTTTCAATTTTAATGCACGTACAAAATGTTACTCCACAACTTTATTTTTATTTTTTGGGTTTTGAATAAAAAATTCCGTATTAGAATTTAAATATTGAAAATGACTAATTCTAAATACAACATATCATCAAAATCCAAAATTATGCTTATTTTTTTCCATGTTATCAAACATTTGAATTTGAAATTGAAACCAAGATCATCATTATTGACTTTCCCAACCTTATCACCAAACCTCAACCCAAGGGTTCAAAAATTTTTCCAGCCCTCCCACATGAAAAAGCCAAATGGGGGAACCAACTACCTACCCTCCCTCCCATATTTAATTCCCACCCATTTGTGAAACACCATCATTGGGCCCTCATGCTCACGTGTCAAAAGCATACAGCCCTCAGAAAGGGTCCCACCACCCAAGAATGGACCCCAAGTTTACCCATCTTCATCGGCTAGGGAAGGTGATCTCGTCTCCTGTCATCCCAAACAATCTTTGATGTCATTTGTCCTTTTTAACAAACGAACGCGCGTGCCCCTGTTCCCATTTTCAGACTTCACCACAGACTTCCTTCTCTATTTTCCCATTTATCTTGAATAGTTTTTCTATTTTTATTTTCCTTCCTATAACAATTTGTCTTTACTTTTTCTGACTCTTCCCATGTGGGTATGCTCAGTTCCCTCCCCACTGGCCCACCTTCCCCTTACTTTTCCCAGCTTGTGCCTCCCATCCCCCTCTCTCTTTCTTCCCTGTTTGCTTTTCTTTTTCTTTTCTGGTCTGACTTCGGTTTCCGGGAAAGCACTCCACCACTTGTCTTTTAACACCAATCAAACACCCCCCTTGTCCATATCCTACGCACCTTCACCCGCTCGTGCACTTTAGCTCCAGCACCCTGTAGTGCGCACTTGTTATCGTACACACCCCCGGTCTAAGATAGAGACCACCATTACCTGCAATATCTAGTCGCCGTTACACGTGTCGTATTCTGAAAGATCCACGCCAGCATCTGCCGAAGCTTTTTATCTTCCTGTGTTCCTCCGTTTTTAGGGTTTCTAATCTCTCTCCTCTTTTCTTTCTTTCATTTCCTTCCTTTGGGATTCAGCTACTGAGTCACCGAACGAGTTAAAGAAAGACAGAGAAGTTCACCAACCATGGGGTCGATCCCCGATCCGGGCGAGTTGACAGAGTTAACTCATCCGAGTTTCGACGAGTTCCAGCGTCAAACGTCTCTGATGACGAGCTGCACTCTCCTCTGGAAAGAACTCTCCGATCACATCAACTCACTCGAGCAAAACCTGATGAGACAATCGGAGGCCTTAAAACGCAAAATTGAAACACTAGACTCGGAAACCAAGGCCTCACTCGACTCACTCAAGAAGCGCGAACACAGCATCGAGGACAGCGTGAAGATCTCACTCGACCGAGTCGAGTTCCACACAAAAGCCGCCCTGAAAACCCTTAGCGACGACGTTGAAGACAATCCTGATGGCGAGGTCGACGACGGGGACGGTCTTTTGCAACTCCTAAAATCAACGTGCTTAAAAATGGAAGCTAAAGAGTTCTGGAACTTCGTGACTGGCAAAAAGAAAGAAATTGACTTGCTAAGGGAGAAAATTCCGGCAGCTTTATCAGAATGTGTTGATCCGGCCAGGTTCGTTATGGAGGCGATATCGGAGGTATTTCCGGTGGATAAAAGAGGGAATGAGAGAGGAAATGATTTAGGATGGGCTTGTGTTTTAATTCTGGAAAGCTTGATTCCGGTGGTGGTTGATCCGGTGATCGGAAAGTCGAGGATGCTGGTTACGCCGAGTGTGAAGGAGAAGGCAAAAGAAATCGCAGAGACGTGGAAAAAGAGCCTTGAAGAGAGAGGAGGGATTGAGAATGTGAAGACTCCGGATGTTCATACTTTTCTGCAACATTTGGTTACGTTTGGGATTGTTAAGAAAGAGGATCTGGAGCTTTATAGGAAGCTTGTTGTTGGTTCTGCCTGGAGGAAACAAATGCCTAAACTTGCCGTTTCGCTTGGCCTCGGTGACAAAATGCCTGGTATTTGATTTCTTTTGTTGAGATGAAATTACTTTTTTTTTTTAATGTTCTTATTTTCTGTTAGTGAGTACTATCATGGAGTTTCAAACTTGTTGCAGCTTATTACAGTATTCTAGGAGTCGATGGTTATGTTTCATTGTGATGGTGTTTTGAAAGTGATTATATTGTCTGATTAATTTGATCTTGGTGTCAAAACTTTCAGAATGAACTTAAGAGTTGTAAAGATAAGATTTTTAGGATATTTCATGAGTTATGTTGCTTATATTCGAGACTCAGTGTTAGATACAGGCATGTGTCTGACACGGGATATGTTCAATTTCTTTCAAAGTTTTTCCTTATATTTAGGGAGGAGTGAAAACTCCATATGCATGTCTGTCAGATATTTGCTGGACATGGGTACTCGTGCAAGAATTAAGAGTTGGAGCAATAGTTGACTAGCATAATTAAGTGACTTGTAACCTAGGATGTTAATTAGCTGTTGCATGTTGCCTTAACTTGTTGGTAAGCATGTGCTTTTTCTTTTGTAAGCCAACATGCTTTGGAGATGGTTCGTGTTTGTTACTTGGTGTTTTTGGAAAGTATATGGTATGTCTTTAGTGGAACCATTTAAAGAACTTATATCTTGATGCACTTTTACCATTTAGGGACATGTGGGCTGCATGTTGTGAAGAGTGTACCTGCTGGTTTTTGTGGTTTAAATAGAACAAGATACTAGAACTTTATGTTAAGATCAGTGAAGCTATATGTTCATAGGATCTGATATATATCAAGTTGTTTGTTAAAGCCAAGGGTTGTGTTAGTTTAGTACTGGCTAAAGAGTGAATTCCAAGGTGTAGGTATTGTAGCCAAACAGATGTAGCTTGCATAATTCTAACAAGTAAAGATTCATTGTCTTTTTTAATGTCTATATCACCATTTAATCCATAAACATGGTCAACATTTCATCGAAAAACATTGCTTATACTGGACTGTTGTGTTTTTGGAAGCTCTCTTATGGGTTTTTACCATTTGTGCTCAAAATCATTCCATTAAGGTACAATTGTAAAATTGAGTTTCTAATGCATTTAATTCTCCACTACAGACATGATTGAAGAATTGGTCAGTAAGGGACAGCAGCTTGATGCAGTTCATTTCACTTATGAAGTTGGCCTTGTAGACAAGTTCCCTCCCGTACCCCTGCTCAAAGCTTTCCTGAGGGATGCAAAGAAAGCTGCGTCTTCTATTTTAGAAGATCCCAGTAATGCCGGCCGGGCTGCGGTATACCCCTATTTACTCATAGTGATCATTTGTTTGTTTAATTCTTACTATATCTGATTTTGAATTATCCTATCTTTTCTTGATTAGATGTTTGATGCCAGGTTTCACTCCTGGGGTTTGCTGTAAGAATACTTGAATTCATTTTGTTTCATTGCAGTCATATATTTGCATATTTGTGGAAGTAAATTAAACTGAGATGTTTTTGATAAAGCATGCCTAATATGGGTAAATGTTATTGCCATTTTATGTTTCTCTTCTGGGACGGGGAATGGGGATGTGAGATTTTGGCTGGATTAAAATTCTTTGCCTTCCTTTTTATCTCCTAGTTCATGCTAAATATCATGAATAGGTAGTATTCTATTGACAAATAGGTCGATGAGTTTCATTGCTTGTCTATGCCTTTCTTTTAAATTTTTCTTCATTTGTAGCAGTTATATTACAATTAACAAATAATGTTTATTCTTGATATTTGCAGCAACTTGCTGCACGCAAAGAGCAATCAGCACTTCGGGCTGTCATCAAGTGCATTGAAGAGTACAAACTTGAGGCTGAGTTTCCACCTGAAAACCTCAAGAAACGCCTTGAACAGCTAGAGAAGACCAAGACTGAGAAGAGGAAGGCAGCTGCAGTCCCTGCTAATAAGCGAACGCGGGCTAGTAATGGCGGTCCTATGCCTCCAGCTAAAGCTGGCCGTTTGATGAATGCATATGTCTCATCCTTTCCTGCACCTCCTACATTTGTTAGGTCTCCTTCACACACTCAATACCCTGCAGCAGTCCCAGCATACCCATCCCCACCTGCCATGTATGGAAGCAGGAGCCCACCGACCAATCCCTATGCTTATTCACCAGAAGCAGCGCCTCCTCCCCTTTCTGGTTCTTACCCTGGTGCTCCCATGAACTATCCTGCATATGGGGGTTATGGCAATGGTTTGGCACCAGCTTATCAGCAGGCTTACTACCGATAGACAATGACTACTCTGGAGATGGTAACCACTGATATGATGACTACCGACCAATCTAAGTTTCTTTCTAAAATGGTTTGTTTGTAATCACTAACCGTTTTAATGGTAGCGATGTCTGTGTGTTAATTAAAACTGTTCTTCTTCTTACTTTGCCGTGGTGAGAAGCTGTATTTCTAATGTTGATTAAACTTTAGTACTAGGTGATTGTGAAGTAATCACGATGGAAGCATAACAATGTCTAAACTCAAGACAACCATGTAGGATTAGTTGTAGAAAGATGTTCTTATGTTTATCTGAGTCTTTACATCCATGTTTTTTACTTGCGTTCAAATAGAACCAAATGCCATCTGGGGAATCTTTTTGGCGGTTTGGTAATTTCAATTTTCTTTCTTTCAAAAGGTGGTTTAATCATTAGAAGATGGTGTTGGATTCCGTTTGAGCATACCTATTCTTTTTAAAGGAAAGACTGATTGTCGTGGGGACTTTAGGTCTCAAAAATTTTATTTGGCAACCTAAAATATAGTGTCCAGCTCGTTGTACAGCCTTAAGATGTCTCTCCATGACCATTGTTGTAGGTGGGCTAGGGTTGCACACCAACACAACTGGCTAAGTGAAACAGAGAGTGGGGTGGGGGAGGTTTTGGTGGGGAAGCGTTCTCTATTTGTCTTGAGTATTTTTGGAGGAATTTAAGCTCTTGACAATATGCCTAGGTACGACTTAGCACGTAGAAAACCCATTTATCTGCGATTGTAAGCTTTGGATTCTAATACTAAATCTTTTTATATGCTACCATTACCATTTATAAAACCTTGAAAGGCCCTGAATGTATGGAAAAAGATCCGAATATTTTGAAATGGCCCAGAATTGAACAAAACCACCTCTCCCTAAGGGCCCCCATCCCTTAAAATCAAGTGTTTGGTTGATCCGGATCTAAGGCCTGAAGCACGACTATAAATTTTCAATGGGTACTGCAAACGGTCTTTTCTTCACTTCAGCTTTTCTCATTTCTCCCTTCCGTGTGCTGCACCCATAGATGATAGACGCATCTGGGTTGGGAGCTTAGGAGATTGCTTCTTGAAGTAAAAGTAGGCTTTCCACTCATTAAAAGCCACCGCCAACCATCAACTTCATTTTTTGATGGTTACGGAAGAGGCGAATCTTCGTGGTATGCCATCTTTTTGATGATTTGCCACTGAAAGCTTCTTCGGTCCTGCCAATTTCGCTCCTTTGCCGCCAACTAACAACCCCAATCCAGAATGACGTTACATTTGCTTAGAAAAGCCATTGCGTTCCCATCAATTGGGAATTCTGGTTGCCTTGCAAGACTCCGTAATTTTTGCTCAAGGGTCCCTCCAATTGCCTGTAACGAGGATATCAAGCCAATCCCATCAACAAACTACTCCAGTAGGATTCATCTTTCTCCTTTGTTCAATGATAACTCTTCTCACTTGGGTCGTTATGATATTGAGCTTGTGGACGATGAAACCTGGCAAGTTTCATCGGGTTTAGTTCATGCCTATAAAGGATTTGATAGGGAAATAGAAACAAGACCCTTTATGGAAGCAGTTGATCAAAGGGTAGCTAATGCTTCTACTACAATTGAAGATGGTCAAGACTTTGATGACATTGATAATATGAGAATTCGGGGTAACCTTTTTTATAAAATCGACCGTGGTTCCAAAGAGTTCGAGGAGTATGCTTATGACTTTCACAGGAAGAAAGGTTCCAAGAATAAGGGTGATCGTAAAGAAAGCGAAAAGGAGTCTTTAAAGAAGAAGGATGATCCTAAAGAAAGCAAAAGGAATGACAAGTCAAATGTTAAAACGCTTGAAGTTGTTAGAAATAGAAGTGTTACTAATATTCTTGACAAAGTGGAGGGTTGCTCTGTTGAGAAAAAGAAGGTTAGGTCTCCTACTTTTAATCAACTTACGGGTCCTTACCATGAACCCTTTTGCCTGGACATTTATATATCAAAAGCATCTGTTCGTGCCTGTATCATCCACCGGGCGACTAGCAAGGTTGTTGCTGTAGCGCATTCTATTTCTAAGGATATGAAATTTGATTTAGGTTCGACTAGAAATGCATCCGCTTGTGCTGCTGTTGGAGAAATTTTAGCTCAGAGGGCATTGGATGATGATATCCATGATGTGATTTACACACCAAGGAAAGGGGACAGATTAGAGGGGAAGCTTCAGTTTGTTCTTCAGTCTATAATTGATAACGGTGTAAATGTGAAGGTTAAGCTTAAACAAAGAAGAACCAAAACAGCAGCGCAGGCATCTACAACTTAAAACCATCTATTTGGTTGTCTTGGTTCTCTTATCAAGTCCACTTGATTATATCTTGACTACATACTAAACTGTTACATTGATTGTATGAAATCACTGCCCTGATGCTGCAATGTCAGATCATAGCAAGCAGTTGCTTGTTCTTTCTCTTCGGGGTAGCAGTAACTTCTAATAGATTTCTGCCGACAAAAAGGAGAAATGATCATTGCTACTCATATTTTAATGAAATGGGTGTTTCCTCCTCTGTCTTCTGGATTGCAAAGTAGAGTGCAAAAGAAAAAAAGCTGCCTGGCTTCTCACATGTTTGGTTATTTGCGGGTTAGTTGATGTAGCAGCTGCATCTTCGAAAGGTTTCTAATTCAGTTTTCCAAGATGTTGGGGACTGCAACTTCGTTGCCAAAGTAGAATTTTCTGTACAATCTCATCTTTTTTTTCCTTATCTAATACCATCTAATACTTTAGATTTGAATAATACTTAGTGCTGAAATATCATCAGATTGTGTCTCAATCCACTGCACTTGTTATATTCATAAAGAATCCAACAATGGAGGATCAATTGGGGATCATTCACCTCCTTCACAATAATCTCGGTTATAATCATTATAATGAATTTGAATGGACGATGAGTGAATGATGCAAATTAATTTTTTTCAAGGAATATTACAATGCTAGTTGATGAGATAATCCTAGTACTGTCTTGTCATGATTAGGGACCGACAAACATAAATTTCCAGTCGAATTTTACCTCTAAAAGTATCCAATAAGCTAACACCAACTCATTCTAGAACAAGGATAGTCTCGAACGTACACAAACCTTTTAGTGACCGAAAAAGCAAGCACAACCAACAATTCAATCATTAGCTGTTGCTAACTGCAATGACAGCAGTTCTTCCTCAGGAATTGTCTTGATATGGCAATCTGATCTTGGATAAGCTGCACACAGCAGTGCAAATCCACGCTCCATAACATCATCACTAAGCATGCCATCACTCTGATCCACCTCGCCGCTTAAGAGCTTAGCAGGGCAAGTCATGCACACCCCAAGCTTACAGTCATGTGGCACAAACAAGCCAGAGTCCAATGCCTTGGATAGAATGGTTTCATCGGGCTCTACCTCTAGCTCTGTGGATTGACCCTCATGCTCTATCACCACTTTGTAAGACCTTGCAATGACAGTTGAGAATCTGAGAAAGCCATGGCGGGCTCTGGGGTTGAGCTGGGAGGTAGCAAGTGTGGTGGGTCTTGGTTTGTTGAGAATGAAGGAGGGGGATGGAGTGAAATGAAGGGTCGCCATTGTTCCTTTCTGGTAAGGACAACGAGGAAAAGCCCTTTTGAGCGTTGGGGAGGAGTTTGTGGTTGTAGATAGGATAAGGTTTTTGCCCAATTCGTTTCCCTCGTTGAGGCCACCTTGGATGCTTTTACAAGTGTCAAGTACTTGTAAAGGTTGGATGATACATAAAGTCAGTGGAGTGAAATCAAGGGAAGATCCTTTTACACGTAAATCTCGATATTCCAACGTATAAATTGGTTCTAGAAAATATAAGAAAGATTAATTATATAACCAAAAAGAGTCATTTTCCAAAATTGGTTGCATTTAACTTCACAGTGAATTGATCCTTAAAACCGGTTAGATTCAAAAACACTCCATTCCCTATCTCATCTATATCGCTTGGACGCTTTCTCAGCAGCTGATTCTGACACTAACGACACTCCGTTTTGTTATTGGATGAAAACTTTGAATTCATTGAACATATTTTTTATGTAATTATTTTGACTTCTATTCCCTACATAGAACCCATTTGAGTCTACGTTCTACAGCGACGGAGTCAATTGTCAAAGGTGATTTCTTTCCCCCAATCCTCTGTTTGTTAACTGTTAATCTCATTCCCATTTCATCAAAATCCATTTTTCATACTCTTATTTTTGCGGATTTCGAAGGGGAATTATTAAAGGTTGATTGGGTTTGTTCTCATAGATAAAAAATTCTCTGTTCGGGTGCCAATAAAATTGAGTGACGGAAAGGAAAAATCAAAATTTATTTATTTTTTCTCACATTTTTGTTTAATAAAAGTGCAATTATACTTTTACCCTTTACTCTTTGAAATCTGCACAAGACGAACTTTTTAACTTATTTTATGTGGCGGGTTTATCTTCATGTCAGTTATCTGGAAGATGGCGCATGAGAGTGTTGGGATTGCCAAAGATGTCACTGAAGTAAGCTTTTTTTCTCTTTTCTTTTCTTAGGAGGGGCCTTCGTTTTGATTTGGGTGTTTTCTTTTAATACGACTGATTGACTTACTGTTGTCCATTTTTCTTTTGGTTTAAATATTGTGTGTAAAGTTGATTGGTAAAACTCCATTGGTATATCTGAACAATGTGGTGGATGGTTGTGTTGCTCTCATTGCTGCTAAGCTTGAGATAATGGAACCCTGTTCTAGTGTCAAAGACAGGTAACTTTTTAAAGATTCCTTTTGGTTCATTGCTTCTAAGGTTATTGTGCTTGTCATGTCGAGCTATCTGAGTTTCCCCGATATACTTCATGTTCATATCTAAATTTCTGTGTTCTGTTAATTGTTGCAAAAACTTAGCAGTTGTTTTCTGATGGTGCAGGATTGGTTATGCCATGATCACTGATGCTGAGGCAAAGGGCCTTATTACCCCGGGACAGGTTAGTACCTTTTCTTGTGAACTAATAGGAAATTTAGCCTCTGAGTTATTACTTATAAGAAATATGTGCATTATTAATCATGGTTGGAAAGGGTTATTTTGTATTGAGTATGGATGGGAAACCTCTGCTGTGTGATCCTTTTGTAATGCCTGGATTGCTCTTCCCTTGTTGATGAATGAAATGCTTAATTTTCAAAAAAAAAAAAAATAATCATAATTGGCCTTAATTGCCTGTGGGATGGTTGATTATTCTTTAAGTTAAACAAAAATTTTATGAGTTTGTTCCTGAAGGCAGAATGCTTCAACTAAAATGCCCTTTCATTTTGTGATCTAACTTTATTTCATGAATGGTGGCTGAAGAGTGTCCTCATTGAACCTACAAGTGGAAACACTGGGATAGGGCTAGCATTTATGGCTGCTGCCAAGAGATACAGGCTTATCATTACAATGCCTGCTTCAATGAGTCTTGAGAGAAGGATCATTCTCCGAGCATTTGGGGCTGAGTTGGTTCTCACGGATCCTGCTAAGGGCATGAAAGGTGCTGTGCAGAAGGCAGAGGAGATATTGGCTAAGACACCTAATGCCTACATGCTCCAGCAGTTTGAAAACCCTGCCAACCCAAAGGTACTTCTCTGAAACAATAGTTTAATGCATCCGATTGTTGGTTGGGAAAGTCGATTAACATATGCTGTTGTTGGTATAGATACACTATGAGACTACTGGACCAGAGATATGGAAAGGTTCGGGAGGTAAAATTGATGCACTTGTTTCTGGCATAGGTACTGGTGGTACCATAACAGGGGCAGGCAAATATCTGAAAGAGCAGAACCCCAACATAAAAGTAAGTGGCATCTTTTATTTGTACAACTAATTCACTGTTAAATTGGTCTATTAGGATATACAAATATAGTGGTCAAGCAAGAGATAATCTGTTTCTAATATCTTGTCCCCCATACAATCAACTTTGTCACTAGTTTCCTTGTTGTGTATGATAGCTTTATGGTATTGAACCGGTTGAAAGTCCTGTTCTCTCTGGAGGAAAGCCTGGTAAGTTACAAATAGTCATCCTTGCATATAATGTACTTGCAGTTTGCATCTTTCTACAAAACGATTGAAAATTAGTCATAAGGTGAACCATAACAGCTTTTCCTTTGGCATAAGTATAAAATGGGAGAATGGAAGGGTTGTGGTGTACTCCACAAACTTTGTTACATTTTGAAAGAAAGATGTTCATGTAAGTCATTGAGTAATTCCTCTATATCTTACGCACACTGGGCATGGACCACGGCTATGACTATGGATTGTACACCATGAGTATTCTCTCCTTAAATTTATTGTTTGGCCGTCTCTAAGAGTTTACCATAAACAAAAAAACTATTGGTTTGCTGACTGTTGGTTGCTTCATGCTTATGTACCGATATCAAGGCCCGCATAAGATCCAAGGAATAGGTGCTGGTTTCGTACCTGGTGTTTTGGAAGTCAATATCATTGATGAAGTCGTTCAAGTAAGGCCGAAATGTTAATTATGCATAATTATTGGTTCTTCTTGTAAAGTTTGTCTTCTAAACTAGTGATTAAAAAGATTAAATGTTACTTGGTTTATATATATATATATATATATATTCTTGTCCTGATTATGGAAGCTTAGTATAGTGACACTATTAATAAACCACAATTGTCCCTCTTCAAAAAAAAAAATAATAATAATAAACCACAATTGTCGTCCATTCCTATAATTGTTGTAAAATTTGCAGATATCAAGTGCTGAAGCTATTGAAACTGCAAAGCTTCTTGCACTGAAGGAAGGTTTACTTGTAAGTTCTAAATCTTTCAAAATCTCCAAGCTTGGATTTATAGAACATTGCCTTTCCGCACTTAGCTAACTGTGGAAGCATCTGTTACAGGTGGGAATATCATCGGGCGCCGCCACCGCAGCTGCAATTAAAATAGCAAAGAGACCCGAGAATGCTGGAAAACTTATTGTTGTAAGTTCACTTGTTCCCCGACTAACTTAAAAAAAGAAACCTAGTAGACAAAACTTTGGGTCTTGTTGTTAGACCTGAAAAGCAATATCTGCACTGTACTTACTATCTTCAACTTGATGAATTAGATTAGAACATCTCTCTCCCACTATGAATTGCTCTGATCTGATGTATAAATTTATGCAGGCGATATTTCCGAGCTTTGGGGAAAGGTATTTGTCCTCGGTGCTGTTTGAATCTGTAAGAGAGGAGGCAGAGAGCATGACTTTTGAGCCATGAGACTATCTGCTAGTTTTCTCGACAAAGACTAGGAATTTTGATGTTGTAACAAGGATTTGAGACCCATTGCAACATTAAACTTCTCTTATGGAATGTGCTGCAAATAAGTATTCAGCAAATTTATTCGAGTTCTTGTTCACCCCATTTCGTTCATTTTTTTGGCGTAAACTAGCAGAAATAAGAAACTGCAAGGAATAATTAAATAAAAATAGTTTCCATTCCAATTACTATCATCAGCTGAAGAAATCTTGGACACCTTTACCGGCGAAAACCCGATCAGAAAGCTCAGCTAAAACGGCATTAACAGTAAGCAAAACGACACTAGACCCAGCGATAACCCCTAGCACAACGCCGGTGGTCCCCAAGACTTTCCCAAACGCGGGCCACTCGATTTCCTTTATCTCCTCCGCCACTCCGCCTGCAAGATTAGTGTTCCCCTCTCTCTCCTTCATCGCCTTCTTTATCTCCGCTCCTATCTCGCTCAACTCGGCGTCTTCATTCGCCGAAGTTGCTGCTTCCGCTTCCTTTGCGGTGATCTCTGGCTCTTCCACGCTCTCATTGCTTTCCTCGACGGCTTTGACGGGAAGGAATCGGTTTTTGTTTTGGTCGCCGCTGATTTTGAGAAAAGGTCTGGTTTTGGAAGGGAATAAGAACTGACGGAGAGTGACACGTGCCGGTTTCGATTGTGCGGGGGTTGGAGAAGGAGCAGCTGCTTTTGTTGAAGATAAGACTGGGAATTGCAGCAACACCGCCATTTCACGCCGGGTGAGTGACTGAAGGCTAACGCTGTGTTTTTGGATAAATTAATGGGGATTTTTTCGATTGTCGTTGGGTGAGGAAATTGGGTTAGTGGGCTGAATCCTGAAGGGTAGTGGCCCAATTTGTTGTGGCACATGGCCCTTTTTAAAGAAGAAAAAGAGTTTCTGTCAGCCTATAGCTAGAAGAAGTGGTGAGTAATTTTTTGGTTCGGTTTTAATATTTTTGTAAAAAATTAAATTAAGCGAACTTTTGTAAAAAATTTAATATCAATTGAATTATAATAAAAAATAGAAAATAATTGAAACTAACTTATCTCGATGATTCAATGGTTTATTTCGAATTTAAAGAGAGTATTTTTTTAGGTAATAATATTTTTACATATAAAATATATTTTTGAGATATGTTTTAATAATAATAATAGTAATGATACTTACTTAAAAATACATTATTAATGATCGATTTTGAATTGTAGATTTATGAAATAATTAAATAGAGTATACTCTTAATCTTTAAACTGATTAAGGCTTGCCTTTAACTTGGAGTGCACATGTTAATATATATATATATATATATATATATATATATTACAGACTGTGTGAATGGAAAGAAACATGATGAAGCACTCAAGCAAAAAGGCAGAAGACCATAATGATCAGCTGGGGCCATTTACTACTAAATAGCTACAATGGGTAGTTGAAGACTTTGACTCTTACTAATAGATATGTCAGAAAGCCTTTAAATGAGTCCTTGTAGCATCTGCAATAATTAAGTATTTTAATTTGATTTTATATGAAATTAATTGGAAAAATATTATCACCTTGGTATATACAAAAGTACTAAAATAGTGAAACAAAGAAGTATTTTTCAATCGAAATTTTCTCACCTGTTTGCAAAAATTATATATGAAATTTAATTAGGTGATTTCTTTCTAATGTTGTTAAATAAGTATGGAAAGCCACTTTGAACGAGCCTTTAGTCTCAAATAACTGAAATTTTTATATTAAAAAAATGTGAAAAGGATTTGAGGAATAAGAATAAAATTTACATATAAAGTAATACTAGTAAATGGTAGGAAAAGTTACAGTGTTAAACATAAAGTATAGGGTGATGAGGGAAAAAAAAAAAAGGTTACAATATTAGGGGGGAAAAGAAAGCAAATCTTAAAAAGAAGGAACCAAAATCCCGAAAGGCCCAAACCAACACCATAAAAAGGCTTGCCAGTCATCT
Organism: Theobroma cacao; assembly: GCF_053813885.1. Classification (NCBI taxonomy): domain Eukaryota; kingdom Viridiplantae; phylum Streptophyta; class Magnoliopsida; order Malvales; family Malvaceae; genus Theobroma; species Theobroma cacao. The sequence continues at coordinate 37,067,782 of NC_142642.1, forward strand.
CCGAGTAAAGAAGTAGGCTCGATTACTTTTAACGTAATAATATACTTTATAATAAAATTGAATGTGAAGCAAAGTTTTGTTCAACATTTAACGTAATGATGGGTTGTCCAGTTAACGAAATAGTATTGACATATGATATTTCATAATACAACAAATTTCCTTTTATATATGTGTATTGCAACACTTGAATTTCAAGCCACCATGGTAAATTGATTAAATCTAGAGAAAATTTTTCTCACAAAGTTGTTCCCAAATCCCAACACATTACCAATCCCCAGAGGAATGAGTCACCGAAATATTTATTAAAAAGAAACCTCGAGGAAAAGAAACAAAATGAAAGAAAAAAAAAAAAAAAAAGGAAGAAAAGAGAAGAAGCCTTCCGTTGACTTCCACTCTCAGCAAACAATCTGCCCGCTTTCTCTATCTCATTCTCGCCCAATTCTCGGCTTTCCAGTTTCTCTTAGCCTGTTTCCATTTCCATGTTTCCAGGTTCGGGTTCCTCCACGCCTGATGACGAAACTTACAACATCATACCCGTTCAAAATCTTCAAAGCAACCATCCCTCCCTCCGATACCCCGAGGTTCGCGCCGCCATATCAGCTTTAAGCGACGACAGCAACCTCCGCAAGCCATCCTGCGGCCAGTGGCACTCTTCCATGGACCTCCTCGACTGGCTGGGTCTCTTCTTTGGCTTCCAACGCGATAATGTCAAGAACCAAAGGGAACACCTAGTCCTCCACCTCGCCAACGCTCAGATACGCCTCTCTCCTCCTCCCACGGTATGTGACGTCCTCGATACCAAGGTCCTCCGTAAGTTTCGCCGGAAGTTGCTTGAAAACTACACTAAATGGTGCTCTTATCTTTGGATAAAACCTAACGTCTGCATCCCCAATAGCTCCAGGTCTAACTCTGATCCTCGTACAGAGTTACTTTACGTAGGGCTGTATTTATTGATATGGGGCGAATCTGCGAATTTGCGGTTCATGCCCGAATGCATCTGTTACATATTTCATCACATGGCCATGGAACTAAATAAGATTCTACGAAATGAAATCGATGAAAATACAGGCTTGCCAGTGATGCCATCAACATCAGGAGAAAACGCGTTTTTAAACTGCGTTGTGAAGCCGATGTACGAAACAATTAAGGGTGAGGTGGAGAGAAGCAAGAATGGAACTGCACCGCATAGTTCGTGGAGGAATTATGACGATTTGAATGAGTACTTTTGGAGCAACAGGTGTTTTAAGAAGCTGAAGTGGCCAATTAATGTGAACAGCGAATTTTTTGTTACTTCCAGCGCAAGAAAACGTATAAAGAAAACTGGGTTTGTAGAACAAAGGTCCTTCTTGAGTCTGTACAGAAGCTTTGACAGGCTGTGGGTGATGCTGCTGCTGTTCCTTCAGGCTGCGGTTATCGTGGCCTGGGAGGAGAAGGGGTATCCATGGGAGGCGTTGTATGACAAAAATGTTGAGATCAAACTTTTGACACTGTTTATCACTTGGAGTGGAATGAGGTTTTTGCACGCTTTACTGGAAGCAATGTCGGAGTACAGTCGTGTTTCGAAAGAGACGTTGGGGCTCGGAATCAGGATGGTCCTAAAGATTGTGGTTGCTACGGCGTGGGTTTATGCCTTTGTGATTTCTTATGGAAGGATTTGGAGAGAGAGGAACAAGGATGGTCAATGGTCTGGCGAGGTTAACAACCGGGTTATCTTTTTCCTTTGGCTTGCATTTCTTTATGGGTTACCAGAACTGCTGGCATTGGATTTGTTCTTTCTTCCATTCATTAGGAGCTTTATTGAAGACAAGAATTGGAAAATATTTTACCTGGTATCCTGGTGGTTTGAGACAGATAGTTTTGTCGGCCAAGGATTGAGGGAAGGGCTACTTGTCAATGTTACGTATATTCTCTTCTGGGTCGTGGTCTTAGCTACAAAATTTTCATTTAGTTATTTCCTGCAGATTAAACCAGTGATTACCACCACAAAACAGTTGTTGGATTTTCATAATGCGGAATATGAGTGGAGTGAGTTTTTCCATAACAGCAACAAGTTGGTTCTTGGTTTGTTGTGGATGCCTGTGGTGTTGATTTATTTGATCGATACTCAGATTTGGTACTCAATCTATTCTCCGTTTGTGGGGACTGCGGTGGGGTTGTTCCAGCACTTGGGTGAGATTAGAAATATAAAGCAGTTGAGGTTGAGGTTTCAATTCTTCGCTTCTGCAATTCAATTCAATCTGATGGTACCGGAGCTGCCATTTAATAGTAGGGAAACCTTGAAAAAAATGTTAAAGGATTCCATTCAACGGTTGAAGCTGAGATATGGACTCGGGCGGCTTTACAAGAAGATCGAATCAAGCCAGGTTGAGGCTACCAGATTTGCACTGATATGGAATGTTATAGTTACCACTTTTAGGAAAGAAGATATCATATCTGACCAAGAGTTTCAGCTATTAGAGTTGCCCCCTAATTGTTGGGACGTCAGGGTTATACGGTGGCCATGTTTTTTGCTATGCAACGAGTTGCAACTTGCTCTTAGGCAAGCAAAAGAATTGCCGGACGCTCCTGATGCGCATCTCTGGAGTAAAATATCCAAGAATGAATACAGGCGTTGTGCTGTGATTGAAACTTATGATTCTCTCAAGTACTTGATGCTTAAAATCGTTAAGATCAGCCCTGGGGAGCACAATATTCTGGACTACTTGTTTCGAGAAATTGATGAGGTCATTAGGGCTGGGAAGTTCACTCAGGTGTTCAAAATGATTGCACTGCCTCAGATTCATACCAAGTTGATAAAACTTGTCGATCTATTGCTGGAACCCAATAAGGATGAGAGCCAGGTGGTAAATACTTTGCAGGTCCTTTATGGAATTGTCATTCATGATTTTTTCCGCGTAAAGCTGAGCACAAACGAGCTGAGGCAAATGCGGTTGGCCCCTCAGAATCCAGCTGCCGTGGTGGGACTGCTATTTGAAAATGCGGTTGAGTTGCCCGATTTTAGTGATAAGCACTTGTATAGTCAGGTAAGGCGTTTGCATACGATTCTTACCACCAAGGATTTAATGCAGAACTTTCCAATTAATCTTGAGGCAAGACGTCGACTAGCCTTCTTTAGCAACTCACTCTTTACGAATATGCCTCGTGCTCCCCTTGTGAATAGGATGATGGCATTTAGTGTTCTCACCCCTTACTACAATGAAGAAGTCTTGTACGGCAAAGAACAACTCCAAATTGAGAATGAAGATGGGGTTTCTATCTTGTATTATTTACAAACTATTTATGATGATGAGTGGAAAAATTTCATGGAAAGAATGCGCCGAGAGGGAATGGAAAGGGATGATGAAATATGGACAACCAAGTTGAGAGATCTGATGCTTTGGGCATCATATAGAGGCCAGACTCTTGCACGAACTGTGAGGGGAATGGCTTACTATCATCGAGCTCTAAAGTTTCTAGCTTATCTTGATTCAGCATCTGAGATGGACATTAGATTAGATATTGATTTAATTGACATGGATAAATGTTTCGATGGTTTCAACTCTCAAAGCTCATCTTCTTCTACGAATTTAGGCAGACGTAGCTCCTTAAATCTGTTCCAAGGCGATGAGTGTACGATTACTTTAATGAAATACACACATGTGGTTTCCTGTCAGAAATATGGGGAACATAATGCTGAGGAAATCATGAACCTACTGAGAAACAATGAATCCCTTCGAATTGCCTATGTTGATGAGATTTCAACAAGGAGGGACAAGAAGGAGTATTACTCTGTCCTTTTCAAGTACGATCAGCAATTACAGAGGGCAGTGGAAATTTATCGTGTCAAATTGCCTGGCCCATTCCAGCTTGGCGAGGGCAAACCAGAGAATCAAAACCATGCTCTTATCTTCACCCGTGGTGATGCTCTTCAAACAATTGATATGAACCAAGACAACTGTTTTGAGGACGCACTTAAAATGCGAAATCTATTGGAAGAATTCAGGCACTACCATGGTATCCGGAAGCCCACCATCTTGGGGGTTAGGGAACACATTTTTAGTGGTTCTGTTTCGTCACTTGCTTGGTTTATGTCATCTCAAGAGACAAGTTTCGTTACCTTAGTGCAGCGTCTCTTGGCAAACCCTCTGAAAATTCGAATGCATTACGGCCATCCAGATGTCTTTGATAGGTTTTGGTTCATCACTCGTGGTGGCATTAGTAAAGCTTCAAAAGTGAATAATATTAGTGAGGACATTTTTGCTGGCTTCAATTGTACTTTGCGAGGAGGCTGTGTCACACACCACGAATACATACAGGTCGGCAAAGGAAGAGATCTTGGGATGAATCAAATATCCATGTTTGAAGCCAAGATAGCTGGTGGGAACGGTGAACAGGTTCTCAGCCGAGACGTCTACAGGTTGGGTCAAAGACTGGACTTTTTCCGGATGTTATCATTCTTTCACACTACAGTAGGATATTTTTTCAATACAACAATGGTCATCCTTACAGTCTATGTATTTCTATGGGGTCAGCTTTATCTGGCCCTAGGTGGTGTTCAGGATTCTGACCTACGTAATGACCAAAACATCAGAAAAGCACTTGGTGCCGTGTTAAATCAGGAAGTCCTTGTGCAATTTGGTCTGTTGACTACTCTTCCAATGATAATAGAAAGTTCCCTTGAGCACGGTTTTCTTGGAGCCGTTTGGGAATTATTGATGATGCAGCTCCAGCTTTCAATTGTTTTCTATACATTCTCGATGGGAACCCGTGCTCATTTCTTTGGTCGGACCATCCTTCATGGGGGCGCAAAGTATCAAGCAACCGGGCGTGGTTTTGTTGTGCATCACACAAGTTTTGCTGAAAATTACAGATTGTTTTCACGCAGCCATTTTATAAAGGCTATTGAGCTTGGCTTGATTCTTATAGTCTATGCATTATATGTCCCAGTAGTAGCCAAGAACACATTTTTTTACATAGACATGGCAATGACATGTTGGTTTCTAGTCCTCTCCTGGATAATGGCCCCCTTCGTGTTCAACCCTTCTGGTTTTGATTGGTTCAAGACTGTAAAGGACTTTGATGATTTTATGAAATGGATTTGGCACCAAGGTAGCGTGTTTGCAAAGGCTGAACAGAGCTGGGAGAGATGGTGGTACGAGGAACAAGACCATTTAAGGACAACCAGCCTTTTTGGAAAGCTGTTGGAGATTATTTTAGACCTTCGTTTCTTCTTTTTCCAATATGGGATCGTATACCATCTTGGTATTGCTGCCCATAGTAAGAGTATTTATGTTTATTTGTTGTCTTGGATCTACTTTGTTGTGGCATGTGGAGTTTATCTGGTATTGTCATTTATTCGGAAGAAACATGAGGCAAAGAAACATATATATTGCCGGCTGGCTCAGTTCCTGGTGATTGTGTTTGGGATACTTTTTATCATTGCCCTGCTTCAGTTTACAGTCTTCAAATTTGGTGATATTTTCACCGGTCTATTGGCAACTTTGCCCACTGGTTGGGGACTTATATCGATTGCTCAAGTATTTCGACCACTTCTTCAGCCTAGTAGACTTTGGGATTTGGTGGTTTCGATAGCTCGGATATATGACATATTGTTTGGGGTTATTGTAATGGCCCCTGTGGCATTTTTGTCACTAATGCCTGGAGTCCAGTCCATGCAGACAAGGATCCTATTTAATGAAGCTTTTGGCAGAGGCCTCCAAATGTTGAAGATCATTTCTGGGATAAAACCAAAAAAGGATCTCTACGGTCCACTTGATTTGAGGTAATTTTTAATCATCATTTTCTTCACTAATTCAGGGTATGCATGCTTTTGCCAATAAAACATTAATTACCCTAGTTCAATCGGAAATGAGCTTTTAGGCCAATGAATGCAATTATATTTTCACAGTATGTTATGAACTAGGGTTCAATCACTTAGGTTTTCTTTTCTTCTTTTGTTAATTTTGTTTAATATAGAAGAAGCAGTACTAAACCAATAGTGGTTACATATTTGTCAGCTTGCTCACAAACCAATTGCTTCTTGTTTTAACACTTGTTTCTTTACTTTAATTTCTACATATGGTTGCCTTACAGGAAGTTTTATGCCATCGTATTTTGTATTTTCCCTCAGAAAGAACAATTCCTTAAAATCCAATAGATTAATTATTGAAAGTGACTCATTAAAGGTTATCTCTTGGTTAAATGCCCAGTTACTCTTCATTGTTCTTGTGCCAATATCTTCGAAGACATCACTAATATGCCGAAATTGTTACATGATGTGCGTACTGTTCATTTGTTTCGGACAGGAAAGCTAGTGAGGCAGACTCCCTTGCAAAACAGGCAGACCTCGAGAAGGAGAGCTGATTGCGTGGCTTTACTACCCTTCTTGTAAGCTGAATTTCCGATGTTTGCTAGAGGCTGCAATCAGTTCATTTATCTGTAAACAAGGGCTGCTTTGTAATGTATCTTTTTAACTTGGTGGGTTAGCATTAACAGCAAGTTGAAGTGTTTGTTTATCTTCAGTTATTTGTGGACCTTTGGCATTAGAAGACAAAACATAAGAGAAGTTTCCAAAAGTTAAAAGCTCATCATGATGGAAAAGCATATAGCTTCTCTAAGAAGAACATGTTGGATATCCTTCATAATGACTGAGATTTCAGCAAAATGTCACCCTAGTTATCAGGTAGACATGCAACAGTCAACTTTGATTAAAAGGTTTCTTGCCAATTGTATCATTACAATATATATATATCCTTTTTTGTGTGCCTGGGGATTTTCAAATACCGTTTTGCAATCCCAATTAAATTCCTAAATTTCATTCAAGAGTTGCTGGAAACTATCCCTTACTAGAGATTATGGTATGGGAAAGGATAGTTGTCACAACTGCAGAGGGAAGTTTAACTTTCACTTAGTTGCAAGCTAAATGCCTTGTAAGAGGAGTAATTTTAACTCCTCTGCTCTAGTTTTAAAACAATGGAGCGTTCTGCAAATGGAAGATAGGAAAGGAAATGAGGGTCTTACTTCCATCTGACAGTAGCTTGACTCTGTTTGCTGTAGACACTTTTTCTCCATTGTTAACCTTGTAAAAAATGTTGACTACCTGCATAGATACTCGATAAATTAAGGATAACTTCCTTTTGTTTTTACATTGTGAGGGTAAGAGAGATCAGCAAAAATACTTGAGAACTTCATGCCAAAAAAACTACAGAGCCCATATATAACATAAAAATGATTGGAAATTTCTCCTTGGTGGTAAGAAATTGAATAAAAATAAAAAACTATTGCCGACAGGCCAGGACTGGACAAAAAATTTTGACCTAGAATTACATAATGTTATCTTTACTTAATTTTAATTTAAATTAAATTAAATTTAAGAATATTATAAAACTAGAAAAGAATAAGTTTGATATAATACTCAAATAAGCCCCTAAGCTATTTAAGAAAACTCAAATAAACTTTTATCTTTTTATTATGTTCAATCAGTCTTTGTATTTTTATTTGAGGTTCAATAAATCTTTATGACTAATTATTAACTAATTGTCATTAATTAAAATGCTAGTTGTTATTTTATATTCACACTACATTGACATGACATTGATGTCGATGGTGAAAAATATAATGTGATCATGTTATAATGTTAAATTATCAAGTCATATCATCATCAATTATATTATATCAACATAGCACATAATTATTAATTATGATATATTAGTATGCCACGTTAGCGTCAGATGTTAGAGATAGATAAACGGCATTTTGATTATATTAATTATTAGTCATAATAGTTTATTTAATTTAAATAAAAATATAAAAATTTATTTGATTCAAAATAAAAGTATAAGAGTTTGATTAAATGTAATAAAAGTATAAAAACTTATTTAAATTCTATTGAATAATTTAAGAGTTTTTAAGACATTATATCAGCAAAAACTTATGTCAATTTAATTTTATAAAAATATATGGGCCTAGGGGCAAGCTTACAGAAAGCTTTAAGTCCAAACTGGTTAGAACAAGTCCAAGCCCACAAGATTTTACGTAGTTATATAATCTAAAACCGTTCCATTTATGAAAATGGGATCTCTTTGAGCTCCATATAAATCCCATGCATGTTTCTTATCTTACCTATTTATTTATTTGTTTTATTTTGCTGAAACTATGTGAAAACTGCAGTTCCACAGCGTAGTGCTATACCAAGGCCTTGACGATAGGATATGCCTTTTAAATTTCTAGAGATTGGCATATGTCCAATGAGCAAGCTTCTTGAAACAGTGAACAATCAATCATAACACTTTGCAATGTCTAAGAAGATCCAAATCCGAACTCCATATTTTATGTGAAGGTTGATGTCCATTCAGGTCAAAACAATGAGCAAATGGATTTAAAAAGTCTGGCGTGCAAGTGTGCACTGTTCAATGCCGTTTGCAAACAAGAGGCAATGGCTATTCCATCGTCAACAGCAAATGGTATTCAAATCAACAAACTTGTAAAAAAAATCCAATTCCCGAGAAAGAAAAACCCATGAAACAGGAGCCCAAATAGTAACTTATCAACAAGATAACAAGCAGCAGATCTCCATGTGCAAACAATTTTTGACAGAATGAATCCTTGGCACTACATTTTTGAAGTAAGAAAAATTAAACAACCCCATTTCATCAACTCCCCAAAGCTAGCTGTTTTCTCTGTCTTTCACATGTTTTAAACTTGCAACACAATCTACTATTAAACCTGCTTTATAATATATATATATATACAATATTATATGTAAGTGGGGCTGCTTTGCTTCTGCTGTTTAAAGTTCAAGCTAGTGCGCAGCAGGGTCCAATGGGGCCCAAAGAAAAGATCTCTAGGTCCAAGAAATCAGTTTAGAGAGTTGATTGAGATCCTCAAGCCATTGCATAGCCTGACAACCATTTTCGTTTGGATTTGTGTTTCATCAGTCTGTTTTCTCAGTGATCTCTCTTTGCATTATTTTGCAATTATTTGATATCAACAGGTCATATCAAGTTTTATTGGTATTCGCCTTTTCTATTGGCATTGCTCCAAGGTGTTAATCAAACATTCAAAAAGGGGCTGATCTTTTCAGTGCTTGTATCGGTTGCAATGTCAAAAATACAAAAAGAGAAGTAACTCGTACTGCTCTTGACATATGACCATGTGGAGCAAACAGGGTAACATTTGTTGTTACCTATACCCACTTAGTTCATAAAAAATGATCAGCTGACATGACGTGAATTTGATTTCTTATATGAATGGGCTGATGGAAAGACTACTGGCTTATTGCTTGTAGTATAATTTCTATTGCTTGGCAGGTGACAAGGAGCAAGCTAGACTCTCTGAAAATCAGAAAGGGTGATATGTCAAGTTTCAATTTTCAAGAGAGTCAGTAAATCAACGCCCGCAGCTACAGTTTGGCACATTACAACATCAACTTTCGTGTGAGTGATGAGAGATGGAGTTTGCTCCAAAAAGCTCAAGTCTTTGTCAACAAGATATGGATAATTGAATTTACAATTTCCTGTTTACTTATTCATGTGTATTGGACCCACTTTCTGAAATTGACGTCCCTGTAATATTTTGGAAGAAGCAAAAAACTTGAATATTGGACATACCCAAGTAAAGATACCACATCTTGGTCCATGAATATACCTTTTCTTTCTTGAGAAATTAATAGTATAATTAAGATTCTTTGGGGAGTACTTGAGATTTTAGAGGAAATCCTGAGACTGAAAAGCCACTATCCTAGTGCTAAAAGCAATGTGCTGATAAAATAAGCCATTTGGGTATTTATGGAATCGCCGGTTAATTTTTCTTTTGGGTAGGTAAAGCTCCCAAGCATGTTACACTTTTCCTGTTCAGGCTCTTGGTCCAAAACAGTGTCTTTCACTAGCAAATCACAACCACAGGCAATATTAAGATTCTCCATACACGGTTTAGTATTTGGGATTACCTGCTTATAGCTACATCTCCGAACTCTACATTTGGCTTCACATCAATCTCTTCTTATCAGAATTCTTTTCTTCTTAGCTTCATTGGTTACCCACTTCCCTCAGTTGCCTGAACAGTAACAAGCTAAAGTGTTATCAAGTCTATATAAAATATATGTACAATTTGTAGTAGTCTTTCCAAATAAATATCATTATCTTAATATATAAAATTGGTACATTTTGACATTCAATCTTGGGGTACTCTCACATCCCACCAAATGTCAAAAGACTCAAGAACTTGTATTAAAATAGGACTTATATTTAATAATGGAGACACTTGAGGACAAATGGTCTGGTGTTAACCTTACCTAAACCAACTAACTTTAGGGATGATGAATAATTAATTATGGTAAAAATTAAAGCATTACTTCATTCTTTTATTGCAGTTGTTAGCATCCCTCTTTGGATCCTCTTGCTTTGTGTCCCCTTTCTGGTTTCTATCACCTATAAAATATGTAAAAGAGCAAACCACCCTCTCTATTCTCTCAATATATTCTTTATACAAATTCCATCCATTGCTCTCCTCCATTCAATTTTTAGGGCTTTTAAATGCTAATATTCTACTTAACACTACAGTCCAAACTTTGGACTTTATAAATTCAAGCCCTTGAGCAACAAAGGGCACATCCTTGAGGTATGTTAAGACCCAATCTCAGGTCTTGCAGAAAAATCCTCATTCACGTAAGGAGGTAGAGAAGACCATTCTACAAGAGCTCATGATCATTTGGAAACTTTGTTTGCTTCTGCATTATTTGTCTTTTGTTTTATTAATGAATTATTTTTGTGCCCAAGATTTGACATTGAAAAATTACAAAACTGCACAACTATCTTTAGAATTGGACTTTTAATTATTACAACAATCATCAATAGACGACCCGACATGTAGCAGAGTTGTCCGAAATACAAACTCTATAAAGCTAGTCACCTCGTGGTTATGTGTGCAAAACTTGCCAACAAGCGAAATGCATATGTGGACCACAAACAAGCTCAAGAACAATAAACGAACTTTGCCTCCCCCTAGAAATCAATCACCATTTGCCAATCAACCAAGGAGGAACACTTAACAAGAAATTACACCATTTTTTTGGTATGCCCTCAGGCCTTAATTAATCAACACAAATTTTTTACATAACACAGCCAACGTACAAAAATTACAGCAACATGCCTCGAGACATCAACATCCCATGCTTCCTTGATACTTCAATTATCAAAGACATTAATTTCTTTGTCCTTTTGCATCCAACATGCTTTTTTTACCAAAGACAAAGTAATTAATTTGCATGCAAGAGTCCAAAAAACAAAAACAACCGCCAATATTATTTTTTGTTGGGTTTTTTGTTTTTTCTAACTAGGAAAAAAAGAGAAGGAAAAGAGAGTATCACCGGCGGTGGTTTTCGGGCCTCGGATGGCTATCAGAATCCGTGGATGATGACAGTAAGCTAATAACAATATCAGCAAAAGCACTAACAATAAACTTGTGGGTGTTTTTGGGGTTTAAGATAAGGTAACAAAGGAGTAGTTCATGCAGAAACTCCCAGTCCTCCTTCACGTCAGTTAGGTTTCTTGCTTCGATCATTTCTTGCATTGAAAACCTGAAATCTTTGTAAGGGTCCGGCGAGTATTTCTTGACCGCAACGCCTCCATCCAGCGTCGGTGTCTCTGTACTACACTCTGCTTCTGGTCTTGTGTCAGTTGACTCGACGATGGAGTTGGAACGGCCTGGAGAGGAGAAGAAGAAACGCTGGGAAGCGAATACGGTGGCGAAATCAGGGGGCGACTCGGCGTCAGAGTCAGAGTCGGAGGACAGGAAGTCGGCGTCAGTGGAGGGAGTCATAAGGGACTTGGAGGTTGAGGCTGATGAAGACATGTCATAAAGGGAGTTGAAGTTCTTGAGGAGAAGTGTCCTCGATGAAGTGGTCTCATCTTGTTTTGTGGGAGATGGTGGTAAGATGGAAGATGCATGTTCCGATTTCAGCTTCGTGAAGCAGAGATGAAAGTTTTTCCAGAAGATATTCGACATTTTCCAGCGAAGAAGCAGGGGAGAATGGGTGGGAGATTTGAAGATAAAAACTAGAACGATAAGAGGTGGGATGCTGGGGTTTTTATTCAGGGAAAAAACACTAGGCCAGGAGGGCAGCTAAGCTTTTCTTTTTGGCGTTTATATTAGGCTACAGTTGCGTATTGTGCTTTGCATATGTAAAGGATGGGTCTTATGTGACTAGAGGGTATTTTTACCCTGTCATCCAGGGCTGTAAAGTTAGCTGTGAAAAGTGAGATTTGATTATTTTCATAAAGGTTTATCCTTTATGGAGAGAAAAAGGAAAATCACTTGTACATCTTTCTCCCACCCCCTAGTTCTTTTCTGTACTTCTTTTTGTGAGAGAGATTCAGGTTTTGTTTGGACTACCAAAGATTGAAGCTTATACTATGACACAAAATGAGATACTTACTACTTTTACGTAGTACCTCGAAAATTTCCTTCCTATACCTTTGCTTTCCTAGCTAACTAGCTTAACAGCTACTCAACGGACAATAAAGGGCTCGCACACCATTCCCCATGTTGGGGGAGTAACTCTTAAGATATCCAAACTTATGCCAGAATTGTACTCTTCTCCCTAGTTTTGACCTTTGACTGTTAGGTACTAAATTAGAGTATGAGACATTTGGCAAGTATAGATATTGGGCAAAGATTTGTTAAATCATTGTATTCCTACTAATGCTTAACTTAGGTGTTTCATTAATGTGAACTAATGTTGAAAACTGGATCAATGGTGAACATTAAAACACTGCTTTAGTAATTTGCTTCTATATGAACTTTCTAAAGTTTTTCGGTAAGGGACTTGCTTTCAAGTATTACTCGTTGGACACATATGTTGGGAGTACTATTGCTCTCGAATCTTACATATATTCCCTTTCTTACACACTTTCAGCTTCAGCACTCATAATTGCATTCATTTTTGCGATAAATAATTGTAGATAGAAAGTGAAGTAAAGAAAGTTTATCAGACACGATGGTAAAAGCAGTATCATCCTATTTAGAAGCTTCACATGCTTTCTGCAATAATTAGTCTGAAATTTCTTGTAACTTAAACCATGGAAATTTTGTCTATTGTCATCCTGATAAGTTTTTTCTACCCAAATTTGTGTTTTCAAGGGGGTAAAATCGAACAGGACTCTGACTCCTTTATTTAGTTCAGAGTCAAAGCAATATCTAGCAGATACATCTGAAATATCATCACAGACCGTCCAATTTGATGCAAAATCTCTGCTAGTCTGTGGCCCATATACACTTCAATTGTGCAACATGCTAAAGTTCATCCCAATTTACCACATCGATGTTTGTTGCAGATAGCTAGAAAAAGCTTTTTGATTGTAAAATGACCATAGCATCCTATCTTTATAGGCAGAGAAAGACAAGGTTGTGGCAGCTTATGCAAACGTGAATGAAAACCGAACTGCCTGCTTTTTGTGGGTGGGTTTCAGCGTCACCTTCTCTGTCCCTGCATGGGAGCTTATGAAACTCTCTCTTTTTTTTTTTTTTTGGTAAGCCATGATTGTCCTTACAATCAGAAAAAAGGGGCTCACGAGGGCATCAGGTCTCATGTTCCTAGTAAGAAAAATTACCAGGTCCCCCCCTTGTGACTTCATTTAGTTCCAAATATCTTAAAAAATTGTAAAAACCAGGGCGCTTTCCCTGCCTTTTTGAATCAAAGTTTCTCCATGGTCTTTTGCTTGAAATGTGGAGGTACACCACCAAGCTGTAGAAGTGGGGGCACCGTCCATCAGGATCCTGTCCTCTTCTCCTTCAGATCCAGTTCATTTCTTGGTTATGCTGACAATCATCCACATCTAATAGATTTGAGTTTTATTATATTTTCGAAACAATCACTGATTCGGGTAAGACAGTTTTAGCTTTAAACATCGTATGAATGTATGAGTCGTTTATAGAAACTTGTAACAGCAGTGTTTAGTTGGGGGGAAGAGAGGCTGAGACAGCAAAGATTCCCTCGAGAACATAAGATCCTAGAGCCTTACGGGTTAAAAGATAGGGCCCAATTTCTGGAGTTAGCCCACTAGAAATCCATCTACTTAACCATTCACTGAGCCCAAAATTTCCTTGCTGGCGCCTGGCAATTCCCATATCCTATTGCCTGATGTAGGTGTAGACAGGTATACATATGAAGTCGCAAATTTTAGGAGCATTGACTCAAAAAAAGGAAACGTTTCTGCATTATTCGTTTCATATTTTACAAAAAAGATGTACCATTTTGTAAGCTAAAGTGCAGACGAAACTTTTCACGGGCCAACATCATGACTATAATAACTATATATATGTAACTGTGATTAAATGTTAACGTTCTCGTTCAGCCTGGCAGCTGCAGCAATAGAAGCGGCTACTCCACCTGGACGAGTTGCTACATTCGGATTGTTTCTCAGTTCTGCACTCACTACTCCTTCATCATCCTGCCTTGTCACTGCCTTATCCGCTGGCAACTTCGCAGTCGCACCCTGCAAATAAAATCTCATAACTCTCAAATACAAACCCTTCAACATTAATCGAAATTCTGCAATGGAAGAAATACCCCAAGTAATTATGTACCGTTAAAACTTCATTGAGACGGATCTTTTCCTCATTGCGGTTCACGGAAGCATTCTGAGCTGCCGCAGACTGAGCTGTAGCTGCGAGTCCACCTGGGATTATAACGTTTGAACCTGTTGCTCTCACCTCTGCTGCTTGAATTGCTGCCGCATCGCTTTGATCAACAGGTTTATCACGGGTTGTTTGGGCCGTCGCTTCAAGAGCTTCCCCTATTGTTATTGCAGTTTGCTGAATAACCCCAATTTGAGTTGTCGGAACTGGCGTGGCTTGAACATATTGTCCAAGAACCTAAAACAAAACAAAAAACATAAAACATAAATTGCAATGTAACAGTAAAGTGGAAGTTCATATCAATATAGAAATTAAGAAGAAGAAAGAGAGGCCTGTCCAGCAACTGATTCTGTGATTATACGGCGGCCTGAAACATCTGTTTCAGAGAAGCTGACGACTTGATCTCCGGCCATGTCTGTGATATCATTGTGACCCTAGCACCCCGGTTTCAGCTGCCTGCATCATGGCTGCATCTTGAGGTACAATAGGCTTGTTGGCGAGCTCACCTGTTACGTTAAAAACATCTTCGTATTTGATGGGTTGGCTCTCACGTTGATCTCCTGCTTGAGGCCTCCTTGACTGTCCCTGGCTCATCTTCGGCCAATGAAAACACTGCTCTTGACTGTATTTCGAGCAATTCAATTCGGTACTGTCAGGATTCTTGTCACTCTTTGGTGTTTTCGGGGCAACCTCTGTACAGAGAATATATAGAGGGGATTGCCTGTTGTATTGGAGTCTTGGGGGGCGTTGACACTGGGCTAGATGTTGACACGTGAATGTACACGTGGTGGTTCATTTGGCATGGTTCTATGTTGTGAACTCGGGAGGTGTCTGAAAGATCAGAGACACTTGGAAGGTAATTGTTACAGATGGCAGTCTGACAGCATAGCAAAGGAGAGTCACCTTGGCTAGAACTACAAGCTTAAAACAACTCTAAGCTTCAAGGTTACCCCCCATCTCTATCTGTTTCATATTTGACAATAATAAATGCGCTTTTTCTATTTAATTGAAAGATAGAATCTCCTAGCTTGTATGCTTACTCTGCACCTTTATCTTGTTCAAGTAGATTTTTTTGTTTTAATTGGCTGTATTATGTTGGTGGAATGCTAAGGGTAGTAAAAGCAACGAAAATGTGGGTAAAAGGATAACAAAGAAAACAAAAAAGATGAAAAAATGAAGGAAAAAGATAGTAGAAGGATAGACAACATGGATTATGGATATTTGACTATCTAATTAATAGTAATAAATCAGATATTTCCCCCCTTTCTTGTAAAGTGAAATTTAGCTAGTAGTACTACTACATTTTTTTTCCTTGAAACAAATGAATTACCCGTTTTGAAGAGGCAGATCTTGGAAATATGCTTCTTTTGCACATTCCAATAAGAGGAACGGGAATTTTTTGGGAGAGAGAACTATTGACTAAAGATGATCACTTTTTTCAGTACATTTCCATCCTTTCCACCACAGCTCAGTCTTTGAAACGTGAAACTAGGGAGAAACAAGACAAGCTGTTCTCGGTTTTCTAGCATCCAAGACACCCAACCACGTCAATCTCCTGCTAGAATGCAAAAGCCAAGCCAACACTAATTTTCTTTTGTTATACCTTTTAATTTGCATGAAACAAGAAAAAGAAAAGGGGGAAATGGGCTAATGAAGTCCTCCGTAAATAAAGTAATTGGGAAAAAGTTGTTTGCAAATTAAGCTTTGTTCACACTGCCACAGGGCATAGCACAGTTTTCCTTCTTGTCTACTGAAAAAACCAAGCCTGTTAACCCAGTAGCCGAAGAGATACTAATTGGACATGGGGATTTCTATCCCTTCAAGCAAGTCATTTCATTATCTTATAATCATCATCATAGAGAAAGATGAGCCCTGCCACCGAATTTGAGTTATAGGCTCATAATCTAATAATTAGCCATCAAAGGATATATACACCCAAATTACATCCTTGATCAGGCAATCAACATAAGCACTAGTGAAATGCCAAAGGATGCATCGTTAAGGAAGAAAAAGCATTTGTAAAGGTCACACAAAAACATCCACAGATATTTCATAGATATTATTACCCTTACAACAGCAAGCAAGAGAAATGATCAGTTGCACGTAATTGTCCTTCAGCGGATCTATTAGTTTTGCATAGATATAGACAAACTTCAAATGCCCCACCTATTACTATGGATCTTCCCTACTGGCAACCTCCAATCCATTACCTGTACATCAAAGTTCAATTCTCAAATATGAACCTGAAAATGCCAATAGGCCAAACCATTACAAAAATAGTAAACATCCTAGGAGCAATCAGCACCCCAGCACTTTACACTACAGAAGTTTGATATTCAAAGTGGTGTACATACATGCAAATGAAACAGGGCGAAAGGGGATTTTTGTTCGCGGGGTGTTTCAGAGGTTTGGATAGTAGTGTACTTACCAGGATGCTCAGAACATGATCCTCTATAAATAAAAGCCTTTAACAAAATACTATAGTAGTAACCAAAAGTAAAAAACTCACCATCTGGATCAAAGAAGAAGACCTGTCTGACCTTCCCATTGGGCAGGGACCTCTGAAAAGTCTCTATACCTTTGTCCTGTATTAACCCAATATCCCATAATGTCAACAGGAAATGGATAATCGCAACAACTGAAATAAAAAAAAGACTCTTTTTTTTAATGGCAATCGCCAGAGCTCAACCAAGGATATCTCCTTCTCATCTTATGTTCCTTTGCCTTTAACCATATAAAAAAGACACCTTCAATTCCCTCAATTCCAATTTATAGTCCTAAGTTTTAAGAACATCTAAAATTTTATCAATTCTACTAGAACAACATGCTATTTACGAAAGTAGGAAAAAAGGACCCAGAACAAAGAGCGCAGAATTAAAGGGGCACCTTGAGAGACTGAACAAAGGAATCAAAATTGGAGACCGTGAAGCAAATATGATGACCTCTGGGGAGATGGCTGGGGTCAGCAACAGCTGAAGTGGCACTGTAGGGACCTTCTGGAAGTTTCGTGAGTGGGCTCCTTTCGATCAGGTGCATAGGGAAAGCTCCCGGGAGATTCAGCCAGATTACCTTAAACTCGAAGTTTGGGCTCTCAATCTCCTCGAACGCAAAGATCTAAAACACAAATAAAAACAGCTAAAACCTCAATGAAAACGTTACTGATAAAAAGATAAGTCCATAAGAAACAACCTCTTTGTAGAAATCAGCGAGACGTCTAATGTCGGAGGATTCTCTGGAGATGTGGTTAAGGCAAGCTGCTTTTGCCACAGCCATTTTTTTTTTCTGAAAACTTTGTTTCTATGTCCTAAAATTCGACACGGCACTGCTCCATATACATGTAGCTACTTAGCTACCAGGAAACGGCGCCGTTTATATTTATAGAACGGAACCCAAATCTACCTTTTTGGATTTTAACAAATATTTATTTTCTTGTGGCAAACCAGTAAATGCCTTGGTAGCTATAATTATCATTTAACAAAAATGAAAAATTAAAAGAAAAAGAATTGTGAAGTACATAATCACCTTCCAAACTCAGCTGTGAAAAAAAGGACATGTGAACTTACTTAACAGATGGTTATAACGTGAGGTATGTATCTTTAAGTATATGCCTAGTTCCCACTATCTTGAGAAAATAGTTTAAGCTGGAAAAAATGGGAATCAAGTTAATATAATGAGAAATAAAAAATTGATGAGTATATCAATTATTCACCAATAATCTCTACAAGAGCATTGCCCGTCCCTGAAGCGATGAAATCGGTTATTATCTCTCACAATGATCTCTCTCCCAACAATGCCTGACATAAACTTGAAGGCGCTATGGCAATCTCCACAGATTCTGAGGTTCTTTGTGATTCTTATAGGTACTCCAGGGGGTATAACTATAAGACCAAAGGCTAGTGCAATTTTCTCGCTATGGTACCCAACCTCTGATATTTTCTCTTCTTCCTCTAAATCATAAAGGGCGAAGTTCGTATCTGCAATGTAGCCAGCCGATTTCATCTCTCTCCTGAGTTTAGCCAACATTTCTTGAATCTTTGAATTCATTTCATGTGAAGTATCCTTTGCTTGGAAGGTGTGGACCTCGTTCTTTACAGTGATCCAACTGCAACCTGCACCCTTTTTGATTCCGACATCCTTCATCTCCTTCCTCACAAGATCAGCCTCTTCCCACCTACATTAGTCTCTAGAACAGTTAGCTAACAAAAAAACACAAGTTCTGGTAAAGAAAGAAGTTTAAAAATTCTTTAATTCTAAGATCCAAATGACCAGAAATTTCTTGAAGATTAAGCTTTATCATAGGTTTTCAAGGGATGACCTTACCTGCCAGTAGATGCAAACAGATTAGATAGCAACACATGGTTGCCAGAATCTTTAGGATCAAGTTCAAATAGTTTATAAGCAGCTATCCTCCCCAATTCTGGTTTTTTATACACCCTACAAGCGTTTAAAAGAGCCCCCCAGACAGAAATTGTTGGAGCAATGGGCATTTTCTTTATAAAATCATAAGCACGCTCCACCATCCCAGCTCTCCCTAGCAAGTCCACAACACAAGCATAATGCTCTGCCCCTGGTTCAATGTGAAACCTCTCGTTCATTGATTCAAAAATCTTCACTCCCAACTTCACTGCCCCTCCCCTGCTACAAGCCGATAATACGCAAACCAAAGTCACATAATTTGGAACAACACCACAAGACATCATGTCTTGAAACAATGCCAAAGCCATATCAGCACACCCTTGATGTGCATATCCACCTATCATTGCATTCCAAGTAACTAAATTCCTCTCAGGCATCTCATGAAAAGCTTGCTCGGCATCCTTAATGCTTCCACATTTACCATACATATCAATGAGTGCACTCCCAACAAAAACATTCCCTTTAACACAAGCCTTAACAGCAAGCCCGTGAACTGACCTACCGAACTCAAGGCCTGACATCCCTGCACAAGCACTGATAACACTCGAAACCATAAAATCCGTAGGCTCAACCCCTTCTTTCCTTGCTGCCAAAAACACTTCACAAGCATTCTCTTCCTCATAATTTTGCTCATAAGCAGACACCAATGAGCACCAAGAAACCGCATTTCTCTTCTCCATTCCATCAAAAACCATCTTTGCAGATTCCACCTCTTTACACTTCCCATAAAAATCAACAAGCCCATTACATACTGACAAATTCCCATCAAAACCGCTTCTTATCACACAACCATGTAACTGCCTCCCTAATTCCAAATAAAAAGCATCGGAACACGCATTAAGGAAGACACAAAACGTAATCGGATCAGGCTCCCCACCAACCCTTCTAAACTTAATAAAAACATCCACCGCAATACTAGGTTTCCCGTCGAGCACCGCATTAGAAATATTCGCATTCCACATTGCGACGCTTCTGTCAGGCATTTCATCAAACATGTTCCTCGCTTCACCTCTGAGCCCCGTTTTCAAATACATATCAAAGCAACTACACCCAACAAAGGAATCAAAAATCTGGGCAGACTTCAAAGCCAGCGCATGAAGTTGTTTTCCCACAACAGGTGATCGAAGCGCAGCGGAGGCCTTGAAGGCGCAAGGGAAGGTGAAATCATTGGGAGAAATGAGGTCTTTCCGCATGTGGGAAAAATGGATGAGAGCGGAAGCGAAATGGCCGTTTTGGACGTGACCTGAAATGAGGGCCGTCCAAGTGACGACAGAACGGGACTCGGGTGGGGTTTGTAAGAGGACGAGGTGCGCGGAGTTGGGAAGGTTGAATTTGGAGTACATGTTGATAAGGTGGTTCGAGAGGAAAGAAGGGAAAGGGATTTGGAGACTTTTGAGAATGTGGGCATGGGTGGCTCTGCCGAAGAGGAGGGAGTGCGTGGAGATGGCGGATACCAAGAGGGAGCCTAGCTCGTTTGCGGTGAGGAATGGCATGGGTTTTGGTGGTGGAGAGTGTAATGACCATGGTTGAAGATTGTGGCGGCAAAAGGCTTTGAAGATGGAGATTTATAGAGCGTTATTTTTTGGGCTTTTTGGTTTGGATGTATTGGTAGGATTTTGGGTTTAAGCCCAAATTATTAGGGGCTTTGTGACATAAACGTATGACATCAGCCTATGACCGGATTAACTGCATCAAAGGGGTAAGTTTGTGGAAGAAGGCCATTGGAGAATAGTAAGATTGTGAGGTTTTAGTTTAACAAATGCATGATTTTTCTGTTTTGGGTAAAATTATGAAGGATTAGATGCTATGGCAATGAGTCGGGAAAAACATAATTCATTGATAAATAAATATAAAACCGATCAAGATTCTTATCGGACAATCACCACGAATCGAAACCGATAAGTTCGACGGTACTTGAGCTTAAGTTGTTTGGTCAAGCCCTGACCATCTCGCCTTAGTTGAAATTTCTGGCTGGAACTAGTAAGGGTGTCTAACATGTTCGCGCGCAAAGTCAATGTCCTTTCTTTCTTCTGTTTTGTTCTCGTATGGCCCTTGTTCTTAAGCATCTTTTCTCTCCTTAAATCCCTCTTCACTCGTTCTCTTACGCTGCTCAAAGTTTGATTTCTTTGGTTTGTTATCTTAGTTTCTCTTTGTAGTTGCCCTCTCTCCTCTATCTTGAAGAGATTTAAGAATCGGTGTTGGCAGGAGCATCATTTTCCTGGCGAATCAGCTGAAATCCAAATCAGCCAATATGATCGGTTCTATAAACTAGTAGGAAACGTTAAACTGTGTGCAAGTGAGCATACATGTGCCAGATCCCCAAAAAAAGGGTATACATCGGCCGGTGTGTCCGGTATATATCCGCAACAGACAACTATATTAAGCAACTTGAACAACAAATTTCGCTGCCCGATGGCTCGGATGGCCAACAGCAAGAAAACACTTTTCACAGTGAACAAGCTTCAGCTGCAGGCCATGTAATCCCGCTGCATGGCTTGGAACAATACCAAGCGATAAACCAATCTCAGATTGATCAGCGGTCTTCACTTTCTCAGACAAACTCAACGGGAAGGGGTGGTCGTCGTAAACCATCCGTGCTAAGTGAAGAGGAAAAAAGAGAAAGGAAGAGACTGAATGACGCCAAATACAGGTACAACAAAAGGGTCGAGAATGAAAAGCTGAAGGATGAGATTAACATGTTAAGAAATATGTTGCAAGCATCAGAAAAAGGAAAGGAAACAGAGGCACTAAGTATTCATGGACCGGTGCAGGACTTCGGTTGTGACAGAGATCTTCCTGTTGTTGTGGGGAACGAACCTTCAAGGATTTTGGAGGAAAACGAATCACCCACTAATCCTCAGGTATTCTCCTATCATGTGAATTTAATTTTCCAAAAACTGTGGCCATTCATATTGCGATGGTCACCATTCTCTATTCTTCCTATTGGTTATAATAGATTAGAAATTGAAAATATTATTGAGATCTTATATTGAGAAATTCATGAGTATCACTTCTCACTGACCTGGAATGCCTGTTGTATATTTTCTTTCTTTATTTGCTTCAAAAAAAAAAAAAGCAGCAATGTCTTGCTGTTATTTCAGTTCCGTTGGACAAAGCATAGTTGACTTGCAACTGTAATAATTGTTATCGTCCTGATTTAACAAAGCATCGTTGTGGGACTAGATGATCTATGGTTATTACTTATTTTCGTTAATTATCTCCATGTTTATAGTTTAGAAATCCTGTTTTCCAGGGAACTTTAAGTAATGAATGGATGGGTCACTTTACTCATCATTAATGCTTCCATGATAGAGCAGCTCATCTCTACCCGAGCCCTCCAACATGCATGACTTTTCTTATAACACTTACGAGAGCTTTTAACTTTGTTATGCGTATGCAGGATGCTTCTTACAGAGATCTTTTGGTTGTTATGCATAATGATGTTCAGAGTCAATCCTTGGAAAAAAACCAACCAATCACTTACCTCCAGGTATTCTCCTGTTATTTGATTGTTAAATTCTCGTGGCAGAAATGCTTTGCGGAGTCTTCCATGGACCAAAGTTTTATGGTCATAAAAGGACCATTCCTGGATATGCTTTTATTAGGCTTATTCTGAAAAGAAGTTTGGGACGACATTCAAAGAGCTTATTCTCAAAGAACTCTTTCGGCTATTGTGCAGAATGATACTTGGAAATCCCTGGAAGAAAACCAATTACTCACTCAGAATGATACTTGGAAATCCCTGGAAGAAAACCAATTACTCACTCAGCCCCAGGTATTCTGCTTTCCTGTGTGCTACATACCAAGACTCCGCCTAATTATTGTTGTTGACTTGCCTTGAAAAGTAAAAACATACACAATGAATCCCTTAAGTCAATATGTTTGAAATATTAAAACTCACCAACTTGACTTAAATAGCCAAAAAAATAATAAACTAAACTAAAAAAAGAGTGCAAAAACAACAACCAAATAGAATATAAATACTTATCTAAAGTGATTGACAACATAAAAATTGCCATTACTTTTTGTAGTTATTTGCTGTTGACTACTTAACATTTATGGACAAATTGGAACGAGATGAGAAGAGTACCGTTTCATATTCTGATTTCGAGATATTATTGCAAGGGGAGAAACAAGAAGTTGGAGGATACAGGATTCCATTGGTTTTGCAGCCTATATTTGAAAAGATAGTTACTTCCTACGGTGATATCACAAGCAATTCTTTGTTAAGTTCTTTTTCTGCTGAAAATGTATTGCTTCAGTTTTTAGCCACAATCCAAGAAATGGGGGACACAACTTTGGAACAAGTGACTGAGGAGCTGATTTTCAGATGGAGAGATTGCATAGCTGAAGCTAAACGCATCAAATTCAATGTAGACTTTGCGACCGAGCATTTAAAGAAAGTTGCTAAGTCTTATTTGGGTCGAAAAGCTTTAAACGATTTGAATAACATCGATAAGAGGATAGAGGTATTGGAGACAGAGTTCAATGATCTACAAAGACAGAAGTTTGAAAAGCTCGAGGCGTGTTCACCTTATCTGTTGGCTGCTTCAGAAGATTTCAATAGAAATGTTGGCTTATTTTGATGTTTTATGGATCTCACTTCATGGTGTACAAGATTGTTTTTATAGTTAGGTTCACTGTGACATTATCAACCCAAAAAAGGGTTCATTATGACATTTATCATTATAATGTAGTGTGAGAACACTGTTGGCTATCTCCTCTGGGGAGTCCCTCCTTACAACAATGAGTCTCTGAAGAGTTTAACATTTTAAATATGTTATTTCGGTTCTTCTTTGTTCCTGGTCTTTCATTCATCCTCTGAAATTTCAATTCTATATTTCCATTACACATAAATTTAAGGTAAAATCCCTAGTGAAGCTATGTCATGTCTCTTTCTTTTAAAAAAAAATACATAAGATAGTATTAGACTGGAGTCTGGAACCTGAAGTGGGAGCTCAACGTCATTTTTCCCCGTTGCTTAATCTAGCTGGCTATTCAAAATCTGTCTGACGGTCTCTGATCCCAACTTTTCACGCCTCCTTCTATCTTACATTCATACTGTCAACAAAACAAGGAAACCCAGAGGGACAAAAAGAACTGGCAAACTGTGTTTTTGTTTTGCAAAGATTCAAAATCATCGAAGGAAATGATCAGATGTGGATTCCCATAAATGTAATGTTTTCTTTGCAACAATCACATTCTCTATAATAACTGATTATTGTAAGACATCAAATACAACCTTTAAGATTAAGTTGTCGGATCGAGTCCTGCCGATCCAATCTTTCTTGACATCTCTAAGACGACATTTGGATCTTTTCAATAGTCCTTGTAATGTAAGTTTTTAAATTGCATTGCAACTTTTGGTTAAGAAAAAAATTAATACAATGTAACATTATATCGTAATCATTAAGTTATAATCAATGGAGATAATGTAAATGCAATCTTAGACTGCAACTTAGCAAAATTAAAAAAAAAAAAAAACTAATTTACCATTTTTTGCTCTTCTTCATTCGGAAAAATGGCCTCTGTTCTGTTGATCGAGAGTCATCTTTTTCTTCAACTGGGTTCTTCTTCTTCGACTGGCTGGATTTTATTCCTTCTTTCTTCTTCTTCCCTGGCTATACTCTTTTTCTTTATGACGGCGGCTTCATTCATGCCACCTAGCATCATTAATGCTTACAATTTACTAGAAAAAGGCTTCGAGCCTTCAACGTGGAAGCACCAATGCAGATTTATATAATTTCAAAATTTATAAATAACATAATATTTAAATTTACTTGCATTTGCTTTTTAATAATTACGTTTTTTTACTATTTATTTATTTTATAAAATAAATCAAAAAAAGAAAATAAAAAATAAGTGATGTAATTAATAATAAAATGAAACTTAAAAAGTTAAATATATTTTATAACTATTTAATGTTCATAATAAAAACTTTTCATACATAAAAATAATTTCAACAATATCACATATTCGATAAAGTGTTTTTAAGCCAATAACTATAATATTATCTTTCCCTATTTTAATCCATATTTTTTCATATATATATATATATATAACTATAATATTATTTTTTCAGCAATCATTCCGACCAGCCAAAGTGGCGGACAGAACTAATAAAAGTGTGTAACGTGTTACCTCTCAAAGTCAACGTCCTTTTTTCTCCCCTTCTCTTACGCTGCTCAAAGTTTGATTTCTTTGGTTCGTTATCTTAGTCTGTTTCTGTAGTTGCTCTCTCTCATCTATATTGAAGAGATTGAAGATTAATCCTTGTTGGCAGGAGCATGATTTCCCAGGCGAAACAACTGAAATCCAAATCAGCCAATATGATCGGTTCTATAAATTAGTAGGAAACTTTAAACGGGGTGCAAGTGAACATACATGTGCCAGAACTCCAAAAGGGTATATATCGGGCAGTATGTCCGGTATTTATCCGCAACGGACGACTATGTTAAGGAACTTGAAGAACAAGTTTCGCTGCTTGATGGCTTGGATGGTCAACAGCAAGAAAACAGTTTTCAAAGTGAACAAGCTGCAGCTGCAGGCCATGTAATCCCGCTGCATGGCTTAGAACAAAACCAAGTGATTAACCAATCTCAGATTGATCAACGGTCTTCAGTTTCTCAGACAAACTCAACAGGAAGCGGTGGTCGTCGTAAAGGATCCGTGCTAAGTGAAGAGGAGAAAAGAGAAAGGAAGAGACTGAATGACGCCAAATATAGGTACAACAAAAGGGTCGAGAATGAAAAGCTGAAGGATGAGATTAACATGTTAAGAAGCATGTTACACGCATCAGAACAAGGAAAGGAAACTGAGGCACCAAGTATTCATGGACCGGTGCAGGACTTCGGTAGTGACAGAGATCTTCCCGTTGTTGTGGAGGACCAACCTCCAAGGATTTTGGAGGAAAACCAATCACCCACTAATCCTCAGGTATTCTCCTATCATGTGAATTTAATATATATTCCAAAAACTGTGGCCATCCATATTGCAAAATATATATATCAAATAGGCAAGTAAAGAACTGATCGCATTCTCTATTTTTCCTATTGGTTAAAATATATTAGAAATAGAAAATATTATTGAGATGTTATATTGAGAAATTCACGAGTATCACGTCTCACTGACCTGAAATGCCTTGTTTTAAGGCTGTTGTTGTATAATTTCTTTCATTATTTGCTTAAAAAAAGAAGCAATCTCCAGCTGTTATTTCAGTTCTGTTGGACAAAGCATAGTTGACTTGCAACTGTAATAATTTTTGTTGTTCCTAATTTAACAAAGCATCGTTCTAGGACTAGATGATCTATGGTTATTACTTATTTTTCGTCAATGATCTCCATGTTGATAGATTAGAAGTCCTGTTTTCCAGTAAATTTTAAGTAATGAATGGATGGCTCACTTTACTCATCATTAATGCTTCCATGGTATAGCAGCTCATCTCTACCCAAGCCCTTCAAAATGCATGACTAATTTTTCTTATAACACTTAAGAGAGCTTTTAACTTTGTTATGCTTATGCAGGATGCTTCTTACAGAGATCTTGTTGTTATGCATAATGATGTTCAGAGTCATTCCTTGGAGGAAAACCAACCAATGACTTACCTCCAGGTATTCTCCTGTTCTTTGATTGTTAAATTCTCATGTCAGAAATGCTTTGCACAGTCTTCCATAGGACCAAAGTTTTATGGTCATAAAAAGACCATTCCTAGACATGCTTTTATTTGGCTTATTCTGGAAAGAAGATTGCAATATCTGACCATGGCGTTACAGGAGTAAGGAATTGAAGTAGATATATATTAGTTTTACGAAACAGATTTAGAAGCTGTTGATCGCATATTATTTTAAATGCTTTATGCTTCTACTCCGGTCATACTGTGGAAATTGGGATTAAGAAATTAATTTATTTATTGACTATTGTTATAGGATGATGCTATCAGTAGAATTAAAGAACTTTCCCTTCGTTGTCATTGCTTTTCGTCATCTATAGTTAAAAAGCTATGAAATATTTTTTTAAAAAAAATAGAGTGAAAAGCTAACATTTATAAAATAAGAGACGATTACCTTTCATTGTACAATTTAAAGCTATAATATGTAGAAAAATATAGTTTGAAAATAGGAAGACAAGAGATCACAATTATATTCTGGCATTCATTTGGGGAGTTGGTCTTGGTGATTGTGCGGAACGACATTCAAAGAGCTTATTAATTTCGAGAACTTATTTCCAAAGAACTTATTCAGCTGTTGTGCAGATTGATGCTGGGATCTCCCAGGAGGAAAATCAAGTACTCACACCCCCCCAGGTATTCTCTTTCTTGTGTGCTACATAACAATGAATAATTAAGACTCCAATTAATTTTTGTTATGACTTGCTTTAAAAAGGAAAATGAATACACAATGAATCCCTTACAAAATGCTGTTGTTGAAATATTAAAACCCACCCACTCGACTTAAATAATACAAAAAAAAATAACAAGAAACTAAACTAAAAAAGAATGCAAAAACCACGACCAAATAGAATATAAAATCTTATCTAAAGTGATTTTTATTTTTTTGTTCGAAAAGTTAAATCTAAAGTGATATGACAAAATGAAAATTGCTATTACTTTTTGTAGTTATCTCCTGCTTGCTGCTTAACATTGATGGAAAAATTGGAACGAGATGAGAGGAGTACCGTTTCATATTCTGATTTCAAGACATTATTGCAAGGAGAGAAACAAGAGGTTCGAGGATACAGGATTCCATTGGTTTTGCAGCCTATTTTTGAAAAGATAATCACTTCCTATGGTGATATAACAAGCAATTCTTTGTTAAGTTCTTTTTCTGCTGAAAATGTATTGCTTTAGTTTTTAGCCACAATCCAAGAAATGGGGGACACATCTTTGGAACAAGTGACTGAGGAGTTGATTTTCAAATGGAGAGACTGCATAGCTGAAGCTAAACGCATCAAATTCAATGTAGACTTTGCGACAGAGCATTTAAAGAAAATCGCAAAGTCTTATCTGAATCGAAAAGCTTGTAACGAGTTGAGCTGCATTGATAAAAAGATAGAGGTATTGGAGATAGAGCTCAATGATTTGAAAAGAGAGAAGCTCGTAAAACTCGAGATGTATTCATCTCAGCTGTTGCCAGCTTCAGATGATTTCCGTGGAAATGTTGGTTTGTTTTAATGTTTTGTGGATCTCACTATGGTGTACAAGATTGTTTTTGAAGTTAGGTTCACTATGCCATTATCAAAAAAAATTAATCATTATGGCATTTATCATTAATTATGTAGTGCAGGAACATGGTGGTTGGCGTTCTCCTCTGGGAGGTCCCTCCTAACAAGGCTGAATCTTTAATTTCTTGAAAAGATAGAACTGAAATCCCTCGAACTGTAGTAATATTACTAAACATTATTCTAGAATTTAACTATTGAAGTATGTTATTTCTTTTCTTATTTGTTCCTGGTCTTTCATTCATCCTCTGAAATTTCATTTCTATATCTCCATTACAGATAAATTTAAGGTGAAACCCCCAGTGACGTTCCCCAATAAAACTATGTCATTGCCTTAATTTCTTTTGAAAAAATACGTAAGAGAGCATCAGACTGGAACCTAAAGTGGGAGCTCAGCGTCATTTTTCCCTGTTGCTCAATCTAGCTGGCTGTTCAAAATCTGTCTGACGGTCATGTTTTCTCACCGACTCTCTCTCCTCTGATCCCAACTTTTCGCAGCTCTTTCTATATTGCACTCGTATTGTCAACAAAACAAGGAAACCCCAGGGGACAAAAGGAAGTCTCTCCCTATAAATCTCCCTAGCCAAATGTTTTCACCGTTTTGGGATTCTTTAGGAGAAGAGAAAGCAGAACAAAAGAGGCTTAGAAAATGGGATCCTTGAATGGGAACAACCATTCGGGCGTTCCCTTTACTCGTCAAAAGCCTGAGGCTGCCTCTCATCTCCAGGAAGAAATCACATTGCTTCTTTCCCGATGGCATGGCCTTCAAATGGCTGTCCAAAACCAATGGGGTGGCCATGATTCCTTCCAGAAATCCCAACAGCTTGCCGCTGATATCTTCTCTTGGTTCTCTCAATCCAAAGGTTATTTTTTCTGCTCTTTAAGCATGTTTCTGATGGATATTGTTATTTCGAAGATTTCTTAGGCTGGATGTTAGGTATATACGCGTAGGAACACAAACAATGAACTATGTGTTAATTTTGCAGCACTTCAGATAGAAGATTTAGAAAATTTGCTTCATGAAAGCATGCTACTATCTTTAAATACAGAGATTGAGGATGGGAGCATTGAGGAGGTATATACCATATGCCCTTTTATCCAACTTGGTTTCTCCATGTCGTTTGGCTCAACCAAAATTCCAGTTCTTTTGCTTATTATTTATTCAATCCTTTTGGATGTAAATGATAGGATGATTTTATTCTCATTGTTTTTACAGGTAGCAGAACAGTTGATGATTATGCATGAAGAATACCTGCACGGAAATCATTAGATAATTAAGAAATCTCTAAGAAGAGTCTGCCCCAGATGCTTGATCCATATTACGGATAGGTGACAGCAGAGTTGCTGCCATGGAATATTAAAATTCCCCTCTTCATTCACTAACTCGCTTGATCTGAAACAATTCCTTCTTTCCAAGCATGCTTTTTTCCACCCTCAACAATGCCTATTCTTTTTTCTTAGAAGTCCTAAACATCTTTAACTTCAAGAAGATAAGTTAAAAATTACAAAATAGAAGATGAAACAACTAATTCACATAAAGAAATTAATCGTGTCTGACTGATGAGTGAATTATACTTCACCATTTTAAACAGGTAGGATAGATGGCATTCAGCATATACATGGAGCTCTGGTAAGAAATTAAACATATATATTTATTGAGTGAATGCTCAACAGACCAGATCAATAAAGGACACAAGTGAGTAGTTCACATATAGGGGAAAAGAGTTCAATTCCGGAATGAATTCAGAGTGCCAAAAACATGTTTTTCTGCTGATTGGCACGTGCTTACATTTCCACCCCATGTTTCTTGTCCTCCAATATTTGCAACTGTTAACGTAAGCCTTATGTATAGTTACTGTTGTCAAGATTACAATGAACGGTTAGATTTTGGTTACAGGGTGGTTATTTCCCTTTTCTTTTCTTGTTATCACTACCTACAGATGAATCATTGTGGATGATAACGAGGCTGTTCAACATCTGTTTCTTTCCTTTTGTCTGTCCGGGGATCGTATTATTTGGCTAAAGAGGCAAGAGCATGGAGTTACTGGTGAAACATGGTGCCTAATAGATTTTTCTTTTCCTTCACTGATGTTGTCTTCCAATGAAGTTCAGCAAAGCATACATATCTGTTCCTAGATCAATCTGCCAAGAGGTTGCGGGACGAGTCGATAGGCCAGCCATTTTATAGCAGAGAATAACCGCTAGGTATTATCCGTGTTTGAGCTTTATGATTAACAAAAAAACCTGAAAATATTACGAAATTATCACATAACCAAAAATTCTTAAATGCCTCACGATGAACATGCTACTGCAACTTCATCATGGACAAAAACTTACTGCAATCTGACTTGGATTGTCAAAACACGATCCTTTCCGTATTTAAACTTCAATTTCTTGTGGCATATTAAGTAGTAAGTAATTTAGTTTTAGCTTCCTGAGAATCGTAGGACATGTGTCAAAAGTTTCCCTGATCAAGCAGGTAGAGAGATTTTGGATTCCAGCAATTCAATCGGATTCATTACACCTGGCATATTTCATCTGAGGTAATAAAGAACAAATACATCCAAGTGGAAAAAGAAGCATTCAAAACTGCCATTGAATTCCAAAAACGAAACTAAAATTTACATAAATTAAGTAAATTGTAATACTCCTAATCCTAAGACGGCTTAAGCTCGTGGGGAGAAAAACGGGCCAAAGAAACGCGTGGGCCAATATGAAACAAAACAATTCTTTTCTGTTAAAGAACCCATCATCCGAATCCAATGTCCTTCGAACAAAAAATGGGGAAGTACAATCAGAAAGGGTACAACAGTCATTTTTCACTCATCACTGTCCCCCGTTAGATTCTTCCTCCTCGTGACGGATCAGTGGCGAGACTAGCTTATTATTTTATGACTTTGGGGGTCTGTTCTATAAAGCACTTACTTTCTCTCTCCAATTTATTTTTGTTAATTACTGCATCATTTCTCGAAGTCCCAGATCAGTGATCCTAGTTTTGTGAACTTGTTAAACCCACTTAATTTTTGTTTTTGGTGTTGTAATAGAAGCTCTCTTCTTTGCTGTCTTCAGTTTCTTACCATGTCTCACAATTAAAGATCTCTTTCTTAGTGAGAGTCAAAAGATCAAATTTTTTATCTTTCATCTTTGGGCTGCCTTAATTTTGCAAGTCAAAAGGGAAATTTTGTTCTAATGATGTCAATTCCTTCACCTTCCCATATGGGTACTCCTCCTCATATGGGTACTTCCCCTCACAGTGATAGCCCTCCTCACATGGATAGTCCTCCTCACATAGAGATCCACCAGGAGCTCTTCCCGGAGTAAGTTTGCTATGCCTTCCCGCATGCAATTGTTGTTTTTTCGTTTCTATTTGCTGATTTTCTTACATGTTTGCTATTGGGATGAATATAAGCTGATAATCCTGAGAAATCGAGTATGTGGAAAGTAGAATGTGTTAGAATGCAGAAAATTTTTGCATAGAATTTTTTTTTGAAGTTCATGTTTTAAATAGTTTGAAAATGCACATGTTGCATGTAATGAATAAAAGGTCTGATTACCGTAAATTAAAGAATTTATTACTTCTATTTCCTAGGGGTGTGATTGTTCATTTGCGTAGAGGGAGCCTGGAAATCTCTAGTTCAGTATTTTTTACCAATTAACGGTGATGCATGTTTCTTTGGAAAATTTATTGTCTTATCTGTTTCGTCATCAGATTGTTTTGTTTCGAAGCTGCGAACTAGAGGGACTTCATATTACTCTTAGCTATTTTTAAGAATGTAAACTACCTGCAATTGGAAATATCATTTATAGTAATTAGCTACCGGAAAAACCTTCTATCTCTAAACCCATGGATAGACCATCATTCTCACTCCGAAGTCATCAACTATAGAACAATGTTTTTGTTGTTGTTATGGCTTTTATATCAATTAGTGAGCATAGCAACTTCAACAAATGTTCAAATGAATTCCATATGAATTTTAAGGTACTTTAGAAGATGTATCTTCTCAAGTTTATGGTATATGATTATGTTTGCTTGAATGCTATTTTACCTCAATTGCAGTTATTATGGTGGACCAGCTTCCATTCCATCTGAGCCAAAAGAAGAATCTTTGGGGAATGATATCCCTAATGGAAGTAATGATTGTGCTCCTGGAGTTAAAGAGAATAATTTCCTTGTGCCGGTTCAACCTTGTACTGGTGGGGAAGGATTGCCATATGCCCCTATAGATTGGCCAAATCCTGGTGATATTTGGAGCTGGAGAGTGGGTAAAAGGGTCAGCAGTTCTGGATTCTACAATGACAGATTTCTCACTGTTCCAAAAAGTCTTCGAAAGCCAAATAATCCAAAAGTGTTTGCAAGCAAGCCAACACTTGAACGTTTTCTCCGATCACAGTTCCCAGATGCAGATATTGATGCATTCTTTGCCTCATTTATTTGGAAGATCCCTGCCATTTTGGAGTCTCCTGCCAAAGGTTGTTTGAAAAACATATACAGTTCTCTATTTCTTGCTGCCCTTTTTCATTTTGTGAGGGAATTTAATTTCTAACCTATTTCATCTGAAGTAAATTAGAATGCATCTTGATTTATGTAAGATTTTAGTGTCTAATTATAGTTGGAGTGATCTCATTGGGTTAGCATAGCCTGATTAGATGGGCTTAACTGATTAAGGTTTACTTGAGGTGAATTGGTACCTGATGGGTGAAGTCTTTATATTTTATGCTAGTAACTTAAGAAGTTTGAAATGCATGGGAAATGAAAGAAAAAAGCACCACTAATGGAAATACGAAGGTAGTCCAGAGAAAAATACACAGAGACATCGACAGATGCTCACGCACATATATTCTCTACCCAAGAGGACACTTGTCTGGAGACTTTTTCACAGCCAAAACCTTCACAAGCCATTTTACTGATGCCTTAAAATATAGAAACTTACTAAGCATGTTTAGCTTTGCATTTTCTCTTTACATGTGTGTCTAGGGATCCTTTTACAAGCTTCTATTGGTGTAAGCTTTCTGCTTAAAATTCTTGCAAATTTCCCTGGATTTTGCCAGGCATTTTCTGTAAGTTTCATTAATATTTGTCATGTTTATATCGCA
The DNA here is from genome assembly GCF_053813885.1 of Theobroma cacao. NCBI lineage: Eukaryota > Viridiplantae > Streptophyta > Magnoliopsida > Malvales > Malvaceae > Theobroma > Theobroma cacao. Next base: position 37,101,121 of record NC_142642.1, read on the forward strand.
AACTAAGAGCTTATTTCCCTTACTTTGCTCTGCTTATAATGTGGAACATTTGTTATGGAAGCTTGGGCTTGTCTTGCCAACACCACTAAAGGTAAGTAATTGTCATAAGAGGGTGGTAGTAAGTGTTTCTATTGGGATCTCTTGGCCTGTTATAATCCCACCTGATTGCTATCCTTAAAGGCACTTCTGGGTGTAAGCATTTTGAAATGATATAGCTGTTATAATTTAGGGTATAGCATGATGATGGTTGGTATCGCCACTGTTTCTTTCATCCTGTGATTTAGAGTATATGTAAATGAAATCAAGATTATATCTGCACCTTAGGTGGAACTTTCATTGCCCCACTATTTGTTATTATAATCTTCAGTGAAAACTTATTATTGCACAAGAACTTCTTCCTCAATTTTGGTTTATACTCTGAAATTAATCAAATCTTTAGTGATTAACTATCAGATGCTCACTCTTTTGGGCACAAACTTGAAGGCAACAGTTCCTTTTTTGTTGCTTCCATATTGTGTAACTGTATGTCTATACAATTGAATATGATTCTGTCCAAAATATAAACAATTGATTTTGATTGCTTTCGAAATTGCTTTTGCTAAACAATGATGATTTATGTAGTTTAGTTGGTTGCATGGATACTATCCAATAATATAGCAATCTCATCAGATATATTAGTCAAAGATTGTTAAATGCAGGCCTCACAGATCTATAAATTAAGAATTAATCCATTTCATATTAAGTACTGCTAGTTGACCTTATACATCCTTACCACTTCTCTTTTCCTGTATTATATCTGTTTCAGAAAAGTGAATATTATGTCAAAAATTATGGTAATGACTGTCACCCTAGGAGCTTCAAAAGAGAGGTTCTTCTATTGCCTGCCATAACGCTTTAATAGCTTTGGAAAGGCCCTATTAGAATTCTAAGATTGGTGTCTAGCTACCTGCTGTCTGTCAATGTATGTGCCTGCTCAGACTAGTAATTTTTCCATCCTTTTCCATGTTTATGTTTGCGGAAGTGACCATATACTCCGTACAGTCTGATCTTCTGCTCTCTCTGTTTCTCTCCCTCCTCGCTATTACCTGTTGGGAAGGTTTGTTGAACCAAGTCTACAGAAGATGGGGAGGAGTTGACATAATCTAATGCAGGCATGCAGACATTCTTTAAAAAGATCTAGTACATATTTCATTGCATAAAGTTTGATATAAATTGCAATAATCCAACTTGATCTATTGCCCTTCATTCTTGTTTTTATCTCAGATAGGGAAGTTGTTGAAGGAGTAGTCTAGGTTATAATATTTTTATTTGGTTTTCCTAGTGTTCTAAGTTATACCATGTTTACTTTCTCTTGATTACTTAGCTATAATACTTTTCTTTTGTGTGATGAAGCCAACACTCCCCCTCCAGCGATAGAAGTGGAGGATGGTGAAAAAGAAAGTAACAAAAAAACTCGCCGTAGTAGCCAGAGGAAGACTTCCCATTCCGGTCATTCCGACAACAGTAAAAAGAGGCAGAAGACAACTACAGAATCAGTCAGACCTAGGCGACAGACTCGGCAACATCTTAAAAATTCTGCCCCAGCACCATCTGAAAATGAAGAGACAAATGCCGGTCTTGATATGTCTTTTCTAGATGATGAAAAGACAAGAGGTGAGAATATGAAAATTAATATTTATTTTAAAGGGATCAAGTATTTGTTCTCATTTTTACGATTCTCCTGAAAATGATAATGTTTCTTTCTTTGTAGAGGAATTTGATACCTATCTCAATTCTTTGGATGACATGCTTGGTAAGCCTCTATGTGAAGAACCATTTACCCATCCTTTGATGCCTAATTCTTTTGCCGCTGAAGAAGAAATGTTTGAAGCTCGAAGGAAACTTTCGTCCTTTCTTGATATGGATTTTCCTTCATTGATTTGCTTTAAAGACCTTGATGAACTCACGAGTCTAGCATCTAAACTTCGGAAGGATCCTACTCTTACTGCCGAACAACTTGTGAAGTTGAAGTTGATTGAAGAGATTCCATCATTTTGTGAAGTTTTTCTGGAAAATAGAGATGTGATGGAGCAGGCAGACAAGTTCTTCACCGCCCTCGAGGACAATAAGGCCAAGGTTACATCACTCAGGCAAGAGTATAGCGAATTAAAAGAACAAGTAACACATCTGCAGTCAGAAGTGGATTCCAATACATCGACTGTGCAAGAAATCGACAATCAGATAGCACAACTTAAATCTCGTCGCGCTGAGCTTACTAGAACAATAGAGCATAAGAAGAGAGATAGGGACGATTTGACTTATAATCAGAAGTTGGTGGCAAACTCCATTCCTAAAGTGGTTCATGAGGTCCAACTTGCTAATGCCAGAAAGCCAGAATGGGAGCTAAAGAAGGAAAATGCAGAAAGACGTGAGGCTGAAATACTTGCTAAGTTTGCTCCTCTAAAAGGATTTTCTCTTTAAAAGGAACTATCTTTCCCCTCCCGAAACCTTTTTATCAGCTGCGGTACTAATATTTTAAACACGATAGTTGTGGGACTATGCTTTTGATTTCTAGAAAAATAGCTGATACCGCCACTTTCTTTTGCATTGCTTTGCGTGTTGTGACATTTTAATAGCTTTAGCAACCAGGAGGTGCCCCGTGTAATTTTCAATGTGAATTATCAGGGATGCCTGACCGCTATCTTATTATGGATTTGAATGACATGTACTGTCTACCTTTTGCGCTTAAATGTTTTGATATCTATCGGACTTAAAATACAATTTCGTTAATTTAACTTTTTTGGCCAATGATAGGATTTTTACATAATTTTAACATTTCCATTAACTATTTATTACCCTAGAATAACCTTCATTTCCAATTTGATTAACTAATAACAGATTATTTGCGCTGTAAACAAATAAAATTGAACAGCCTGTCGGAACTTGCGCCTGAAAATCATGACATTCGTAAAAAAAATATATATATATATTCTCATAAAAGGTAAAACAAAGGTGGACAGTGCATTTCATCTGCCTAACTCTAATTAACTAATATTAGAATTAGATTATAAAAAAAATTAGTTATATAAATATACCATTTAAATTTTTCTATAAAAATATATATTTCATAATACAAAATTTTTATTCCAATACTTCATTTTATAGTTTCGCAACCCGTAACTTTCAGAATAAGAAAACTCCTCATTTTGATTAACGATAACAATATTTTGAAAATTCACAATAAACTAATCCAAAAAGGTACAAAACTGACAACTAAATATAATATATATTAGACAAGTGAATGACAAAATAAAAATTGTTATTACTTTTGTAGTTATTTCCTGTTTGGTTTGAAAAAGTTGAAACGTTTCATATTATTATTACAAAAGAGATTAAGAGCCTGTTTGGTCTGATTTTTTTCTAACTTAAAAGCTAGAATTATAATATTATAGGAATAATTATAATATTTTTTTTACGTGCAGTTGAAAATGTATTACTTGTTAATACCTATATTTTTATAATTTTAGATTTTTATTAGATTCAATAAATTGAGATTTTCTTTTCTGCTAACTATAATACTTTTCTTTTATGTGTAGTTGAAAATGCATTGCTTGTTAACACGTATATTTTCATAATACAAGATTTCTATTAGATTCAATAGATTGAAATTTTCTCTTCTAACTATAATACTTTTCTTTTGTGTGATGAATATTCTATTCCAATATAACAACATAAAATGGATAAATATTTGTTTAAAAACAAAAAGAGACAAAAAATAATAACATAATGTGAATAAGTATTTGTTTTCAATTTTTACGTGCTTTAGTTTCTTCTTTATTTATCAAAATTTGATCACTATCACAAATTTTTGGATAACATACTTGCCATGCTTGCCCAACAAAAATCTCAGTTTGACCGGGTGGTTTAAGGTGCTAGATTTAAATTTAGGTCGAGTGGTCTAAGGTGTTAGATTTAAATTTTGATACTTGGTTTAAAATACTAAATTTAATTTTTTGGATATCATACTTACCATGCTTGCCCAACTAAAACTTCAGTTTGGCCATAAATTTAGACCTTAATACAGGAGTGATCTATAATATTAAATTAAGTTCTGATACGAGTGGTTTAAAGGATCAGGACCAAATTTAAACTATAATACATTGTGTTATGGACTAAACCCTTTTCTCAAGTTCTCTAATAGCCACAAAAGATCTGAAACTCGAATGAAACTTTCTTCATTTTCTATCCTTATTGTTGAACAACTTGTGAAGTTGAAAAACTTTCTGAGCTTACTAAAATGAATTGAATTATAATCAAAAGTCGGTAACAAACCCCTTTCCATAATGGAAGTTAAAAGAAGGAAAACCAAGAGAGACATTAAACTTGTCAAGTTTGCTCCTCTAAAAGGATTTTCCTTTTAAAAGATTAAAGGAACACTGAAGAATGCAATAGAATGCTCTGGAATCAAAGAGAAAGTACTGGGAAATATTTTTCTATGAAAAGAGAAACTCAAAAATAAAACAAAGAACGTAATAGAATACTCTAGAAGTAGAGAGAAAATATTTGACAATATTTATTTGTGGATTGAACTAATAAATGGTTTACGAAAAACTTTATATACAAGAGAATTAACGTCCTACCTATGATTAACTAACATCTAATCATACTTACATCAATAAATCAACAAATAGTCCAAATTCCTATAAATAATTATTTTAACTGCTCGTGATGTGCATGCGACAGCTTCAGTCTTCCTTGTACTGCATAGCTGCTTCACTCTTTAATTTTCAAGTATAATTCACTAATCAATTTCAATTTCCTTAATAAAAAAAATTGTCTTCTCGAAACTTCTTTTTTGCTACGATTGCTAACATTAAAACATTATAGCCGTGGGACTATGCTTTTGATTTCTATAACAATTGTTAAGGCTGCTAGTTTCTTGTCCATTTGTTTTGTTTGTTGTGACACACTCTAATGGCACGTTTGGTTCGTGAAATAGACAGTAATAAAATAAAATAATTGTTACATGAAAATAAAATAAAGTGAAAATATAATATAATAAGTATTGCGTAATTTGGTATGATGAATGGAATAGAGTAGGAATAATTATTATGACTTATTACAGTGTTTGGTTGGTAATAATAGCTTTGGAATAAGAAATGAATAGAAAATAAAAAGATAAAAATACATTTTATTATATATAATTATTTATTTTTATTTTATTTTTTAAATATTAATAATTTATAATTAATTAAAATATTAATATTTTAAAATATTAATATTTTAATATAATTTAATTATTAATATTTAATTAATTATATTTTTATAATTTAATATTATTTTGATTAAAATATTAATAATTTTTATTTTTATTTATGTTCATTAAAATTTTTAATATATTAATAATTTAATAAATAAAACATTAATAGTTTAAAATATTAATATTTTAATAATTTAATCATATTAATATTAATAATGTTTAAATTATATATAAAATATTAATATTTTAAATTTTACAAATAATTTATTCTTTTTTATTTTATTTTTTTTTTTCATGGATCGGTCTCCAGAAAGGCGACCGATGTAACAAAACGTCAATCTGGGGCACCATGTGGCCAGATCTAGCCACTACGGTGCCAGATCGGTGCTTCTCCACGACTGGATCTGACCGTGGAGTGTCAGATCAACCGTGAGATCTGGTTGGGAAGCAGCAGATCCGGTGCTTCCCGAGGCCAGATCTGACCGTTGAGTGTCAGATCTGACTGGATTTAGGTTGAATGTTGTCAGAAAGGACTAGATCGACGCTTTTCGATCATATTCGGTTGCTGTCGCTTCCGCCAATGCCGTCGTCGGTGTTGAGTTCTAATTAGAGAGAATGAGAGAGGAAAGAATGTGAGAAGAGAGAGAAATAAAAGGTAAAATGAGAAAAAAAGTATTTTTAGATCTAGGGTTGTAATATTTTTTAGTTATAAGAGGTATTTTGATCATTATATATTTGAAAGTTATTCCATGTCTCATGGAATAGATATTACCGGGGGAGAAGAGAATAGATAAAGTTAGCTTTTAGCCTATTTGATGGAATTTTTATTTCTGCAAAATTACTATTTTGTATCCCAATTTTATACCAAATAAAGGTATAGGAAAAGACCGAAAATAGAAGAGGAATAGCATACCTATTCTCTATACCAAACGTGCAATAATAGTTTTAGCAAATTGGGTATCTATGCAGTCTTCAATGCAAATTATTAAGAAATTTTATCACTATCTTATCATTTGAATGAAATGCTTTATTTTACTTGCCAGATTTAAAATACAATCTCTGCTATTTTTTTGCCAATAATAGGATTATCAGATAATTTTAACCTTTCCATTAAATATTTATGACCCTAGATTAACGTTGATTTCCGATTCGATTAACTAATAACAGATTAACTGTGCTAAAAAAAATTAACAGCCTCGTAAGAATTCGCGCGTGAAAATAATGGCGTTCGTTAAAAAAAAAAAATTGCTCTCCCGACAAGGGTAAAACAGTCATTCTATCTTCATGTGTTAAATTTTTCCTACGACGGCAAACAAATTTTGCCTCTGAGTCCATGATTCCCCACACTACTCCCTATTGGGGTTTATCTAGGGCTTCGTTTTGATCTTCAGTCTGTTAAAAAGATTTTATTTCTCACACTCTTTTTGTTTTCTTTCCCTGTAATTACACCTAGAAAGCTCGTCATCTCTCTTTTCTCAGATTTCTTTTTTTTTTGGTTTATATTTTGTTATCTTGAAACCTCGAAATTGTTTGATTCTCTTTTTTTTTTTAATGATTTTAGTTTTGGCAGATGCAGAGATCGTCTCCCTCTCGTGAAATTTAAAATACAATCAGGTGATTTTTCGTTTTATTCCTTCCATTTCCCTCTCTTTTTCGCTTGAATCAAAGAGTTAATAGATGAAAATTTGATATTAATTAACGTTAATAACTTACATATGTATGTTGAATCACGGAACACCTTTCTCGTAATTTGGATCGTTCGAGGAGATTCTTGAATAGCTTATTGGATGCTAAAATAACCTACATTGATTTATTTATTTGTTAGTTTTTGCATAATGCATTGGATTATGAATTCTTTTATTTCTTCACTGGAGTCATTGATCTGTATTCTGGAACCGGTTGATTAGTTCAATGTGAAATTCAATGGTAGCTTTGCTTTGTAATTGAATACTATAAATTTAGCTAGGCAAATCTTTGCTTTCCAAGAAGAACTAAATTGCAACTGCTATAGGAGTTGGATAATGAGTTATGGATTTGGTGATGTGTTTGCTAGTTGCGTTGGGATAACTGAAGTGTTTTGTAGTCTGTCAATTGCTAAACATATCCAAAAAAATTTTGAATGACAGTGAGTGCGGTGTTCTAGCCCTTGGCTGCTTATCAGCTAAATTTGAATTTTATGGAGCTTGATAATACTAAGGAAACTAATAGAAGCACGCCTAGGAAAAGGGAAAATGGTCTTCATTTGAAGCCAGTCTCGCCAGAGGCATCTGGTGTAGGCTTGCCTTATGCTCCTGTGGATTGGCCTAAGAAGGGTGATGTATGGAGCTGGAAGGTGGGGAGGAGAGTTGCCATCACTGGCCATTTCTTGGATAGATACCTCTATCCTCCAAAACGCCTCCACAAGCTTGACAACTCAACTAGAAGGAAACGTGGTTTGGCTAGTAAGCTTTCAGTTGAGCGATTTCTCCAAACGGCACTCCCTGGCGCAGACATCAGTGCATTTTTTGCTTCATTCAGCTGGAAAGTCCCTGCTAAAAAGCATTCGTTGACAAATGGTCAGCTCCCAATATTGTGCTTTTGTTCTTTCTATTCTCCAGTTTACATGTGCTCATTTGAGTTTTTTTTTCATTTATATGGTAGCTGGATTTACTTCTGCTTTTTTTTTAACCTGTATAGTGTTGTAGTTATTCTTTCTCGATATACATGAACCGCATCAGTCTTTAAGTCATTTGGCCTTTTAGTTGGATATATGGTTCTGTGCTAAATTCATTGAATCCTGTGTCTGACTGTTTGACATAAACTACACTTAACAATACGATTCTCTGAATCAACTTAGACTGTAGTGTTAAGATACTGTTCACCAACATCTTTGGGTCACAGATATATTTGGTAGCTCCTTTTGGTTGAAGTATATGTTTGACTTGTTGACAAGATTACTCTTTCCTTGTGCTGGGAGTATTGAAGGACCAATCATGGGCTTTTGTTAGGAATGTTTTCCTTCCAGTTTCAATCAAAGGCTGTTTTTGTTCTATATTCTTTCTTTTTTGGATTTCTTAGATTATGAACCATGAAATGCTTTAAGTCTTTGTGCAGGTTGAGGTTTTCAGTCACTTCACATGTTTTAGTTCTTTGATAAATGAAGAGTTTTAGGAAGGAGAAAAATGAAAAAAAAAGCTATTGATTTCTAGTTCTACTGTTTTGTGGAATTAAAAGCCATTCTTGAAACAATTTTGATTGTATGGATGCAGCTTTTATAGTTTAATCTAACTTTGATTAACGAAGAAAATATCCAATGCGACCAACAAAAGGATTGATGTTCTCATAAAAGTTATGTTTAAACTGATTAACCTGTTAGTTTCTTGTCTGCATTCTAGATGCGTCGTATGTATCTTAGAGCATTAGCCCCTGATGACAAAATAACTCTTGTGAACCATTAGCATCTTACTGCTGAATATTAGAATCAAGCTTCTATGTATGACAATCATATTCTTCAGTGTGATCATTGAGTTATTAATGGTATTCTTTTCCACATGATTTATTATTTGTTCCATGAACTTGAAAACACGAATCTTATGAATATTTATAATGGCATTTCATAGGTAATGGTCTTGTGCTTTTAATTCGTTCTCTTAGTGTTTTATCCCTTTGTATTATCGAAGGCTGCATCCTTACTACATTGCCTTCTTCTTGAGACAGCACTTATAAAATGTCCTCAAATATTTTAAGGTAGTTGTTCAAGATGTCTAGTTTTAACTTTGAACTTGTTTTCATTGTCTAACAAACTTTTGCTGCTTTATGAGGATGCAGTGACACGGACTTTCTTTGCTCCACCTCCTGAAGAGATAGCTGATCTTTCAGTGTCTGACCCCCAGTCTGATGGTGTGACTTGTAAGGCTGGAAATAAGAAGTGCAACAGTTTATATGCTGAAGCAGAAAGCCCTTCTTTGGTTCCCTTGCCTTGTGATCTTTGCTGTGGTGAACCTCATTTTTGCCGTGACTGTTGCTGTATTCTTTGTAGCATGACTATAGACTTGAAATATGGAGGCTATAGTTATATCAAATGTGAAGCAACGGTGGATGGTTGTATATGTGGGCATGTTGCTCATCTGAACTGTGCTCTTCGGTCTTACATGGCTGGGACAGTTGGAGGTAGCATTGGGTTGGATGCTGAGTACTACTGCCGACGTTGTGATGCAAAGACATCACTGGTTCCACATGTGACAATGCTTTTAAAAACCTGTGAATCCATTGATTCTTGTGATGACATTGAGAAGATTCTGAATTTTGGTTTCTGTATTTTACGTGGTTCGGGGAAGACCGATGCAAGGGAGTTACTGGATCGTATTGAGTTGGCTATCACAAAGGTAAAGCCAATACAATCTAGTTACAAGGCTTACAGATTTCTTGCTTTTGCAAAAATTTTTCTTTGTGCACTTTGGGGGTTTTATTTAATACACTAGTAAGAGATTTTGGTATTTACATCAGCTTAAATGTGGGACTTCTCTTGAAGATATCTGGAAAGTGAAAGAAAGTGCTATTTCAACAGGTAATTTAACTGTAAATCTCATGCATATAAATTTTTTTTTTGAATAGCCTCATGCATATAAAAATTAATAAAGTCACAACTTTGCATTAGCTAGTAATGCATGAAATATTTGATTATGTTAAACTTGCATCAAAATATTTGCTGTACATTTAGAAATTGAGGAGTTTAAGAAATAACCGCACTCTTTTCCTTTGTAAGATGGGCAGTTTGTTTGTAATTTTGTCTTCTTTCAATCAGTTGGATGTTAATGCATATCACTCACACGGTGGTTTTTCTGGAAAATTACCCTGGCAAATCCAGATGATTGTCTGTGCATAAGAATATGAATATGAATTCTATTGCTAAACCCTTTTTACTCGACTTTCAGTGGGAAAATTTTTCCTTCCATTGCCTTCAATCACGTCGTTTGGGTATTCATGATATTTATCAGAGTCATAATTTTTCCTTAGATGGTATAGAAATATAATGATATGTGATTGGTATTTTGAGGGTGGACCGAAATACAGACATGTAATATTAAGCAACATAGGAGAGAGAATTCCAGAATTTAAACACGGATAGATTTATTGAAGTTTGAGAATTTAAACCATCTAAGCTTGAAGATATGAAATTACATTTCTTAGTTTGTCCCCTAGGTCTGGAAGAAAGGCTGAGCTGTAAGCTGAAAGAGTAATTGCATTTCACTGTGTTTATTATTTCCTTATTACCTTTTTATAGTTATTTCTGTAACATCTCTCTCTTGTATGGTGCATTAAAAACTTAGATATAAAATCATCATTTTGGTTTATTTGCAGGTGTCTTCCATAATGGAAATTTAGAGCTTGAACCAACAAATCATCAGGACTCTCTAGATATTAGACCATTTTCAGTGTCAGTTCAATCAATTTCTTCTGATTATCAGAGTGAATACCTAAAACTCGAATATGAGATTGATCAGGTTCTTCAGGCTCTGAGAAAGGCACAGGAGTCTGAATATAAAATTGCGGAAGAAAAGCTTTATGGTCAGAAGAATTATCTTCGCAATCTTTATCAGCAACTGGACAAGGAGAGATCTGAACTGTCACATCGGGCATCTGGAACTAAAGCAGATGCATTGCTGAATGCTATCTTGAACAGAGTGGATCAGATAAAAAAAGAAGTCATGAAACTCAAGGAAATGGAAGTAGTGTCCAATGGATTTGGAAGGACTCCTAAAGGTACTCTGAAGGAACACTTTGGTTTGGAAATTGAGGACTAAATCATTTTGCATAACAATGGCTTAATTTGTCCGATGTACACCAAATTTCGCTGTGAACTGTAGCACATCCTTTGAACTTACCTTTACATCTTTGACGGTGAAGTTGCATAATGCAAAAATAGGTCATACCATGCACCCCAAGAATTGTGGGTCTAACCTCCTAGAGGATTCGGAGAAGACATGTGAAGGCTGTTACTAAAGGAATACTGAAGTATAGAAATCGAAATTGAACACAGCCCCTAGGGCAAGTATATGATCATACAAGGTTGTTGGCTTTATCAGTTTAATCAGTTTTCTCCAAGTGTCGTATATTTCATTGAAAATATGTTGCGAAGCTTGACTGTTAGCAGAGAGGGAAGTTGGATCACTCATCTGTTCTAGGTATGATTTGGTAGAACCGCTGTCAGAGAAGCCACAAAAAAATCCTGTGACTCTGGACAAAGTTGCGTACCATTCTCACTTTAATGAGTAGAATGGGGGCTCTGTGATTGGATATAATGCCTTTTGATACTAGAGTTCTTTGTGGCCCAGCGAAACAAAAGCAGCCTTTGTGCAGAGAATTTTTGTTCTCTCTAATGGAGAAGATTCAAAGTTTGCATTTCGCTGGTTCTAGCATTGACCATCTTGTTTAAGATATTTAACATTATAACCATCTTGAAAGTTGCATTTAGGTATTAATTACGCATAACCCGACAGGTCTCATGGTTTGCTTTGATTAACTTTGTTACAAGTTACAAGAGTAAATTATACCACTCCCATCCTCGAGATATGATCTTGAATATTTTTCCAAAGGAAATGACGTTCAATCTATATCGCCTCTATTGTTAGTCACGCGGTAGCAATGCGAGCGGATGATTTGCCCCAATGCTTGCCAGTCATTACTTTGTCGTGTAGAGATTTTGTTGTTGTTATTATTACTATTATTATCTACAAGAAATGATCCACTTTATGTTATTATATAAAATTAATTTAAGATGTAATGATTTATTGAATTTCATACTCTATTACATAAATTTGAAATTAATTAAAAATATTTTATTATTTATTTGATATAATAAAGTCGACTGTTAAATTTATATTAAAAAGGATAACATTTCAATCAATGTAATACATTGATTTATAATTTTACATGTAAAAAAAAAATATATATATATATATATATATAAATGAATTGTTAAATTTAGTAATTGATTTGTTAAAATATTAATCTTAGATAAAGTGATGTAAACTAATTAATTTAATACTTACATAATTTGATATTCCGACAAGAGTCAAAAAAAAAGAAAGGCAACAGTAAAAAATACACAGACGGTCAAACCTACAGGACAGATTCGACAACTTCTTGAAATTCTACTCAGCACCAAATACAATTACAAATGTTATATAATAAGGTAGGCTTTGTGGCAGAGCATTAAAGAAAATTGCTAAGTCCTATTTGGGTAGAAAAGATATAAAAAGTCATTGTTTAAGTTATATTTCTGTTGAAAATATTTTTCTTCAATTTTTAGCAGCAATCAAGGTAACAGGGACATATCTCTCGAACAAGTGACTGAGGAGCTGATTTTGATTTTCAGATGGAGAGAGGCATAGCGGAAGCTAAAATAAATGTATCAAGTTCGATGTAGACTTTGCCGCAAAGCATTTAAAGAAAATTGCTAAGTCTTAATTGCATAAAAAAGCTTGTAATGAGTTGAGCGACATTAATAAGAGGATAAAAGTTAATTTAGACAGGGATAAACAGGGGCCGAGCTTTGCATAATTATGAGGTTGTAGTTTCTAAAATTTTAAAAATTTTGTGTATATTATATCTTTTTTCTCTTAATGATCTCTTCAAAAAGTTTTATTCTTTACTCTTCTTTATCTTTGACCCTCGTACACTTATACTTGCTTTTGATAATCTTAATAATCTTTGTGCTATAAATCATATGACAAAGTAGATAAAGAAAAATGCAATAATTTGCTAAAATAATCAACTAGTCCCAAGTTAAATTGGGATACACGAATCGTATGATTTCTTTGACAACTAATTCATTATATTATTATTATTTCTTTGACCCTCATAACTTGGATTCCTCTCTCGCATCTTTCCATATATATATATAAAAGAAGTGAAGCAACGAAGGGGAAATTCTTGTGTCTGGTTTCTTCAAGTGTGGTGGGCGTCAATGATAATAATGGTTTAAAGCATATGGTGAGACTGAGGGGACGCGACATTCTCTAAAATCAAAATATTTGTGAAGGAATCCAGCTTTAGTCACACCACAATTGCAAGCAAAATGATAGCAAATGAAACCCCTCCCACAGCAAATAAACGAGTTTCAATTTCTAGGAAAAGGTTTTGCAGTTAAAGTTTAGCAAAGTAACAACCCTGCCCTGGTCAAATCTCATTCTCAGCACCCCCACGCCAACCCCACTCTTTCTCTATTTATTTCATGGGCAGGATCCCAAGGGCTTGGGGACCTACGGAAACTGAACCTTGGACCTACAGCTTCTCACCCTAAAAGTTGGGTGCCTGAACCAGCATGCCCACATCTAAATGATATCCTGATCAGTGGGAACCGACCTCTTGTGGGAGGCCAGAAAGACAGTTAATCTCATTTTGGGAAAGATGTCATGTATCCTAAGTCATGTTCTTGGAAAATATTGGAGTAAATTAAGATGAGAATGCAGGTTCTGCAAGCAGTGACAACCATAGACATGGAACACTGCAATAAAAATTGAACTTAGACACTGTCTTTGGTATGAACCAAGATGAATAGATATGATAAGCAAATTTTCCACATAAGCTGATAAAGATGTCCAATTGTCTATTTCAATCAATGTACTTTACTGATAACCATAAAGCAACAATAAGGATGGATATTTGACATTATGAATCACCGGAAAGATGTAAACAAAAAGATTCATCATAATTACAAGAAAATGAATGACTAAAAGACCTCATAAGACAATGTAGTTTATCATTACTTTGCATGAGCCTGATATACTAGACGGCATATTTAAATAACCAAAATCAAAAGGCCAAAAAATGAAAGTCTAAGGTCCAAGATTCGATGGCCTTACCTAAACCAACCAAGTGGACCAAAAGCATAGATTCTTAACCACAAAGTAAGAAGAGAACCAATTCTCAACATCAACACATGAAAAATAACTTTGCTTTACAATGTTTCAGGTTGATTTTCACCCAAGAATGTACACAAAGAAAATGCAGACACGTAAAAGCACTATGAATCTCTAGGATCAAGACTCAAAAGCAATTATTTACCGAGGAATGTCAGCTAACATATAACACCTTGATTAATTACCAGAAAATGTGAAAGACAAAAAGATAGTAAAACTTGTGTATATCTTTGGTCTTTATTTTGAAAATAAATTATCAGTTCTTGGCAAAACAATAGATTGCTTTGAAAATAAGAAACAAAAACACTGGTACTGGGGAAGCTACTCTGCTATGCACCTATGGAAGGCCATTCATCCCTTCCCATTCACACAATGATGGGATGAGAAATGGAAAAGAACCCACCTTCAATCAAGCACATATTTAGACCAGTCAATGTCAAATTCCACTTCTGTAGAAAAAACATAAGAACAAAAAACATCCACTAGCATGTTTATGATCATTTTCCTCATAGTCAAGAACTTATGCTAAGCATGTACATTCCTATGAACATACCAAAATCCTAGACCTTTTCTTGACCTCAGAAAACAAAATGCACCCCAACCAGCCTAAAATACAAAAACAAGCTCATAAAACAACTATTCTATTCAAAGTTATTAGCCCAGCTAAATCCTCCAATAAAGCTCATCAAGAACATGCCAAGGAAATCATCTAAATTCCGCAACAAAAATCATAAAATTCATGCCAAGAAAACAATATCAAATCGAAATTACCATTACCATTATGCCCAGCATGCTTGAGAAGAACAATTCTTGATTTGATTCATTAATAAAAAGTAACCATACAAAAAAAAAGAAAGAAGAAAAGGCTAAGCTTCACCAACGCCCTTCAAAAACTAAAATCAAAATAACATGCAATTAAAAACCAAAGCAAGAGATTTTTTTTTTTTACTGTACAAGAACAAGCCTATTATTAGTATTACCATTTCCCATACCTCCTCTAATCTCCCCATTCCCTTCAGCTTCCCCTCCACCACCTCCTTCCTCCAAATTCTCCACTTCGCCTCCCTTAGGCACCGTCACAATTAGCTCCCCATCTTCATAAACAGCACTCGCCAGCTCCGGCCGCGTCGTCTCTGGCAGCCTAAACCGCCACATGTCAAGCTCCAAATCATCCAACAAACTAAAATCCACCAAACTATTCGACCTTATCACAATCTTAGTAACCCCAGGATGGATTTCCACCGTATGAGCCCTCACAACGTCGCCGATTCTCCCATCCGTTTCGGCGACGAACTTGAAACAGTCGGGGCTTTCCTCCACCGCCACGTCGGCATCCGACCTGAAAGGCAGTTCCAGGACGCGGCTGAAGATGTGGGGCAGCCTCCGGAGCTTTTTGTGGGACCCACCGCTCAACAAGCTCTCAGCTTGGGACCTCGTTGTTCTTGGGTTCATCTCATATTGAATAGTGATGTTTCTTTTCCTGGGCAATGGGTGGATTCTCATTATGTTTTTTGACGGTATTTGAGATTTGGGTTTTTGGTTTTTGTCACAAAGAATTGATCTTTTGGCGGTGAATTGCGAAGAAGTGGAAGGCAAGGAGAAGGCTTGGAACAAGATTAATATTAAGAAGAAAGATGCTTTGGTGAAGAAAAGTGAAGAAGAAATTTGGATAGGAATCGAAATCTTGATCAAGTTGTGGAATGGAAAAGGTGAAATCATAAAGCAATGGTGTCAATTCTCTAAAACTTTCTTTCCTTTTCTCTTTTCTCTTGTTTTTTTTTTTTTTTTGAGATTTTGATAAGGAAACCGGATATGGAAAAATTGGAATGGAAGGAAGGATTTTGAAAATTGTTGTTTGAGATTGAGTGTTGAAAAGGGAAAATAGATTTTGTGATTTAGATTTTCCTTTCTATAAAGAATGGGAAAATTGTTTGAGTGGCGAAAGAAAGGCTGTCAATGAAAATTCTATGATCTCTGCCTTTTCTTATGGTGTGCAGAAAGCTCAACGCTACAGGGGAATCACTTGAACAGATAAACAAGACAAGGCTTTGTTAATGCCCCTCAACTTCCATTAATTTTACCTATAAGGTTACCATTTCTTTTATTTTTTTAAATTATCAGTATTATTGATTACCACTTTTTTATAACTTATTTGAGCACACTTTAATTTAATTAATTAATGATTAAGAAGGACAACAGAGAGATTTTTAGCATTATTAGACAAAAAAAAAGAGAGAATTGAAATCACTTATGAAATGAATTTCTTTGATAAATTTCATAATATTGTTAAATTTAATAAGAAAAAGTTCCAAAAAAAAGAAAGAAGAAGAAGAGTTGTGAAGAATTTATAATGATCAATCAGGAAGGTGACATAAGAAGATAATAATAATAATAATAATATGGTTATTGAAAAATAAAAGATATAACATCTAAAAATTTTTAGAATTATTTAAAATTTTATTATTATGTTCAATTAAATTTCTTATATTTAGATGAATTTATAATATAAAAAATTAAAATTTATTGGGTTCACATTGAAATTTTTAAAGTACAAAAATAGATAAATTTTTGTAAAGATGATTGATCACGTATGCATAGTGGTTCAAATATTGGTCCCCTCTGATGTGATTTTAGCCAATTTGTTTTGGAGAGTGCTATCATTATTACAAAGAAAAGGACCAAAAGTTAAAGATGGTTATGAGAATATTAAATGTGGTCACCCCATCATTAATTATTGGAGTTGTTTTTTCTTTTTTTTTTTTTGTGTGGAACTTCATGTTGGAAAATTGTGCTTCTACATGACATAAAAATTTAATTTATTTATTTCTTTCATTAATTTAATTTATTTTTTCCTAATGTTTCTTCTGTAAATAGTAATCAATATGTATTTTTTTAATGATGGTCATAAAAATTTAATAGCTTGTATGTGAAAATAAAGATGATGGTGGCAGGGTAGATCCATCATGCACATGCATTGCCGGATGCTAACAATAATTGTATGCATGGTACTTACATGTCAAGTGTGACCAATTAATGATGAATTGGCTTGTTTTTTGAGTAACCACAGATAATTAATTGTTAATTTACTTATCAAAATATGTGTATATATCTAAGAAAAAAAATAACTAAGTATATTTGAAATTAGATAACTAGCAATAAATATTTAGTAATTTGATCCGGTTGATGTAAGACTAGTCAAATATTGAATTCCATTGCGTCCAAAATATTAATTGCAAAATGTTTCTGAGTTCTCATTTCATGCTATAAATTGATTGATGGGGACAAATCAATAATTAAAAATATAATATTTTTTTTTTCTAAAATTCAACATCAAGTCATTAACTACTTTGGGTTTTTGTAATAAAACTTTTAAAAAAAGAAAAAAATATTGATGATATATTTTTAAGAAAATTATGTTTTTTTTTTTTCCTTGTGTAATGAAAGTTTAATAAATTTGTGGCATCATCAACTCTTTTGCAAAAGACATTTTATTTTATTTTTTTGTTAACTTATAGATGGAAGAGGAAGGTTACATGTAAATTAGGATTAAATTAGTTTTGGAGAACATCTAACGGCTTAAATTTGAAAGTTTTTTTATTTAAATTCTGATTTAAAAACGAATAAATTTTGTGAAATAAGAAAATTTTTTGTTCCATAAAACTCAATCTTAATATACTTTTATAAGAAAGTAGGTGCTTAATTGGGATTAAATCTAAAACTGTGAAGTCCATGATTGACAAATTGTTCATCCACAAATCATTGAATACTAGTAAAGATAATACTCTACCCAACTCCTAATAGTAGGTGTTAATCATCCTTAAATTGTTTGCCTAATCCCATTCTATGATTGATTATTCTTTGGATAGAACAATGGATTTCAACTTGTAAGCACAAAAAATGCAATATCCTTAAATTTCTTGATTTTTTCCCCACCTTGAATTAATCAAATAGAACAAGAAGAAACGTTCACCGAGAGCATTCTAGCATTGAGCTAAAAGGAAAACGTGGATGCTGACAAAAGCACCCAAATAATATATTGAGAATCCAATTGAACACTTTGTGTTGCAAACATTCCGTAATACTTAAGAAGGTGCTTTTTGGCATGGAAAGACAAGGAATGAAGGTGCCATGATCCTTCCTGGAAATGATGTGCTGTAGGTTTTATTGTGAACCCCTTTTTTATCTTTTTCTTTTACATATATATGGATTTTTTATTTGGTTTGGTGTAGGCTTTGTCTTTCCCTTCAATTTTGGCCAAATGCGTGTGGTAGGGTACGGGGACGGGGAAACGCAGGGTCCCATAGGTGACAGATTGCATACTTTTTTCCCCATTCTTTTCCTTTGCCATGATGGGTGACTTTTAGCCCCTCCTATAACAAAAGCAAGCATTTTTAAAGGATGGGGGCAGAAAGAAAACCTCCGAAAGCAGGACAATCAACAAAGATGTCATGTTTCTCAAGTTTTATAATTATGGATGGAATTAACAGTTTAATCACATTTACAGCATCATTAGAATTCATAAGTTGTTTTTTAGGCTTTAAGCTGGAATTGGGAGCACCCAGAGTCGAGTTGAGTTGAGAAGGAATAGCATACTTTAAACTAGTGATAAAGAGAGTTCGACATTACCCTAACATCCCCTAAGATATGATTTGATTCTCAAGCGAAGCCAGATTTCGCTTAATGCCTTTCCATTTTTGTAGCAGTAAAACGGCCAGCCATTGAGGAAGCGAGGAGGAGGCGGCCCTGGCCTGCATTGGGAAGTGATATAGGTCACAAAATCAAAAAACTTCTAGCCGTACCAAAGGTAAGGGCCACCTGGACCGAACAGTTTGTTGAACTTGTTGATACTCAGGTGCTTTTGCTAAACCTCAAGGCTGAAGGGAATCTAGTCATCTATTTTCTCTGTTCTGGTGCTAGTTACTCCTCTATCAGCCTTCTTGTTGCCAACATTATGACCCAGCAAGTCATCCAGAATGTCACCAAGCATACCTCAATCACCATTGATATGTAGGCTCAGGAAAATAGCTAAATTGCTTCTAATATGTATCAGACCCAAAATTTTAACCGGTGCATTAGGTAACACAACCAGACATTATCTAAAACGGATACTGAGACCTTCAATCCATTTTATTTATCAATTCCATGTCAACAGTATGACTTTCATGATGCAAATGCACTTCACAATATTCATGCTTTCAAACCCTCAAATAATCCTGTAGAAATCCAATTTATATTAACACTCTTCTCTGATTTCCTTCCCAATATACATTACTCATCATGAGAGCCCAAAGAACCTTCCTGATGACGCAATCGACGCCTACGGTGAGCTCTCTTATGGGCATGACTCTGTGCTCTGCTTGGCACATTTGAGGTGCTAGAGTGATGAATCTCCTCTGCTGTTTCCGTATAACCAAAAACACAATCTAGCGGGTCTGCCATCAGATCGATACCAGAGTTCACCTAAAATAACAAGATGGTCAGGAAACAAGGAACAGAATCCAGATCCCATGAAAAATATGGCAAGGCCTGGGGAAAGGCAATAAATGGATTTATGCAGAGGATCTATTGGGCTGGATCAGCAAATTACAAAATGTTATTTTCTTTTTCTAAAATTTAATATCATTTTAATATAAGCAGGAACGCACATGCAGAATAACAAGCTTGTCCCACGCCCAAACCTGTCAAATACTGTTTTTGGTGAGACATACTATAATAGTTATAGACCTGATAACTGACAGATAATTCCATAACTTATTTAAGGTGAAAAAAAGAAGTTCGGAATTTATTCTGAGTTGATATCAAACAACTGTTAATCCTAGAATATCCTACTTTGCATTGACAGCATATACAGGATAATCACCTAACATTGATTTTGAATGTCATAACTAGCAAGCAAAACAAATGAAAAGAAACAAGTTCATTTATGTGCTCAATAGCAATAAAACTAGGTCTAGAAGTCTATGTTCTACATCTAAATGCACCTCTTGTACAACTTCATTATAACTTTACAACAATGTTGTGACAATGCGAAAGAAACTAAGTGCACTTACAGGAATTTGCTTAGACCTCAAATCAGTCTTTTTGCTGGCAGAGTTATCGTGGAAATCACTGGGGGTGGCATTATGGGAGTCATTCTGGGAATGATCATGAGTTCCTTGATCATGACTGATATTATCACTATAGAAATTTCGATAACGCCACCTTAATCTTGGCTCTGACGTTAAATCATCAAATACTTCCTCGGAATAGAAATGTTTAGAGATAAGTCGCATCTTCAAAGGATCATCCCGATATTTCTTCACTATTCTGTTATTTGACTTTCAGCTTATGAATAGGAAACTTAAGCAAAAGCAACTGTATACAGATATTTACTACTAACATGCACCAGTAGAATGTATAAGCAGATGCCACGAACATAATACAGAACAAAATATCAGACTAGGCCTTGACCATTTACAAATACAGTAAAAGTTACAAAACTTAAATCAGGATATCTTTTTTTTTTGAAAATTGAATCAGGATATCTGTTTACTCTTTGGCATTAACCTTGAGCTTAACTTGAAGAAAATAAAAGATGACTTCCTGATAATCAACACATTTACCGATATTATCTTCAAGAATGCATACAACATACCCAAAAATATTTTTGTTTTGCAAAAGAAATATTCACCCATAGCTACGAGGCATGTACAATGATAAATCCAAGAAAATGACATTTAGTTTACTTGTTTCTTTAATCAGCTGTAGAATTAACACTTATTCTTGATCTGAAGCTTCTGAGTCTCCAGAATTTCAGAAAGCAAAAGACAGACATAAATCCTGTTATTTCAACTTTAAAGGCAACACATGAACAATAAATCCGAGGAAAGTTAAGCTTGTTAACTTTTTATTGGATCCAAGCAAGCATTTTTGTCAACATGTTTCTGATATGTCCATGAACCCCATAAAACATCTTCTTTTTTTTCACATTATTTAAACTGGAAAATTTTATCAAAAAGTAGCAAATGGTACATACATATCTGCTAATTCTCTCTGCATCCGACTTCCATCTAATGCAAGAACATCGTCAACACACGACTCTAGTGAGCTACCAAATCTCCACAATCCAAATATAGTGGCAGCTCCTGCATAAAGTAAAGACTCAATTGTTATTATAAACAATAGTTCTAATGAGTGCTTCTGCATGTCTAAGCATGTCTATTGGTGAGCATGAGTAGGTGTGCATCACAGAGAGTTACCCACTGAGACGTTTAGCCGAACTAACATATTCAGCTTCCACGTTGCTGCAAGAGAGGGTTAGGAATTATCAGAAACTGCTAAAAATAGAATATCCAACACAGTGGTTAGAATAAGTTGGAAAAAAAAGAGACCTGGTTATTACCAAAATGATTTGAGAGATAATGAGATAATTTTTACAAAATGAATAAAAATATCTAAATAGACCGGCAGCAACAATACTAAAGGGAAAACATACTGCTAGAGTATGGAGTCAACAGAGAACTTATGTTCATAAGTATTTTAATGTTCAAATTACTAAAAAGTAGAAAGAACTTGTTGGACAACAATCAGGAAAAAGACCATCTTACAGACAGGTACTTACCAAAGTTCAAGTTGAAGCTTGGACAAGAAATCATTTTTGAAAAAGCAGTTCAAAATTAGAATAATGATCAAATTAAACACTCCTTAGCCAACTCAAGAGAGCTTATTCAAAATTTTCGGGAACTACAAAAGATGAAGTCAATGGCATAGTTCCTAGGATATTACTTGTAATGAAAAATTGGTTTGAAAAAGTTAAAGAAGCATTCGCTGTAAGGCAATTGTGTTGCAATCTCCTTTCTAATTATGTCTAGGGGCAAAAAGAATTAAACACTAACATAGCATTGTTAGGTCTGGTACCTATATTATAGCAAACAAAAGCTAAGCCACTATATAGAATACATCAGGTTCATAGTCTTGACTCCTGAGATCACAGATTATAAAGTACGAGAAACTTTAAGCTTTGAAGACCAGAATTATGAATCTAGAATGCAACATGCAACAAAAATTCAAATTTAAAGAAAGCCACTTTCTAAATGGAAGTTGAAAAACAAAGATCAATAATAAGCATAGCTATACAGATCATTATTCATCGCAAAAGAACTAAATCTTCTAAATATTAAAAGTAGAAAAAGACCAAGTATCTTGAAGCACCAGTAGATACCGGATACATCAACCCCAATCAGTTTTGGACTTCTGCTTTCTATACTATATCCAAAACTATGGATGCATATTCAAATACAACAAATGAGCAGCAATGCCGGTGAAAACGAAAATACCAGTCCAGGCAAGCCCACCTCCAGCAATTACACCAGCAGAGAACTGCCTAACAGCCTTGGACTTACATCTATGAAAAAAATCTTGCTCTTGTAGGGTCAATTGCTCCTAAGAAAAGAACACACATTACAAGGTAATAAGGCTACAGAAATAACTGATGCCACTGCCAACAAGCTTTTAGTATTACCAGACACAGTTCTACACAAATTTAAATTTTTGAAACAATTTTTATTGTTTTACTATTGTTTAATTGTTATTTCTGGAAAGAAAGAACCTGTCTTCCTGTTCTATTCTCATCGATCCCAAAAGCAAATAAATTGCGTCCCGGATTAATAAATGAAAGATACTTAAAAGATGAAAAGTGAGTGGAAATGGAGAGTTAGAAGCCATAGGAACAAAAAGAAATGAAGGGTACCTTTCCCGACCTGAGATTTTGTTCAAGCTCCAACAAAACTTCACCCATTCTCCTCCAAAATCAGCCGCCTTTTCTCTGATGATGACTGAGGAGGGACTGAGGGTCGAGAGTTGTGAGTCGAAACTTCACACAAGGAACCTGGTGCCTGTTCTTGGGCCGTGGCCCAGTGACGTTGATGGGTTAGGTCTATGGTTCCAAGCTTCTAGTTATGCCTCTCACTCTCACGGTCTCACCTGTAGACTACTGGGCCATCGGCCTTCCTCCAAAAATAGCAAATCTTTTAAGTTTATTTTCCGCGCATATTGTAACAGTCCCCAAAAATCAAAACCCAGAAGTTTGTCTTTTAACTCTGTATCAAACATCTCTCGGACTAGGATTCCAGGAACACAACCCACTTTAACTAGTTAACTTTCCCTCCACATTCTTAAAGACTTTTCACTTCAAAAAAAGGGCAAAAACCTTAAACCCCTCAAAAACCCCTTCCACATGTCAGCGCTTCCCCAACCCACCATTTCTCTCGTTTCCCCGAACCTCAAATCCCTCCCAACCCCCAAAACCCTTCTCAAAACCCTCTCTTCTTCCCCCTCCCTCACCCACCTCAAACAAATCCACGCCCAAATCCTCCGCTCCAACCACTCCCACTCACATACCCTCATCCTCAAACTCCTCCTGTTCTCCCCTTCCCTCCCTTACTCTCTCTCCATCTTTTCCCACCTCCCTCACCCTCTCCCTTCCCTTTCCACTCGCTTCGTACGCCACCTCTCCCGTAGCTCCAGACCCGAATTCGCTTTATTTGTTTACCAAAGGCTGAGGAATGAAGGAATAAAAATTGACCGATTCACTTTTCCTCCGCTTTTAAAAGCAGTTGCGAGGGTTGAGGGGTTGGCTGAAGGGAAAGAGATTCATGGGTTTGGATTCAAGTTGGGTCTTGACTCGGACCCGTTTGTGCAGACGGGTCTTGTGGGTATGTATTTGGCATGTGGGCGAGTTTTGGAGGCTCGGTCGGTGTTCGATAAAATGTCTTACCGGGATATTGTTGCATGGAGTATTATGATAGATGGGTATGAGTTTTGCTAATCTGAAGTTCACCTTGATTTAGATAAAAAAATGATTTTGAGTACAAACCCAAAGAATAGTTTTTTCTAAGCAAAGGTATAAATTTGAGGAAGGGTGATTGGTGATTCAAATTTCTTTCTACACTTACTATTGGATCAAACTGCTTATTGAGTAATTAGATATTAAATACTTGTAAAATTTTGTGAATAGCGAAATGTATGATATTTCTGTGTTTAAGTTAAATCTGTATTTAGTTATTTATTCATTTTTAATTGAATATGATATGATGTTGTATTTTCTATTGGTATTAGTTTTTGTTCCGTTTAGCAATTTATGAGAAAGTAAAAAACAATAGTATCAAAAGGAGTAAGTAATTAAAAAAAGTTTTTTTTTTTTTTTGGTGATGAAACCCATGCTGGTTTGTCTAATGAATTTAGTTTTTAACAGCTACTGTCTGAGTGGACTTTTTGATGATGCATTGGAGCTTTTTGAGGAGATGAAGAGGGCTAATATTGAGGTGGATAAGTTTATACTTTCCAGTATTCTTTCTGCTTGTGGTCGTGTTGGGAATCTAAATCACGGGAAGGCAATACACGACTACATTATTGAAAAAATTCTTGTGGTTGATTCTCATTTACAGAGTGCTCTCATGACTATGTATGCAAGTTGTGGTTGCATGGAGATGGCTCAGAAATTGTTTAATCAGATGGCACCAAAGAACTTGGTTGTTTCTACAGCGATGGTTTCTGGGTATTCGAGACATAGACGAATTGAGGATGCTCGATTGATTTTTGACCAAATGGTAGAGAAGGACTTGGTGTGTTGGAGCGCGATGATATCTGGTTATGCTGAGAGTGATCAACCTCAAGAAGCTCTAAGATTGTTTAATGAACTGCAATCTCTGGGAATGAGACCTGACCAGGTGACAATGCTGAGTGTTATATCAGCTTGTGCGCATCTTGGTGTACTAGAGAAAGCCAAATGGATACATGTATATGCTGATAAGAATGGTTTTGGAGGAGCTTTGCCTATTAATAATGCTCTTATTGATATGCATGCCAAATGTGGAAGTTTGGAAAGAGCAAGAGGGGTTTTTGAGAAAATGACTAGAAGAAATGTAATATCTTGGACCAGTATGATCAATGCATTTGCCATACATGGGGATGCCAATAATGCTCTAAGCTTCTTTCATAAAATGAAAGAGGCACATGTTGAGCCCAATGGAGTTACATTTGTGGGTGTGCTTTATGCTTGTAGCCATGCGGGGCTGGTTGACGAGGGCCAAAGAATCTTTGCATCCATGATCAATGAACACAAGATTGCTCCTAAACATGAACATTATGGTTGCATGGTTGACCTCTTTGGCCGTGCTAATCTCTTAAGAGAAGCTCTTGAGATTGTAGAGACAATGCCCTTAGCACCCAATGTTGTCATTTGGGGATCCCTCATGGCTGCTTGTCAAATTCACGGTGAGACTGAATTAGGAGAATTTGCTGCCAAAAGGCTACTTGAGCTGGAGCCAGATCATGATGGGGCTCTTGTGTTGTTATCAAATATTTATGCCAAAGAGAAAAAGTGGCAAGATGTTGGGGAGTTGAGGCACTTAATGAAAGAAAGAGGCATATCTAAGGAGAAGGGATGTAGTAGGATAGAATTGAACAATGAGGTGCATGAGTTTTTAATGGCAGATAGGAATCACAAACAGGCAGATAAGATCTATGAAAAGTTGGATGAGGTGATTAGTCAATTGAAGCTGGTTGGCTATTTTCCTAATACCCGTAGTGTTCTGGTTGATTTAGAAGAGGAAGAGAAAAGGGAGGTGGTTTTATGGCATAGTGAGAAGTTAGCACTTTGTTATGGACTCATTAATGGGGAAAAAGATTCATGCATTCGGATAGTTAAGAATCTTAGAGTTTGTGAGGACTGCCATACCTTTATGAAGTTAGTCTCAAAGTTGTATGGGAGGGAGATTGTTGTCAGGGATAGGACAAGGTTCCATCATTATAAAGATGGACTTTGTTCTTGTAAAGACTATTGGTGACTTTTCTTGAGACTTTAGTCAGCTGTTTGATCCTAAATAGAGAAATTCTGTAATAACATATATAATTGGAAATGTATTAAGAATTGTTTGTGATTAGAGATTGTATTTATTAGGAGTGAAAGGATGAGAACATGGTCAGGGGGCCTGCACAAGTTGTCCTCAACATGATTTTAGAAACCTGTGTTACATTGATATCCTCTTGTCCTGTTGTTATTCTTTCAGTAGAACTGGTTTTATGCTAAGATTAATCCAGGAATGGCAAGAAAAGGGGACGGGATGCCTATGAAATACAAAGTAGTTAGACAGAAGAAGAGAGTGATATTTTCAGAGGGAAAATTAATGAACTATCTTGTAAGAGATCTTATTCATAAGATTGATGAACACCTCTGTATATTTTGATGTACATCCCTCGATAGATTTGTATGATCCCGGTGTATATTTGGTGCAAACCTTTTCCCAATAAGTAATGACATATTTACATTCATATGCATATCCTCACTATGAGTACTTTCAAGCCATTAACTATCATTACTTTGCCCTATCATTAGATACTTTCAAGTTATCCATTGCTGAAAACAATGACTCATCAATAAGATAATTATAGAGTGCCAAACAAGGGAAAACGCTGAAAAATCAATGGAAACACTTATAAGGAAATGACAATTGGATATCGGCTAGGATGAGATAAGCTAAAACGATAGCCATATACCCATTGTGAAATTGAAAACAAATTTCACTGTGGCAGTTGGCATCTTCTTTCTAACTCAGTAGCAGCAGCTATCACAAGGTCTTCCTATTTGCTAGTTTGTGTTCCTTTTATGCCTAAAATTTGGTTTTGAAAGCCTATAAATTTCAGACAGCATGTCTCTTTATAAGTTCTCAAGAATGTCATGTTCAATTGTCTCCACCATGCATGCACATTAATTTACAAGTTCTAAAACTAATTGACATAACAAACAAAAACGATTTTCAATTCATAAGGCACATAACACGTTCAGAAATTGTGGATTAATAGTTTTCAAAAAGTAATGATCTTAGTCTCAATCTATCAATGAAGAATCAAGGTTCTGGACTGATATTCCCCTTTGTAGATGAGCTCCTTCTACCGGACACGTTATTGATATTTACATGGCTGCAGACCAAGGAAGAGATGCTCGTCAATGAGGAACTGGATATGATGCTTAGGTTTAGACTAAGACCTATGCTTCTTTGTCACTCTTCCATAACCACCATTTCTAATTGCTCCCCAGGAATATATGTGACTTCTGCTTTTTCTACAGGAATCTCTTACAGCAGTTGCTATTTATTGATTTATTAATTACTCTACGGTGCAAAATCATCCAAGCATAACAAGTGTTTCTCATGTGAAACTTTCTTAAGATAACTTGATACGCCCCAATAGATGCTACTTGAAGATTGATGCTTGCAATGCCAGCACTAACTTTCAAATCTTAGGACATAAGCAATTCCGTCTTATGATCCTTTCATCAGAAAGTACTTGATAATTTATGGTTGAAAACTGTGAGAAAATACTGATATATTTTTCTTTTCGTGCATGTCTAAAATTTGATTCGAGATGTCACAAAATTATAAGCATTAACGATTCAAATCAGACACGGCATCTCTAGAAACCAAGTATACTGATACCAATTATCAATAAACAATGGTTGACCTATCTATAAGTAATTTAACTAATCACATGGAACATGATTAATTAGTGCCGAAACAGGTTGAGGATGCCTGCTTAGGATGCTTAAATTTGGTGATTAATTAAGCAAATGATCGTGGACCGCTGACATTGAAGATTTTTCTGACATATTTCTCAAGGAACATGTGCAAGTTTTTTTTTTTTTTTTTTGATGTTACAAGCTGTGGTTAGTGTTACCATCTGTACACATTGATAGCCTAATGCGGGGACCTGCTGCTGCCTAGTGGATAGAAAAGTTGTCTTAATCAACATGAATTGGTAAGTTCAGCAACAGAAAAGTTGGCTTTTGGTAGACCAAACTTGAAAAGGAGGGAAAGGGGAAAGATTTAATCAGATGGCCTACCAGCTGATCTCCCAAGATTCCACAGTTGTAACTCAGGTTATTTCAACTCCTGAGTACTCGTGTTGATAACATATGGAACATCCCAAAATGATATGGTACAAGCTTGAAGTCTTCAAATATAAGGAAAAGCTTACAAGAAGACGTATGAAATGTACTTGTTTCATATATATTTCTATGCAAGTCAGATTAGCTTCGAGCTTAATCCAACGGCTTTGCATCTAAGTATTGCTTAGTAACAGTACTTACGCAGCTATTATAAAGGAATCAGGAAGTTTTCATCATCAACTACTGCTAATAGTGGGAAATAACCATAATTTAGCTCAAATCATTGAAACATATGGCATAGTGTTGGTTTAGTCCTTTCTATGGTAGTGGAAAGTTGACCTTTACGGCTGTATTATAATATTGAAAAAGTCTAGATTTGTTACTGATTTTCTTTGTCTTTGAGAATCCACTGAGCCAGTCGGGGTAAATATCTTGCAGATCAAGGACCGATAACTCTCTACTCTCCACTGTCAAACTCCTTGTTCTTTAGACAATAATATATCAGCCCGGCTAAGAAAAACCAATAACTCTGCCCTTACTTCCCACTTCAGTTTAAAGTCATTTGACCTTTTCGGAAAGGTAAAAACCATTCCACCCGCACCCCCACCGCTTTTCTTTTTATAATTTCAACCTTCCAACATTCAGCATATTGGAAGAACATCATAAACAGAGATGTCATTCAAATGAAAGGGAAAAGCAGTAGCAAATTTAGAATAATTTCATGCTGTCCATGGTTAGGATTTTCTTGAGGAAAAATATTAGGGGAAAATGAAATGGAACCTCATAGCCTTTGGTTTTGAAAATTGGGAAAAGAGAAAGCAAAACTGTTTTTTCCATGAAACATTGTTATTTGGAGATAAGAAAAAGTTAAAACTAAAGATCTTGAAAAGCTTTGGTCTCTTCAAACAGGAAAAGAAAAAGATGGGAAAAAAATGCATACCATATCAAGTGGGGGTAAAGAAAAACAAAAACAGGAAGAAGCCTCCATTGAAATAACATCTCCTGTACAAGACAAGTTGAAAACTTAGCCGGAAAAAGGCTTAGCTATCAATATTATTCCAACTAAGGTAAAGGCCTTTCCTCCCTTTCCTTTGTTTTTTGGCCAATTAGTACAGTTTTGTGCTAGCCGATCTTGCGAACTTCTTAGAAGAAGAAGGTGAATTACGCGTATTTGCCAAGTCTCCCGACCTTCTTCTCAGCATCTGCCTCATACCATCAGCTACTCGAACGGCTGGATTGGATTTGAATTTGCCACAAAATGACATGTGAGCTTTAACAGCTTCTTCAACACCAAATTGCTTCTTGCTTCTACTCACCTCATCTCTGACAGCTTCTGAGCATAACCCACATAGCCATTTGCCATCAAATTTGGCCTTAACATCATTGATATAATCTTGGGTGCAATCTTCTTTCAAACCACAACACTCACATCTAACTGATTCAATTTCCATATCGTTTTTTTTTTCCCTTATCCCTTTTTCTTTTTCGCTTTTGCTTCAAGGTTGAAGAAGGATGGACTGGAAGTTTTTGTTCTCCCCAAGTTTTAAGGGGATTCCAGGAAAATGATAAAACAAAGTGCTGCTGGTAGAATGGCTACTTTTATAGTTGGATTTGATTGCAATGATAAAATAGAAAGTGGGCTTTCTTATCTTTTTTCTTTTGCCTTAGTTTCTCCCTTGGAATTGATGGTTTTTGTTGGTACAAGAAGTGTAAGAAAATGTTTGGCGTTTGCATGAGAGCTTATATGGTTGGTCTGAGATTAGAGGGATGTGAGGACTTTGGAGTTTAGAGTAGGGGAAAGCTTCCATAATTTACTCCATGTTCTAAGGGACATGGGGCAGTGGAAATTGAGACAATATGGTCGGAGGGGGGCCTCAAGATCGTGGCCCTTTCTAGCATTTAAAACTCCACCAGGGTGGGTTTTTCTTTGTTTTTTTTTTTTACGGTAGTTTTTCTTTTTGTATGATTGACAGTTACTTTCGGTTGGTGTCAGGGGAATTGGCTAGCCCTTGGCTTAAAGCTTGACCTGGCTATTTACTGCCTCATGAACCTTTTGGCTGAAGCTTGAGGCTTGGGGCTTGGGCTTTGTTCTTTCGTTTGTTTGTTTGTTTGTTTATATTCTAATTCCATGCATTGTCTTGACTGATCGACCATACTATTGCAATAAGGTCAACATTGCTTCCATAATCTATTGACCAATTGGCCTTAGGTGGTTCAACAGCCAATGATCTATCAGACAGTTGTGAAGTTAATTTGCATTGAAATTGTTAATGAAATTTTCTGTTTTTATCAAGGCCTAGATGACATAAAACAAACCAATCCTTTTTCTATCTCCCCCTTTCATCCATCTTACACATAATTCTTTCACTTTTTTGCATTAATCTCATCTTTCCCACTAAGGATTCATTGTAGAAAAAGAAGTGGGAAAAGGGTTGTTTTAGTTTTATTAACAAAGATGGTCACTTGAATGTTTCTATCTGATCAAGAACCAGTTAGAATCCTGCTTAATTGGTGATAGTAACATATAAATTTCATTAGGCCTTAAAGACAAGTCAGTGAATATGACCTAACAGGAAAAATGACAACATGACCATGAAGTTTGCTTTCTACATTGGCTTGCAATAATGCTAACAACTTTTTGGCATGATTAGAACACTTGAAACATAATTTTTTCTTTTCCCTTTCAATGGAGAAGGTATGGTCATTTTGAGTGTAGTCAAATTTGACATGCTATATGCTCCATGTGTTCTGCCCAATCACATCATCTCCTCCAATTTTTTCTTCCCCCCATTCGCTTTGCAATTGCCGATTGCATTATGTCATTAAAGCTTCACCATCAAGATCCAAGCTTCTTTGCCTGGTTTAATTATGAAGAGCCATTATCATTATATGGAACATATGCTTATCGAATTCTCAAATATATATATATATATATATATATATATATATATAAATACAGTTTAATATTAATCTTGAGAAATACAAGAATGATAATAGTACAAATCAGAGGCTTGTAGTAGCTTTCAAGCAGCTTAATGGTGGTGTGTGATCTTTGAGAAGAGAAACATTTCCCATTTCCCATCTTTGATTTTCCACTTGACATGAACTTAGCATCATTTCAAGGGAAACTGTCAATTATTAAATAATCCAGAGAAGGAAAAAAATTGAAAACTATCAATTATTGACGGATGATGCTCTTAGGATTCACATGTATAATTTTTCGTGGTTGGTTTGAGGTAGCTTTCACCTATATGGAACAAGGTTGCTTTCGCCTATACTGTAGTTTCTAATCGTGCTGACTTAATTCGGCAAGAGGCTTCTCGGATTCGGACATGTGGCTAAGAACAATTAGTCAGTTTAATTACCCTGAACCCAACATTGGGCAATTTAGTTACTATATGAAGAAACGATTCATCCTAATGATTTTTTTAGTTGGAGTGTACCCATAATTTCTGCAAGAGTGACTGCAATGGAAATATCAGTGGG
Source organism: Theobroma cacao (assembly GCF_053813885.1). NCBI lineage: Eukaryota > Viridiplantae > Streptophyta > Magnoliopsida > Malvales > Malvaceae > Theobroma > Theobroma cacao. The sequence continues at coordinate 37,132,670 of NC_142642.1, forward strand.
AAACCCCAAGAAACCTCTCAAGACTTCAGCTATGTCTGTCACACTGCATAAGTACAGTCAAAGAGCTCTTTCTGGAGCTGTTTTTTCAAAGTCTTGTGCCCTAAACAAGGTGCTAAACTTTTCCATAATACACCAATTATTAATCTTCAAACCATAACCTTAATCAGAGAGTGGAAGTCTTTTTCACCTTGTGATTTTCAGTACAAAAAAAGAATAAAATAAAGAAAAGTATTTAGGTCATCATAATTAAATGTAGTTGCAACCAACCAAGTTGGCTGTCATATTGCAGTATAGCTTCATAAAAAGAATGTGTTGTAATAATTCTTTCTTACCAAGCAAACTACCCCAAAGAGCTTGTTGTTTAATCAAGAACATGCCCAAATTTATGGTATGGAAGCAATGTCAAAATCAGATCAGTATACAATTAAGTTGGGAGCAATTATCATTTACAGTTGAAAGAGAAGTTTCTTACATGCATGATTCAGAGTCAACTAAAACAGGCATAATCACACTCTTAAACATTGACAAAGCGTTTCAAATGATAGGCCTAAATCCTTGATTACCCTCCACTTGCTTGGATTTGTAAGATCTTGTTTGGATGATTTCCACTCAAGTGATGGCCCAGATATTGAAAGATTGATTCAATCCACTACAATGGGGCATTAAATGGTTTATCAGTGCAAACATAATGTGGGAAAAGGTCGAGCATGCGCTTCCCTCAGAATTCAATCTCACGTGATTTTGATCACAAGGATTGATTTTATCTCTATAACCCAAGATTTGTTGAGGAAACGGACGTTTATTACGCTAATCATAAAGGGGTCATGAACACTCTTTGACCTCTTTCTTTTTGCTGAACTAACTTGACAGGACATTCCCAAAAGGTGAAGCACTTTTTTATGCTGTCAAGGATGAGAGAATTTCATTTTTTTATGCTAAATTCAATTAGCAATGATGCTGTTGTTTAGCCAGTTTTTAAGCAATTACCAAGACTTGAATTGAGCTGATGAGCAACGTCCGAAGAATCCTACACATGTGGTGGTTACAAATGATCCATTTGATTTGACATTATTGGCAACATGAAATCTTTCTGTAATGCTCTTTTGCATGTCTATCAGTTGTAGGCTTAACTTTCACAAATCATAGTTTAGCCATAGATCTCCCACCCTCCCCCACCCCAGTTTTCCCCAAGCAATTGCCTTCTTACTTGAGCTTGGATGAGGGGCCTAGGCCTGGGCATCTGTGGCCTGCTTTAGTGAATCTTGTCATTGCTTAATCGTTTTGTTCAAAGGAGGGACAAGCAAGCATGTTTTTCGGCTTTTAGTTGAACATGTTAATTGCTAGTAAAAACAACCTACCTTGCTAGATTGATAGTTTTCTGATTAGGTTCAATCCTAACAAAAAGATTGGTAGCAGAACTTTTGTGGTGGTTCAAAGTAGAGTACTTATTCAAGCAACAAATTAACCACGTCAGGACAAATTGCCAAGCTCTTCCAAGATAAACAGTCTGATTAACTAAACATCATAAATGTTTTGTTTTATATATATATATATATATATATATATATATATGGAAGGCAAAGTGGTTTTTCCTGGACCAGTTTTCTTAAGATGAGACTGAGAACCCCATTTGTTAGCTTTAGGCATCGGGTACCTAGACCTTGTCCTGACCCCATGTGAACTCCGAAACTGCAGTCAAATATTGTCCTTAATGAAGAAAGGAGAGCGTGCTCCATATTATTCTACAGGTCCACAGACAAGCCATGGCCGAGCATGTGGGGTTGCTCAGGCTGAAGCACACCTGGCCCGGCCCCCTTGGGGCCATATCTGGGCATTGGCCACGTTCAGTTTGGTCAATGTCAAGCACCCCTAACATGCGAGTAATTGCCCGGTAGATGTCCAGCAATTCCAATGGCCACCATGGTGTTCCCAATCAATGTCTTTGAGCAGTCACCAGCCGTTTCCCTTGAGTAATACCTAGCCAAAACCATGTATGAACAAGAGGATAAAGCTTAGCTAAATATAGAAAAGGATGTCCTTAATTACTTCTGAATTTTGTTTTCATTTTTTTCCCCATGTTTGGCTGGGTATAGCAGCCAACTACATTCATGAACCAGGCATGTGGTCATTCACTATATGTTGGAGATAATCTTACAACTACGTGTTCTCATTGGAAACTTGTTCCTCATTGGCCTAACTGTACTATATAGGAATCCGAAATCCAAACATCTTGATGGGAATTGTAGCCATGATAATGTATTTCTTTCTTATAACTTAATTTGCATTCACTCTTCAAGATACAAATAAGGCTTGCATCCGAGTTAATTAATCTAATTCAAGACCGGCTTAACAGCTCACAGATACATTTGGAGCCAGCCAAGCCATTTAGAAAGTTGCAAAAGTAAGAAAACAACAATTCACCTGGTTTTAATCTTTGTCGGGTGAATCTTTATATTCCTATGGCATTTTGTAGTGTTTCTTGTGATGATGTCTAGTTATTAGAGCCATATCTCGTTCTTGAAAAATATTTTGTCTTTAAGCCTTGTTCTGCATGACCATTTGCTACCTGGGTTTTAGCTCTACATCCATTGGCTCAGAGAGAGGGTCAATGATTCTCACATGGATTTCTTTGTTTGGTTATGTTAAAAATTTAATGGGAGGTTGAGTCTGTTAAAAAAAAAGTTAATGCCCTTCACATGGCTATTCACATGCATTCCTCTCGCCCTTACTTCCAATCAAGGATCCTTCCCTCCCCAACCCCAACCCCAACTAATTAATTCAATATCTAGCTCTCATTTCCCAATCAATCATTTGGCATTTGCAACTGAACTTCTAGCATTGGCTTTCTTTAATCATTTTCTGCTAGGGAATTCAAAATCTGTCAATAAGCTGATGTGCTTAAAGCTCTTGTTAATCATCATTAGTACTCTCTGATTTACCCTTGCTTCATTATCATTGTCTGTAATAATTGTTGCCTCATCCAGATATGATCATATATATCCACAATCATATATAATGAATATATCCACAAGCATAATGAGAATCACTTATCAATTATCTAATGATAACTGGGAACCGTTTTAATCCAATACTAACTTCATCATCTCAAGAGCATTCCCCTTTCAAATAATAACATCGCAATGGCCAAGAGGAGTCATACATATATGTAGTCCTGCGGATTTTGGTAAAGCAAATATGATTTCCTTTTCTCTATTTTGGATAAGTGTGTAAATCCATTCATCCAAAACAAGCAGAGATAAACAGAAACAGCATCAACATATATACAAGCTAGAAGCATCTCAGATAAGAAAGAATTTAATAAACATCACTAGGAGCATTTTTTTTTTTGGGGGGGGGGGGTGTATACGTGGAGCATTATAATAAACAGCAGACTGATCCAAAACAATTGTTCTTCTCCACCCACAAAACTGTGGATTCCTTTGAGGAGAAAAATAAAATACATAGATATTAATTTGGACCCACAATTTTCTGAAGTTTATTTTTCTGAAACTGTGATCATTATTGGTTATGAAACTGTTGCTTTTGTTGTATATGATGAAGTGGGGTTTTCATTTTGTTTCAATATTATAATTAGTTATTTTGACCTTTCGTTATTAAATCAGCTTCAATCGTTTCTGACCTCAACAACTATTTCAATTTCAACTTCCTACTCTCTCTTCCATCTCAGAAAAAGAAAAAACACCAACTTTTTGGGATGCTGTCTTAGCTATGAAGAATCCTGTTCTTGTTTTTCCATTATTGAGCAATTGAAGAATCTAATCTGGCAATTCCCATGTCCAACTCTTATTTCTCTGTGTAAAATGATGAACTGAAAACATGCAAGTTAAATGTTGTTCATTTGCAAGTTCAGCAGAAGAGTGGATTTAATGCAGGAAAGCAGATTTGCCTCATCAGTTATTTCTAATTTTGGACAGTGCAGACTGCAGAAGTCTTTATATATATATATATATATATATATATATATATATGTATGTATATAATAATTTGATATTTTGGCCTAGCTGGCCAATCAAGGAGTTTCTGTAAGAGTCTCAGTGCTTAGATTTCACACACCAAATCAGAGAATTTTATAAATATGAGAATCCCTATTTCTTAAATCAATAAGGTTCTGATAGATTGATTTTGGAGGAGCATAATTCATTCCCTTATATTATCCTTGTACAATTCGTCCAAGTTGATGGATGATATCATGATCCAATATTCTCATTTTGCTGTAAGATAATTTGGGAGATACACTTGAATCATCCACATAGAATTCCAACAGCACAGATGTAGTTAAACTAACTAACCTATGAATCATAGGGATTCAAACCTTTATGTATGTCTAAATTAATTCAATGATAACATCAAATGCGTTTTGCTTGCGAGCTCGTAAACAAGCATGATCCATAAACTAAATTTCGTTCACAAAATTAACTGCTCCTGAGGTTTATTCACAGAAATATAAACGAGCCAAAGGAGCCAGTCTTGAGCTCAAACTAGGAATAATTTTCAAATGCTGTAACTCGATAGTGGCTCAAGAGCTGCTGTATTAGCTTTCATCCTGGGAAATTACTTGCTTTTCACTTGATCAGATAACATCAACATATCGCAACCAAGTTCTATAACACAAGGGTGTATCATCCCGACCGAAATGAAGGGTAAGGGGAGGGTAAGGAACAATGGTTATGGTTGGGGAGGCGGGGCATGTAATGTTTGATCATTTCCATGAGAACAACCTCAAAACTTTTTATCAAGTTAGATACATACTGCTAGTTTTTGTTCTTGGTGGTGGGGTTTTCTCGGTGTTTGGCAAAAACTGTTGCGAACACCATGGACAGAGATTTGAGTTACCATAATTTATCTCGGTGTTATCCAATGTAATTAAAAATTAGAACAACCTATTGACCTAGATTTTTTTTTTTTTTTGGTTAAAAAAGGAAAAATGGTCGTGGTTTAAGTTCAGACAGACACGGGGTACATGACAAGGCAAAGGAAAATTTTGTAGGACCGCCCTTGTGCACTGAACAAAAATCGGCCTGCCGCATTTGGAACATTTTCTATTGCACTGTTATCGTCAATTTGTTGCGCCATGGGGCTATTGGCTATGCCTTTATCCCCATCTCTAGCATGAGATGAGCCTTGAGTCAGCCTTAGGCAAGCTACTTGCTACACTTTAATATGCATTACAGTTTCCCTTCTTCTATTTTCTTCTTGTTTGATAAAATTGAAAGGAATTTCATTTGTTATGCATTATAAATATGCTTTTTTAAACAACTAAATAAGTACTCATAAGGCTTGCTAACCAAATGATCTACTACCCATATTGACGATTAACTCCATCACGAGAAAAAGTCGTAATGCTACAATTTATCGTTTTTACATTTTTTTATTATCAAAATTACTTAATTGGTTGTTTCAACGTAATCGAAAGTAGCATCACCAGAGAACAATCAAATTCTTAAGTCATAAGTCATTTCAATCAAGCAAAGCATGGGCTTTGAATCTGTCCCGTTATATGTACAGAGCTCTCCCCTCCCCCTCGTTCTACATCCCTGTGTTCTAAACTGTAATCTATAGTCAAACAAAAAGATCAAACATTTTGGAAAGGAGGGAAATTTATGGAAGAGGATAGACACATCTTGCACACAGAGGCGCAAACAGCCAGTATTCAATTAGATTTCATCTCAATATCTACATTCCCCTCAGAAACAGTGTCAGAATCATCCCCAGGAAGGAGGCCAAGTAGAGGCAAAGGCAACAATGAACTGAGATTGCAGAGGATTATCAAGGTGGCTAAGTTATCAAATTTATCCTTGGTCACACCGAATACCTGGGTCAGACCAGCACCTATCAGACCACCTATGACACTGCCTCCATTTGATATGGACATCAGAGTCGCAAAAAGTGTTGCTTCCATTCCTTCTGGACATAGTTTTGCTGCAAGTACAAGAACAGGCATGAAAGAAGCCTGCAGCATTGTGAAGTGCAGACAAAATCAGCAGCAGGACTTGAAATAAAATAAATAGAAATAGTTGAGCAACTGTGAATGCTATGAAGATATCATGAGACCATCACATCATAACTATCTTGCTAGATTGGATATTACAAGCCTAAAGTAGATTGATGAAAAGGGCCTCCCAGAAAATGTAAAAGAAACTCTTTAACTTTGGAGTTAATAGACTTCCGAAAAGGGCTTCACATTGTTGTAGCCACATTTGAAACAGTACCTAAAGAAACTCCTTTCATGCTATAACATCAATTTTATTTAAAGAGGGAAGACTTAAAAGAAATCTTCTACCAGGCGGTAACTCAAAAAGCACACAATTTCACCTAGTATTCTCAAAACTACTGCCTGTCCAACTAGAGATAATGGTCACCATAGGCAGAGACCATTCGTTTCTATTTCAGATTATAGCAAAAAGGAAGAAGTAAATGTATATTACCTGACCAAGAACAGTTAGAATCAAGGAATCCCCGATTGCAAACCACTCATCACTTACTCCAAACTGCCGGTTCAATCCAGTAACAAGAAAGACCTAAGCAAAGAAGAAAAAAAAGATATAAAAAATGCCTATAAATACAATATGCAAACCATCTTTAAACAACTTCAACCAAAAGAAAATAATATCACAAACCTGAGTCATTCCAAGAGCTGTACCAATAATTGTTGTGGCAAGAAAAATCTTGCGCAATGGAACATTTTTTAGAAATCCATTATACAGTCCAACTCCAACCAATGAAGCAACTGAAGTAACAAGCTTGACACGTCCTAGAAATTCTGGGGTAAAACCAAGTTTATTTGTGCTGAAATGAAAAGAACCTTTTGTTGCAGATATGAAACCAATTAACAGAAAAATCAAGTGACAACAAAGAAATTTAAACAAAATAACAGAACTTACGTGAAGTAAAACAGGGCAGAGTCCGACTGCGGTGTTGCCTGCCACAAGAAAATAAAAACTGTGGGAAGAAATACATTGGGCTGTCTGACAGCATTCCACAACTGAATAATACTCTCTCTTGAGCTTTCAAGAAAGCTAGGATTGCCCAAAAGAACATTCTGCACCCTTGCTGGGCCAAGCAAACGCTGTTCTTTTACAAGAACAGCAACAGCAGATGTTATCAGTGGTAGCAATGCAGTGACACCAAAAACAAACCTGAGACATTAAATTGGTAACAACATGATTAGCTGGAAATGTCTTTTGTCCTTGCAAATTATATCCATAAAAAATCACCTTAACTACCTTACGCCATATGTATCCACCAGAGAGCCACTAAAATAGGAGCTTACAATTCCACCAAAAGCTGAAGATCCCCAGCATAGAGACTGAAGAGATCCTGACATGCTTTGTGACTCCCCACGAGCCCTCTCCACAACCATGGAATCTACAACCTACACTTTGCATTAGTTTCTACCATAATACTAAAATATGACTAAGAGAACACCTGAACAGAGATTTTTAAGACTCAACCTCTGAGAGTAGTGTAAAGCGCACATGCTCATGCAGTCATGTATGAGTTGCCCATAGAGAGAAAATACACTAAAAATGGCATCTGTTAAAATAAAGCACACCCAACTAATTGAAAAGCTGTGAAAATTATCTTCTGTTTGGCTTGATGAATGTGCTCAAACAAGATTGTATGGAATTATATACTTTACATCTGAGCATCGCATGCACAGAGGAAGTCTCAGTCTCTCAGCTCCTTAAGACTTGTAAAAGGATTAAATTACTATTTTATTCTTAAGCACAACTTAGCTTGACTTCAATGTATGATTAAGTTGCTAAATATTGGCAGAAAATCCTGCAATAATTCTCTTTCCAATGTTGGTTGTATCGATAGTTTTGACTTCAAATGTAACCAACTTACATTACATGACAAAATTACCATGGGCAATATGCATCACAAGAGCAGTGCAGCTATAAGAAATCATAGAAGTCTAAACTGCCCTTGAAAGAAACAGTCATCTTCAAGTGAATAACTTAAAATATTCTGCAAAGCAGAAGACACTCACAACATCTGAAAAGGCAACAGAAAGAGATCCAAGAAGTATGCAAAATGCAGCACTGTACTTGCTGTCAACAAACGTGGCCATCAAACTCCAAGAGAGAGCACCAAGAAGCCCTGATAGAACCAAGTATGACCTTCTTCGATAACCAAATAATGGGATTGAATCACTGCAAAAACAGAGTGTTGCTATAAACAAATCCAGAAACAAAATAAATACTTCAAAATGCTCAAGGATGTCCACAAAGAGGTAGTGAACAGAGTCGCACCTAATAAATCCATAAAGTGGCTTAACAAGCCAGGGCAGAGCTGAAAAACCCGATATCACTGCTGTCTAGTCAACCACGTATAACTTGTCAGTCCTTGAAAAAGATGCTAAGATAAATATGCAATAAATGCAATGAAAACTCATTAAAATGCTCTTCTTAAGCTGCCTGCTTCTCAAGTTTACATCTATTCTTTACTATGGTGTTAGGGACACATAGTCCAATGCTTGAATCCTCCACATTTCTGTTTATATAACTAAATTCAGTCCAACAAATCAAAGTTGGGCACAATAACAAATAGTATTTCACAAAAGATCAAAATTACAAATGCAAGTTTTTGGAAAACAAAATATACGAGTTTCTTTACACAATTATAATAGAATACGTGTTGCATTTTGGTTATTTGTTCACTTTTAATTAATTGCTTTTACTTCTTAACAATTTTTAGCAAGCCAAAAGCAGAAAACAAAATGCAAATTGTAAAAGCAACAATCAAAACAATTTGCACCTTTCAAAGCTGCCATAAAGCAAACATCTTTGTAAGTTGCTATATAGCAAAAGCAAATTGAACAAAAACAAAACCATACTTGATTAAAATGAACAAATGACTAAAATGTAATACTTATTTTACCATCATTATTTCATATAAATAATAAAATCATGCATTTCGTTATCCAATTAAACCAAATACCTTAATTAACTTAAAATAAGTGCTAAATATCAAATTATCATTAAAAACAGCTTGAAAATCAAGAAAAAAGGAAACATACTTCTGCAGGATCAAGATGCAAATCATCTTTCAAGTAAAAACTAACAGCAAGCCTCGAAAGGCCTAAGACGCCTTGAACGAAATACACCATAGCAACCGCCACATTGTCCGGCGACAAATCGACGCCGAAGCATTTCAATCTGCCCCCGCCGCCGAAATACCTGTTCTTCTTCCTCGAACTCGTCGATGTCCTTGTCTCTTGTTCCACCTCCATCGCTAACATTTCTCTATTTCCAGCACCTAAAAGAAGACACTAAAATTAAATTCAAATTCTTCTCTTTCATTTCTTTCTTCTCTTAAGAAATGAAAAAAAGAAAAAGAAACTTACTATTTCTGGAATCTAAAAACGGTTCCTTTTCCCTGGAGGTAAGCGGGATGGTGACGGACATATCGTTTCTTTTGCGACGATGTTTCGGGCGAAGCCTGTGGCGGTGAGAGACGGCGACGGGAACGATCGGTTTACGACGGCGATTTTGGTGGTGAGAGGGGAGAGGAGAAGAGGAGAGGAAGGACAAAATGAGGTTTTGGGAGGGTAAGATTGAGATTGAGGAAAGAGAATGTGGAGCCATTAATTTAAGCTGTCTTAATTTTTTAATGAAAAGCAACAAAGTTCAGAGGAATTGTTGTGTATCAAATTACAAAACTGTCCTTAGGGAGGATTTAAATACCACTTAACGGTCTGGTTCGGTGTACATTTGCTTTGGAGCAAGCCTTTATTGCCAAAAGTTTTTGTGGGGAGGAAGATGAGTTATGAAAATGTGGTTGATATGCAGCCAGGCATGAGCTGGGTGACTTTATGGTTCAGCCCAAAGGACTATTCAAACTATTTGGGCCAGCTTGTTTTTATAGCTGACGTGATTGGGCCGGACTTTCATGGGGTTTAACAATGTAATAATTTTTGGTCACCAATAAAAGAAATTTAAGTGAAATTGTCATTTGAATTATTCTCTTGGAAACAAGATTTTATGTTTAAATAAATCATAATAGCATTTTTTTTTCTCGTCGAAAGAAATTTATGACATGTTTGATTGGGTAGAATAGAATAACAATTCTTTTCTTATTCTTAATCTTTTCTTATAACTATTTTTATTTTATTTCATTCAGTGAATCAAATTACATAAAATAATTATTCTAATTTTATATTTTCACAAAAAAAATTATTCTCTTCCATTACGCGAATAAAACGTATCCTTAAAACTATAGGAATAAATTTTCAATACTTCCTTTGCTAATAAAACAAAATATCCCTCTCGAAATAAAATATCGTAGGGTGGAAGCATCAGTGCCAATACCATGCGCACAGTACGGAACAGTGGAAGGGAAAATGAAATACCAAAAAGAAGGGATGATTCTAAAGTGGAAATGGTCCCAAATTCTGTTCTGTTTTCACGCCCGGTCTCTCCCTGTGCCAACCGCTATGACGATTCCTAAACCCTATCTTTCGCACATGGCTACTAGCCAATAGATCCGCCACAGTGAAAGGGTTGTGGTGGGCATGGCAGGACCCCTTCTTTGTCAGGGCAGGCTTAGGCCAGACCAGGACCCCCTTGCCTGCCTTTGTCCTGCAGCATTTTGATAACCTGGGTCACCTTAATTGGACCCGACGATCATTTCTCTCCCCTTTTTGATGCTCTTTCTCAATGCTAGTTTTAAGTAGCAAGTTTTACTTCTTTGAGTTACAGATGCAATAACACATAGACCCCAAAAGCAACAAACAACCAACAGCTTTTTGAGTCGTATTTGGATTCAAATTATACCCTGAATCACGAGACAAATACTAATTTATATGGAGTTTGTGGCTCAAACAAAACCAAGCCTGACTAGCTTAAGACTGCTGAGGTTTTTACTAAAGCTTGACAACTGCATGTGCCACTTTTCTTTTTAGTAGTCTCACAGCAGTTACTTCAATCTCGATGTTTACCTTTCAGTTCGAGTATATTAATTATCAGCTTACAATTCTTGACCTCATGAATTGAATAATGTGGACTTAAAGCATACAAGTTGGGAACATGTCAGGTTTCTTAAAGTCTTTGCTCTGCTATGCTTAAAGAAAAGGGCATTTAACTCATTCCTTCATGTTACTGCTCACAGGAGAGAATGATGCATAATTGATGAAAAGTTTCAAACAGCAACTTTAAAATAATGTTAAAGATCTTAAAATCATAGGGGCAATCTTCATTCCCCAGACGCAACTTTCCCCTTGGGCAGCTGACCAAGCTTACGTATTTGATTTGTTTAAAATTTGGTGTCCTGAAGAATTATTCCCTTGAATTATTCACTAGTCTGTTCCTTGAAAATGGTAGACTTACGTCAGGGTTGTATAAAAAAATATAGAACTACCTGTATAATCCACTAAAGAAAAGCTAGAATAATGAATATGACCAGGAGAAGAAGAAAGAGGACGTACTTAAGAAAAGAAAAGAATCTACTTCAGTTGAAGTCATTGGCTCTTAGTGCCTAATCAAAAGATGATTAGTAGATAAAAATAAGCGAAGATAACACATGCTTTTAAGTTACAAATCACCATGATCATCATTGCCATTTGCCACCAACTTTGAAAACCAAAAACCGAGGACAGAAACCCAACAGTAATCACCCAATTATCACTTGCAAGAAAATGAGTTCTACAAATAGCAGAGCCTTTTGCTCCCTCCCTCTACCCGTAGAGAGAGATGTAAGGAGTAAAACCAAGGTTCAATTTCAAGCATCTAAGCAGATTAAAATGCTCAAAGATATATATAATCCAGTACTTGGTTTTTTTTTTTTCTTTCCACCAATACTTTTATGATAGACTGTGAACAAAGTTGTGGAGTTGGTTTACTTTTTCTTGGCTAGCTCTTCAAGGGAAAGAAAAAGACTGACGAAGATCAAAACAAACGTCAAGAACAAGTCCCAAAGACATCATCAGATTCCAGTTTATCTATCCCTTCCTCTAGCATCATCTCTTGATACCTGCATTCTCTGCTGCAAAATGCTTTCTCCCCTCTGAAAGAGAATAGAGCAATCAGATTCTAGATTTTGATATCACTTGGATTGATAAAAAAAAGCAACTTTGATATTTAAGAAAGTTGAAATTATTTCACTAACACAAAAAACCAAGCTCAAATTATATGTCCTGAGACTAATGAAACCACAAAGTACAGGGTTGTTTAAAAGCAAAATACAATTCAAATTAAGCTCAAGGTATTAATTGATCGAAGTTGGATCAAATTTTCATCAAATACTAGATCAAAACATTTTCTTTCAACTTGAAAACTGAAAAAAACAGAAAAAAATTATGAGAAAAATAAAAGAAGATAGAGTAATACCAAAAAAGTAATCATGTCAGAAGAGAGCAGAAAACAATTCCAAAAATGGAAAACTTGAGTCTAACCTGTACATGTAAATGTCTTTTCCCTGTCCAAGATTCTTCTTGCAAGTGTAACAGAAGCTGAGAAAACTCTCTGATTGGTAACTAGATCTATCAGCCAAAAATCCATTCTCCCTCTTCAAAGAAGAGAACCCAACAACCCCACAACAGCTCTCAACAATGCAATTATCAAAAATATGGGTGGTTCTTGGATTAGGCCCATGAGATATTACACAAGTGTAATCTTCTGAGAGTTCCATCTCAGTAGCTGAGAGACTCCCAGCGAAGACCCCAGGAGAATTCAAGGTCTCAATGCTTTTCCTCACTGGAGAAGGAGACATGCCAGATGAAAATGAACTCAACTGAGAATTCCTTGTCTTGATACCAAACTCAGGAGGTGTTCTAGGAGATTCTGCTGGAGAAAAAACAGGGGGCAAAGATGGAATTTGGATCCTTAGTTGTGAACCAAACAGGACAGATTTTGACAAGTTGGAGTCAGAATCATCATCTTTGAGAGCATCAACAATGCCAAGACCAACCCCTTTAGTTTCAAGTTTATGTCTAGTTTCAGGTTCTGGGGTTTTGGGGATGCTTGATTCAGACCAAAATGGGTTTCTGAAAGCTGAAAATGGTTTGCTATCAAGTATAGAAGTTGGGCTCATAACAACCTCAGTATTATCAGAAAAGGCTTTTAAAGTAAAACCAGTGAACAACCTGGGAAATGAGGTGGGCTTCTTTTGCTGCTTGTTGTCTGTGGGACTTGGAGGAGTAGCGCCACAGTCTGCCATTATTAAAATCTAAACCTTTGCTTTCTGATTCTTGCTCTTGATCTCTTTTAGAGCATCAATTGAAAATTTGGTAGTATTATTCTTGCCCTGTCAACCATGGCAAAGAAAAATTTTAAAGAAAAAATCAAAGCATTACATGGAGAAGAACAATTTAACAAAGGAAAAAGAGAGAGACTCGCCTGAAAATATTGGGATTTTACCAAGAAACTGTTGTTGATTGAAAGAATTATCCTTTCAAGGCAACTTTAAGCTTCAAAAATAAGAAAAAAAAGGAATTTTCTTTTTCTCCTCTTTTGAGGTTAATATAAGCGAATGAGGAAAACAAGGGCAATATCAACAGAGTCAAAACCACCATCTTTACAAAACCCAGAAACCAGAAAACAAAACCGAAGGCCCCATGGAACACCTCTCCTTGTCTCCGCTACAACTCTGCGGCCTCCATTTCTGAACAGTTAATTACAAACCCATGACAAAAAAAAGAACAATAAAGAAGAAGAAAGATTTCGCTTTAATCTCCCTTATTTCTCGGCTATTGCTACCTCAATTTCTCAGTAAGAATCTATCTGGAGAGACTTCAGAACAGACATGCATAGAGACCCTCACGGGTCATCATCATAGAGACCAGACGTGCAATGAATCAGAAGAAAGAAGGTTTTGTATTTTTGTTTCCTATAATATAATAAAGCTTTCTTTTTGGGCTTGGCTTTTGCTTCCTCCTTTTCTTTTTTTCTACCTTCCACTTTCTTTTATCTCTCCTCAATGCAGTCCAATACTCAAAAAAGAAATTGGTTTTTTCTATATCATACTAAAAAGATTCAATAGATGTAGACAAAACCCCTTCACACAACCCCCAAAAAGAAAGAAAGAAAAAAAACAATACAAAATTTATTATACCTAAAGAGGACTACAATAAAAGAAACAAAAAACCCAACAAGAAAACAAAACAAGATTAGTGAATTCTGAACTGTGGGTGATCAGTTTTTTTCTCTCTCTTTCTTAACTGGGTTTATCTTTTTTTTTCTATGCTCTTTTATTTGAAACCCCACTATTGCAGTTTCTCCATCATCAGTGCTGAAAAATTAGCATGGAATTGCAGAGAAAAGACAGAGAAAAAGAGAAAAGAAAGTGAGAGAGAGAGAGAGAGAAAGAAAAAGAAAAAGAAAGCTTTTTGTTCAATTGAGGAGTTGTTGGGGGTGAATATAAAGACGCGTGTGCATCAGAATCAGCAGTTTTTGGCTAAAACCACCTCTCCCTCACTGTCTCCTAATATGGCATGTGTTTTTTCACGTCAGTTTTCCCTTTTCCTTTTTTTTCTTTTACCCTCGGCTGCTTTCTTCAACAACTGCTGATGGATTTTTCTCAGTGGAATTTCGATTGCTAAACTCGCTTTTTCTTCTTTTCCTCTGCCTCTGTTAGCATCAATGGCTGCCTATTTATAAAAGCACCGAGGCATTGAAAGCTGACGGGACTGCCCAGCCGTAAATTATTAGCTTAACCAAAGCAGCACTCGTTTTTGCAGCTCTTGGCTTGGCTCGGCTCATTTTTATGGCTTTGGAGTTTGGGGTCTTCTCTTTCTTTTTTTTTTAGTCCTTTAATTGGAATACTGTCTTGATTCTTCAGGCTTGAAGCTTAAGACTTAAGAGTTGTTGAATGTTGGAATTAAATTAATAAAAGATTATTAATTTTGGAAAAATACAGTGCCTGAAATTTGATGAGCTAGCCGAATGAACAACTTGACCAAAGTAGTGATAAGAAATCCACTTGGGACTTAAATTACGTGAAGGACACTGACCTATAAGCTCAGGTTAAGTTGATCCCCACGTCAGTGCCCTAGGTGGGGCCCTTCATAGTTTTTCTTTTTGGACCAATTTTGGATTTGGAAAATAATAAATAAACCACGGACCGCCCTGGTGGACCCATCATCATCATACTCAAGGTCCACCGGATGGGCCTCAAAGTAGGTCCTACTTAACTCCCAGTTCTACACTCGAGATTCCTGACCCGGACCCACCCATCACTGATATCGGGCATTCGTGTTTGATAAATAACAACTTAGTATTAATCTGGGCTAAATTATTTTAATTCCGTTTTTACTGAAACGCCCTTGTGAAAACGATGAATCGATTTTAACGGCAGGGACACAATTGGGAAGAATCTTGGGAGGGACCCCCTTAGAGAATGATGGTTGTCCAGAGGCTTAATTAATGGGATACCTTGATTTACCCAACCACTCCGAGGCCGTAGGCTGGACCCCCCCCCCCCCCCCCCTATTTTTTTTTTTTTCAGTTTTTGGTTAATTTTTGAGCCACCCCACTTTTAGCCCTTTCGCTATTGTTTCAGCCCAGGTGCGAGGGGGGCTGACTGCCAAGGAGCCACTACGTGGTATGTACTGTGTATATAGAGGGAGGAGAAATTTCAAATGGAGAACAAAAAAAAAAAAAAAGAAGAAAAGAAAAGATTGTGGGAAGAAATGGCTTTCCATGAAAACTTTTGGGAACGAGATTGGTCCTAATATGTGTATAATAAATTAATGATAATTGACGGAGTTTCATGTCTCAAATTCAATCATATTTGTGCATTATTATTGATTATAAAGTCTAAATCATTAAGCCAAGATCTTTTCTATTATTATAGCTAAAACTTGTGTTATGACCCAATAACGCGACCAATAGTTAACAAGATTTGACTTATGAAAAAACAGTGTTTGTGTTGTATTTTATTAATTAGTTATGAAATGAAATTTGTGTTTAGTGTAGGTTGATATATCTAATCTATACTTAATATGTTTTATTATGTTTAATAAATTAAAACAATAAATGTTGTAAAATCCATTTATTACTACGTGAAATTATACAAAAAGAGGTAGACTTGTCCCATTATTATTTTTTTCACTTCAACAATATATGAAAAGATAGTTACCAAATTTTTGGTATATATTTATAACGTATTTGATTTTAGATTCCTTTTTCTAAAATAAAGAAAAATAGAATATTACCAAGCCTCAATCATCCTTAAGGTGACATTATTTTGCCATTAATAAAATATATAAGTTAACCAAATAATCATGGAACTTCCAACTTTGACAAAAAAACACCTGATAAGTGATATCAAAATTAAGAAGGTTTTAAAAGCAATCTACTTATCCAAACTTAAAATATAAAATAAAATGAAGATTGATGAATAAATTTGACGTTTGCTATTAAAGAAAATAAAATAAAGATTAAAATGGGTATGAAAAATTATGACGAATTAAGAGATTACATTGTTTTATAACTTGATGAGTGTTACATTAACTGAGGTGATTTTTTACTGCTTATGATAACAATTTCAGTTTTGTTTTGGGAAGCCCAATTAATCTTTTGAAGTGAATCTTCTAGGAAAGAAAAAAAATATTGAAAAGAAATATCAGGTCACGCCTGGTGGGACTCGAACCCACAATCGTCTGATTAGAAGTCAGACGCCTTATCCATTAGGCCACAGGCGCTGGCGTCATCTTCCACCTAAGAACATTTATTCAACGAATGATTAGGACCGTACATATTGGCCGCTAGCAAAGTACGTAAAACAGCTGCTATGAACACTGTGATTTCACTTAGGTATAGCGAGTTTTTTAATTTCTTATATAAAAAAAAGTTATGTGTCTAACTTACAAAAGAAATAAGCATTTATAAATTTATTATTAATTATCTTTATATTTATAGGAGTAGTCGGAATTTTTTTATTGTTGGAAAAACAATAATTATTTTCTTTATAATAGTAGCTTTTATTCAATAAGAATTTATGATAAGTGTATATATCTACAATTCAAATAATCGGAGTTCAAAATCTAATTTTTTATAAAATAATAAAATACAAATCATCACTATAATAAATTTTGATTTTAATCACATTTTTTGAAGCAATATACAGTTTTTTATATAGTAAAATTATAAAACATGCAACTATTTAAATTTTTAGTGAGATATAGCTCAAAATTGTTGTGTGCATGTTAGAGTAAATGAGGTCTCTAGTATTTGTTATAATTTCTTGAATCTAACAAATAATATATCATTGACTTAAATTGACTTTAATACAAATCAAAATCATCATTATTAGAATGGTTTGCTAATTTAATTACTTTTAAAGCATTTATAGTGATTGCATTAATTATAACTCGTATTTACTTAATGAGCGCGTTTCTTTTTTTAAAGCAAAAGCGTTAGAACTTTTAGGTAGAAACTTCAAGTCTCTTTACATGTGAATTTAATTCATTTTTATATTATTTTATTCAACTGATTTTTTTCCATAATTGTAATAAGTGATATATATCTATCTATATATATATATATATATGAAACTTATTTGATTATAATTAAAATTTCTACTAATATACCATCCTAGTATTCAAATCTTCTTTCACGGGGGCTAGTATTATTTATTTCTAATATATTATCCAATCATTAGATTTAATATTTGTTTTAAAAAAAATGTTGATCAATTTACTAGTATTATTTATTTCTAAGTGGCATATTGTTTAACTCATTTTCTTCTACCATTAATTGCTTTAAAGAAACGACAGGGTTTATCATACGGGGCTACTCTTATATTTAAATATACTAATAACATATGAAACAATTTTAAAAAGTTTTATTAGCATTCGAGCATTTTGCTCATTGGTTGGTGCATGAACTTCCTACCTAAAGAGTAGATTTCGAATCTCCCTTATTCCAACTACAAAAAAAAAAAAAACCTTAAAAAGTTTTATTACATAGTTTTGCAATCTCAAAAAAAAAAATAGTGTTCTCCTTAGAGAGCATTACCTTATGCGTTGAGATTCTAATTAAACCAGCTTCATGTGTCCTAATTAATTGACTCAATCTGAAACAGATAGAAAAAATAAAATAAAAATGCCAAACTTATAGGATCCTACAAAAGATAGCACACAAAATTTGTACTTTATCTCTCACAAAATTATGCACGATCAATCATTTAAATTGTGTATAGTTTGGAGGATGGGCAACATATCGGCTTAATTACTCTTTAATATTAATTTGCTACTATGTATAACTTGTGAAACAAGTTGTTTTCTTATTCGATACGACAGTTGTGGATCGATTTCAGTTGCATAAAATCGGAGCAAGTTTAGTTATCAGGTACGTGATTCATAAATGCTTTTCAGGACCTCGTAATGAATCGGTAGAGTAATCTCTTGACTAATTTCTTGAAGCTTTTTTTGTTTAAAATGAAGAAGCTTTTAATGAGGACATGTCTTTGTCAATGAGAAGGTTAAAGGTGGAGCCCCTAATAATTAAGTGAAATAAGTTGTAATTAAGTTTTGGATTATTATGGTTACATAACAAAATGGAAGCCGAAAGCAAAATTTAATGAATTTTTAAATTTAATTGTACACGAAAAGTATCGATAGAAATGAAATTTTTTTAGTTAAAATCGAATAATATATCAAAATTGGTGAAAATAATTTAAATTTTTTTTTACGTTCATAATTATTGAATAAAAATTATATATCTGTTTTGAAGTTTGGATTTTTAATTCTAGTTTTCATATATCCAATTACTTATAATAAGAAATTATATGGGCATAATCACTTCATTTAACACCACATAAGAGCACTATATTGCAAATATTCGTTCATGTTATATATATTGTAACTCAATTATCAATTGATTAATTAAATAAAATGAAAATCTGGTTACGGTAATCATATTCTTCGATGTTTATCAAAAGGATAATAATAATCTTCAATGTTCATGGTAAGGAAAAAAGAAGATGAAAATGAAATGGCAAGACTACAATGTCCACATCATGTTATCAAAAACCTAACCCTATATATAGTTGGAGCAAGTGGGAATTGCATCAATCTTTTCCTTTATGATGTAACCCTAGCTAGGGGCAAGCACTTATGATCTTGATAATATCTCTATGACGATGCCATAGTTTAAGACTGAAAGAGAGGGACCCCATATATATACTTGCCTTTTTTATTTGTTAATTAAGGTTTTTTATGAGTAAAATTGACTTTGCGACCAGAAAATGGTTATACCATTCTAAATTTTAGTTATCGAAATATAGGTAGATTTCATAAATTCAAATAAGAATAGGTTGTATGAATTATTAATATGTGACATATATATATATATATATATATATATATATATATACATATTTACCCAAATCATAAGCAGGAACGTGAATAATGTGATGTTTTCCTTTTGTTTAAGGTTTTTCTTGTCTAATTGCGTGTGGAAATTAATTAAATGTCCTCTCAAAGGACTTTTGAACCAAAAAATGGGTCATGGGAAAGCTCTCGAGTCTTGATCAAGCTCCATGCCAACGGGACCTACATTGACTTGATCACCTGAATGCGTCGCATTTATTAATGCTGGAGTGTTAGAGGCGCGAAGAACTTTAGTAAGTAAATCCACAGAAAGGCTATGATAAGACCAGAGAGAAGACATCACTTAAGAACAAATGTTCATGCACCCATGGTTGGTTTTCTATAGTTATATCATGTTCCTAACCTAGAGTTGATGCTACTTATCCAACGAAAGAGGGCAATTTCAGTAACCCAACTCCTCAGTCTTCTGTTACTTAATTTAAGCAAAAATCCCAGCTGTAGTGGAACCTCAAATCTGGACACTAGACCTCACCAAATCAAACAAAAGGATAATGAAAAAGGAGAACCACATATCTATAGATTCAAATTTGTTCCTATCATGATGATGCCATGCAATTTTTATTAAAAAGGATCACTACTACTAATACTATACTACTATTTGATCTCTTGCTGGAGGTCAAGCAAGACATGATTTCATTCTACTAGGTACATATACTACCCCTCTCTAGCCCCCCCAGAGAGGAGAGTAACATAACAAAAAAGAAAAGAAAAGCTGAAAAGGGCAGCCATGAGCAATGGGTTTTAGGTTCAATGATTGAGCAAAGCTTCCGCCTTGTTGAGACCCCAATTTGTTTTACCCTGTAGCTGTTCTTAGATGAACAGATTCTTTACATGCAAAGACACGTACGTTTCACCAAAAATGAAACTTAGTAAAAGAAGTAGGTGACACAGCTCCCTTGGGGCCTCAATGCTCACATGGAAAAACCTAGTGGGTAGGACCATTCACGAACCTATTCAGATGTCCTTTTTCATAAGTTTTAAGTATATAGTGAGATTGGTGACCCTACCCTAATCATTAACCATCAGCTTTCTTTTTTCTTTTATACTAGCACTAACACTCTTGCTGTTTCTTTCTGACCTCTGAAATAATTGTAAAAACTATATACTCCATCCATTTGCCTTTTAGGCATATAGACATAGCTAGCTAGGCTTTAATGACAGTCTTAATTTCATAGTCCATCAAGATGAAATCCATTCAGTTTTTCACTTTTGTATGAAGGCACATATAGATAATTTCCTGTTTTTGATGCATTAATTAGAATAGATAGGAAGGGTTAATTTATTGTCAACTGGTCATGAAATTGGTGTAAAACCATGCAAGTACACAACCCTTAAATTTTGTTGTATGATTGTATCTTAATTCTTATGCAAGGCCCCGCGTATCCTAAGTAAAAGGCCAAATCCCTTAAAGAAGTGAAAAGTAATGTGACAAAATTTTTGATCACAACTATATAGTTATCCTGCAGAAAGAACATCGAGGTATAAAGGGAAAGAAGCAGAAAAGATTTAGTAATAATCCATCCAGCTACAACGATATCCGAGCCCAAATTACATTCTTGTCTTAGGCACCCAAGTTCTCCTTTCCTTTAAGCTTTTTGGGACAATTACGTCTTGCTTTATCCAAACTCTCTGCGCGGCAATCATCACATATTTTGCATGCCTCCATGCTTAGATGTTTTCTTAATAGGAAGGGGACCAATGTCGTTGTAGTTCCCTAACTATTGCACTAGATGAAGGCAAGATCAACAGGAAGGCTAAAAGTTCCTTGAGCCCTTGATAGTACTACAAAATTGGAACAAAAACCATCTAAAAATTAAGTTTGCTTAAATGAAGTGTTTTGATCAATATGTGAAAAGGTCGACTAGGATTGTGCATTCAACGATTCCACCCCATTCCTTTTGATTAAGTTCCCTGACTAGTGACTACCAATTAAAGCCTAATACAAGTACCCAGAAAAAAGAAAAAAAAAAAAAAAGAGAGAATGGGTATAGTGTTGTTGGTGGTGAAGATACCCTAGCTCTTAGAAAGTGAAATGTGATAGGCAAATGAAAGAGAGAAGAGTTGGATTGAAAACACAAACAAGGATATGAAAGGATTCCCCTCGTGATGACAAAAGCACTGATGGAGACTTCAAAGATGTAAATGTGGCTGATATTATTAACCCCTTTTCCTTCTAAGAATTATCACTCATTGAATTGAACAAGAAAGAGAAGAGAATGATGGGTTGCTGGGTATGAAAAGGGTTATTGTATTAAAGAAGCAAAGTAGGAATTTTGGAAAAAGCATCGAAAAGAGAAGGGCAAGTTTCGATTTGTCTTTGTCCATGAAAGGGCACATTTATTCACTGTTCTTTTCCCAAGCAAGTACATCTACAAGTTACCTAGCAAGGAAACACTGTTCCTTCTCCTCATCACGATTATTAATTTCCTCATTATCAACCCCAAAAACACAAAAAGGTATTAGTAGATCTGTGGGGTTGCCAAAATGTGAAAACTGAGCAAATAACAGTTTTAAATTAATTCATTTTAATTGATATTTGTAGTTAAAAGCATTTGAATATTTGATTGAATTGGGAGCGAAGTGAAGGTAATTCCTGTCACTTAAAATTTGTTCACTGATAAAATCCATTGCAGTGGTAGGTGTGCCACCTCTTTCTATCACCCATGTTCTGCATACCACGTGGCGCACTTTGATTGGCCTAATTGGGACCTTGGAAAACATAAAATGATTTTTTTCTCAAGCCCAAGTTTGGTCCTTTTCTGTTCTCAGAATTTAACTGCATGCACTGATCATCGCCGTCCTTTTTATGGCAGTCTCTCATCTGCATATACATACAATGTGTTGTGGCCTATGGGAAATGGATGGTGATCACAACTGATATCAAAAGGGCAACTAATAACCGCCATGTGGTCC
Source organism: Theobroma cacao (assembly GCF_053813885.1). Lineage (NCBI taxonomy): Eukaryota > Viridiplantae > Streptophyta > Magnoliopsida > Malvales > Malvaceae > Theobroma > Theobroma cacao. The sequence goes on from NC_142642.1 coordinate 37,154,937, forward strand.
CACATTGGAAGATCACAGGGGCCTCAGAGTTTAATTCAATCAGTACACATGTGTGTCATAACCATCTGATGTTGATGTTGGCAAAATCTGATTTTCGGAAGGTTGATATCGAAAATTTAGGTCAAATGTTTTGACGACCCAAAAGTTACTGGGTCCTTTTGCTCAAACATAGGCCTTAATAATTTGATTTTTTATTTTATTTTATTTTAATGAAATATATAGGTAAATATTTACAATAACATAAATATTGTCAATTAATTATCAATATTTCATTTTAAGTAATTATCATCGTGAGATTAATTCAATTGGTAAGTTTATTTGTGATCTTCGCAACAAATGATTTTACCTGCATGGCACAAGTGTAATTGTTACTACCTTGAGCATACTAACCAAAAATAAATAAATAAACAAGTGAGTTCTTATTTGCATCTTACCTTAGTTTCTTCATTGGCATTAATTATCCATTGAAAAATTGACACATCTTATCTTAATTTGGATTGAACATCCTATCTAATCTTAAATTTTGTCAATAAATATATATGTAGTTAATTAATTTACTATAGTTTGATTGCACTAATAATCTTAGTATGAAAAGACAATGTCATTTGTTAGAGGTAGAGAATTGGGACTGTTGCTAATCTAAAGGTGAGCAATCACTTTATTTGAATGTTGAATTAGGTGACATCATTTGTTGGAAAAAAAAAAAACCAAGATGTAATGTTCTCAATCATGTTGTCTTCTATGATGTATCAAAGATATATAGTACATATGTTTACATGCTTTTATCTTTACTCACTTGTGGGTTGATAATTACAAAAAGAAACTCTAGATTTTACAAGTAAATAGTAACTATGGTTAATAATTATATATAGTTTTCTTATGTTTTTAGGTTCATATGTTATAAGCAAGATTCTCTATGGTATCAAATGCAATATGTGAACTCTGTGTAGAAACCATTTTGCGGATAAAACAGAGGGTGAATAGTATGGTCCATACTCTTATTTCCTAGAATGAGAACCAAGGAAATAAATTGGAGTACCCCGCTGCATATTCTTCATTTGAAAAAAAAGTAAATGAATTGTAAATGTTTCTTTGAGAATACATGGTCATCCTTACATTGTAAATATGTAATGTGCTAGATTATGGTACAAATGGTCCTTCTGCACTACTTTTGTGTTAGACATACATAATAATTAAGGCAAGTATGAGACAAAGCGACCTTCTTAAGGCATTTCAATGCCTTCTGCAAATTGTGCTGGTGGGGAGGGTTATCTCATTGTGGCCAAAAGTACAATATCAACTCGGAAACTTTGAAGGGACCTTTTTTTCTTTTTTGGGCTTGGAGCAATCACTTCATCAAATCTGTTGACAAGAAGCTGTAGACAAGCACGACTCTGATTTCACCTTTGCAAAACCCATACTTCCTTAGCAGGCCCTCTTTCAAAAACCCAACCTTTTCCAACACCTTTTGGGAACCCTGATTTTCTATCAACACAATAGCTTCAAGCCTTACCAAGCCTGGAAACTCTTTAAACACATTGGAAACCGCCATCTTCAGCGCGGCTGTAGCAATCCCTTGTCCCCAGTACTCTGCACTTACTGCATACCCAAGGTGAGCTCTGCATTCATCATCGCCTGATCCTGGCTTGATTGAAACGTATCCGATCGAGTGGTCATCTAAACATATGGACCGACGATAAGGTTGGGGTATAGCAACCTTCTCAAGATATGACAGGGCCTCTTCCCTGGAAGTGATGGTGTTCCATCTGAGATAACGGGTTACTTTATCATCACTAGCCCATTTCAGGAAGTCGTCGACGTCGGAGATTAGGAAACGACGGAGGGAGATTCTTGATGGGTCCATTAATGAAGGCTGAAATGGTTAAAAGCAACTTTTGGAGATGGCTGTATTCTTGCGTTGGCCAAGAGTTTAGTCTTATCCTTCGCAAAGCCCGAAATAGATTGAAATAAATAGACACTAGACTATGGCCCGTGCGTTACACGCGGCCTCTTTCTATTTATTTTTTTATTTTTTTTCTTCCTTTTCTTATGCCCTTCCGCGAACCTGGTCAAATAATGTTAGAGTTTGGTGCATTGCATCGAACCACCCTCGTATCAGGCAATCGATTGGGCGCTAAGAATCCAAGTCCAAAGCTCCAAGTACATAGAAACATATATAATTAACATATAGTATAACCATTTAGAAGAATTAAACTAATAACTAGATCAAGTACAAAAAGAAGGATCGTTCTATAATTACAGCTGTAAGAATAAGCAAGTGATACAAAGAGGAGCGGGCCGAGTGAAGAGTGAAAGTAAAATAAATCAATGTCCTCTAGTTGGACATAAAAACAAAGTTAGATGCCATACCAAAAGAAAACAAACAGAAAAATGAAGGAACAAAACACTGGTTGGTCAGCTTGAAGACAGATTAGTAGTTGAGAGACTTGGATAAGATCCTTTATTTTCTTGTGAGTCCAGCACAAGAAAACCTTGACTTGCGAGTTCAGTATAGATTCTTTTCTTTTGCTGATTTTTAGTACGAATTTTGGTTCTGTGGGTGGTTTTGGTTTTTGTGTTTGACAAGATCACCTCTTTTTGTTTGATTGAGGTTTGCTAATCTCTTTTTGTTTGATGGGGGATGTATATGCTGTTTTTTTGGGGAAGGCAGGAGTTGGTATTGTTGCTGCAGAATTGATTTTTTGTGATTGTGCAGCTTTTTCTGGAGGTTTTCTCCTCCTTTGGGATGTAGCTTTGTTACTGGATGAATGAATTCTGCTTTTCAAAAAAAGAAAGTAGTTGAGAGACTTGTAGCTCTAATTGCCTGGGTTTTGGCATATTTGGGAGTTTACTGGGCCTTGAGCAACACAATTTTTATCTCATATATTTAATATATTCTATTAATCCTAACATTAGATTTTTTTTTATTAAAGAAAATTAGTACTTCCAGATTGAAAGCATTTGGTGTCAATATCTGCTTACCTGACTTTTATATGACCCTGTACAAAAAACAAGCTGAATAAATAAAGAATTAGAGGGGCGGCAGTGGGAAGCGATAGATCAGCTTAAAGAAAGCAACTAGAACTATGTATAGATTCTAGTTCAAACTTTTAATACTTCCCTCAAATCCCAGAATTTCCAAGTGCCCATTCCTCATGGCCTTTGCAGGAATTGAGATATCACACAAGTCAATGAAAGAGTCCATTTTCTATACCAAACAAAGTAGAAAAAGCATTACATTTTGTCGGTAGAATTCCTTTAGCTAGAAGTTTTCCTCCACTTCATGACATGAATTGTATGACTGAAAGTGACCTGCGAAGATTTGTTCCCTTTAGCAAGTTGAATTTGGATGGGAAAAGAGATGAATGGCATTGGAGAGAAATTTTTTCGTGATGGGAGAGTCGGACTTTAAGGGATTAGACGTAAACAAGTGACAGTGGTAGATTACTTTCTTTGGTTTGACAAATAGTTTTGGATTTCATGCTTATAAAGGCTATTTATTTTTATTTTTTTTTGGAATTTCATTTGTATTCATAAAAGGGAACTATAGTTCGCCTCTTTACAAAGATTTTGTCAAGTTATGCCCCGTACAAGATAGAGGAGTATACCCACACAAAATCCTTCTCATCAAACAAGGTGATCAAAACAACACCAGCAAAAAGACCCTGTACACCTGCCATAGTTGAACAAAAGATAAATACACTAGCATAACCCAATCACCTCCTCAAGGTCCTAAGGCTCAGGAAAAATTAAAACCGTTCCCCAGTTTTGCAAAAAGTCTATTCAACCGACAAACACATGGAGCCAAAAAGGATAAGGTGTAGCCACCCCTATAGAAAGATCCTCAGCAGCAACACCTGGAGGAAAGGGTGGGACAGTGAAACTGCTCTCATCAGGCTCTATAGTTGTTATTTGATGCCTCCTCGCGAACGTTGAGCAAGTTTTCCACCCTTCTTATCCCTGTTTTCGCCAAGTTGTCAGCTTGTTGGTTGGCTTCCCTGAATATATGTTGGACCTCCCATTGGACTACTTTTCTTTTCAACATCTCGATGTGGAGGATCCACTTTCTCAGCCTCCATGGGGCTTTTTCGGGTGCATTAATCCACTGGACAGCATTCTTGGAGTCACTTTCGACCACCATTGTATGAGTGCTTCTCCACCTTGAAGCTGAAAAGAGTAAAAAAGCTTCCCTTACTGCCAACAAAAGGCTATTTGTTATTGATATACAAATATCCCCTAGATAAGTTATTTTGCTGAGAAATATCAAAGTTGTGGCCTGTGTGGCTGAGCATAGGTCTCAATGATTTCTTTTTTTTGGTTAACATATAGATAATTCTGATTTGATATTGCAGCAAGCATTGCCAATTTTCTGCTGTATATGGACTGATAGAGTGTCCTTTAGCTCTCCTTTGGGAACCTTAATATCAGTGCTCGCAAATCCAGACAATTGTTTATCTAAGGTGAAATTGGCTTGCTTTTTTCTTAGCCTCCAAGCTCTGGGGCAAGGGGGTTTTGCATTTACAAGCTGTGAATTACAATTAATGCAAATATATGTAGTATGAAAATGGGGTACAGAAAACAATCAAACAAAACCCTTCAACTTGCCATTGGATCTGTCACCAATAGGCTAAATACATAAACATCAGAAGTCTTTCCATTGAGAATGAGATACTTCCTAAGGGTACCTTCCGTTTGGAACCCTGCCTTTTCCAATACCCTCTGTGAGGCCTTGTTATCCACATCGACAAGACCTTGCACTCTCTCCACATATGGAAACTCCTTAAACACAATTGGAACAACCATTTTCACAGCTTTTGTGGCAATACTTTTGCCCCAGTATTTTGAGCCCAAAGCATAGCTGATTGATCCTCTGCATTTTTCATTGGCAGAACATGGCTTGACTGCTATGAACCCAATTGGCTTGCCTTCCAAACAAATAGCACGGCACCATGGGCGGGGAATGACAACTTCCTTTAAGTAACTCAATGCATCTTCTCTTGAAGTGAAGTACCTCAATCTTGTTCGACTGATCACTTTATCGTCACACGACCATTTCATGAAGTCATCGACATCTGATAGTTCATAGGGCCTTAGCGTGATTTCCATCGGTATAATTATATTTGGACCTTAGTTGCTCTGGATCTTTTTGAGCACTTTAGTACTTGGTATTTGTATCAAAGGCTTCAATTGAGTTTAACCTTTTGTTTTTGGCCTAATGTTGATTAAGCTTATCGAGTGGAACACTTTTATCATCCATTTTATACAAGCAGAGGACCCTAGCCTACCAGTTCACAATTCCATTTGCCCATAAACCTTTTAGCCTTTCCAACCGGATCAGTGGACCTTTGAATTCTTGTTCAAAGGCAAGTAAAAATAGTCTTCTTCTTCCTTTTTTTAACAGGTAAGTAAGTCAATTTTTTACAAGTAAAGGTTATAGTCATCATTATTTAGTGCAACTGTTTGTTATATAGTTTTCCATTCGAATCATGGTTTCATCCTATGTTACATGAATATGGAATCAAATGTCAAATATGAGTATATCACGTTTTTTATAAGTTTTACGTTAATTTTGAGAATTCAAATATCATATTTATATAAAAATAAAATATTTAAAAAATATCAGATACGAATATATTAAGATGAAATCAAGAGTTCGCGTAACATAAATTGTATCTGCACTTTATGATATCTACTTTAAGCATATTTCTCAACATTTTGCACCAATAAAGTATGTACCCAGAAACGCTTGTGGTAATTTGTTATAAACCTATACCTTCTTCAATAGAGTTCTTTCCAATGCGCAGATTTCACTTTTCGATAAAAACTTGGGCGCTACTTCAATCGGCAGGTGGTCAACCGAGGGCGGCGTAATACAAGCAAACGTTACAAACAAGTTTGCCAGTTGATGCATGCATCCAGTACTCACCACCCCAAGTAATGGAAAATTAAGCAGGTTTGGTCCCTAGTATTTTTTTCTTCTGGTCATTGAAGCCAAGCCAAAGATTTTGAAAGTCCTATTTAGTATTATGATGATGCTATCCACTGGTCCTTTATTGCAACTTATGATTATTTTTCTATTTCATTTACTATGGAAAATATTCTAGATTTTGCCTACCAAGGCTCATTAGTCACTTTCAGAAAAAAGAAGTTTGCTTGCAGGAGTTTTTTACTGGTTGCCTCGAGACAAAGTCAAACAGGGCGGCTATCCAAAGCACCCCTTTGCCCTTCCCCCCCACTCCAAGGAAGGATCAATAATCCACCAGACCTTGGTTCCTAGCAAGTTCTTAAGGCCACTACCTTTTGTTGTATATAGCCAAGGCAAATCTGCATCTCGCCCTTCCCAAGCTGGCTTCTTATCTTAAAATTTTCGTTTTACATATAAGACCTACACTAATTTTGTTACAAGAAAGCATGGAAGAAAACTGTCCTGTTCAATTAGATGCAAGCAAAGGCAAGGATGAATGTTCCGATCTGTCTCTTCGGCTATTGGATCTTTCAGACATAGATGATTTCATGGTCTGGGCTACTGATGAGAAAGTGGCTCGTTTCTGCACTTGGGAGCCTTACACAAACAAAGAGGATGGCTTAAACTTCATCAGAAACACAGTTCTACCTCACCCTTGGTTCAGGGCAATATGCCTTGACAACAGACCGATTGGTGCCATTTCAGTCATAGCAAATTCAGGCAATGATAAATGCAGGGGTGAACTTGGCTATGTTTTGGCATCCAAGTACTGGGGCAAAGGGATTGCAACAAGAGCTGTGAAAATGGTGGCCAAGACCATATTTGTGGAATGGCCTCATTTGGAGAGACTTGAAGCTCTGGTTGATGTAGAAAATGTGGGGTCTCAAAGGGTGCTGGAGAAAGCTGGGTTTCAAAAGGAAGGAGTTTTAAGGAAGTATTTCATCCGAAAGGGAAGAACTAGAGACATGGTTATGTTCAGCCTTGTCTCTACTGATCCTCAAATTTGATGAATTGTTTCCTGATTATTGTAAATAAATTTGTAGGCCAAGTTAGACAAGCTGCCCCTGCCTATGGCAAAACATTTCAGGTTTCAACCAATTGTATGAAATAATTAAAATCCTTAGAGGAAAAGGGATGTTAAGATAGTCATAGCTACACGAAATAAGATAGTTGTCACTATATTTCTCTATTATTAATTTATTATCTTTATTTGAATAATAGCCTGATGCTCATAATATTTATTTAATACAAACATAAAAATTTCATTTCTATTTTTGTTATAAAAAAAATTAAAGCTAACAATAATGATTATATAATCCCTCATTTTTTTAAAAATAATATCCCCTCAAGTTCCAACAGGAAAGGAGGAAAAGAGGTCAGCAGCACTGACTAGGATCTTTGTTTCCCTTAGATCACTGCGAAATCCACTTGAACGCCACAAGTATCTGCTAAAACCGTCGGCTCTCTAAAAGATTTCCCTTCTTTTGTTTCTGTTTCCGTTTCTTGGAATCGAAATCCTCGAAAAGCAATGGACCCACTCTCCGCCCTCCGCGACTTCACAATCCGGGGCGAGCTCGACAAAATCGTCCGAGTCAACGACGAATTCCGCTTCGGCACCGACTATTCCTTCCCATGCTCCGGCGAGACCGCCTACCGTTCCAAACAAGGCAACCTCTACACTCTCGAAACCTTGGTTTTCTACATCCAAAACCACCATCTCAAGCACACGGATTACATGCACAACTCCCTCTCTCTCCGCATCCCCGCCGTCACTTTCACCGACCGTAAACCCCTCCTTGATTACCTTACCGGAAAAGTTTCCACCTCCGATTCCATTGTTTGGAACCCACCGAAGTTCCCCGACGAGTTTCGACCCGATCCCTCTGGGTTCGATCCTGATAGCAGTAAACCCAAAGGTAATACCAATGATGTTGTTTTGGATGAAATTGGAGATATTCATTTCGATATTAAAGATAAAGAGACAGAACTTGCGGATTATATGGGAATAATTCGATCAATTGAGAAGCCTTTGAAGGATAGAGAAGGGATTCTGGAATGTAAAAATAGGGATTTTTATAGTGTTCTTGTTGCATCAACGAAAAGGGAAGAAGAAAGGCAGAGACTTGAGTCTCAGCAGAGGAAAGATGGGTTAGTTGCTAAGAGTAGATTAATGGGGGCTGAAGAGAGGCGATTGGGGTTAAGTTATGGGGATGAAATGGTGGGATATGATTCGAAGCCGAAAATGCATTTGAAAGGGAGCAAAATTGGGGAAGGAGTGCCTATTATTTTAGTGCCGAGTGCGTTTCAGACTTTGATTACTATTTATAATGTGAAGGAGTTTTTGGAAGATGGGGTTTTTGTGCCTACTGATGTGAAAGTGAAGCAGATGAAAGGGGCAAGACCAGAGTGTGTTACTGTGCAGAAGAAGTTTAGTAGGGACAGAGATAGGGTAGTAACGGCGTATGAAGTGAGGGATAAGCCTTCTGCTTTGAAGCCGGAAGATTGGGATCGTGTTGTGGCAGTATTTGTGTTGGGGAAAGAGTGGCAGTTCAAGGATTGGCCTTTCAAGGATCATGTGGAGATTTTTAACAAGAGTAAGTGGGGGTTTTTGAGCTTTAGCTGGATTATTATTTGAGTTTTACTATTTAATATGTGCGGGGTCTTTGTTAGCATGAGTGAGAAGTTAAATGTGAAGCTGAGAATTTTGTCTAATATGTATAATGCATTAAATTATGGATATGATGAAGTTTTGGGGTTGTGCTCTGTGTTTTAGAATTGATAGTTTTAACATGTAGTCTTTACTTGTCAGTGTTTTAGAATTAGTATTTTGGGTGGGTGGAAGATGAGAATTTATCTTATTTTATTGTGCACTCTTGATTAAAATAAATACTCATTCTTGAATTTTATGCAGTTATTGGATTTTTTATGCGATTTGAAGATGACAGTGTAGAGTCTGCTAAGATTGTGAAGCAATGGAATGTGAAGATTATCTCGGTAAGATTGTTTCCTCCTCAGTTGCTATGGTATTTTCATCTTAATGAGTTTAGTGCAACTTTTGGTGGAACCTAGTCTTCTTCCTCTTTCTTATCCTCTTTATTTCTCTTCTTCTGTTTTTCTCAATGTGCCCCAACTATGCAGATTAGCAAAAATAAGAGACACCAAGATAGGGCTGCAGCGCTGGAGGTCTGGGACAGACTAGAAGAATTTGTGCGATCACGATCACATTCCTGAACTGTGAAGCTTTTAGGAAACATTTATATGTACGTGTTTGATGTTCATGAGCTATGACCTTCATCCTGGATGTATCTTTGAATTTTGTTAATGTATTTAAGAATATTGATTATCTTATTATGACAATTAGCAATCTCGATACTTTTTTCTTGTGAGGGGTGCAATGCTGATCAAGCTGCAGTATATGGTTGCAGCTTCAGAATTATTATCGTTTTCAATTGATGATATGCGTGCAGAGAGCAGGGGATGTCCCTTGACCTTTTTGATTTTGATAAATGTAAATTGTGGAACAAATGTAATAGTGAAATATACTTTTTAGATTGAACCATTTATGGCAGATATCTGGGGGCAAAGTAGATGGATTCATTAGGGTGGAGTTATTTTCTGGTCTATTTAGGTTAAATGTTTTTAAGGTAAAACATTTATAAATGGATTTTTTGTTTTGCTTTCCAATGTCCAGGTACTGTTCTTTTGTGTAGAAATGTAACATGAACAAGCTACACATGGTTCATACTTGCCCTGGCATTTAACTTTTCAAGCTTTGTTAGCTTAGGTATGGTGGATGCACGGCAAGTGTTATGCAAATCAAGGGACTGTTTCTAGATCCTTTTTTCATCTTTAACTGGATCTCCTTGTGGCATGTTGTTAAATATATTGTGTTGTTTCCTGTCTTGCTCTTTTATCTACATTACTAGAGAGAAGTGATTTATGATATCTGGACATATGGCTACAGCATGTGTAAGGGTTTGTCCTGCTATTATCTTTCATCTGGTCTGGTTACCATAAGACAAAGTTTTGGTCATATTGAACTCTTTAGATTGCTATTTCTCTCCTTTGATGTGGTCTTTTTTAGCCTTCTAATTTTAGCTTCAAAACATTACTTCCTAAAAGCATGTGAAAACCTTTCATAGCTTAATTGAATCATAACTTAATTTATTCTTTGGAACAGGTGTGAATTGAAGATGGAATCACTATGATGATATATGAGAACTAAGTTGTGTGAGTGAACATCATTGAAGATGGTTACTCTTGGCCAATGGTTTTCTTTTATCGAGTGCCAATGCACACCAAAGGTCTTTCCATCACTGTGACCTTTTAAAATTCTGCTAGAAGGAATTCTCTGATTGGAATACTGACTTATGCAGAGCAAGGTGGTTCTCCAGATGCTTCTCCTTATACTTCCGTGCGAGTTAATGGTAAAGCAGCATTAGGAAATTACAAACTTATGATTATCAATTCTCCTATTTTATAGCTGTTGGTTGACCCCAATATGTGCCAGAATTGCAATATTGTTTTCCTGAGTGTATAGACTTGTACATGTTTTGAGCTTCAACTTTTGTTCACTTCTATGTATCATTAACTTCTTGCTGTGATGTTTATTTGACTTTTTGTTGCTTAGAAGTACCAGACGCTTATAAATCCCTATTAGATATATTCAGTAAGTAATCATATAGAATCTTTATTGAGAAGGGAAGAGAAGCCATAACTCTCTTCAGCAATACAAAACCATATGGACCTTGGAGGGGATAAAAGTATAAATATTACATGTATCCTCACTAAAGGGAAACTAAGTAACAAATTAAGAATACCATAAAATGTTCACTAACAAGATGGTGTCATGAGAGGTAGGGCAAACTAGAGAAGATTCAATGTGATGAGAAGATTGAACTGTATGAGGTGGCCAATAGAAGGAAGATAAGAAGAGAGAGTGACAATTTGTTGGTGCTTCCATCTGATGAGCCATCTTCCTGTGTGGATGGTACGGTTTTAGATCCACCTCCTGCACCCATTTTATAAACATTTACTCCAGGAGAACAAAGTTGAGGAACAAATATAAAAGATTTGGGCGAACATATCTCATTTGTTTTCATACTGATTGAGATTGTTTGTAAGTGAAAAAATTCAGTATAAAGTAGATGCCTAAGCAAGGCAGTAACCTGGCGATGGAAGAAATAGTCTACAAGACAACAACTATTTTGTACCTGTAGGAATTATGCTCCCAGATTCTGGTGATCCCACAGGTGAATCCGCTGGAGCTGGAGAAGCAGCTGATAACAAGCAGTCGGTGTTAGTGGAATATCAGAAAAATTTTGAGTAAAATCTAATTACCTCTTAATTGAAGAACTTTTAACCTAAGCAATAAGTTTTGCTGATATTTATTCAAGATTGAAATATGAAAGAAATATTTAATTGCATCCTTACCATTACAGCTGCTGATGGGTGGAGTCTGGACATTGCATGAGCCAGGTAAGGCCAAAGCTTGAGTCTGGTTGATGGTGATCCCCAGTGATGAACCACCACCATTAAGGACCTCACACAAGCATTGTGGCGATGAACGTACGACATTTGCAAGCTGTGTGCAGCATTGTTGGGATGGGGTCGATGAGTTCCCTGTAATGTAATTGAGGCAGGGTGACAGGCTGATCAATATGCTAGTGCAACTTGACTGAGCTGTAGCTCCTGCACAAAGCATGGCTACTAGGACCAAGACAAGACATGTTGCCATCTTCCCATTTGCCATTAGTTCTCTTGGAACGGTATCGCTGAGAATTCCTGCAAGATTGTGCTGATTTCCTGCAACTTTGGAATGATGGCAGGATGGTTTGGTTTGGTTTTTATAGGGTGACTGTGGAAGGAACAAATAACAGCAAGTCTGGAAAAAGAGTTGTGGGTGACCAACTTTCCTACTCTTTAACGGGATTCAACAGTCAACTACAGCTTATATCTCTGAAGTGTTCAATGATGGAGGCTTCAGGCTTATTACTATTTGTTTGGTTTGCATAAAAAAACCTATTTAGGGCGGTTTTGTGGGTGACCAACCTTATATTCTGTTGATGAATCTTTGATGCAGGATGCATAGATGTTTAAAACGTTCAAACCTGAACACTCTTGGAAGCCCCAACTATGAAGAAAGCATAACGTGTGTCTGACTCCACCTTTCTACAGAATTTGTCTTTGTAAAACTCTCTTTTAAGAATCTGAATCTGCTTTAAAAAGAAGAAAAATTCGCTTCCAAAGTTCAAAAAGACATTGGGCAAAACTGTGAGTGTTCGAGAAGGTCGTTGCTTGCTTGCTTCTTCTAGATGTTTGGGTCGGGCATCCTCTGAAAATGACATCTACTCTGTTTTCTTGCTTCAGACCAAAGAAAATTGACTTCCCCCATTGATGATTTAGGACACGACACATGTCTCAGGGACCAAGGAGCAGACATTGAAAAGACAAAATTGTAATCAGTCGTCATCGACATGGTAAAGAGGACAGCGTGCCCCTGCGTTGGTTCAGGTTTTTTCTATCGTTTTTTTTTTATTCTTTTGCTTAAATTCCTTGGAGATTTCGATTGAAAGGTTCAGGCAATTCCTCTGGAGCTTGTGATTTTCATTGTTAAATTCCATGGAGGCTTGTTTGAAGGGTTAATTTTAGCAGACCTGACACGATGGAAAGTTTAGATGCATTTTCAAGGTGCATGGATTGATTTCACGTTATTACTTTTATCATGGCAAGAAGAGAAAAATTGGGTTTCACTTCAACTATTTTCTCTCTTACAATTTCTTTAACTTTTCCCCCTGCCCTCTTCTCTTCTCTCTTATCAATGAATAGACGTAATGAAAGTGTGTAACATGCAAGGTGGGATTGGGCTTTGGAAACTGAAGTAAAACCATTCTTTTAAGGAATTAAAAATGGGAAAAAGAGGTGGGAGAAAATTATGAAAGATTACATAATTTTAATATGACTTAACAGGTCAATTTTGTACTCCTAATTAATTCAATGTAAATGATTCCTATTTCGTAATTGTCCTTTTTAGCTTTGTTCAATCACTTTAAAACTGATCAAATTACTCACCCGTTGGCCTGTAAACTAAGCTATAGCGTGAGCTTGAATTGATCACATTGGCTAAGACCTAGGACTTCCAAAAAGAAGTTGGGCCAGCCAAATCCTTAGGTCATGAGCAGGATGCTCCTGACCCCATCAATCATGGGTGGAGAAGGATTTGAAATCATTAAGGGTCCTGCTGGAGGTCCCCTAATTATTTAAGGGTAAAAAGAGGGGGATAGTTGTTGGTGCCTTCGTGGCATTGGAAACTAGTGCTAGTTGGCATCTTGGCCATGTTCACTTCTCTTCCTACTCCAATCAAAAATGAAAATCTTGCATTTGCAAATTTTCTTTTCCTTTTCTCTTTTTGTATTTCCCTTAAAAGAAACGAAAAGTGAAAACATTATGGAAATAGAGCTAATTTATCCTTTGCCCGCATCGTACTAAAAATTTATTAAAGATATAATGTTTTTAAAAATATTTGATGTACACCTCAACTATTAGTTAATGTATGATTTTCTATTTAAAAAATAAAATTTGAATTCCTTTCTTTCAATTTTTTTAAAAAAAGTCTTTATTTATATAAAAAATTAAATAATTTTTTATTTTTATTACGTTTAGTAAAATAATTTTTTATAATTAACAATTGACTGACTGTTTTTAATTAAAATACTATTTATTATTTTTTTACTCATATAAAATTGACATGACATTAATAAGAAAAATAAGAATGTCACGTGATCATGTATGTCATCATATCACATAAGCACCATCTACTTAGACATGCTAATTCATTATGTTAGCATCACGTGCATCAAATGATAAATGATGATTTGATTAACTACAGTTAATCAACTATTTATAAAAGACTTATTTAATCTAAAACAAAAATATAAGGATGTAATTGAACGTAATAAAAGAATAAAGACTTATTAAAATTTTTCTAAACAATTTAAAAATTTTTTCAGGTATATTATGCTCTTATTAAAAATTGTCTAAATTCAAAGATTTCCAATATCAAAGAAAACAAAAAATAAAATGTGCAACATGCTTAAAACTGGCCAAGGTCTAGTTATTTTCGTTTGCTGGATTCAAAGATATTTACTCAAAATATAAAAGATAAGTTTCTTATCATTGAAAGACATTACAGTTGAAGCATGAAGAACCTTTTGAATTTCTCATGCATGAACTTAGCAAACCACACAAGCTTTATATAAGAGGTAATTAAAGCCAAACCATACAAACTTTTGTTCAAACGACAATGAAATGCTGAATAAAACACGAGTAGATAGCATCATAAACAGTAATAGAAGCATGAAGATATCCCGCATAGCAGCCTTAGAAATTGCTGGAAATGGAAGCATATAAAGCTATAGGCAGCAAGAACAGGATCAGCTGAATCGGCATCTTAATGATAACTTCACTGGAAGTTGCTGGAACTGTTTTAGACCCGCCTGCATCCATTCAATAAAAGAATAAAAAGATGATTGAAACCGCTTTGATGTACTTATAGTGATGGTGAAAGTTGAACCGAACTATATTTTCAAATAGACCCCTATTGATATAGTTTGCTTCATGGACAAAGACCTCCATGTGGATGTCGAAATTTGTTTCAAACTTTTCCTCAAACTAGTAAAATTTGAAACCAACAATTTAGGTTTTAGCAAAGGAGTTAGAGATTTTGAAACTATTAAGGTTATTTCTTGCGTGGTTCCAAGCTCTTACATCAATTTTCCTTAGGTTTTGTTAAGTCACACATTTTGTGCTTCCAAGAAAGCATTTTCCAAGGTAGAGTATAGGTTAGCAGCAAAAGTTTGTGTAACCTTTTCTCTTTTTTTTTAGCAGGACTGGTCTAAGTTCGAGTTAATGGAAGGATCTAACAATAGCAAATTATGCTTATGTTATTGTTAGCTTCTCCTTGTGCTAGATAGAAGCCTAGCTAGACCTAATTTTACAGAGTACATAAGATTTGAACTCAGAAGCTCTAAAGTTTAAGCTGATATAATTAGCTAAAGCCTGAATGATCAATATGTTGAGAGGCATAGAACCAATGAGAATACCTGATGCTGATGCGCTGCTTGGGGTGTCATCTGAATCGCCTGATAAACCTTGAGGAGAACCCGCTGGAGAATCAGAAGGAGATATTGCGGTTGCAGGTCCATCAGCAGCTACCCAAAAGTTAAAGCATCAAACTCTAAATTACATAGCTGAACTATAAAATGTACTACATTTTCTAAAAAGTGAACATATCGATCGGCTTTTACCATTGCACTTGCTAACGGGTGGAGTTTTCACATTGCAAAGAGCAGGGAGTGCTAGAGCAAGTGTCTGGTTAATCGACACACCCAGCGACGCACCGCCGCCGTTGAGCACCATGCAAAGGCACTGCGGCTGTGATTGAACAACATTAGCAAGCTGCGAGCAGCATGAAGCAGATGGGGTTGAGGAGCTTCCTGTCACGTAGTTGAGGCATGGAGCCATGGTGATTAGCACACTGGTGCAATCTGATTGAGCCATGGTTCTTGCCCAAAGCATGGCTACCAGGAGCAGGACTAGACCCAGGGTGATCTTCCTTGAGGCCATTTGACTATAATAGAACAGATGCCTGCCGAAGTGCCGCACGAACCTTGAGCAGAAGTTGTAGATTGAGTAGTTTGGGTTGGATTCTAGTGCAGGGAAGGGGGCTGATTTATATAGAAAATTAGTAAATTAGGATTATGTGTATTAAATTTTCGAATTAAGGCATGTTGGTAAACTAAAACATACAATCTGAGGTAAGCTCTATAATCCTCGTAAGAAAGTAGTAACATGTGTCGTTTTGAGGTATTGAATACGTAAAGGCTAAAATGATATGTTTAAAGCCCGTATTTACTCAAGATGCGTACGCTGGCCCAAATGCATGAATTGAAAATGACCTTTTGATAATTAACTGAAGAAGTCAGGTAACCTAATACTAGAAATTTAACACCATCGTTAAGGATTAATTAGGATTTGACACTTGGCCGACAACTACTTGTCGAGAGTAACATGCCAATGAAGAAAGAGAATGGATATCACAAAATGATTATATATTCCACGTCACTATATATATCTTTAAATAACAATTATAATTGTGTATATCTTTTAAATATTTTTCAAATGTAAAAGTTAATTAATAGACAAACATAATTATAATTGAATTGAATTATTTATAAAAGAAAATTAATATTTCAATTATATATAATTGAAATTTTATAATATTTATTACTATTAAAATTAAGAAAAATATTTTAAATATAAAAACTAAATATGATATTTTTATCTATTAAAAAGGTTTCCATATCCGTACTTCTATTTATATTATAGATATGGATATCGATAATAGATAAAAAAAAACATTATTTATTGATAAATGGATCAAGTGTCCTGATAACTTCATTTTTATAAGGAAGTGTTCAAGCAAAATAGGCACCGCACCATATATTGAATGCCGAGTTTAATACAAACAAAATTACCATGGGGAATGTGGGAAATAAAACTAAAACATAAGAAAAGGGAAACTTCATTTACCGTCAATTAATGACAAAAGATCATAGACCGTGACGGTGTTTCCTAATAGAATGAAAATTTTTAGTATAATATTTTAAAATTTTTTGAAATTTTAAATAAATTTTTATTTTATCAAATTAATGTATTTTTATTTTAAGTCAAATATATTTTTATGATTAACTTTGATTAACTATTAGTAGTTAAAATGGTATTTGTAATTTTATGTCTAGGTGATGTTGATGTAGATGGTATGACCATGTTATCATGTTATATCAACATATATTAACATGCCATGTCAACAATATATGACATAAGAATTATAAGTGCCATTTTGATTAATAATAATTAATCAATTGTAAGAGTTTATTTAATTCAAAATAAAATTATAAGTGTTTAATTAAACATAATAAAAAATTAAAATCTTATTTGAATTTTTTTCAAAATAATATAACAATTTTTAAAGTACTATGTTAATTTTTTTTAATGCAAGCTAGCTATTATAAATTACTTGTCGTTAAATTTGTAAATTTAGATAAAATGATAAAATTAAATTATCAATGTTAATTGGTTCGAATTGTAGCTCATACGATCACAAAAAATTGCTATCATATTCAAGTAGTGAACAAAATTAAACGTTTAAACCATCCAGAAAGAGTTAAAGAATGAAGATTAATTTCTTCCTTAAACAATTAAATTGCCTATAATTTGTGGTGACTCGAAACAAGAAATGGAAGTAGTTTGAGTAACAATAGACGGCCAACTGCTTAAAGAATAGTGGGTTACGTCAAGTTAACTAAAGATTCTCTATCACGTCTTTTGTAGATTCAGTGAAAACTTGCAGTGGGACATTCATCAAATGGTTCCTATTGGCCTGATTGATTAGTAACTTTTGACTTCATTGACCTGTCGATTGATAAGATTGGCACTTCATCCCGTGGCAGGTTCAGGTCAAAATGGTTCCCATTAGACTAACTTCGTGGCTAAACCAATCTCCTCTGTTTCAATCCAATATTGGTTATGGTAGTTGAGCGTCAAAACCAACTTCGAACCCACCTGTTTCGTTCCCTCCACATCTCTTTACCTAAACCCCTTCATCTATAAATTCACTCATCCTTTGCCTTCCAATCATCGCCAAACTCCAACATCCAATCACCTATTGTTTTTTTCTTGACCAACATAAGTTCCTCTTAATCAACTCCTCCAAAGTCTGTCCCAACCACAGTATGATGGGTTTCTCCAAGCCATCTTCCCGCCTTGTACCAGTTCTGTTCGTAGCTTTGACAGCATTGATGTTGCCTGTTTATGGCCAGATCAATACTCCATGCAGTCCATCGATGCTCAGTACCTTCACCCCTTGTATAAATTTCCTTAGGAATAGCACTGCCAATGGTACTTCACCAACTGCAGATTGTTGCAAGTCTCTTCAGACCCTCACAAGTGGTGGCAGGGACTGTTTGTGCCTCATTGTGACCGGAAGTGTCCCTTTCCAGATTCCAATCAACCGAACTCTTGCCATCTCTCTTCCCCGGGCTTGTAACATGCCTGGTGTCCCCGTCCAATGCAAAGGTGAAATATATTCAACCTATACAACATTAAGGATCACATTTCTACATTTTTTGTCCTTTTAATCGAATGAAATCACTAAGATGAAAGTTTTCTTGTTTTGCAGCTGCCGCTGGTGTACCTGTTCCTGCTCCAGGTATATTTTCCAAAATGATGATAGGATTCCATCACAAATTGCTTTAATTTGACTCAAATTTTATATGGGACAAATAGAGTCTACTTCAAACAGACCGGAGCTGCACATTTGCAGAGTTCGTTCTCTTGTTTTATGAGGTCAATTTAAACTGAACCATATGTGCTTATCAGTTTAGTTATTCTTTGACAGGTCCAATCGCACTTTCACCCACCCTGTCTCCTGGAGCTTCACCAACTCTAAGCCCAAAGGGTAAATAAAACTGCTCTTTCAGCTCAATTGTAAAAGCTATTGCATTTCAGTTACCACAAAGCCTATCCAATTATCAGTTTGATATTGATTTCGTTAAGTTTGTTTTTCTGAACAGGTTCCCTTGTGCCTGAACCAACACCGTCCGCCGAGGCGCCAGAATTCGACACCACACCGGCTCTAACTCCGCCATCTTCAACAGTGGGTTCTGAGGCCCCAACAGCCAGTACAGGGAGCCGCCCTGTTCTTACCCCGTCATCTGCCAACCCCGCTTACTGTTTTTCACCATTCCTTGTGGTGTTCGCATTAGCATTTGTGATTTTCAAGAGCTTCTAGGCGGCAATATCTCCTATTTCTACGTATTAATCCATTTGTTTGAGAAGTATATTCTTTTAGGGGTGTGAGTGACACAATTGTTTTGACAGCTATATTGGGTGATTGTTCCTAAATAAAATGATATTAGTGTAAGTTTTACTTAATAAGTAAATTACAAGATTTGTTTATCTCTCTAGTGACAATTTTTTCATGCCTAATGGTTAATTTGATGTTTGAAATGGAAACAGAAAATCTATAAATGATTGGTAAAATCAGCTAAGAAATCAAACATACAAGGCAGTAACGCTGAATGTGTCTCTTGATCAACGTGATCAGCATTCATGTTCATTCTCATGCCTCACTCACGCTCTGGTCATCAAATTAGAGCCTCAAAGTTTGTTACGAGAAGTATTGTTTGATTCACCCACCTACTTCTCACAATGCGCGTGACTGATCTCGATTTACCAGACCACCCATCAAAATTGGCATGCTGTTCTAAGGAAACTTCATTAAAATATAGCCTTTTTTCCCCTATAATTAATTACAAGTTTGTGAGATTGTGGCATTTTCAGAGCACTCTGTTAAAGAAAAACAGAACACCCTGCATTTTCTTCGCCATTGTTTCAAAAGATAGCAAAGGGAGTAACTGGTAGGTACTGCTGAAGTCAGTATGGGAACAATGTTGCTCCCGTAAAAGGCACATTATACATATACCTAGAATTCTTCAACTACACCATGGGTTTAAGGGGACTGCAAGTTTCACTGGTGTTTACTTGGCTATTAGCAATTGTGCTTTTCAAGCTTGCCCCGATGTTTAAGAGCCAAATGCAGGGCTGCTCTGTTCAGGATGTAGACCTTGGGCAGTGTTTCAATCAAGGTATTAATTCTTCCATTGAGATTGCATGCTGCAAGGCCCTTAATCAAGTCGTCCAAACCGGATATAATTGCCTGTGCTCACTGTTGTCATCGTTTATTGCTCCTTCAAGCACCCCACTGTCATTGCCATTGTCAAATTGTTACATATCAGTGCCTTCTTTGACCCTTTGTCGAGGTAATGTCAGATATCAATACTCTTTTCCCGATATGACCTCACTTCCCTTCTTAAGCATAACGTATCTCCTTTCTTTTTTCTCTAATGTGAAGTTCTAGCTCCAATGCCAGTGGTGCTTCCACCAGATAGTCCGGAAAGAAATCTTACTCTACCTTCTGCGCCTTCTATAGATGTTCTTGCTCCCCCAGCTCAGGATCAGATTCAGGTTCCCTTGAACTTGACTGAGGACAACAACCACGCTGAAGAACAAAGGAAGCCGCATTCAATTGAAAATTCAGTCCCGGCATTGTACGTGTCTGATATGAGAAACGGGACATCAAATGGAAAGGAGAAAACCAAGATGTTGGCTCATCAAATTTCGTTGTTGTTGTCCTTGGCTCTTCAGGGATGTATCTTATTAGCTTAAAACTTCAATCTTGCTTTTCGAAGCCATGCAGATGCAGATTACACTAGTGAACATTAGCATATAATATACATATATATATATATATATGTATATACATCTGTTTAAGCTAACACTCCAAAAATATACACCCCTGAGTCTTTCTTCTTGTAGATCACATTTAATTGCACGTATTAAAATAATAAAAAAATATTTTGATATTTTTAACATATTTTAGATTTAAATTTTAATAACAATATAAATATTTTTTAATAAAATAAGTTAATCAAACTATGTCCGGGCTTGAAGAATAATGCCCAAGCCCTTAAAAGAGTTTCAATTTTGAAAGAATTCTCCCAAATAATTAATCAAAATGTTTTATTGGACCCCTAAAGGCTAACGGCTAACGGCTAACGGCTAAAGGTTAACGGCCATTCCCGCCACTTTCCTTCCCATTTTACCTAAACGCCCTCCTGCATAACAGATTTTTAACAACCTCTCTCTCTCTTTGTCTCTCTATGCCATGGCTACGACCATCCTCATAGCGATCCTCCACTTGACCCTCCTTGCCGTGGCGGCACAGCCTCTGCCACCACCACCTGAGCAGCCAGGCTGCGTGGCGGAGCTGGTGGCTTTCTCGCCCTGCCTCCCGTATGTGTCAGCCCCGCCAAACAACGCGACCGACATTGTCGCTCCACAGTGCTGCAACGCCTGGTCCTCAGCTTTCGAATCAGGCGACAGTTACTGTTTCTGTTACATCCTCCGGCAGCCGTTGATCTTTGGGTTCCCATTGAACCAATCCAGGGTCGCTTCACTGTCTTCTTTCTGTAAGGCCAAGAACCGCACTTCTCTGTACTCGCTTTGCTCTTCAGGTTTTCATCTTTTTCATTTTACCCAATTATTCAATTCATTGATTTCTTTCTTTTTACCTAATTGTTTAGTTCACTGATTTCTTTATCATCTTTTCTTTTGCTTCAGTAGAAAAATAGTAATCTTGACTCCAAATATCAAAATAAAGTTCTTGATTTAGAATGAATACGGTTCCAGGCCTTTAATCTTTTGATTGATTAATGTAATGGTATGCCATTATTAATTACGATTATGCATCAGGTGTACCAGCGTTGCCGCCTTTGCCTAGCACCATAGATTCAGGGAGACTGAAACCTTCCAGTTCTGGTAAGCAAGCCCAACACTCTCTTCTCTCTCTCTCTCTTTTTTTTTTTTTTTTTCATTTTTCCATGTATAATTGACCAAATGCAAGCCTAAATTATTTGTTTGAAATACACATAGATGACCAGATGTTACTGGTTTTGTTTAAAAGAGAAAAAGACCAGATTTAAAAGGACAGTTCATGGCTTGTTTTATGAAATGAAAAGGGTTGTTACCAGTCTTAAGAATCTGAAAATAGGCAGATACCAAAAGCTGTTAAGATTTCAATTGTATATTAAGTCTATAGCCTTAGCATTAAACTGTTATTGGTGCAGAAAAATTAAGAAAATTGTTCTACAGGTTCCGATAATGATTCATCTGCTTTAATATACTCGCCCCCGGAATCTGCTGGAAGATCACCACCACCACCAAGTTCATCAGCAGAACCAGCCATTGTTTCTTCTGCAACAACCCAGATTGACGAGCAGAGCAGTTGGTTTCTACTTGGGATGATGATTTTTCTGCTTAACTAGATTCAGTTGTAGACCGACAGTAATGTAGATTTCCCAATTCATTCAATATATTACTTTGTAATCGGCAAACTGATATTGTAAAATACTTTCTGTCAGCAAAGCATTATGAAATCCAGATGGTAATAGTGTAAGAAGATCTCACTTTTGCTTTACCATTATGTCATATTATCACTTGAAGTGAACACATAATTCATCACATTTGTCACTGTCAAACAAAAGCAGGCAAAAAGGTCACACGAAAATATGGGCAAAAAAAAGTGAAACAACCCGTGCAGGATTAGTGTTTCATTTCCAACCGTCAGACCACTCAGCTTCATCTGTAACAGGTTTGGGAACTTCACTTTGAATGGTGTCTTGAACCCATCCACTTTCACCATGGGTGTTTTCATCATGGTTCCAGCAATCCTCCTCAATTGAAACTTCATCAACATACACCTGCCTCTCAGGAAGAGCGCAGCCCTGATAAGAATTGTTATCTGCACAACGCCATATAAGCCTGCTCCAGTATGGGTCCTGCCATGCATTGAAGATTAAACAGTCAGCTAAACATAAAAAACTGAATTTTTGGGCTGTAGGTATGATAAAATGCCTATGATGATTCTACAGCAATGACATTATTTGGTTGAACACAGGTAAGTTGAAAAAGAGTAGCAACATTTTTGATAGTAAATGACAACCTCAAGTGAAAATTGATACCTTGGAAATTATGTGGGGATTCCCAATAATAACAAGCAAAGATATTGCACGGGTAATGGCCACATTAAACCTTCTTGGATTGCTCAAAAATCCCAAACAGTGGGTCCTGTCAAACTCATTGTGTTTGACTGTTGATCGGACAGTAGATATGATAATAACTTTTCTTTCTTGTCCTTGAAATTGTTCAACGCTTCCAACCTTGATATCAGGCATTTCAAGATTCTCAAGGGCATTCTGTAGTTTGAGGACTTGCTGCCTGTAGGGGGTTATAACACCAATATCTTCCTGGCCCAAAATGCCACTTGCTGTCAAACTCTTAACAACCTCTACAACCTTGCTGGCTTCAATCCGATTGAACCATGATGGATTACTTCCTTCCCTCTCATCAAAGCCTTGGATGCCAAAGAAAAAGACAGGGAACTCCTTATTAGGAAGAAACTTAACTGAATTCAAGAATGAACCTTTGTAATCTTTACAAGGGATCAATTCACCATTGTAGAAAAGCAATGAAGGGAGATATAGGATCTCTGGGTCGCAACGGTAGTTTCTAACCAATTTTGTTACATAATTTTCATCCCCTTCAGAATAAAATTCACATTCATATAGCCTTTCTAAGTACGACTTCCCCAGTCCGAGAGTCTCTGCTTCTCTGGAGTATATAACTGGACCTAATTGCATTGGGTCTCCAGCAAGCACGACAACTGTGTCTCTTTGGCAAAGGTTGGCTATAGGGACCATGCTTTCTGGCTCTGAAGCTTGACCAGCCTCATCCAAGAAAATATGAGAGAAGTGGCCTTTAGGAACACTTTCTGCATAGAGAAGGGAGGAACTCATGTAAGTTGATATGACGATTCTGTAGCAGGTGATAGCATTAAGTGGAGGACATTTGAAAACAAGCTCATCAAAGAAGCAAAACCGAAGAAAATCAGGCTTGACATCATTGTATGGACGCGTAGCTGCATTAAGTCTGAATATTTCATTCTCTTTGAGCTCAACAGACTCTGCATTGAGGAGTTTCTCTAGTATCAAATCTGCAGCACTATTTGAAGGTGCACAGACAAGAATTCGAGAACAATCTCGAGTTTTGTGGAGCTGGAGGATTGCCTCCACTACTGTCATGGTCTTCCCTGTACCTGGAGGCCCATAAATCACATAAGGGGGTCCTCCTTTGCAGCCAAGGATCATCTCAATTGAGCACATCTGCTCCTCATTAAGTGTACAAGATATGGGCACCAGAGGAGTGGTTTCAATCAGCCTACTTTCCGGGGACTCAGATGGAAAAAGGAGATTTAACTCTAAGCCTTCTGCAGCATCAATGGCTTGGTATAACCTCCGCATATTGATTCGGTTATACGTGAACTGTACATTATAAAGATTCTCATCTACGTGGGACAAGTGAAATTCTGGTGCAAACTTCAAAAACACTTCATCAGCTTCTACCCTATGGATAAAACCCTGCAAATCACCACATTCAGTGACAGTGTGAGGTCCAGATGATTCTCCAAAAGAAAAAAAGGCCAGGGAACTTTAAAGACTAAAATGAAATTGAAGGAAAGGGAAAGGGTTAGAGAAATATCAGAAAATCCATACCACATGCGTAATACACAGACACAGAGATTCACATAATAAGACAACCCAGTTTGTATTAAGAAGTCATGGGTAGATGCATTCCTGTTAAAACAGATTATGTTGATGAGTGGTATCAGAATTACACGTGTTACAGTGTTATCTATCAAACATGAAGATAGACCTTACTCTTCTGTTTTTAATGATCCTGATGCTTGACCTTCAAAGGAGTAAAGTAAGTATCTAAGCATCAAGTCACATATAGACCTAATTGACATGGCAGTACCCAGACATCTAGAATCATTCAAATATCACACAAAGAGGCTGGAAGTGCTTCAATGCTAAAAGGAGAAACATATAGTAATTTTTATTTACACCGACCTGATAAACTCTAGCTGTTTCACTTGCATCTGGACAAGCGAGCTTAGCAAAAATATGATCTCCATGGACAAGGGAAGGCCTTCTTTCAGCAAGCCCTGGGACCTTAAGCGATAAAAACTTTCCATTCTTCCTCATGTTAATATTCTCCATGTTATAGGCCCTCATGTCTTCCTGAAGCCAACAAAAATAGAAGAATCTCAGCAGAAAATAAACAATAATTTCAAATCACGAATATTAATCTTCTTTCTTACTGAAGATTAGAGTTACCTCTAGTTGTAACTCCTCCAAGATTAAAAGATGTTTGAAGAAAGATGCATAATTATCCTTTGTTAGACCTGCATGAATAACATCAGGAGTCTGCTTACTCTCAACCAGCTCTCTGATATCCTTTGGAATGTCATAGCGGGGAAGCCTGTTTTTAAAACCTCGGTCCATTACCCTTGCTGGGCGTGATCCAGTAACAAATGCATCCACAGCAAATTGCTTCTTTCTCTGACCTCTAGAATATGGCTTCTTAGATGCCAAAGATTGTGAGATCTTATCTTCGACCAAGAGAAAGGCCACTCTTTCTAATCTATCACCCCCCACATCAAAATGCACAACTGTAGTGTGCAAGCCAATTTCCTTTGCTTTGCAAGACAGCCAAATAGTTAAAGTCTCTCCAGGCTGTATCATCCTGTCCTCTAAATCAAAAAATTCAATGAACCCTTGGCTTGTATTTCCTTCAGAATTTGCTGATGGAGGTTTCATCAAAGAAAGAGTGAAGGAATCCTCAGGAGTCGATGCATAAATTTTAGTCCACAAATCCATCGGATCACCACTTGTGTTTCTGATAGTGATCGAATCAAAAGCAGTTTCTCCCACAAAGACGGATTGAGGCTTCCCATCTATGAAAGAAAATGGTGCAGAAACTACAACAGGACCCTCTTCAAGTGGATTGTAATTACACACAGAGTTATCGTTCTCATAATCAATGAAATCAATTTCTCCTTTGTCTCCAATGACCGAATATTCATCATCCCACTTGTAACCAGTCATTCCCATCACCAACCGGAAACTGATTTGAAATCAAATTCAGAATATACAATCGTTAGCCACTTACAAAAGCAGGCGTATACATTTAAAACAAAGTACATTACAACTGCAAAGAATGAAAATCCATTTTCAGCATCATCAGCAATGACAATCATGTACACTTCAGGATTGAAGCAAAAGCAAGGCCTTAAAGTTGAAGTTTTTATAAGCATAAACCTTTTTTTTAAGAGCAATAACCAATAAACAAATTAACAGGACAATGGCAAAGCGGAAAGACAAACAAGTTTAAACATTTCCATTATCATCAGAAAACAAAAAATCCCAAAAAAAAAAAACAGCCACGAAGTTAAGAGTTTTTCAATCACCAGAGTTCTTTATGAGCAGCAACGAGGTAACCCAAAAAAACAGGATAACGACAATTAGCAAGAAGACGGAATATCAAAGCAGAAATATAATCAAGTTCAAGGATTTCCGTTATCTATCAGAAAACAAAAACCCAACTTTTTCAAATATATAATTCAATATGTACGAAGTACGTGAGCATGAGTCAGTGTATAAAACAATGAGGAAAGAAAGCTTGTGCTGAGAGAAAAAAAGAAAAAAAAAACCCACCCTGAGATTTGAAAAAAAAAGAACCCACCCTGAGATTTGAAAAAAAAAAACCACTTCAGCAGAAAGCAAAGCAACAAATATACTGTGAAAGAAACGGCAACAAAAGATAAAGTGGTCAATGCAGATAAAGATAATGCCGGGTATTGAGGGACTCTTGGGCTGTTGGAAACATAAAAAACCTTGGATTTAGCGGCATTGTATAATTTTTTTTTAAACAAAATCGAAAGAAAGAGAAATCATTTACACTACTGTTTGGTGGGAAAGAAAATAGAGGGAATGGAAAGAAATATAAGGAAACGAAATGAGTGAGAAGAAAAAGAAGATAACGACACATCAACCAGAAGGTTTGACCCTGCAAACTGCGAATACGTATATGCTCTTTTTCTTGACAAAAGGGTATATGGTATGAAAGGCCAAAGTGGCAGAGAAAAAGCCATTCCAGTTTTGGTCCAAGCATGAGAAGGAGATTGACGTGGCTGAATCCCCTTGGTTTGTTTGATTCTTTGGGCCAATTGTTTTTACTATGTGGAAGGATCCAATGAATTTGGATTTCGAGGGGAGGACTCCAGTCAAGTGGGGCCTATATGATCTGTTCTTGCACTCTGCCTTTCTGAATTGCAAATGCAGCAAGAAGCGTGAAATTACTACCATGTTTTCCTTTTCCTTTCTTTTTGAATTTGTTCATGTAAAGAAATATCAGACCTTGTCTGAAAATTAAGTAGTAGCCTTTTTGGCCCTGATTCAAACGTAACGTCACAAAGATGTGGGAAACGGCCAACGGGGATGATGCCCATGATTCTCAAATCAGGAGCTTGAAACACTCGAGCGGTAAAACCAGCCATACTTGACAATCAGTAGAAACAGCTAAACTAGAATTTCAGGTATCTCTAGAAGCAGATCCTGACAAGAATCAGCTCCATGAGACCTCTCAAATTCATTCAACTCATTTATTTTCCTAAAATAGCAATTGATCTGCTGTAGCTTTCTTGCTCATGTATAACCTTTTGGCAATATTATCACATGCCAAACTTCACCTTTCATGTTCTCTCTTTTTCTTTCCTTGGCTCTCATAAAAACCAATATTATTGGCTAACTCAAATACGTGTGTGAGTGTGTGTGCGTGTGAGAGAGAGAGAGAGAGAGATAGAGATATCAAGCAGTTAAGAGCAGAAGTTGGGAGCTTATGTTATGGCAATATGACATGTACCATCGCCTCTTTGCCAGCACTTTTCTATTTTGCAATATGACATCCACTCTACGTCAGTGCTGAACAGGTTTTCTAGTTCAGGCTGGGAGATGATGATGTAGAGCTTCCCCTACGCAGCTCCCCCTCTGCGTAGTTATTACCCTACTAGATTTTGTTTTTGGCTCTTAGATTCTTTACTAGGAATATACAATTAAAGAGAAATGACAAAGTATGCAAAAATTTGTAATTTTAAAACTATTCGAATAAAAACGAAAAATGAAAGTTTGACAACTTTCATGCTAAAAATGTCGAGGCAACATAGCATTATTCGTTATAGTTTGGTATTCCGGTTACATTGAATACCTTATTTAAGAAAAAGAAATGTTCCTCCTCTTTTGGCATTTGGAGAATGGTTAATAAATGAATGAATGAAGCACTAGTTGACGGAACGTTGACAGGTTTCGTATGTTTGTTGAAGGATCAAATTCTTGCCTGAGTTAAATTCTCTAAACAAGGGAATTATTTATATCGTTGGCCTAACCAGAATGTTTAACCTGACAATCCTGTTGGCATTCTCGCTTCACTCTCATGGTATTAACTACGCATTTACATCGTCCACACTGGGTCGACCTCAAACATGAGATGTACCGATTGTAGCTTTAAACAAAAGAAATAAACTATAAACTTGTATTCCTACCACATCTGGGTACCATTGCTAGAAAAAACAGAACAGGGAAGTTTGGACCGGAATCCTCTCCCATGAATTTGATACTGTTGATTTGTTCAATCCCTTTTTTTTTAATCTACCATTTATTTGCCTTTTCACACATCTACTTGTGAACTTTGGTAAGACAGACTAAACTTTAGAGGAAAACTGGAGACGAGCCCAGACTCAAAAAAGCTCATATGCTTTCAACTTCTCTTCTCTAGTGGAACACATCTTCCTGCATTAAGATGCTAAAATGCCTAATTCAGAGCTCTTTAGTTAAATTTCAGTAAAATAACTCCCACGAGACAAGATTTGCCCATAAATGGTTTCCACTTCAAAATAAAATATCATCACATTTTCCAAACTTTTGCACTTCAGAACATCATCAATTCAAGCAACAGAGGGTGGATAACTAGTTTTTGATACTAAGTTTTCGCTGCTCAGACGTATTGTTTCCTATCAGTACATGAAAATTAAACACCCAGAATGGAAGAGAAAATCCAGGATAAATAGTCAGGCTGAAGCAACTTCAGCATCCTTGACAGATTCACGCCAGGCATACTCCCTAGCTCCATCTTTGTCGACAATCTTGATAACAAAGTTTGGTGGTGCCACAACCAGTCTTGATCTGATCTCCATTATGCATTTATCAACTAAATCAATAGCTTCTTCCACTGTCATGCCACTGTGGTAGTGCCTGTCCATCATAGCGAGAGAAAAATAGGATCCATAACCAAATGCTCCCTTATCAACCTTGTGAAGTGTAGCAATGTAGTCGATATAGTACAAAGATGGGCCTGTCTCTTTGTCATAGCCAGCAAGAAGGATGTTCACAAAGTATGGATTCTGGAAAGACCAAATCAGTTATCGTTAACAACAGAAGTAATAAGAACAAGCAGGTGAGCAGGAGAAGAAATTCGGCATTGCTATGGCACACAACAGAATTAAAAAGTGTGTGTCCCATGCATGAATGGATATATATCCTAGGTGCATTCAAAGGTACTTATAAAAGCAACAAGAATACATATATCTAGTGCAAATGCCAACTGCTTAAAACTGCAGATCAAATTTTGAATCATGTCTTATTGGATAAATTTATTGTTGTAAAAGCAGATGACTTATCTAGAGCAAGGCTCAAGAGCAAATACTTTTGCATTACCTTTTCTTCATTAATTAGTCAGTTCATTTTGGTTGTTCAAAGGCCAGAAAATTAACCTCACTGCTAAGAGTAAGAGGTATATAGAGACAACTGAAGAAAGAACTCTCTTCATTGCAAGATTCAAGGACGACAAAGACCAATAAGGAACTGAACACCAGCACGAAGCAGCTGATCAGATATAAAAGTAATTCAGACATGAAAAGGTTTTTTTTTTTTTCTCTTTTTTGGCTCAAAGACATGAAAAAGAATTACATAGGCTCAGCGTCATCATGCTAGCTGAAAAGGCAATGAAATATTTTCATGTAACCTGAAAAACCTTAACCCTTTTCTAACATGATCTTCCAAACCAAAAAAAACAAGGATTAATGCCACAAAGCTTGACAAGATGTTCCATCAGAAACCACATCCTATTTAAATTGAAGTGAGGCACCAGCGGGTCATGGATTCATGCCATACAAGTATCAACTCTACTTTCAATCTTAAATTAAGTTTATACAGTATTATAACTTTCTAGTTCTAAAGATTCTAGCATAAACAAGCGCAGGTGATTGTCTTGCAGAACACTGAAGAAATAATTGCCTAGCCTTGTTTAGTACATGTCCTTGATGCAAATGTTCTGATTACCAAGCTCGAAAACCACATCAATCATAGATAATACCAGGTTTAATTGGTTTTTTTTTTTTTCACTGAAAAATTAATATCTTTACAAAAATCTCATTCAAGAACATATAAAAATGGGAAACCACACCATTTTTACATGCTTCTAATATGTCACATAAAATCCCAAAAATGTACAGCTCAATGGACAAACAAAACTTGGGAATTAAAATGAAGAGGATAGCCACTCCAGTGATTCAGCATCCAACAACTTTAAGCATCATAAACAAATACAGTGCTCAACATTAACTGTTTAGTTCAGCAGAGAAAATGGTTTCCCAGCAAGTTCAGAACTTCCTATTGTTTAGCTAAGCACTCGATTCAACCCAACTGGTCCCGAAAAGTAGTTACCATTACCCAGGAACCTCCTAAAAAATGGCTATAGTTTTATAACATATGCAGCTCTAAATAAAAGCACGATAAGAGTTTGCCTCTTTCCACGTAAGACTTTCAACTTGATCATCATAGTTTAGCACTCATTGACAGCGCTATCTCTAGTACAATGGATTATGCAGTAAACGGAGCAAAGTGATTACCACAAATTCTGGTAAAAAAGGGGATAACATCATATTACACTACACCCACCCTTGAATACTTAAGAGCCTGGTAAAGTTTTACTCTAATCAAACCCACCAAACCATTTCGACATTGTTCTAGAAAAATGGTTTCAGGACAAGTTATCAATGTCACAGGCTGAACAGTTCTTCAAATATACATGACCGTGTGAGACATCAAGCAAAGCTAAAAAGTTTACAGCTAATATCGACTCCAACACAAAATGTCAACCTTTAACCAGTGTCAACCCTAAAATAACACTCTTGTTCCACATGGATTTATCTTCCTCTTTGCCGCTAAAAGTTTAACAAGTAAATTGAAATTGAAAAGCTTTATAGAAATTCCACAAATTTTCAACTTAACAAATATTAAGGGAAATGTAAAAGTATTTATAATTTCAAAACTAATAAAAACCTAATTAAAAGTCAAACCCTAAATTGAAACTGTATAAAAAGAATAGACTTTATACCTTCCTTAAGGCAGTGGCAAGCTCACCGCGAGTGAAATTGGCAGCGGCCGCAGTTGTCAAGGGAATACCGTTTCGAAACTGGTACAAAGCCACGTTTTTCTGTATATACTCCGTGAATTGCACTCTGATGAATTTTTTTTAAAATTTTATAAGAACGTGAAAATAAGGAAATGTATTCGTAGATTATACGGAGATTTAAAAAAAAAATAGGGGGAACCTGTCGCCGGATTCACCGCTAGCGGCGATGAGTTTGTGAGAATCGAGGATCATGATCTTGTCTTCGTTGGATTTGTGAACGAGGATGCTGTGAACCGCCGACGTGTCTGCCGCTACTATGGCGAAGCCGTTGCCTACTAGACCGAACACGCACTCCATTCTTATCTTGATCTGCTTCTGCTTTGATTTTTGAGGTTTTTCCTTTTGTTTTCTTTTTGTTTCTCTGATCTCTGCATCTAAGTAGCAGCTGTCTTGAGGAAGAAGTTGTTCTAAAGTGGAAAAATGAGGAATTTTGGGAAAAAAGTGAGGGCTATTTGGTCATTAAAAGAATTTTTGGGCTTGTTAGCTGCATAATGGGCCAAACCAGCATGGTTCGTTTGTAAGACTGTGCCCGGCCCAACCTGACCCATCGAAAGCTGTTAAGGGCCTGAGAATGCCCCTTTCTCCACCAAAAAAGAAGGTTACTTTGACCAAAAAATTCTCCTGTTTGACAATGGCGAACAAAGTAGCCGCATCGTTGGTCATGTGCCTGGTTCTTGTTGCCGCCGTCCGGTTGCCTACTGCCGCAGCCCAGGACGCATTTTCCACGACTGCGAAAAGGAATGCCAAGCTGGTGGAGGAAGCAGTACCTTCTGCGAGATGAAGTGTGACACCGATTGCTTCGACAAGAGTGTTGCAGGTAATTTAAATTTCACCTTCTTTTTATATGTTTTAACATAAGTTCCTTCATATTTGCTTATATCTATTCCTAATCCTTGAATGAATCTGTATTTGTTGCAGAAAAACTTTATAATCTCTACGCTTGAACAAGGCATACTTGGTGGATGCATGGCTGGCGCTGTCCCTGAAAAGAGAGCACCTGCAGCAGTAACAATGATGGAAGATTCGTATAAATCATCTTTTTATTATACGTAATGACCTCCCTATCTACCAAGTGATATTCTTCCTTCAATCCTTTTCCACCTCATTGTACTCTTGATTTCTGCAAGGAGTTAAAGTACATATTCATACATTTGTGTTTACATTCGAGAAAAAAAGAGTAACATTAGGAACTAAAGCACCAGGGAATTTCCCAAACGTAAACTATCTAAATAAGATTCCAAGTTTGTCTCCCTAAACTTAAAATCAACAAAGAGAAAAAATATTAGCTAGAGTTACATGCTCGTACATTTATTTCAATATTCCAGAGGTATATATTATACTTGGAAACAGTCCATTCTGATAAAGGTTTAACCTGGTGACCACTCAAATGAATGCTATGAATACAAACAATTGTTTTGCCGCGAACAGAGCTGTACGCTTTCCACGGGGAAAAAACGAAAGCTATGCGATACACATGCCCTTCATAGCTAGGTCGCAGTCTGCATTTACCCTTGGTGTCATACCCTTTGTCTGCACATAGCAGAAGCAATAATAACGCTAACAAACTAGAATTTCAGCAGGTGAAAATGTAAAACAATAAATCCAGGAGGTCTGACTCTGCTTATTATTAGAAATTTTTCTAACCAAATAAAGTTACTGCTGAAAAAAATGGAATGTTAGAAGTATAAAGAGAAAAATGAAGAATAAGAAATTGGCCATCTACAACTACAAGAAAGAATTTGGGGAGCTGTTGGAAGGAGCATGTTTCAAAGAAATCCTTGCAGCTTGTCTTGAATATCATTGTTCTGATAATTAAATTTGATAAGGAGTAAGGTTGTCAGAGGTTGAAACTTAACATGGTAGTTAAAACGAAAATGAAGTATTGAAAATGTTGGTATAGATTATGAATAAAAAAGTACAGTAATAATGATATTTTTTAAGATAGATTCATCTGGAAAGTATTACCCATTGAACCCTTTCTACCAAACAAACTGAAGAGTCATTAATGGCATTAATTTGACAGGTGTCAGTGCCCTAAAACAACTAGTCTCCAACTCAAGAAACAATTGGCACCCTTGGGAACGCATGGAGATTAAACAAATTATATAAATTTTTATTAATATTGTTGCAATCATAGGTTTTACACAAGAGTCATAGTCCTATTAAGAGGAGGACGACCAGGACATTGGGGTGGAGGTGGTGGGTTACAAGGGGCACCATGGGAGAGATAACAGACGCATTCGTCAAAGGGAATCCCTCCACCAGCAGGCCGGCAGAAGGCGGTGATCTGGCCGATGCCACGGTAGCAGGGACGGCATGTTTCAAGGCACTTATCCTTGTCAGGACAACCACCACCCCTTACAGCTAGTTGACAGTCTCCATTCACCTTTGGAACCATGTTTTTGACTGCACATAACAACAACCAAAAAGAACAACATCAACAAGGAGTAAAAAACAAAGTTGAATGCTTAGTTTTCACTGCTTTTTTTTTTTTTTGTATACAAACCTGAAATGAAAATAAGGAGTACCAGAAGGAAGTGCAAGGAAGCAGAGGGTCTGGCCATGCTCCTTTTTTTTTAACAAACTGTTAAAAGAGAAAGAGAAGTTAATATGAAATAGGCTTTTACTTTGGTGCATTTATTTATAGGCGGAGAGTTTTGGTCTTTGGCTCAAGAAATTGTCCAGGTTTGGAAAGGCCATTAATACAGCAATATTCTTTTATGGGCCCTTATATCTGTAGAATCTCTTAGCATTAAAGTCCTGCAGAGGATACATTTAAATATACAACTTTTGATTCTTTACAATTGAAAGGGCATTTTCATTTAATAATTGATTAACTTTCTCATCCAAATGAAATGATTTGCGTCTAATAGGCCTTTCATCTATTGAATTGCTGATGTAGTTGTTCATGCATTATGTATGACATCTTTGTTCAAGTGAACAAAGAAAAAGGAAATTCTAATTCATAAAGAAAGGATTACAAAAATTAAGCAATCTAAACGGGTACTTTGGCTAAACATTGTGACACTAGCCATCGAACGTTGGACAAAAGATGTTTTATAATTGGAGAACTTGTATTAGGAAAACGGAGATTCCCTGGTCTTTTATTCATTAACTTAGAAAGATAACAACTCTCATTACATTGAAAGTTTACTAGTTCAAAAACAAGGTTAGAACAAGACAAAAGCAAACTCTCTCCTCTTTACATAGGCCAACTTATTTATTGCATTACATGCCTCTGCATGTCTGATACAAAAGTGGAAGCAGCTGCTTAGAACAAGCGGGCAAAGTCCAGAATTGAGGCCAAGGGATTGCCCCTCCTTTCATCTCCACGCTGCCTCTGTTGAGAGAAAGACATGAAATACGACTCATCCGGGTTGTTGAATATATTATCTACCAATTTCGATGGTACCCCAAATGATAACTCCTTTGCCTCGCTATCCATTTGTCTGACCAAGTTCTTTTTCCCTATAGAATCAAACAAGAACCAATTGATCAATTAATAAGCGGAGGCTTTTACAGTGAATTTGATGACATTTGTGTTTTGCTTGTGATTCAGAAAAAAAGGCCTACCTGCAAGGAAAATTCTCTGGTTGTTCTGGGCGTTGAGTCCAAACGCAACTGCATTCAGGGGCTGGTCTTTGGATGCAAAGAATGTAACTGCATGGCCTGCCGGGGCTACAAAGACGTCACCAGGTGACAATGGGGCTTTGACCTGCTGGAATTCTCCAAATGTCTCCTCTTCTGACTCTTCTTCTTGTTCTCTTCTGTCTTGCCTTCCACTTTGGGATCCCTGGCTCTGTCTGGAGAGATGCGGGCAAGCCATTTGAGCGTACCCATATCCGTCCGTGACAAACACCACGAATGTAGCCTTAGAATTGTAGTGTGGCACAAATATGGCTCCCTGCAAAAGGATTCATGAGCTTATATTCATGAAGCTAATCTAGTAGTCGTATGAGTAGACAAGAGAAAAATTTTAATGAAATTATTGAAAAAAATCATTTGATTTTAAGTACCTGATTCAGTTTGAAGGCTGAAACAGCGACATCCATGTTCTGAAATTGACTGAAGTCCTCAGGACAAGCCTCAAAGAAGCGTCCGTTTTGGTTGGAGTAGACAGGCGATTGGCTCAATAGATTGATGGCAAGTCTCTCCCCGCCTCTGTGCCTTGGAGAAGTAGCTTGTTGGCTTATTGCTCTTATCTGCTCTGGTTTGGCTTTCCGGAACATACCCTGCTGCCCCTGCTGCCTCTTCTGCCCTCTCTGTTCCTCCAAGATCTCCTCCAGCTTCTCTCTTTGTGTCTAACAAACAAGATAAAAATGAATAAATAAATAAATAAGTAAAAGACAAGAGAAAGTAAAAACAAAAAATTGATTCATAGCTAGTCAAAGAACCATATACATTGAAGACGGTCTCAAGAACTTCATAGCTGAAGGCTCCGTAATATGATTCAGGTTTATTATTTCCAGCGGGGAAGAATAACTGCAGCAATTATAAGTACAGGGTCAATAGACTAACCAAGACATCAAGGTTATGTAGAAACTTCTAATAAATAAATGTTAAAGTAGAAAACCTCATATTTGCCAGGAGAATTAACAGGCAGGGCGAGCACAGCTATGGTTAGCTTCTCTTGGTTGTCTTGGCTAACCACGTAAACAGTGCTTCCTGCAGGAACGCTGACTACTGTTCCACGCTGTACATTATAGGACTCTTTGTTTTCATGAGTCACAAACGTAATTGTCCCCTTTCCTGACACAGAAATAATTTACTATGTTTTCAATCAATGGTGATTTGGTGATAAAAGCCGCAAAATTTTGTTCGAAAGGGAAGAGAATTTACCGTTTGTCACGAAGTAAATTGCCTCAGCATCACAGTGGTGCGGAAGAATAAAAGTGTTGGGATTTGCTTCGAACATGGCCAAGCGGTAATCGTTGATGCCCTTGAGTGGAGGAGAGTTCTCAGCAAACCTCTGGAGGATCTTGAAGTTGCCCTCTTCATCCCTGAATCGAGTTTGGAATGATCTTCTTTTAGGAAAATAGTAAGGATTGTTTCTTTGTTGCCCTTCTTCTTCTTCGCTCCTATTTTTTTTGTGATTATGGTAATTCTCGTGCTCGCCTCTCTCTTGTTCCTTATATTGCTCCCAGCATTTTCTCTGGCACTGCTGCTGCTCTCTCTGCCCCTGTTGTTGCTCTTGACAACGCCCTTGACATTGCTGGTATTGCCTTTGAAGCTCTTCTTCTTGCTGTCTCTGCTGCTCCTTGTACTCCCTTTCACAGCGTTGTTCACACTGCTCTTGCTCCCTTTCTTCAGTCGCTTCCGACTCGCATCGCCTCTGGCATTGCTCGTATTGCTGTCGAGGATCACGCTCATATTGTTTTCTGCCATAGGCGCTGACACCAGAACAAAGCAACGCAAAAGAAAGGAGAAGAGAGAAGATCAAAACTATGAAAGGAGACTTACTGATCACCATATTTGCTATGCTTTTGATCTGTGTTTTCTTCTTGGTGATAAGAGCAAAGAGAGGCAACGTATTTATAGAAGGCGGAGGCTAAGCTTTTGCATGCAAATCTCCATCTACGTGTAGAAGACATTGACATGCAAGGTGACGAGTGTGCAAATTAACAGGACAAATACTTTGAATCCTTTTCTTAAGATGGGGAAACTATCGAGACGCAACATCCCTTCACGTGGTACGGGCAGGGTCCGGACAAGCATTGGTACCATGAAATTGTTGGTCGGATCTGCAACTAGATGTAGCGAAGTGATGGTGCTTGGCAGCAGAGCTGCTCGATTAATTTTGTTCTTGTGCGTGAACTTAGTTGAGTTAAAGAGTGGGAATTGTGTGTGTTAAGGCGAATTAGGAATGCGTTTCATTGAGTTGGATTGGACGTAACACGAGTTAAGATTGAGTTGATAATGATCTGCACTCTGCAGAATCTACCGCTCATGTTGTACACCTGTTGGCGTGCATGGCGATGAGCTGCAAGGATATGATATGAACAAATTTTGACGTAATTTTTTTTTATTTTCCTCGATTTAAATGGAGAAAATTGTGAAAAATAATCTCTCGATAAAGTGATTTTAAAAATAACTTAAAATATAAAGGTAACTGTTTTTTTTTAATTTTGGCATAAATTGATAAAAAATGCCCTTAAATATATTTTTAGTAAATTAATCTCTCGATATTTCCCTCCCGACGTATAAAAAAATTAAAAATAAAATTATGAAAAATGGTCATGTTGATAACTCATTTCAAAATAGCTCTCAAAATAAAATTAATTGTTTTACTTATATTTAGCCATAACTAAAATAAATACTCTTAAAATTATTTCAAATAAATTAAATCATTCGTCACAATTTCTCCCATCTCTGTCTATGCTTTCAATTTCTCTCTCTTACCATACAGCTCTCTCTAATTTTATCGATTTATTTCTTCGTCATCCATCTACTGTGCTCTCAATTTCTCTCTCTCGCTTTTAGAATGCTGAATGATAGCTTTGATGCGTTTGGAATGAGTGGCTATTTAAGGAATTTGATTTTTAGATGTTTATGGATGAAACTAAATTGGTAGAAATAATCACATATGTTTGAAGTAGTTTTTAATTGAATCAATTCGGAATTTAGATACCAATAAACTCAAGAATTTGAAATTTATAAACCTAAGATTTCAAATAGATTTTTTTTCAATTTTTAGTCGAAACAGGTATTTTAAACAAAGAAAATTGTGTTTTAATTTATGAAAACATATTAAAAACACTTAAATTGGTGTCAAATAAAAAAAAAAGAAATGAAAGGAGTTGAGAGGATTTGAAGTTTTGGTTCGCAAATAACAATAAAATTTTAAGTATTAAAGTGTAACAAAACTTTTTGAACATGTAATGATAATATTTTTTCAATTTAACGTATAATAATAATAATTTTTTCAACATGACATGTAACAATAATATTTTTTTAAAGTAACAACATTTTTTAATGACATGTAACAATAACATTTTTTCAATATTACATATAACATCATGTGTACTTGAATATGAAGAGATTTTATTAAGAGTAATTTTGTTCAACTTGATTAAAAATAATTAAAACTATAAAAAAACTATTTTTGAAAACATTTTTATCTTTAAAGGTTGCTTTTTAAAATGCCCTATTAACAATAATTACTTATTCAATTCTTGCACACTTTATCCTAATTTACTACATTGACTAATATTTAACATTATCCTAACTTTTATACATAGAATTTTGATATCAAGACTTTATAAATTGCTCAAGCATGCATTTAAATTCAGGGTGAGAAATAATTAAATTAATTATTGCCACTAGATATTTTCTTCTTTCTACATATTCAATTACCAAATACATCAAATGAACATAGCTCAAAAGACTCAATTTTCAGCAATAATTCATATGAAAAAAAGAAGTGCCCTTTCAACTTGAACATGCAAAAAAATGCAAAACAAAGTGTACAAAACACCTTCAAGTCTCCCAAACTCACTACTTTTCACATCTAAATAAAATATTAAAACATATCTAAAAACAGAAAGGCACTAGTAGGATTATAACCAGGGGAAAGGGAAATACTTTTAATATAAAAAAAAACTTATCAAAATAAAATATTAAACCTTATTTAAATTATTTAAAATTTTGTTTTAGCTAAGTTTATCAATCAATCAGTTTGAATTTTTCTAATTTAATTTTTAAGTAATCATTTCCAATAAGTAACCATATAAATTTAACTTAAGAAACTTTATCCAAATCTTTTTAAAAAACAACATCAGTAAGCTATTTTTCTTAATTATTTTCCCTTGTTTTTTTTTTGTGGTAGCACTAGTTTTGAATACTTGATGAATTTGATATTTTCATTAAAGAGATGATCAAGTGGTAGGAGGAAATGATATTTCCATTAAAAAGATAATAAATTTTTTTTAAAATTAGGATATATTTACATAATCAATAAAAAAAAAAAAAATTACCCCTGCATGCAACAAGGCAGGGAAACTTCTAGCTAGTTACTGTATTAGTCACTACGTAAACCAAATCCTACTCTTACCCAGAACTGAGAATTCCATTGCCTACTTGGATAAGAACACTAATAAATAGCTGATCTCTTCTCTCTCATTTGTCTCAACATTCTCTT
Source organism: Theobroma cacao (assembly GCF_053813885.1). Taxonomy (NCBI): domain Eukaryota; kingdom Viridiplantae; phylum Streptophyta; class Magnoliopsida; order Malvales; family Malvaceae; genus Theobroma; species Theobroma cacao. The sequence goes on from NC_142642.1 coordinate 37,194,086, forward strand.
CAAGAGTCCATGAAGTCAAAAACCCGTAGTTTCTATATTATCCTTCTTGCCAAACACAATGTTAATTTCTTTGATCTTTTATTCCTTTTAACATTTTTTCACTAGAAATCCTAGCAACCCCATTTTCAAAGGAAAACAACCCTAAAAGTTGTTTAAGCAATGGCTTCAGACGTTTTGCTCTATCATCAAGCCAAGAAGAAAAAATGGGTCTCTTTAATCGGGTCATGCCTATATAGAATATGCAACACCGGGCAGCAGCCAGCAATGGCGGTTCCGAGAAAGGAGCATCCACGGAAGAGGATTATATTTACGTTGGGGTCACCGGAGAGAGAGATGAAGGGTTTGGGGTTTTTCTTCTTGCCTGTTCCTTGTGCAAGAAGAACACTTTGGTGTTTGAATTTCTCAAAAACCTAATTAAATTAAAAATTAAAATAGACAAGTCGTTTTAGAAATATAAAATAATATACCTGCTAAATGGGAATATGATGCTGTTTCCATTTCTTACTTCATGCTTGAGGATCAGTTTTCGATATAGAATACTTTGGATTGTTTTCAAACCCTAAATTTAAAATTCAAGGTTGTTTTCATGTTCTTCATATTCCTTAAGATTGTTTGAGTGTCTCTTGTCATCTTAATTTGTTGCTCCTTAAATATATAATTGACCTTTCCTGTGTCTTGAATTTGACTGTGTACTTTGGCACAATTTGTGGTTTATAAATTCCTTTTCTTCCCTTGCATAGTCAACCGGAGATTTCATTGAGTATCAAGGATTGGTGCAGCTTCTGATCAACCAAAGGGCATATCAGATTAGAAACAAACAAAAACAAGCCTTCAAGGGAACAGTTTTAGACAAAGTAAAAAGCAAACCACCACAGCAAAACAGCCACCAGAGGAAATAGAGAGAAGAGGACAGTCAGAGCTGAACCGACGCAGATGCTTATGTAGGAGTGAGAGCACCTCGAAGCAGACAGATAAAGTCAGACCGATACAGCATAATTGTGAAACGAGCAAAGAAACATGAACCTGCTACAATCATCAGTACTGCAGTCTTGAGCGTATTCAAATAAAGCCTGGAAGTCATGTCAAAGTCTCCAGAACAACTAAGCAGGCTCTAACAAACCCAGAAGCCATAGCCACCAACAGATCCAGAAGCAGCCAGAACAGATATAACCAGCTCAAATTAATTCAGAAACAATCAAGGGATTCCACCAATAAATTAGACTTAACAGGTTTAAACAAACCTGGAACCTGCTAACAATTCATCCCGAGGTGTGCAGAGATTAGCAATATGTGAAGAACATCTTTGAAATATTAACTCCGAACTTGGTGAGAGCGTCTTCGAGGATATATATCAGCTTCTCGAGATGTGTTTACAAAAACGTTATCCTTAATAAGAATCCATAAGCTGTCAGTATTGTTAAAGATGTGTCATTTATCTCAAGATCTTAACTTTTCATCACAAACCCAAGATAATGTTGGAAGTCGGATTCGAGGATCAATCTTTTCGTTCCTACCAATAGGCAGGAGGCGAACAATTGTATTGCGAAGTTGTATTGGATACCCAACGAACCGAAGAAAATACCAATAACATACCCATTACAGTCTCTTAACGCTCTTCCAAGACCTGCCAATCTTGACTTGCCTTTGATTGAACAAAGGCTTCAACAAAGTTAGGGGAAGTCCAATATATTTCTTTTGCTTAATCAGCTAATATATTATATTAAGCACCCAAAAATGGTAGAAAGCCAGATCATTCGCAGAGGTAGACATTACAGACGCCATATAGTGAAAACAACAAACCACCATTGCCCGCACCTGATAGGCTGGCATATAAAGACACCTTAAGCAAACCCAGATTACAGCAGACAAATAACCTGATAACATTACTTTCTGACTATGAACACCGGCTAGCTAGCGCATTAATAAGCAAGTCAACTTAACAAATCTAACTTTTTCATGGCTTCTTATGTCCGGAAATGCAAAAACTCTCGCTAAAAGTACAGCTTATAAAATTGCCAGCTGCTTTCTGTATCTGAGGCGATCAAAACAACCACAATTCTTCTATATCTTCGCTATTGTTAATTACTGAGAGAATAATATATTTGTAATTACTTAACCATAAGTGAGAAAAGTTGGGAGACTAGTAGATGAGATGTACAAATTGAAGTGAACCTTATTTCTCTGTTTTCTCTCACACTGTTGACAGGAATGCTTCATTAATTATAAGCATTTTTTCTGTATTTGTTTAAGGACCACAAAAAATTATAGAATTTTATACTGATTGCAATGAAACTTGTTTGATGCAGATATCTAGGCGCATTCTACTCTCCTGACTGCCGAGATGATCAGACTGCTTTGGACGGAATTGACACTGAGGCTTTGAAAGTGCCAATAAGAATGGTACCCTCAAAGAGGTTCTGAGGCAGAAATTTTACCCTCAAGGCAGATCAAATGCTGCTGCTGCTATGTATTTTGTTATCAGAAAAGTTTGTTGGCTTACTTCAGAGATGCAAGGCTGTTGGATTTGTGGCATTCAGCTCCTACGGTAATAGAGGAACATGGCATTTGTAATTTTCATCTTTACTCTAATTAAATTTTACTAGCACTTGAGCATTTGGCTCATTGGTTGATACATGATCCCCTGCATAGAAAGCAGGGTTCAAATTCCCCCTCTCCTAATTATAAAAAAAAAAAAGTTTTACTAGTATTGCTTTTTCAAAAGTTTCTGATATGCATAAAGACAACTACATAAGGTCAGATACACTACTTATGATCTCATGAAGGCATGCTTGCTTAAAACAGCCTTAATGTTATTGACCTCATTGTACTCTTTCAGATGCTTGCTGAGCTCATGCTGGTTGAGATTTTAGGGATTTGTGTGTGCGCATAATCATCACATGAAAAAGAGGAGAGGATTTTGGAGAGATTATAATCTTTGTAAGGTTTTGTATCAGATGAAGTAAATATATCTTACATACCTTTAAGCGAGAAGAAATTGTATGAAATAAAAGGAGCCTTGGACAAAATTTAGCAGCCTTGTCTGCTAGCCGAATAGCAGTACCTTCCCTAATAGCAGAAGAATAAGACCTATTCATTGGTATGGTCTGCATTGCAGAGACAAAAAGGAACATGCTTTTGCCAGCCATTGTTGCTTTCACTCCCCACTCACAAAAGGGTACTTCAGATTATAGCCAAAAATTCAAACCATAACATGGTCTGAGCCATGGCAGATTATATGTGTTTTAACTTCTCAACCTAGGATTAAAATATAGAGTAATCGAGTCAGCAAAACAGGACAACGAGACTAATAGCTATATACTTTAAGATTTGGAAAGCAAGAAACTGTAATCGGTTGCTTAAACACAGCAAAAGATGCAAGCTGAACAGCAATATCTTCAGAAGGAAAAGAGCCTCAAAATCATGACTTGCCAACGTAATTGTCAGATATGTAAACTGTCATGTTCTTTTCAAATATATTGTTCACCTCAGAGAAAAAGGAGGAGCAATGGACCTACTTTTTTTCAGTATGTGACTTGCAGACTTCTGATCCTTTACCATAAGCTTGAATATTATAACAATGATTTGCAGTGCACCGAACCAAAGTTTACCTCTCAGTTTAATTAAAAGACATGCTGGTTTTTCATCTTCATTGTTGCACATGAACAGTTGGGACTGCTTGATTGAGTCAGTTCATCATGCTGAACAATAAGTAATTATAAAGCTGCAGATTATTCCCTTTTATCATAAACTAATGCGACTGGGACAGAAAAGAAAATTAGAGGCTTGATTGGCAAGCGTTCACCTAGCAGGCAGCCAAGAACAATGTACATAATCAAACAGAGAAATTTACATAAGCAGATTAGACTAAAAAAATTCAAGATTCAAGAAAATGGTGTTGTGTAATGAATTACAGCAAAACCAAGAAAAGTAAAAAAGAGGACCAACCGTGTCCATTTGTGTATTATAGAAATGTCCCAATCACTCTTCCAGGGATTGTTTCTTTGGAGTGATTCCTGCCTGAAACTGGGGACCAGTCTCAAATAACAGAGGCACCAGCAAGATATCAGCTTAAGGAGTAGAAACTGGAATTTTTATGTGACAATTATAGTTATTACACGGGAACAACAAATCTGTCCCAGGAGCCTCTGAATAGATAAAAGAAAAATGGTGAGCAAAAAAGAGAAAAGGATGATGAGTCTCTCCTTTTCGTTCCCATTCCAGGCGACTTAATTTTCCATTATCTATCAGTACCTTTTAATAACTGAATCATAAAAAACGAACCTAGATTTTTCATATATCAGTCAGAATGGGACAATTGATAAGTATTTTGAACTTTGAATCATCAAGTATCTTTGTTTCAAGCTTCAATTATGTCTTTCCTAAAGAATCCATCCCTCCATTAAAGCTAGTTAATACACTTCATTTTTTCCCCCTCTTTTGCTTAAGATTTACACAGAATGATGGGGAGACAGCATATATCAGTGGCGGCTAATATGGTGTCCTCTCCAGAATACAATTTTGAGCTAACTGAAAGTCTACCATGGCCAGAGAAATAAAGGCAAAAGTTTTGCTAGTCCTTTTCCACACTAAAATATATAGGTATAACACATTCTGTGGTCTCTTTGCTTGTCTCTGGTAATTTATATATATTTTCCAAATGGTCCTAAGTCATGCACGTAGCCATCTGAATTGTACTATAAGATCCAAGCTGAGTGAGCTTCACCAAAAAGCTATAGAATTAATGCTTTCTATTGAAGAAACAGAGGCCAGAATCTGGTGGAATGATGGTAAGTTGCTTGAGTTAGACCAATGAACATCCGACCAGAAGGCAACGCTTCATTCTTGAGTGCACTGTGTCCAGCCAAAGTGATGACTAATAAGGTTCCGCTTTGGTGGCTTTGAACGTATCTTTTCTTTCTCTTGTTTTCTTACTCTTTTTTGGCCCCCTTCTTTGACCATATATCTGGAATGGGGAGCACATACATTTGCAGACCATTTGCCCCTCTTCCTTTATTTTATTCTCTCATTATGGGCTTTATGGATTTAAAGTTGGAACTTAAATCTGCTTTTGCAAAGTAAAGTACGACAATTATATAGGTTATGCCTCTATTACTAGGCATACTATTTCCATTTGATGACCGAGGCAGGAGCTTTCTCTTTTGCCCCGGGGACAATGTGAAGGCGTGCACGGTAAGAAGGCGAGTCCATGTTTTCGTACAAGTATTATTGAAGGGATTATATAAGCCATATTCCCACTTTTTCTTTTGGTAAGAAGGCCGTATTCTAATATTCCCACACTTGTTTTACTTTCTCTGCATTCCACACAGGTAAGAACAAACTAATGATCTGGTGCACGCATCAGAGGACAAAGGTGAACATAAAAAAAAAAACTCTTTCGACAGAGAAGTCTCTTAATCGTGGCTTCCATAAAACCTGCCAAGCCTGCCAAAACTGTCTGCTGCTTTTTCTGGTTTGCTACTCACACCACAGTAGAAAAAGAAAAGTAAATGGCAGTGCAGCTGCTAGATTATCAAGGAAACAACCTCTTTCCAGTAAAATCATTAGCAAAAGCAGTGGGAGAAAAGAAGCATCCTGGTTTCTATTATAACTTCTTCTTCTTTTTTTTGTTCTTCTTTCTTTTACATTTCCTCTATCACTTTGGTAATGAGTATCCATCAAACCTTTACTTCTCTTTGCATTTAAAACAAAACGTAAGTAGCCTAATGATTATATTGACCATACTTCATTGTCTTTAGCTCATCAAAAAAATTCCCTAAAACTAACAAAAGAATCATCATGAATAAAACAATCTTCAAGTACCCACTTTGGCAGTTCCTGATAGTGCAAGTTCAGCCTGCAAAACCCAAAAAAAGCTCTACCATTATCACGTAAGCTAATTTTTACTTTTAAGTAAAGAAGTAATCACCAGTTATGAAAAGTATAGTACCTAATCATTGTGAAGAATTAACAATACTCGTACGGAGCTTTGAGATGCCATAGAAGAGGGTGTTTGTTAAACAGTTAACTTAATTATGCCTTGTTCTGAGACTGGTATGTTGCAAAGTTAACAGTGTTATGATTGAGGAGGCGGAATTAGTCGATGGGTGGAGTTAGTTAACCAATCAATTACAAAATTTACACCTGATCAGGAAAACATTGACATAAGATTAGTCGAAGAGACCATAAGTAGCAAAAACAGTAGAAATAAAAAAGGTAAAGAAAAAAAGAGAGGAGGACCAACCTTTTTTGGTTAGTGGGCAACGGAATGTCTCCATCACCCTTAAGAATGAATGTCCTCAAAAGAGATTCCTACCTGCATATTGGGACCAAAATTCTACTTAAAAATTAAGAATAAGGCATTGGCTATTCTCGAGAAAAATTACAATGGGGAAAGAGAACAAAGATATCAAACATTTTCATTATATGCCAGGTACATTTTCTTTTTCAGAGCTGGGTTTCATATAGATTCACATAATCCATTAGCTAAGTGACCAAAAGCTAGAGGCCTGATTCAGTTTTTTGAAAGATACGTTGAGGGTATCTCTTCCTTGCTTAAAAGCTATTGAAGTCAATGGTTAAGCCCAAGGAGCACAAGCACAAAGGAGCCTAGACAAACTTGATGCACAAGACAGAAAAAAATGTTAAAAAAAAAAGCTCGACAGGGATTTACCTGATTGACTCAGAAAGCACATTATTGCTGATATGCAGAAGCAGGTTGAAATCTCTCCAAAAGATACTTACAGTCCTGGTTGTAAACCATAGGAATCACTTAGGAATGGGAAAAGACAAATATTTGCAAATAAGAATAGGCATTCGTACCATTCCTTCACAGAATAGTTTGACAATATTGAAACAAGACAACTAAAGCCTAAGTTTATGAACCATCAAAGAATGTGTAAACTTAGAGAGAGAGAGCATACTTTAGAATGTGGGTCATAACCATTCCCTCATCCTTCAGAAAAAATTTAGCTCTGTGTATCCATGCGCATATGGCAAAAGCTCCTCTACCTCAATCCTTGAACTAGAGTAACTCATGCTTTTCTTCAATCGGCCATGACTTGACTCAACCTCAGCCCAAAATATACCATAAACTGGTCTGTGATCTGAGAACCTAGATTCACCACGAACATAAGATAACTGGTGGAGGCCTTCTCCATACCACAATATCCGGTCACACCTTTGTAGAAAAATGTTAAATTAAGTCAGTAGTGGTTAAAATTTAAGAAAAAAAACAAACACCAAATAGGAGACAGGAGAAGGGAGACTAACTACTTTTAATAACCCAATTTTCTTTATCACACTATCATTTTGTTTTGCATCAAAGCTATAACTTTAAGAACATAAGGCAGGAAGCAAATTCTTACCAGGCAGGAGTTCGCCGTTTCTCCTTTGGGTGCATCTCATCCCCGGCATATCTGTCTGAATTAGTTGAATACTTGTATGTTGGTGGGAAGTAAATCTTTCCTTCATTCCATCCCACAAAAACACGCCCTCTTTTCTGCTCTATCCTTAACTGCCAAGAAAATAATCAATGAAAGGTTTTCTTATTAAATTTGACAGTAAAATCTTATGATGTGTATTTCAAACCTGTGAAGAAACTTACGGAGTTCTTTAACAGGACAGTAAAGCATACCTGGTCATTTTCTAACAATGCCCTCCAGTTCTGCATCTCAACAAGTGCCTTGGCAGATCGGTACGAGAGGGCAATACGGTAATTCAAATCCCCAAGCCAAATTATTCGACTGGATTATTATATAAATAGTCAGTGCATGCAAACAAAAAGCAGGTGAAGAACACAATCACCCAGAACAAGAAAATAGTAATAGTTTTTGCATATACAAGATGGATCCATTTTTATTATCAAGTTTTACAGTTAAATATGTTCATTGAAAATTAAAATTGCAGCAGTCAGGCAGGGAGATGGACAATTAAAAGAAGTTGAAGCACAATCAAATCATTTTAAGTCAAATATAAATAATCTTATAATAAACCAATTCAATTTATCATCAAATAATAAAAGAATTTATTTCTATCTGTTGTTTGAGATCTATTCTTGATCTACTTTTAAATTCCATTTTTTGTATTATGCATTTCTTAGTCATTCAAGTAATTTAAAGAAAAAAAAGAGAATAAATGAAGGTAGACTAGCAAAGGCCTTACTCATGCTGAAGGATTGTTTCAGGGGACTTCTCATCAGCTGCATTATGAACCCGTGGAAACCTCGTCTTCTTAAGAATCTCCATGACATCAGAGTTCCTTCTTAGCTCATCACCCTCCTTTTGTCCCGAAGTTAAATGACTACAGATGAAGCAAAAGCTTGTTTGATGCAACAACATACTGACAGATATAGAACCCTGACAAATCAAGCCATATAGGCTAATAATAAGTGGTTTTGATCTTGAGGGGAAGACAAGTAAATTATATGAAAAATAAAGTGAAAGACTACCATAACACAATCAAGTAATACCTTATTTCCCAGATAGCCCATCAATCCTCTGCCAACACAAGATACTTTCATGTTTTTAACATGATCTCTTAATTCACTTCTCACCCAAATTGTAAGAAATATGCCAACCATTTGCTTACTAGCCACTAAGCAGTACCTTGAATGCCCAGGCATCCTATATCCTTGTTCATTGGATGCTGATCCACCATAAGACATTGGAGAGTACAATACAGTACTTGGTGAATCTGCAATCCCATTATCATCATCTGAAGAGCCCCATCTGGAGTAATCACTAGGCCTGGAATAATCACTGGGCCTGGAGTAATCACTAGGCCTATTACCCCATCTATAACTGGAGTCATAGTCACTTGGCCTATGACCAAATATTACCCGATCACAGACGCTGTATCGCCTGTCAAGTCGTGGCTGTGAAATCGAGGGGTCATTGTCCATTCTCCAGCTGCTGGTTGTCTGAAATGATCGGCGATGAAAGAAAGATGAATTTTTCTGCCTAGATGACCCCTCAAAATCAGCATCCATCTCAACAATGGGCTGAGGAACAGGAGATGGTGTATAGCACCCCCCTCCTCCACTGGTTCCAGGAAGATTATTTAGAGTCTTTCTAATGAGAGACAACCATTTTTTGGCAGGACCATTGTCTTCTGCCCCCAAAATATTCCCAGCATTCAAAGGAACTATCTCTTGAAACCTGTAAGAAAACAAAAAGAAATTATCCTATAAGCAATGGATCTACAACAGAGTTTGGTAAGCAAGACATGAAGATCAAAACTGTCAAAACACACCCAAGGACATATATATCTGCGGGGGGTGAGGCATGGAGCCAATCTTCTAGATTCAAATTGCTAGGTGGAGATCTTCCAGCCACATTCCATGTAGCTACAAAAATGCTGCTCCAATTGAAAAGAGAAGAGCAGTTAGAACCGATACATCACAAAGGAATAAAAATAATGAAATAATATTTTATGAAATTTTAAAATAAAAGATACCTGTAATTTTGGACATCTATGATCCGAGGGTGGTCAAGATTCATTCTCCCTCGCCGGCTTTGCTCTGTATTCTTACTAAATTTTTCTGCACATCAAAGTCACATTAGAAAATTAATAATAAGAATAATAATAATAAAGTCCTAAGGACAATTTCTTTTTAGAAACAGCCAAAAAAATCCCCAAAAACTGGTGGTCTAAGGAACCTGTTTTACTCTTTTTAATCGTGCATGGCTCTCTTTCTGAGAAGCTAGTCCTGTATTCCACTTCACCTCCTAAAATTTGAAAAACAAAGAAAATCACTGTTAATACATCAGTAAGTTATATATACAAGTTATGAAACAAAGCAAAAATCTGCACCCAAAAGAAAAAGGAAACAGAACAAAAGTTCAAAACAAAAACAGAAGATGCAACGGAATATTCAATGATGCCTTGTGTTGCTGATGAGAAATTGGAAGGAGAAGGTATCTGACTGTTGAGTATAAACAGAATCCAGGAAAAGATAACCCTTCGATTAACCAAGTTATCCAAGACAAGTTGGCATGTTCTAATTGGATAGAGGGAGATTGTTCTCTTTCCTTTTCTTTTCACAACAAAATATTCTCTTTCCTTCATTTTTCACAGCAAAGAACCAGCCTTCTTCTCTGGCATGAAAGCTTGAGAACTATATCCGTATTTGACGAATACTATGCAATCATTGTGAAATCCCAGAAAAAGGCTCAAGTACCCACCTCCATAAACATGATCATCTGCTTGAAAGTCCTCAGTTTTGCTCTTGATATTGAACCATTTTCTGACCATTTTTTTGGACCATGAGAGCTACACCAAAATACAGCAAACACCCAAGAAAGGAAAACTAATCAGTTAACTTTAACAACCTCCAAATCTTTTTGTTTTTTTCCCACAAATTTAAGTACAGAAAACCAGAAACAGAGAAAGAGGAAGGAAAAAAAATAAAAAAACCTTGCTTTTCTTGGGTTTCCCATCTCTCATTGTTAGACTTCTACTTCATACAGCTCCTAATGTTACACTTTACCGTTCCCCAAACTCCCAGCTTCGGTTGTAATCACCAAAAAAACAAAAAACTGCTACCAGAACCCCATAGGCAGGACTCTCCTTCCCCAATTTCTGGGCTTAATTTTTACTAGAGTAAAAACAAGCTGAGTTCTTTGTTCCCAGATAGCTAGCTTAAAAAAAGCAAATGTATTTATCTTCGCTTGCTCAAAATAAGGTTGAAGTTGAATCAAGGAGAAGAAAACAAGAAATGGGGTTGTCCTAGTATCCTCTCTTTAGCGCTACTACGTATATGAAAGCAAAGAAGGAAGCCAAAACCCAGAAAATATGAAGCTACAACGTCTCAAGAAAAAGAGAGAGGGATGGAGAAAGAGAGAGAAATAGAGACAGCACTTTAATGCGTGGAAGTGAGATGAGAAGGGAGATTCTTGAAGTAGAACAAGACAATGCGGCAGACATAAAGAAAGAGAAAGAAAGAGAGATGAAAGTCTAGAGAGAGAAAGCTCGTAAGAGACCAAGCAGTCCCCCTCCCTTTCTTTGTTAAACAAAGAGAGCCTCGTTCTCAGTAAAACAGCAAAGTATCGAATTTGAACAGAATAAAGTGCAGCGGAGAGAGAAAGCCTCACTCACTCAGACTCCCTAATGTCTACTCCTTTTTTTTTTTGGGTTCCTGAATAGTAATTTTTATGTCTTTTTTAATTTATTTTGAAGGGGATTTAGTCTTTAGTCTTGAAAGGCTTTAGTTCCTCAAATCTCAAGGCAGTCCCAACATGATGGGGCAAGGGGGGCATAGGGGCAATGTCGTTTTATTCTATGTATTGTTTGTTGAAACGACAAGGTGAGGTTAAGGGAAAGGCTGCCCCGGTCAGCAAAGTGTTTAAGGTGTTGTAAGAGATCTAGTATGCCCCCCACTGGCAGCTGTCTTTGTACCCCCTTCCCTCCCTTCTCTAAAATCTCTTCCCAATTCTTGGTCTTCCATCAAAGTAAAAAAGCAGTTAAAGAAGGAAAAAGATAAAGAGGGATGTTGCGTAGCAGTACTACTACTGCATTTTGTTTCTGTCTCTTTCATCTCTCTCTCTCTCTCTCTCTCTTTCTCTTTGATTTGTTTTTTTGGATTTTATTCTTTTCTTGGTATGAAAACTTGGAAAAATGTATTTGTATGTATTGGTGTATTCAAAAAGGCATTCTTCTCCTATATACAGTAGCTTAGAGCTTCAGGATTCTGCAAGAACTCCAGGTTTTCCAAGATTCCCCGGAAATAATTTCTTTTTCTCAACTTTTGAAGATGTGGAGCAATGAGCATGTGCAAGAGTGGCTCTGCAGATTGATTAATTACAGAGGGTGAATGGGGAGGTGGTGTAGGGAATTTTGTTAACCAATCTGACTCTTTTTCCATTCAATCTAGGCTAGTGCCCTTGGGAACAAGGGCAACTGGCCCCAGTCTTTAGGGTGTTGTTATTGTTCTTTCTTCTTTTCGCTACCCTAGTCCATAGAAGCTATATATCAAGCTTCCTTTTCTGGCACTGGACCATGACATTGATTAATGTGATTTTTAACCTTTTTCTCTTAAATTTTGGCTGCTTGTTGAGAGGGAGCGGAGCCTCTCCTTAGGGAAAGCATGCTTAATTCAAAAGCCTCCGCCGTCCATGCTCGCCCCTCGGGCCTGCAACAATCCTTGACTAAAACCTGAAAACTATCTAAACATAAAAAGGCAGTCAAACCATGGGCTAATTGAACCTCCTCAGATTTAGAATAAATGGCTTCGCTATTTTGACTAGTCTTGGCACATACATTTCTCCATTAAAAAGAGGGGGGCTGTCAGTTAACCTTTGTCCTGTTTCTCTGCCTCATGATTGTTGGGGCCTAAGCCAATCGATTAGCATCAAAATTTCATATACTATGTTTTCAAGGGCATGTTTTTTTTTTATTGAGCAGACGGCGGAACATTCCATGTTGGGACACCATAAAAAGGGTCATCCCCAATTCACAAATGGAAAAAAATGCTTTAAAGCTTGTTCATCAGCCCTTCCACTAACCTCATAGTGAAGGCTTCTCTGGCATGATAGACCAATTGTCCCACAATTAAGGATTTGTAAGAGATTGTTTAAAGGTGTCTAGGGTCATGGTTATCTAGAATAGGAATAGCCCCAGGTGTCCCATAACCCACTGAAACTTGTTTCTAATCCCTTCTCTCCCCTGCCAAAAAAGGTAAATCACTTGGAGTTAAATAGGGCTTTATTAAGTTTTTTAGGGTTCAACTTAGTCACCTTTGATGAAGCAAGGTGGGTTTTTTTTTTTTTCTTTTTTGGATGGAAAAAAATTGACATATAACAACCTCCAAATCAAACATAAATTGTCAATTAATATGGAAAATGAAAGCAAAAGTCCCATTATCCAATTAATCACTTTTTATTTAATTTATTTAAAAACCTCGTATATCCAAAAATTATATTATATACGTAAATACGCCTAAAGGTCAACAAAACAAACACTTAGATTAAGTGAAATTAAATATTAAAACAAATACTGCTTTGATGTAACCTTTTATGTCAAACCAAATTAACACACGGCTATCAAATTATCTCAAATTTTTCGAAAAAAATAGTCAAAGGAAAAAAGAAACATATAGAATTATATCTTCAACTAGCAATGAGCCACATAGAATGCCTCTACCTCACAAATTTTTTTTCTAAACATGAATAATGAGTGGACTTCCATTTGTTTCAAATAAAGGTTATCTAATCAGCATAAATCAATTGCCTCCGTGAAATGGGATGTGATGTGTTTTGTTTTTGTTTTTTTTTTCCCCTTTTTTTCTATGAAATTTAGAACATGTTTTGGTGTTTTGCCCTGTTTTAATGTGGGTCTCTCTGGGAATCATTTGAAGCAATAAGGAGAAAAAGTAAAAGATTGAATAATACAAAGAGGCTTGTAAAGTGAAAACTTGTATCAAAGGAAAATGGGCCATGTTTTTGGTATTTGGATATCTAAAGGGCAAAGGAAGTGACCCTGCTTTTGGAAATATTCTTTTTTCTTTTCTTTTCCTTTTTTTTTTTTTTTTTTTTTTACATTGACAACTTGAGCTTGATGATCCATCTATTCCTTTCCAGATGCCAGGATGGTATCTAAGAGACCAGCTTCTTTTGGATTCAAGAAAAACATGATGAAAGAGGAAGTTGGATGCACATTTTTTCTGCCTGCCTCATTGTATGGAGGACAAAAAGGAATATTTGACTAGTATCACTTTTCTTCATTAATTTGCTTTGTTTGTGTACAAATGAATATACTAGTTAAAGATAATCATTTAACCGGATAATATTAGATACCCATATACGTATTAATTTCAATGTTTAAAACTCGGGAAAAATAAAAGAAGAAATATATTTTACAGAATTAGATAAAAAATTTTAAATCAAATTCATGAAAGTTTTTATGAATAATAAACAAGGGATTCATCACTTGAGCTTCGCTGAATGAATCTTTGTGTGATTCATGTAAAAGAAGAATGGGTCCAATTTTGTTGTGAAAGTAGGACTTGCAAACCTCTATGGCTGAACCAGGCCAAGCCCTGCCCTACATTTGCAATCAAAGATTTTGGGATCTCCATCCATTTTGCAGGCTAAGGGAGCCCCCTTCTCAGATGAGTTCCATCAATAGGGTATCTAAGGAAACACAGAATTTATGTATTCAACAAAGTCATTATTGAACAGTTCATGATTCCCCAAATAAATCTTTTGCCTGAGAAAAATAGTATGAAAAACGTTACCTCATGGAAGAGAATCTTAGTATTGTCAGTTTGACTTTAAATCAAATGCAAATAACACCTGAACCATATAAATCATTGATGGACTGCAAAACTTAAGAATCCTTGCCTCCATTGGAAACTTTGGGCACAACAAAATATGTATGATATATGAAGACAGACACAAAAATAGAAATAATTAATATATATGTAATAATAGTTCAGGTGTCTTTATGACATATGCATGGTTCTGCATATGATAGATATTTTTTTTTCCATGCTTAATTTGTCACATAAAGAGTACTGTGCCATTGACATTTAGGCAGTTTTTTTCCCGATTTGTTCAAAGTAGGATATATTAATTATAAAGTAACAATCATCTTTTCTTTTTTCTTTGTAAATTAATAAATTATGAGGTAATCCTATTACATGTACTTAATTAATTTCTTCCACTAATGACCAACTACTAATCTTCTTCATTAGATGCTTGAGTGTCGGTATGTCGGTGATGGAAATTATCTTGAATATATTATGTAATTTAATTAATAAGTTAGAATATAATGTTTATTTTAAGGATGGTAATAAGTAGAATGTAAACAAGTATATCTAGTCTAAGTAAGATTATGATACTTTATAAATGAGTTTGGATAAGGTGCAAGTAATAATTTTAGGATAAATCAATTAAAGATAATAAAATTTTTAATGTTTATATTATTTTTTAGTGTATGTATTTTTTTATAATTGACAAAATTATTTATTCTAAAATATAAAACTTATATTCAATTTATATAATTTAATTTTTACTAATAAAATATATAAAAAAAGATTAAATTTTATTTTTTATTATTGAATTCGGGTCAAATCGAGTTTTGTAACGGATATTTACATCTTTTTTAACTAAATAAATAAATTTAGGTTTTATTAGGTTATTGTTAATTAAAATAAAGTGGAATATGTATATTAGATTTTATAATCGGATTCAAGTACGGATATCTCAAAATTAATTGATATCTTACTATTTACACGCTTAACTTATTTTACATTATGAAGTTTCTGATTTTATATCTAAAAATTCATTCATCCATCTTTTATTTAAATTTTTAGTTATATTTGAAAAAAGAAGTTATTTTTTAAATTTATGACAATAAAAATAATGTCGTTTGTTTGCGACTTACAATTACATAAATAATTCATATATTTTTCATCAATTCTTTTTTTTTTTAGTTAATTAAACCCTTATTGACAATTTGACATGAAATGAAATGATATGATGGTAGTCGAAAACATTAACATTATTAAAGCATCAAAAAGCCAGCTTAGCTGTAAGATTGCGTAACTCAAATACCAGAAATTAATATTCCATGGAGCAGTAAATGTTGCATGTAAAATAAGACATAAAGGGTCAAAAAAACAATAAAGAATGGGCATGAAGATTTGGTTTGCTTTATCTTTTTCGCATCTCCCGGACAAGCTCCTCCTTGGTGAATCTTAAAGTCTCAACAAATTATTAGTAAGATTTACGAGGCAGTCAAAGGAGGGCAGCCAGCAGCAGTTGTTCTCCCTCTGCTTTTTCGGCTTGGAATCGACCCCAATTCCCCTTTGCTTTTTCTTTACCAAGGTTTTTATCCGTTTTTGAGGTATGGTTTGGTTTCGCACTTTGATTTTCGAATTGTTGCTTGCGAAACCCCTTTTTCTTTCACATGTCACTTTCTTCACCATCTGTCACACCCTCTTAAGCATCTCCCATGTCTACGATCTACCCTGTATTCGACTACATGTTTGTGTTGTACCCTCCCTCTAATATCTGTCTAATCATCTTCATTTTCTGGGATACTAATGGATTACAATGCGAAATTTGAATTTAGGGATCTCTTTTTTTCTTAGCGTATCTTGTCGGATTGTATTCGGATCGTGAAATTTTGGATGGTCTCAACATTCGTCTTCTTGAAGATTTAACAATCTATGCACATTAAATGATTTCAAGGGAAATTCATGAACCAAAAGGTGCATTGAGTGCTCTATATGTCCTAGCCATCCAGTCCTCCCCCCACCACCCAAAAATATATGAATGATAACAAGATGAGAAAAGGGTTGAAATCAATAGTTTGGTGCATGAGTTGAGTGCTGATATCTCAAGCATTAAGCCAACATGTGAATGAGACTGTGCCCATTGCATGCAGATGTTCAAAGTAGTGACAATTAATGAGCCCACTTTTGAGAGATCTTCGATTTGTTTCCCTTGGTGTGAAAAGTTCGTAATAATTAGTAGAAAAACATGTTGGACCAAGTGATGTTATATTCATTTTTGTTTCTCTTTTCAAGGTTTTTATTTTTTTTCCCCTGTTTTGCCACTCTTGTTACAGGAAATGATTATTGTTTAATCCTTTTTCAAAAAATAGTGATTTTCATGCTGCTATTATTGAATCATGTAACTGTTCTAAACAAATATAATTCATAGAAATTACCCAAGAGTCATAGCCTTCTAACATGAGTTCTCATGTTTATGGACCACTTGGAATATTTTATTAGTGCTCCTCTGTCTAGCAACCACTGGCCATGGTAATTGGGCTCAAGAACTAGACTTAGGGAATGTTTGCATGAGGACCCACAAAATTAAATCTAAAACAGAAGAATTTAAGTAATGTAAATTGATTCTGAGGTGGGAAACAGTAAAAAAAATCTGATTCTTATATAGACCAATTCATTTTAATTGTTAACCACTAAAATAATTAGTCAATAAGAGTTATACCCCTTTTGTTGTAAACCAATGTTTTGAGTCTAATTAACATGGCATTGTCTTTATTAGCAGTATAAGAGTTGTGTAGAAGCATTTTAATTTTTTTATTTATTTATATTTTGAAATATTTATACATACTCAGATTTGTTTTTGTGGGATCAAAGAAAGGGAAACCAATAGAAAAATTCAATATGTATTAATGACACAACTAAACGTGGATGTAGATGTGATGAGATGATTATAAGTTCACAAAGGAAGAAATGGGTCAGAAGAGACACTCACCACTCACTCATGTTGACAACTATGTGGTGAACTATGTGGTGGTCACTAATTTTCAAACCTCCAAGCATTATATCACCTCCCAAAATGCCTATCAAATCATAAGGTTCCTGTCTATTTCAAAGTCTTGTCTCTCCATGAAACTCTCTAGTTAGCATTTATTTCTTGATTGGAATATGCAGGTTTTCAAAATTGTGCCATCTTTTTCCTTATCTCACTAGAGCAACCGGTTTTTGTGAAGCTGCAAGCACTGCACCCAACAACAAAATCTAATGGCCCTGGTGGTAGTTATGGAGGCTTTAATTGTTCTTCTGATGTCTGTCTTACAGACTCACAATGCAATCCACTCCTAGCTTGTCCATTTCCATTGGAACTTTTTAATGTTTTTCCACAATTTGGGAAGTCTGAATTTATAAATACACAAACAAAATTTGAGATTTACATATCAAGCTAGAGGTTCTTATATTTATTCAGGGTTTGAAAGTTGCTTTGATGCATCAATCCACTTTGTTGTCCATGAGTTTGAGAAGAAGCACTTACATCTCATGCTTTAGCGATCAAACTATTTTCTTTATCCTAGAAGCAATCTAACTTACGGTATGTGTAACACATTTTTATCTAAAGAGTCAAGTTTCAATTCTCGACTTTTCCAACAATCGTATTTTATCATAAATATGTAATTAGATGTTTTCTTAAAACGAAAATATCGAATGATATAACAATTCTCTTGAATTAAATGCCTATTAATTTGCAAGTTTCATGTAAATGACCCAGTGGCTCATTAAGATCATGAGTGTTATGGAGAGGACATTATTAAGAGTCTTTAGAATTCTTCCAACATGAACAATCTTGGAAATAAGACAAGACCAGCAACCTAATCAGTGATAAGTTTTCTAGCCTCAAACGTGTTGGTCTGACTAGTTGCGTGAGAATACTGTGAGCCCATGTTGTTTTGGGCTGATTCAAACTTTGGACATTTTTTAATAGCCCACTTTTTATTAATGATTCTTTTTCATTTTCTGTTGTTTTTTTTTCAAAGCCAACTGCCATCAAGGCCAAGCCACGTAGTCTGACCCTGGAGTCTGCGAAAAGCGCGAACTCAGGAGAAACAAGTCTCCTAGCAAAGAAATCTGCGATTCTTCCATTCCACCGCATGTTTTCCTTAGTCTTCGTATTTGTGCAATAATGTCTATTTTCTTTGTCTTCTGATTTTCCTTTTGAAAGTACAAACATCGTTTCTTAATATTAAGACAAAAGAAGGAAAAAAAACATGGCGTCTTTACTTCTTCGCCAACGAAGAGTTTCAGCTTTGGGTGTTTCTCGGATTCTTCAAGGTTTGACATTGAAGCCCTTTTCTATTGGATATAAAGTTTTGTTATTTCTTTGGAAAGAAAAGGAAAATTTTCCCACTTTTTGGTTCTCCTTGTTTGACATAAAAAATTTTTAGCTTCGAGGATTCTCCATTTGAGCATATATGAAATTTGATAAGAGAGATAGAATTTTGGTATGCCATTTTTCCAATTTTATGATTTAGTTCGATTGTTGAAGTGTTTTTGGCAATTGGGTATTTGTAGCTAATGGAGAAAAGTTGAACGTAGAGAGATTTGTGGACATCGGTTTTGTCATTTCAATTAGGCTATTTTGCCGGTTCAGTCTTTGACTTATATTTTAAAGCTAAATGCTTTAGCAGATAATGGGGATTCGTTTCGACTACGACTGGAATCGAAGTTTGAGACATTTGCTAGTATAGGTGTTATGATAAGGAAGTACAGCAGTGGAAAGAGTGCTGCAAAGTTTGACTTTACTGATCTCACGTAAGAAATATGTGACTTACACTATTAATAGTTATTTTTGAGTTGGATTAGCACCCCTTTCTTGTATTTCTAATTATGTTGGTAAAAATCTATTTGAGGCTTGTTCAATTCCATTGCATTCTTTTTTGGTTGCATGGAGTTTTCAATGTTGAGTTGTTTCCTGTCTTCTTTGTTATAGATATCTTATATGCTGGGCAATGGTTTTATGAATGCAGATTTCAGGTTGTAGCCATTTTCAGATTTAATGGTTCTAATTTTGTTATAGGAATACAAAATCTTGAAAGACAATAGATTTTACAAATCTGAATGTCTTGAATTTTTCTTGACAAGTTAGCTCTCTATTTTAGCTGCAAATGCTAATAATTTGGCTTATGTATCTAAAAGATATTAGTTTCTGTTCTGTGAAACTGAGTGGCTTTAGGTCCATCTTCCTTACCATAAGATAAAATTCCTTGTTTAGTATTTCCACTAAATGGAAGAATATCTGAAAAATGAGTTTTGCTTAAGGATTTTCTACCTCTCTTCCCCCAGCTCCCATCTCACAAAATTTTATTTTCCTCACATAATTTCTTTGTATCATTCTTGTAAGTGTATTTTTTGTTCATCTCAGCTGTCCCCATACATGGTACCCTAATGCTCGAAAAAAGAATCGCAAGGTTTTCTTGCATGTAGGTCCTACAAACAGTGGTAAAACATACCATGCTCTGAAGCGACTCGAATCAAGTCCTTCTGGTATATGTCCAATGCTAATTCTAGCAACATTCAATTAAATTTGTTCGTTACGTCAGTGAATGGTTGGAGGGGATTGAACTAGTGTTAATAAACTGACTAAATATTTTGCATTGGTCCTTTCCCTCTTCAGGTATATATTGTGGTCCTTTAAGATTGTTGGCATGGGAAGTGTCAAAACGGTTGAACAAGGCAAAAGTTCCCTGTGATCTAATAACAGGGCAAGAGAAGGAGGAAGTGGATGGTGCGAAGCACAAGGCTGTAACTGTTGAGATGGCTGACGTAACTGCTGATTACGATTGTGCTATTATTGATGAAATACAGGTAAGTGTATAGTTTAATTTAACATTCACCCACCATGTTTTACCAAGCTCACAAGGAATTTTTCTGTTGATTAATTTGTGAGTGGTACATGCACAATTATTAAACATAAACTAAATAGCACAACTTAAATGATTCTTATGCTACTGTCCAAAAATGCTATCAGCATTTTCTATGAATGGCAGGTCACTTAAATTCCAGTTAAAATTTTTCTTTCTCTGCAGATGTTGGGCTGTAAGACTAGGGGTTTTTCATTTACTCGTGCCCTGTTGGGAATTGCTGCTGATGAACTTCATCTTTGCGGGGATGCAGCTGCTGTTGCTCTTATTCAGGAATTACTGAAAGTGACTGGTGATGATGTCCAGGTAATGCAATTTCGGGGAAATGTCTGGTCAATTTTCTTCTTTTTCCACTTGTAAACATCAATATATATGTTAGAACATCTTGTTTTCTGATGGAGATAATTTTTGCTAAGAGCTAAGGTATTTCAGTCATCAGTTCATAACCCCCAAGTGTCAGAGGGGAAAAGAATGACAAATGATATGTCTGCTGCAATCCCAATTCTTTTGGGAGATTGAAACCTCATGCTTTTGGGCTTACACTTAATCTTGTTAGTTTGTTGTTGGCAGGGGAACTGCTTTCTTGTCGCATTGCTACACTTCTGCTTATATCTTGTGTAATGCATATACATATTACCTTTAAATCTTTTTAATCAGAGGCAAAGTCATATTCAAAAGGTTTTCTTATTGTGCTGTCTCAGTTTTACTGATATAAGGAACTACCTCTGTATGCTGGATAAAATAAATGGAAGTTGATAATTCTTCTGCTGTCCAACTTAGATGATGTCCACTTTTTCTGTTCTCTATCTAGATGCACTGTTGAATAGGCATAAAAATTGCTTTCTTGTGAACTGGGCTTAGTGCCTAGCATTGTTGAATAGCCAGAAAAAAAACTTTCTTGTTGCTTCCATGCATGTGGACCACTTTTGATGTATCTGTTTTTATTTGTCGGTATCATACACCATCTTGTGTTTTTAATATCCCAGGTTGAATCTTATGAGAGACTTTCACCACTAGTTCCCTTGGAAGTTCCTCTTGGATCTTTTTCTAACATACGAACAGGTGACTGCATTGTAACTTTTTCACGCAAGGAAATATACCAATTGAAGGTCAGTAGTACTTTCTTTATGTTTTTTGCGTTATATGTATGCTCCCTCCGTTTGATTGTTTGATTATGCTATAGTTTCAGTTAGTTAAACCTTGAAAATGGATAATGGAAAACTATCTTCCTAACAAAATCCTGGCAGGTTTCAATATGTCAAAACACTAGTTTTTCTTCTGTCTTACTATTTTACTTCTTCTTTGTCTTTCTGGGAGAAAGGGAAATGCATCTCAACTTTCCTCTCTTTTATCCTCTGTATTGAGGCTTGCGTATGGAATTTCAAAATTTGCTCTCATACCCCTTTCTTTTGTCTGTCCACTTCCTTTCTGAAAATGATTTCTGATTTTCCCTATCTTTCATAGAAAAGAATTGAAAGCAGGGGAAAGCATCTTTGCTCTGTGGTTTATGGTTCATTGCCTCCAGAGACTCGGACGAGACAGGTATCACGTCTTTCCTGCTTTTTTGATCAAGTTTGTGCAAGTAAGTTTGTGTGAGCATGTGGGGATGATGATGGTTTCATTTCTCACTGTTGTGCATTTATTTATTTATTTTTGTTTATTGTTAATATGTTCTTTTGGATTGCAGGCAACAATGTTTAATGATACAAGCAGTGAGTTTGATGTGCTTGTGGCCAGTGATGCAATTGGGATGGGTCTTAATCTGAACATTTCAAGAGTGATTTTTTCAACATTGAAAAAATTTGATGGTTCTGAAATGCGGGATCTTACAGTACCTGAGATCAAGCAAATTGCAGGTACCCTGTTAATTTTGTGGCTGAAGTTTGGAATATTTTTGGATATGAGTGGTAAAATTGTTATGGTCAAATTACTTTATTAACTTTCATAAGGGGAGGGTCTCAGATTTTGTCCAATTATGGTGCAACTGTGGTTTGCCTTTGGCTAGGACTGAGAATCTATATATTGATGATGAGCTAAGTCCCTTGGGCTATGTCTCAGGAGGCATAAGGGTTAAATGGTGCTGGATTATATCTTAGTAAATACTTTCACCTGCCAAAAGATAGATAATAACACTAATCTTAACATGAGGAAATTCTGGATTGTCGAAAGTTGGAATGTCATATTCCCTTTCACCCTTCTTGTTTTATTATTGCATACTTAAACCAACCCTAGCTGCACAAATAACCATTCTATGATATGACTATGTTCTGTTTGAATATTCGTGCGTTAAGCATATTTAAGCAATTCATATAAGTTTTTCAGTTGCAGATTTTCTTATTTCATGAGGTACAGGAAAGTTGATAAAATTTCATTAGATGACTTTTATATTATTGTAGGGAGAGCTGGAAGGTATGGATCAAAATTTCCTATGGGTGAAGTGACCTGTTTAGATGCAGATGATCTACCTTTGCTCCATTCATCATTGAAATCACCCTCTCCTATTCTAGAGGTGATTGTATCATCATTGAAGTTTCCTATGAAATTCTACACTGATTAGGCTTGTAACATTATCAATGGATCTCCGTAAGCAGTTTTTATATATTTTCATGTGTGGTTCAGCATTGTTGTTGCTTGAATCTGAGTCATTTTTATAATGCAGCAAGCTGGACTGTTTCCGTCCTTCGATCTCATTTTTATGTATTCACGTTTACAACCAAAAAGAGGTCTCTACCAGATATTGGTAGGTTACCTTATGATCATCTTTTTCTTCCTTTTTTTTTCCTAGTCCTCTTTTTTCCAGTGACAGAGAGTATCTGAACCCATCCGGGGTTTAAAAATATTTGAACCTCACTGTCCCCATTATTTATTTTATTTTTGCAGGAGCATTTTATAGAGAATGCGAAATTATCTGAGAACTACTTCATTGCAAACTGTGAAGAACAGTTGGTAAGTTTCTTCAGTCATGTTCACTTCTGAATTTCTGGGAGAGTAATGATTAGAAACTCCTTACAGAGGGAAATTTGTTTTCAGATAACAATATCTCCCCTTATGGGTATTTAACCTTTTTAAATTATAAATTGATGATTCATGTGTATTTAACCTCATTGAGTGCTAAAGACTCTTCATTGAAATCAGAAAGTTGCCGCCATTATTGATGAACTGCCTCTCAGGTTGCAAGATAAGTATCTTTTCTGCATCAGGTAACATCTTTGATCTTTCTCCTCAAAGAACCAGAAATTTGGTTAGAATCTGTTAGTTTTAGTTTGCTTAGGTTTTTTTTTTTCAACTCCTTGGAATCGACTGGCTGGGCATAGTATGTAGCAGATTTGAAGAACTTGGTTATTTTCTTATGTGTAGTACTTTTTCTGTGCAGTCCAGTTGACATGAATGATGAAATTTCATCCCAGGGTCTAACACAGGTAAAAAATTGTATCTTCTCTTGATTGTTTTGAATGTGGAAATTAATGGTCATCTATATTGTACTTTGATGGATCAGTTTGCCGAAAATTATGCAAAGAAAGGCCTTGTTCACCTTCGAGAAATATTTACACCCGGTACACTTCAGGTGCCCAAAACACATTCTGCACTCAAGGAGCTCGAATCTATTCACAAGGTAGGAAATTTTCTTTTCCTGACTGTCATGTGTGTGAAGATAAGCTGTGAAGAGTTTAGTTGGCCATTGGTTTAAAACACTATATTGTGTGACTGTTTTTAACTATTAAATGAAATGTCTTTGGCCCAAAAATTTCTTGATGATTGGTATAACTGAAGCTTGTGGCACTTGGATGATAGATCTCTACTATCTTTTTTGTTATTAACTATGTGCTTTGCTTCCCAGTTCTACCATAAGAATTTTTTGACGGGAACTTTAATTGTAAATTTACCCCATTTTCAACCATTCAATTAATTTGAAATTCCTTGTTGTTTGCTACATCTGAAGGTCCTGGAACTCTATGTTTGGTTGAGTTTTCGTTTGGAGGATTCATTCCCTGACCGTGAGCTGGCTTCTTCGCAGAAGGCCATCTGTAGTTTGTGAGTAACAATTGCCATTCTTGTTTTTTGGTTTGTTTTACATTGTTACCTTACAAGCATTGTTGAATTTGTAGGTTAATTGAGGAATTCCTTGAAAGACTTGGATGGCAGAAGCCAACATCAAGAAGGTTAACTTCAAGTGCAACCTTAAATTCTTTAATTGCAAACAAGAGAAGACATTACCTATGTGATTAAAATTTGAACTACTATTCTGTATTTATTCATTAAATTGTACATTTGTTTCTTTGTCTCAGTTTGGAATTGATGTAAATGAAAGTTTTTCTTGTTATGTTTGCGATTAAACCTGACGTTGCATCGAGCTTTTATTTAAGACATATAATCTTTGGCTATAAACCTATTCCTTCCATCTCGAATTTGAACTAAAGATTTTTAAGATGGAATCTCAAATTTTAATTATCGAGTTGTCCCAGCTTTTAGGGAAGGATGTATGTTGATATCATGACTGCACAGATACTTTAAAACACCTTAACATGTAAAAAATGCTCTGCCAAGCATATGGGCAGCCAGATTTCTGATGAAAATACAGAATATAATCCCACACTTCTTGCCCAACAAGTTCTAATGAACAAAACTTTTGCACCCCGTTCAGTTCGTCACCTAGAAGTTCAACTTTTGGATCGTCCTCTGCAATGCTGAATGCCCAGGCCTACAACTACGAGAATTTGTGGTTTTCTACCTCAAAGGATAACATAAGAATAGCAAATCCATATTGGTGCCACCTCCATGTATCAATACGCAAAAAAGGACTATTATCTGTCTGGAATCAGATGACACCAAACTTAAGCAAGTTTGTGACGAAATGCTAAGCATTCAAGTAACCCTGCGGGTTACGCGTGTGTGTGTGTCTGGAAGAGATATATTGCTCGGCTGATTGAAAAGGACAAATTATAAAATAGTACAACAACAGCTTTTAGAGGCAGAAAAATTGGTCTAAGAAAACTGCTCCAAAAGATTAACAGCTTCCATCACCTAGGTACCATTTCACACTGGCTTAATCAAGATTAACACACTGGCATGGATTGGTGTTAAATACTGGCAAAGACTAATGAACAATACATATGACAAATACTTACATGATCAAAACGCAGAAACATTGACAAAGCCCAATCTGGTGAGTCTATTCTGAATCTTAACAATCATTCTCTGTGAAAGCCTGTTTTTACTAGCTCTTTCAGATTTGACATCAATTCCTGAATTTGCTCTTTTGCTTTAGCCATATTCTCCTTCTCAAGTTTCTCTACCAGTGTCTTACGTATGGAATCCTTGGGAATCATCCCCTTCAGCACCATTTCTTCAAAGAATGCACAAGCTTGCTCCAGCTTTCCACTATTACAAAGCCGTTGAACCAATAGACTATAGGTTGCAAGATCAATACTGACATCGTTGTTTAACATGTGGCTTAACAGAAAGTTGAGCACCTTCATCCTCTTCTTCCTGCAGCACATTTTAAGTAAAGGCCCATAAGTTGAAATATCTGGCTTGCATGAATCCTCTTCCATCCTCTGAAGCAACTTCAATGCTTTCTCTTCAAGTGAATGCCCACAAGCTGAAGTAATCATTGTATTATATGTCAATACGTTCGGCCTAACACCTTGCTTTTTCATGTCCTCAAAGATTTCATCTGCGTCCTTAAGCCTACCTGACTTGCTTAGAATGAAAATCAACGAACTATAAAATGAAGAATCCGGTAAACAACCATCATTTTTCATCTTCTCATAAACCTCCAACGCCTTACCAATAATCCCTGCCTTCCCTCTAGCATGCATAATAATAGTATAGGTCACTACATTCGGCCTACACCCTTTCTCTTTCATTTCATCCAAAACAGCATCCACATTGTGAAAATCCTTTTCATGACAATAAGCCTCAATGAAACTAGTATATGAAACAACACAAGGCTGACACCCGTATTCCTCCATCTCATTCAAAATCTTCCTAGCATCATCTAATCTCCTAGCCTTACAAAATCCATGTATCAAAATATTAAAACTACTAGAATTCAAAGGCATACATTCCTTTAACTCAACAAAAACTTCATAAGCATGTTCTACACCATCCCCTTTGACCAATGCATCCAACAATCCATTCAAAGCCACAACATCTTTGCCAATCCCATATTCCTCTAACCTTCTGAAAGCCTCAATAGCTTCACTAAACCGACCAGCCTTAGCTAATCTCCTAATAACCTTAACCATTGTATTTAAACGAATATAACCTTTTAACTGATTCATTTCGTTAACTAAATCCAACACTAAATCAAACTTTTTAGCCTTCCCTAATATATCAACCATGGAATCATATAACTCAGGAGTATGCCTATAACCTGATTGTTTTTTCGCCCAAATGAAAACCCCATAAGCTGAAATCCAACAATGATAAAACCGCTTCAATAGTTGATCAACTGAAACGTTGGAAACACTTAAACTGGACCCGTCTAAGGCTTCCACAACTTTTTCATGCGATGGGTAGGGATGTTTAAGGATCTTAGTGAGTTTGTCCACTTGGGTTTCAGGTTTTCTGGTTGGCCAGTGCTTAACTTTGGGTTGGTTTTCAATCCAACTGGCAAGTGAAGGGATGACAAAATCGTCATCCTCTGAGGTTTGGGTCTCTGGGTTTTGGTTAGTGACCCAACTTGGGATGTCGGGCGACTCGGATGTGGGGGATGAGTCAGGGGAAGCTGATGCCTTGCTGTTGGTTGTGGTGAAGAGAGCGAAGATGTAGTGATTTAGAAGATTAGCATTGAGGTTTCTCTGAGGATGGGAACGGGAAATGGGGTTCAAGATTTGGTTTTTACGGAGCATCTTTCGGGGATGATCATGGAAGTTGACAGAGAAAGGAGAAATGTAAATGGGCACTAAAATGAGTCGATTGGCGACGTTGCTAGGGCGCGTAGGTTTTGTTTGGTATTCGGTAATGGTACAAGTTAATTGAAAACAAAAAAAGAAATAGAAATTTAGAATATAGAGTTTAAAATTTTTTAACCAACCTAAAATTGGAAAACTAATTCTCCTTATTTTTACTCTATACATATATATACTCGTATTCTCGAATAATAGTATAATAATATTACAAGCAGTTGTATTATTAATTTCTTCTTTCCATGTGTTCACTTTCACAGTAACCAAACAGGTCATCATCCCAAGGGGGAAAATTTTGATTAGGGTTTATGCAAAGACTTAGTTTCACCTTTCCCTTTCTTGCTATCACTCTGTAATAAGAGAAATTTCTGGTAAGAATATTTTACTTTTTTTGTTTGAAAACCTGAATTGGAATTTTAACGTTCTATTTCAGTTCTTCCGTTTCTTTCACTTCGGGTGTCTTCTTACATGGGTTTAGCTTGGAATTTGATTATGTGGGGTGATCTCTTTGTTTTTTTCTTACTTCAGGAAGGCTGGCATTATAAGCAGCATGAAGAGGGCATTGCCATGGAGTGCTCAGGTTGATGTAATTTTATCAGATGAATCCTCTTCATCATCATCTTCTTCTTCTTCTTCAGATTCTGACATTCAGGTCAATAATGGAACCACAAATGCCGCAGTCGATCAACCTCCTAAAGAGTTATCCTCTGAAGGTAATCTTGTTAAATGGGTTTCAAGTTTTCTTCCATTTGATTGAGCCTATAAATAATTCTTTGTGTATATTCTTTCATTTTCCATGTTATTACCTGAGAGCAGTTTTGTTTGATTAACAAGTTGATTATTTACCTTTCTGATATGGAAAGCTATAGGCAATTTCGGCTTCAATTCTTCAAAGAAACCCAGTGTTCTGTCTGTGTTCTTGTTTCTGATAATTGTCAGAACACTATGGGAATGCTCTCTTTAGGGATACTTCTTGTTCTTATAAAAATCCTTGTTGCATGAAATCAAGTTTATTGGTCAGAAGGGCAGAAATGTATCAGGAATATACGAAGCAATTGCCCATCCCAATACTTCTTGTTCTTATAAAAATCCTTGTTGCCTGAGATCAGGTTTGTTGATCAGAAGGGCAGAAATGTATCAGGAATATATGAAGCAATTACCCATCCCAACACAGCGTGGCTCTATTATTCCGTTTACCACATGGATGGGATTAGGCAGATCCATCAAACAATTATATGGGCAACCTTTGCATTACCTCACCAACATTCTTCTAAAACAGTGGGATCATTTGAGAATCGGCAGTGAGGATGAGCATAGCCCCCTCGATATCGTCATTCATCCTTGCAAAGCAGAAGCCACTGTCTGGCTCGTTGAGGAACTCCATCGGTGCACATCATCTCATCATCACATGGCCAAACTGTGGCAGTCGGATCCAATGCACCATGCTTTCGTCGATTCCATTTTCCCAAAATTGTGAAGTGCATGTTGAAGGGTTCATAAGTTTTTGCATACCCTGGACCTGATTCTGGGGTAAATCATTTAACATTCAACACAAAGTAGCAGAGGTTGAAAATATAAGTATCTTTCCTCCATTTCATCCAGTAAAAAATGTTGTTACTTTGTTAATGTAGTTTCAGAGTACATGATATCAATCCAGGATGAAAAGTTCTTGCGCACCCATCTCTTTTACCATGGAATTCTGCAGTTATCAACCGCATTGCATAAGTTTTTTGGTAAAACATGTACTCTGGTTGTTCAAGCCTGTTAATATTTTCTGCATCTGACTGAAGGATAAGTATGATGTTCATTTCAGAATTGCAACTAAACTGGTGTATTTATATAACAATAGAATTTTCTTTGCATGTGAAAGTACACGAGACTAAGTAATACAAGTTCTGTTACGGTAAGTAATACAAGTTCTGTTACGGTATTACCAATAATCATTACAAGAACAGATCCCTCTTTGGAAAAAGTGAAATCTGTTATTATCTCGGACAATAATCTCTCTGTCATATATTTTCGACGCCAATTTTGCAAATGAATGGCAGTCAGAACAGATTCGAAGATTCTTAACGACCCGAATTGGCATTCCCTGATTGGTACTGATTAGCCCAAACGCCATCGCTAGTTTTTCACTATGTCTACTTAGTAAATATTCTTTCTCCTGTTCATCAACATTTAGCAGAACATTAGTTAGATCAGGAGCATGGCCAGCGTCCCTTACTCTACAGTTCATTTCGTCCAGCATTGGTGCTATGTGGATCATTTCTGGATGTGATTCATCACCAGAAGTGAACTCATGAATTTCTCCATTAATCTCTATGGAGCTTGATCCAGGCACTTTCCTTGCCCCCTTCTCCTTCAAGTGCAGCCTCACCTTTGCAACATCAGTCCACTTCCCAGCAGAGGCATATATGTTTGATAGAAGCACCTGTATACCAGTTCTCTCAGAAGCCAATTCTTTGATCCTTTCAGCTGCATATGCTGCCATATCAACATTTCTGTGCATCCTGCATGCAGCTAAAAGAGATCCCCAAATTACATCATTAGGCTCCATAGGCATGCCTTTTATGAGATCTAGAGCTTGTTCCAACAATCCAGCACGGCCAATTAGATCAACTATACACCCATAGTGCACAATTTGGGGAGAGATTCCATGGACTGACTTCATTGACCTGAAAAGATCCTGGCCTTGTTCAACTAATCCTCCGTGGCTGCATGCTGTTAGCAATCCCACAAATACTACTCCATCAGGTTTGACTCCTTCCCTGAGCATCTCGTTGAAAAGCTCAATAGCTTGATTACCGTTTCCCTCCATAGCCATTGCTCCAATGGCAGCAGTCCAAGCCGACACATCTCTTTTTTCCATTTTATTGAAGATTTCCATTGCACTTAAAGGATCACCACACCTTGCAAACATATCAACTAAAGCTGTACTTAGCCGAATGTCACGGGGAACCTTATTCTTTTTAATATAAGCATGGATCCACTTAGCAAGATCAAGTGCTCCTAAATATCCACAGGCAGATGCTATACTCACCATAGTCACCCTATCTGCTTTTATCCCCTCACTCTGCATCATTCGGAAAAGTTCAATGGCTTCTTTGAACATGCTCTCTTGTACCAAAGCACTAATTATGGTGTTCCAAGACACCAAATCACTCTCTGGCATATTGTTGAAAACTTCCCAAGCTGAACCAGTATCACCATTTCTAATATAACCTGCAATTAATGAATTCCATGACACAACCGTCCTGTTTGCCATGCCATCAAAAACTGCACATGCAATCTTTTGTTTGCCACACTTCATATACATGTCAATTATAGCATTTGAAATACTATCCCAACCTTCAAGTCCATTCCTCAAAACATAACCATGACAGCATTTTCCCCACAAAATACTGCCTAACTGCGCACACGCTGACATTGCAGATAACATAGTGACCCTATCAGGCACCAGCCTCTCTCCCAACATTTGATCCAAAATAGCAAGTGCTTCTCTTGCCATCCCCTCGCGCACATAATTAGACATAATTGTATTGCACACAACCAAGTTTTTCTCTCCACATTCATCAAAAAGCCGCTTTGCAGTATCAAAAGCACCACATTTCATATACATATCAACAAGGGCATTCACCATTAACGTATTAACCTTCACTCCCAACTCACCAATACATCCACACACTCTCCCAGCCATATCAAGATCCTTCAACTTTGCACACGCAGAAATTACACAAACCATCGTAACTGAGTTCGGCCTAACACCTTCCTCTACCATCTCAAAAAACAAATCAACAGCTTCCTTAGCAAAACCCCACCTTGCATAACCACAAATCAAACTAGTCCAAGATACAACATTTCTCTCAGCCATTTCATCAAACACCTTGCGTCCCAACACAACTTCCCCGCACTCGGAAAAAAAATGTATCAAAGAATTTAATACAAATATATCTCCTTGAAAACCCATTTTTACAACCGATCCATGAACCTGTAAACCCTCAGCACGCGCTGAAATCTTCGTGCAAGCGCTTAATAAGAACGGAAAAGTATATTTATCAGGCGAAATGCCAAGTTCCAGCATTTCAAGATAAACCCAGATAGCTTCGTTACCCAGATCAATAGAGGAATAGCCTCTAATCAAAGAATTGTACATAAATAAAGTACCATCATTTTGATTATCTTGTCTAAACTGATTTAAAATTTTTCTAGCATAAATCACGCTATCAAAAGTGCCCATTTGAGTACATGTAGAAATAAGCTTGGTTATAGAAGACGGGTGGTGAATTAGGCCTTGTTTTGTGATTTGACAGTGTAGTTTTTTGAGTTCTGTCAAGTGATTGCAACTGTAGAGAGAACCAGTTGAAGAGGAGTCCTTGGTTTTGGTTTTGGGTTGGGTTTGGTTTGTGAGAGTTTTGAAGGTTGGGGAGGTTATTAGAGGAGAAAGAGAGGTTCCTGCCATTGTTGGTGGGTGAGCTTTGGGTGCTGCAGTTGCAGCAACGGCCAACTCGAGTAGATATCTTTTTCTATTCTTTGGCGTTGTATAGGCATTGATATTAATTTTTTTCACTTGTCATGGCAATAGTATATATATATATACGTATAATGGGTTTCAATTCATTACAAATTGTTGAGTTCTACACTGCCACTATCTAATCGAATCTTATTACATGTATGGGGTATCCTAAGATTTTGACAAGTATGATCGAAACCCTCCAGTACTCTACACGTAACAAGTTCTCCAAATTTGTCATTTGCACTTTGTGCATAGCAAAGCAAGACAGATAGCCAGCTGAGAGATGGAAAGTTTGTAGGCTGTCGTTAATAAGGTAAAAAAACCTTTATTTTTTTGACACATAGAGATGATCATTACATTGACTTCATCAGGAGATTTCTGCTCCATTAGGATTCACGGGATCGGTGCCCAAGGTAGCAAAATTTCAGATTAACATCTGATTATTATCTACATATCAGCCTTGGATAAAGTGAGTGAAGATTTGTCAAAGAGAATCCTGGATATGGCTCTGATAGTGTTTGGAGTAGTCCTGCAGCAACCACCAAAGAGAGATGCACCAATGTCTCGCCATTTGGCTACATATGATACAAAGTCCTCATCTGCTACCCCAGTTGATTTCTGCAAAAGAAAGCAGCAATTCAGTTTCTTGATCACTAACAGAAACCATAGAAAAAAAAATGCAGGCAGATACTCACCACCCATGTCTTGCGTTCAGCATCGTAAGTCTCACCGCTGTTGGGATATATGACCACTGGTTTATTTGTCACCTGAAATTACAAGATCATTGGTAGCACAACAGTCTTAGTACAGAAGCAGAAGAAAATTTACTACTCTGAGAATTTCAGTTCAGGACTTAGTTGTTTAAGGGAGAAGGGAAATTTTAGCAAAATCTAGCTAAAAAGAAGTTGCAAACACCAAATGATGATTACCTTCCTGATAGAGAGAATTAGTCCATGTATAAATCTAGGAGGGGTACAATTGATTCCTACAGCAGCAACTTGCTTGCACGAATCCGCAATGGAGGCACAATCACAAATAGAATCACCACTAACCACATTGATTCCATCCTTGGAGGTGAAAGAAAACCAAGATGGAATGTCTATACCTTCCTCCTCAAGAAGCTCAGCATATGCCTGCACTTGAATCAAGCAAAATCAGTAAGGAAAATCCCAGCTGGGAGAAAGTACTAGGAAAAGTTATTTTGCTATCAAACCATTGGTTCATAGTTTCTAAAATTATGATAGGATCAAGTTTTGTAAATCAGCCAGAATTGGGTGTTAAAGAGAAAATGGAAAGTGTCACGCTTTGCATGCCCAATTAGCAACTCTGCTTTTGAACAGCTATTGAAAATGTCAACACCAAGCCAATAATTTGCAAATACCTGCGCTTCTAGCTTGTTTGGAATTGTTTCAAATGCAATTAGATCAGCACCCGATGTAGCCAGAATCTGAAGTCTTCTCCTGTGAAAATCCTTCAATGATTCCAGTGTCACTGAATCCCCATAGTTGCCACTGTATAGGAACACAGGAAAACGTGATCGAAGAGATGATGTCAAAGAGCTAATATTTCACACACTGTTAGAAATGTTAAAGATTACTTAATGAAGACCACAAATTGAATAAAATGATAAAAAAAGCTACATACGTATACTCAGATCCATCAGCCAAATAAGCCCCATAGCTGCCCACAGAAGCAGCAACCAAAACTGGACGTCTGGTAATGTTCCCATCGACAAGGAAGTCCCAAGAATCTTTGGTGCATTTGTCATGATAAATTTGCCGAGCCTCACAAGCAATTTCAACACTTCTACTAATCAATGTTTCAGCTTCTTCTGTGGACAGGCCTTTGGCTTCAAAACCCTGAATAGTGGCCTGATAAGATGCCGTTATAATCACATTTGCGCCGGCATCAAGGTAATCTAGGTGAACCTGCAATATGTTACATCAAGCATGTCTATAAGCAAACAGAAGGGAGATAAATCAACATCTGTTTCTCTCAAGTAAAATATCAGATGGTTATTACTTGACAACCCTGAATTCCGGAATAAACTTGGAAGAAGAATAGCTTCTATCGACTGCCAAATACCAAAACCAGACTTATAAATTGACTGTATTTCACTGCTTGGGGACTTCTCCCTTTTCCAATTTTGCATTCCTGATTCAACGGAATCAGAGGTAACCTTCTTTATTCCCTTAAATCTCCAATTTCTTATGCAAATTGAATTGAAATTAATCAGTTATACTATTTGCTATCTCTCACTTTATTGCAGGGTAATATAGAAACGAAGAAGAAAATGAAAAAGTTAGGAACAGTAGCACCTGAGGCACTACTTTTAGCAGGGGGAAAGGCATCGTCAAAGGGAGAACCCTTATCTTAATCAAAAAGAATTTGGAAGGAACAAATATATTACAAACTTTGATTCAAATACTTTCAACCAGTGTGTCTCACTTTTTCAATTGCAACTGCAACCACATTATGCCATGTGGCCACCACGTCAGCAATGCATTCCTAGATTATTGTTGTTAGAAAAAATGAAAAAGAAAAAGATTGTCTTCCATTCCATCCTTCATCCTTGTTGGATGGAACAAGCAACCATGTGAAATTTAATACTCCTTTAATTTCCCCACTTTTTTCCAATTAGTATACTAATTTTTTAGCCTGTCAAATACTATATTAATCTTTGCTACCTTTCTGTCAAAATATTTCAACATGTTCTGTTCCATCTGACATTTTCAGATCTACTCTAAACCTATTATCTGTATGCATCTTCTGCATTCACGAAGATGAAGGTAAGATATATAGTTGAGTTTATTCATATACGTCCTAAAACGCTTAAAATTTCTCCCTCTTTGGTTTTTTTACCTGTTTATTATGTGTTCTATATATATATATATATATGAAAGAAGAAACTGATGACTAATAACCTAAAAAATGAAAAGATGAATTCCCCTATACGTCAAACTCACACAAGGTGAGAAAAGAAAGTAGTATGTACCCTTCTAACAAGGTGGGGAGAACTGATAAGACATTTGGCACTCCATAGAGGATCATTGAGGTCTTGGCCATGGCGTTCAAGCTCGGTGGCGAAGCCACCATCCACCACGGCGTAGCCACCGCACTTCGCAAGAAAATCAGACACGAACACCGAAGGTTCCACGCCTTCCAGTCCCATGGTCGGGGAGACAGAGAGTGTGAGAAGCACGCTCCGAAGAGATTAAGGAAATGAAGTGAAGGTGGTCGGTTTTCAGCTTTCTTGTTAATACACACGTTAACGTTTTATAGTGGGAAAAGATCATGTCAAGTTACACATTTCTCCCTGGTATTTATATGAGAAAGAAATTCAGCTCATGTGATTTCTGTCTTTTTAGGCTTTGGGGTATTATCATTTTTCTTATATGTAAATCCACCATATTTACTTGTCACGGATTTGGAAAGACTAAGTAAATCTATTTTAAATATTTACAAAATAATGTGGAAGTGAATGTAATTGAACTCGAAGAAAGAAATTTTTTGAGAGAAAAATAATTATATTATTTTTAAGAGAAAAATAAAAAAAAATACCTAAGATCCTAAGCAAATAGCTTGAATGCTTGAATAATTGATTACTTGGACAATTTGACTCTATTGTCTTTCAATTAATTCTAAGGGTGCTATTTTAATATAGACTATCCTAATCCTAAGGAAACTTCAATTCTTCTTGTAGTATAAGTAAAATTAATAACTATAAAAGAAATATAAATAAAATAAGAGTTCTACACCTAATAAAACTCGTCTAGCCTAAAGTCCTAGATTGATTTAACTATTCCTATCCCAGCAATCTTTTGAAACTCGGACTCTTTGTGCAACCAAGCTGCTGCTACACATCCTAATGTGTAGGCCGGGGACGTTTAACTTTCTTGCTTGTGGTCCATAGTCTGGAGAGATTGGGCAGTGCAACGTGTCTTTGACCTAATTGTTGTTGAAGATGGACCCTCAATCAATAGTGTCCCTAAATCGATTTACGGCCTTGGGAGGTGTTCGGCATTTATGAGTGTTGTTGGTTTGAGCCCATTATCGAGTTGGATGTGTCATGGTTCTAAGGATCATGACATTCTCTTCCACTTGCTATAGGCAACGTTCTCATTGCATCGTGGTCTTTCGTCACCACAAGTCTTTAACAGGGTTCCCACGATACTCATGGGTTCAATTGAGGTAGCCCTCTATTGGCAATCTTAGGAACACTTCCAAGTTGGGAGGTGTTCGATCGTGTGGATATCTGGCTCACGGTTGGTCTGTGAATCCTCTTTGAGACAACTCTGTCGCGTCCAAGTGCACGATGTCTCCATTTGCAACACACATAAGACACGAGGGGTTTGAACTTGATGTTTGGGTTGTCAATCCAATATCAAAGTTTTGTTGGTCAAATCGCCTAGTCTGAAAGTCACGTTGTGTGCCTTCTTGGTACTTGTCAACTAAATACATCACCCTCTATTCGAGACCTTTGACAACTTTTGTCATTGTTACTGCTGCATTGCTGCCATAATTCATCTAGCCCACATCATAGCGAATTAGCAAATCCACCACCATTCCTTATGAAGCTCATCATTATTAAACTCCAGCTCTTAGATACTGCCCTCGACGTGTTCAAGGTCTACAAGCACTTCCTTTTAAAAAATCATTTCCGAGCGAGACATGAGATCGTCAAGTGCACACAAGTTGTCCTTAAACTCAAAACGGTTTAGGGCACGTGTGTGCGTAATTTTCATGTTTACAACGCTCACATTATTGTAAATCAAGACGTTCAAGCAAGATGTAGTTTGGTCACCAATTGATGTCGATTTCCTTTCCATTCTCTTACTTTTTTTTTTCAAATTTTACGACTTAGATTTGGAATAAATTTATACTTTTCCTTGGCCGTCATAGTTGTTGAACCTTACTTCAAAACCTATTTCTTTAAAAATTGAGGTTTTTTAATTTTTCTATTTTTAATATAAACTTTCTCAAAATTTGGGATTCACCTATCCTAACTCTCCCCTTGGATCTTTTTCTAGCTCTAATACCAACTTTTGTTTGAAAGTTAGGTAAACCTTACCTAACCTAGCTCTGATACCAATTATCATACGTTTGAAATTTTAGCCAAAATCCATATGGTGTTTAGACTTAAGTATGAAAGACTAAGCAAGCCTATCCCTAAATATTTACACAATAATGCGAAAGTGAAAATAATTAAACTTGAAGAAAGACACATTTTGAGGAAAAAATAATTCTATTATTTTCAAAAGAAAAACAAATACCTAAGATCCTACGTAAATGGCTTGAATGCTTGAATAATTAGCTACTTGGACATTTTGACTCTATTATCTTTCAACTAATCCTAAGGGCTCTATTTGTAATATAGCTTTTCTTAGTCCTAAGAAAACT
The DNA here is from genome assembly GCF_053813885.1 of Theobroma cacao. NCBI lineage: Eukaryota > Viridiplantae > Streptophyta > Magnoliopsida > Malvales > Malvaceae > Theobroma > Theobroma cacao. The sequence continues at coordinate 37,231,055 of NC_142642.1, forward strand.
CTAATATTTCTTGTAGTACAAGTAAAATTAATAACTATAAAAGGAATATAAATAAAATAGAAGTTCTATGCCTAATAAAACTCATTTAGCCTAAAATCCTAGATTGATTTAACTATTCTTATTCGAGCAGTCTTCTAGAACTCAAACTCCTTGTGCAATCAAGCTATTGTTGCGTGTCCCAATGTGTGGGTCGAGTGTTTATAGCTTTCTTGCATGTGGCACATAGTCTGACGAGATTGGGCAGCACAACGTGTCTTTAGCTCATTGGTTGTTTAAGATAGGCACTCAATCGATAATGTCCCAAGATCGATTTACGACCCTAGGATGTGTGCGGCACTTGTGGGTGCTACTGGTCCGAGCCCATTATCAAGTTGGACGTGTCACAGTTCCACGGACTGTGACATATTGCTCTTTCATCTTCTAAAAACAAAGGCATAAGTTCTAAAAAAAATCCTTATACAATACATGTTTATTCAACTAAGTCCTTAACTCTATATACATTCAAATAAATTCTATAACCTTTATTTTTAAATTAAAAAAGTTTTTCGATCTAACAAAAATGTAATTGTTATTAAACTTTATACCAATTATGCTTTTCTACTCACATAGCATATCACCTAACCAACATGATATGATCGCGTGGCAAGATCAAAACTCATAATAATCAATTGTTGAACATGATTGAAGCTAAAAAAAAAAAAAAATCATTTTTGATTCCTCTCCTTTTTAGTTAATCCGAATCATTTTTCAAAAATTTCTTTTTTTTTTTCAAATCTAAAAATATCAAAATTTAAAATTTCTAAATTTTTATTTTTTAATTTGAAAAAAAGAAAGAAATTAATTAAAAAATTATTCTAATTTGTTATGAATATATATATATGAATGTCTATTATGTCATGATCCAAGAATTCAAACCAAGCCAAACACATGAGTGTAATTTAATGTGAACTCTTATATTTGATTGTATATATCCAACAACATTATATGAGGATAATACCGTTTGCATAACACAATTAAAAGAAAGATACATTAAAGACGATAGAACAAAACACATTTCCTCAAAATTTTTCTTCACTTATGATCTCCAAGAAAAAAGTGATATTAACAAATTCAGTCAAATGACAATCTAGCAGATTTATTCACCAAAGCCCTTCCTACTGCAATATTTAAAAAGTTAATACAAAATATTAGAATATCTAATTTTAAAGGTCTTAAATAATGTAGTCATTAGGGAAGTAAAATATGCACTTTACTCTTTTCCTTCACCAAGGTTTTTCCAACTAGTTTTTTATTGGTAAATATTTTAATGAAGTAGTATTTCAAAAATGTATTCTTGAAAATAATTATATACTTTTTTTCTTTCACTCAAATTCTTTTCATGAGATTTTTTCCTACTAAGATTTTAACGAAGTATATTCTTAATACAATTAACATTCAAGGAGGAGTATTATGAATGTATGTGTGAATGTCTATTATGTCATGGTCTAAGAGTTCATATCAAGCCAAACAGTTGAGACAAGCCAAACAGCTTAGCAAGCCAGACATAAGAGTGTAATTTGATGTAAATTCTTATATTTGATTATGTATATCTAGATTTGAATGTAGATTAAATTGGATTAAGATTAGAATTTAATCTATCCAAATTAAATCCCTTAAACATTATCTTTATCTTGTAAATTCTATTTAGATAAAAGATTATTAACCTATAAATAGACCCCTCACTTCATTTTTAAATGCATATTCTTACTTTTTTAAAATATCATTTCTCATATTTATTCTTTCAAGTTATATTGTATAACATGATTAACGAATGTATGAAAAAGAAAGAAATCGATTAAAGAAATGGGAGAAGGAAAGAAATCTAAAATTGATTTTTTGTTCATGATTTAAACGTTAATTGACAATCAGAATAAGTGATTCTAGATTCAAGTTCAGTCATGTTATATGCCATATAGATAGAAAACACCACTTGACATTGGGTCGGATCCGACAACAATTAATTTTTCATTACGGTTAAAGACTTGTTTGGTTTAAAATAAAAATTCAAGGACCCATTTGAATATTATTAAAAGTGAGAGATTTAATTGAATAAACAAATATAAGAGAGTTTTTAGAGTTTAAACCAGTAAAAAAACTTTGTTTACGTTTAATTAATTAAATTGTTAGATTATTCTCCTTTTGGAAAGTTTTTATTGATGGAAGACATGGTATTTATATTCTCCAATCTAATGATTAATTAGTTAAAATGTTATTTCTATCTAAAGATGACAATTAGTGTCGGTATTGGTTTCAAATATATATGTTTGTGTGTATGTGTGGCAAAACATAAGAAATCTAATTGATAATTTATAATAAGATTATAAGTAATGATATGTTTTTCATCTTTTGCGTGGTCAAACAATATTATCGTTTTATTAAGAGGACGAATACTTTATATTATCATTTTCATGAAGACTTTATTTTATTCCTCAACTTTATCATCAGAGATGAGAGAATTATGGAGAATATTAGCGGAACCCATGCATGTAAATAATTCTAAAGTATATATGGAGAATTGCATTGTTAGCCAACAAGAAGCATAATGGATATGAACTCATCAAATCCAGCCAACCTTGGGTTAAGATTAAAGCTAGCAATTTGTGGGTGAAGTAGGAATTAAAATAACTGGGAATCTCAACGCCAGACTGAATTAATCATTGTCACCATGACTCATTCAGACTATCACGTTGATTTTCCAAGTTGATGCATTCCATCGACGAGCCACAACTCAAATGCATGAGAGTAGGAGCCATAACCCAAAGGCCAGGTTTATTTTTCAGTAACTAATATGATGCATGGCTGACGTCAACCCAAATCAGCAAATTAAGTACAACCCTAGTCAGTCTTTTATTCGCCTTATGCACGCATAAAGCACCAGCTCATCAGCCACATGCCGTGTAAGAAAACCCAAGCAGCTTAGTTATGGTTCTTTGTCGATAATTAAGGTTACTATTTGGGAAAACTAACATGCCTGAACTTTGTTGACATGATGATAATCATTATCTTCACAATAATGTCCCTTTCTGTTTTCCCCTAAGAATGACAGCCTCTTTAGTTTCTTCCTTTATCAACTTTCCCTCTCGGGTACCATTTCTCACGTATGTATCAAGTTTTCTTCTTATATCATCACTTAGTTATATATATATTTTACTATACATCATAATGTGCAATGAACTGGCAACCTCATCGATATGTAAGCCAATTATTTTATTTATTTCTTTATTTATTTATTTATTTATTTCTTAACTGGCTCTTCTTGTCGGTTTTAAGGTTTGATTAATTAAGATTATGGCACAATCCTGGAGTTAAGGAATCAAGTAACATAATTATGCAATCAATTGTACAGAAAAACACCTAATATAAAGTTTGAGAATAATGTAGACAAAGGAAGGTAGTGGTTATATATTTTGTTGCAGATTCTCCACTTCAATCAAAAGGTTTCCTAATCATATTTATAAAAATCCCCGTATATCTTAATAAGCAAAAGGGGAGGACATATCCCAGTGCAAATTTTGGACAATACCCTTTTTAATTTGTTTCTGTCCACTTTTTCTCGGTCATCATAAAGGAAAAAGTAGTCGAACATTGAGTTCCACATTCTGAACAGCACAATTTTGGTTCAATTAGCAAAGATTGATGCTATTACCTATTTACCTTAAAAGTTTTGGATTAGTGACTTGTATTAATATTAATTTACATTTTCACTTGGAGTTAGAACAATCTATATAATCCATTTTCTTATCAAAAAATAAAATAAAAAAGCTTGTATAGAGTCCAATTTATAGTCCAAATTCTTCGCTATGTACACAGCTTTCAAAGCATCCAAGTTCAATTCTTTTTTCTCTTTTACCTGGCTCCAGAAAACCTTTCTCTTTTCCCCTTGCAATCAGGAGAGAAGCAGATACCTTTTGTTTCTTATGTTGGAGGATTTTGGATAAGGGTGAAGTGAACAAGAAAAAGTTTGTTTAAGTATAAGTGGAATGGAAGTGGAGTCACATCTAGGAGGGGAAAACACATGAAATATAATCAAGTGCGTTATCTACCAACACAACAACAAGACAAATCAATTGGAAACATTTGGGCAAATTAACATGCTGTCACGGCAAGATAAGGGTAGCCTGGCCTGCCATCAATGGTGAGGTTGATAGAACCTCGCATATGCAAGAAAACTGTCTTCTTATGCCCTTGGATTATTCATTGCGTGGAAACTTACAAATCTTGAACAAGACCAAAAAAGTTTTATCAATTTCAGAAACCACTACTAATTCATTACTTCACTGCGTTTATATTTTTCCATTACTTCTTTTGCTTCCTTTTTTTTAATGAGTATATAATCACGGACTTGAAATTTTAATCAAGATTCGTCTTATCCTGAATACCCAGTATTCTTTACTATTTACTCATATTTCTTCTTATGCTATGGTTAGACATACCAAAAACGAAACAATCTAACGGTCATCACCTTCCACCGATATGTGTAAATTCACAATCAGATGTTCACATTCATTGGTTTTATTTTCCCCTATTTATGCTTAAATTGCTAAAGCCTAAAGCTGATTTGTACAGCAAGCATGCAAGGGTTGTGGCCATATCGCCTTTGAGCACGTTCACAAAGAGCCCAATAGAATGATTCAACCCAACCCAAGTTCGTGGTTGTGGCCTGGGACTGCAATCCATCCCTTAAGGCAGAGCCGGCCATTCCCGTTACTGAACTGGAATTCTGATCCACCTTGCTTTGGAGGTGTTGGATGGACCCAGGGGCAGTGGCTCAATGGATCCTTGTCCAAGGACTGATTAATAATAAAGTTCCGGGGCAGGTTGCTGTCTTGAGGCGTTTGTGCATGACATTCGAACCAATAGGTGTTTCTGGGACTAGAGTAAGATACTACTACTAGTTATGTGATATTAACAATCAAATTGAAAATAAGATACTTCATTGAATTTCAATGAGGGTAAATCTGTTCTTTTAAGTGTGGTAGTTACAGAATACTACTACCAAAAACATTAATAGGATTTTCAAGGGCAGCTGCCCCCACGGCCTCCATTGGAAATCCAGCTCTGGAATCATGGACCGCGAGCAGGGGCAAAGCAAAAGCAAGCTGGCGTATGGTCATCAGGTATCATCCCTCCTCCCTTGCTTGTATCAACTGCTTCTAGCATCCTTACAACCTCATCCATTTCAGGACGTTTCTCAGGATTTGCGTCCCAGCATTTTCGCATGATGCTTGCTAAAGAACTTGGGCAGCATCTAGGGATCTCTGGTCGTAGATTCTGCCAATACACCACGTAAGAGTTAAACTCGCAAAATGGATTCAATCTTTCCATGATATATGTGAGCACATATAGTAACAAACATGCACACTGACTTCACTATTTTTCCCTAGCTGAAGCTAGCTACATACAAGATTACCAATGGCGAGAAGAGGACAATAGCTTCCTAAATTGAATGCAAACCATGTAAAAAACTTTTAACCTCAAGGAAAACAAGGCTTGCACATGATAATCTAAATGAGAGCTTTGGAATTTTAAAAAGTGCAATTTAATTATTAATAAAAACTTTCACTGATCACATAAACTAAATCAGTACTATCAATGATATCATACTAAATTGAGACTAGGATCATCTGAAAGCAATAGCCCATTAGCAAACATAATCAAGATATGTACCAAATTTACACTAGAATTCCTATCCATGACTCTAAGCATGCAAAGACTCTCAAATCTATAGACGAGTAATCATTCTTCTATGCTATTTCAAAACCACTAATTAAACACAATGATGAGATATATACATCAGGGTCTCCTCATGTCATAATGTTTCGAACAAAAACTTCAACAGAAAAATAGGATTGCTTTGACTATAAAATAGAATAGTCTGCAAACTAACCTGTCGAACAACAGCAGATGACACATCAGCAAAACTAAGATCCGGATAAGGCATGTCACAGCAATAAATTTCCCACAAGCAAATGCCAAAGCTGTAGACATCACATCTTCTATTGTAGGGCTTACCATCAAGAACCTACATAAAGATTTGTTAGCTTTCTAGTTTAACATAGAAAACAAAGCACACGGTCTCTCACAAAGTTTACAGTTCCTCTCCCTTCCTGTGCATGTGACCATTTGTGCATGGCACACTAACATATCAAAGAAGGAGGAAGGATTTTCTTCGTAGCACAGTATGCAAATCCAATTGAGTCTTCAATTCTAAATATTCATCTATATAAGGAAACCAAGTAATAGTATCACAAATTCACTAAGAGAGACCCCCACAGGTGCAAAGCAGATATAACCAGCCCCCTATTGGAGAATATATTTACCCCCATCCATAAAGTTTGAATGCATCATCCACAATGTCCATGTTATTAATCATTTTGGACAAAATGTAAACATAAAATATGTGGATGGCGTAGACTCCTGAACATAAATGATTAACCTTTCAACTATTTATGTTTTATCAAAATATTTAAGAAGGCGTACCTCTGGGGCCATATATCCAAGAGTACCAGTTTCACCAGTCATGTCCCTCGGATTCTGAGCTTCAACACGTGCAACACCAAAATCAGCAATTTTGAGATTTCTGTGAATATCTAGTAACATATTTTCTGTTTTGACATCACGATGTACAATCTTTCTTGAGTGTAGATAGCTGAGACTGCAATTTCGAAGAAGTATAATTGTCATTAGAGAGGTTTTATATACAGACTCTTAACCAAGGATAAGAACCATCCAATTACCCTCTAGAGAGGTCCAAAGCAAGTTGGACCACGACCTTAAAGGCGAGTTTCTTTCGCCTATTTCTTATCAAGTATTGTTTAAGCGTGCCACCAGGGAGATACTCCACAACAACACAGCATGCTCTAGAAGGAAGGGAATTGTGACTGTCAGCTGAAGGATTTTTTGAAGGAATCTTAAGGTTTGAAGTTCCCATTGAGGCCCCGACAAACTGTAACCAAATTTTAAAAAGCATAGGTTACAATAGAAAATTTTCAAAAAAAAAAAAAAACAAGAAGTTTTAACTTTTAACAAATCGAGAACTATATAAATAAAAAAACAGTGAGCTAATCATGTCAAGATATAGTGTACAATTTCTCACCAATTATTTGAAATGGATAACAATGCATTCCGAAAAGCCAACATTTACACTAAAGCTTTCACTGTCATGATGATATCAACAAGTAAACACAAGAAGCAGAAGAAAAAATTGGACCTTTGTAACATTAGGATGGTCAAGCTTGTGCCAAACAGCAACCTCTTGCCGAAATGACGCTCGCAGAGCAGCAGTTTCAGCAGTTGTGGCAATACCATCCTCGCCCCAGTCCAACAGCTTAACTACAATATTCAACATGACAGTGCAGTAAGACTTTGTAATCAACAAAGTGCTGAAGGCTATTAATTCTCAAATTAGTCAATAATATAAGAGACCTGACCAAGATAAGCTTCATCATACGCAATGTTCCGATTTCCCCCTAAATGAACCCAAGAATAAAGATCCTACTAGATTAATTCACCAGCAGCCAGACATTATTGCAAGTTCCTTACTAAATTCAAAAGGTCAAGGTAGTCCTAGCCATTTTCTCTATTATACTGTTTGACATTCTGCAAAAGGCCAAAAATCCTCAAGGCACGCTAAATAATTTTAGAAATTAACCACGCACATTTATTGTCACATGCCTCATGAGAGAGAAAGTATTGGTTTCTAAGGTGACCTGTATTCTAAACAAAATCATGTCATTATCCCTAATCATAAACAGCAAAGAGCAGTCCACAAACATAAAAACAGTTAAATCAATGAAAAGATCATCATAACCATCTTCCACTCTGACTAGCATACAGCTATTCCGATATAATGGAGCCTGCTAATGCTCAACTACACAAAAGACAGATATCACACCTAGGAGCTTCTATGTGAGGCTGTAGACTTGCACATGAGAAAAAATAGCATCAAAATTAGATTTCTATTCTCGAAATAGATTGTCAATGACAAAAAAATATATTTAATTGTCAGTCAGCGTGTTGGGTTGTGGGGGGGGGGGGGTGGTCAAAAAGTAAAATCAAAATCAGATTACAAGGGTGAAAACTTCAAAAATTTCCAAAAATCAACCAAAGATCAATAACACAGAACAGAGTAGGGTAGAAACACCAATATGAAGCAGAAATATGGTAGAACACAAGCCAATACAAGATAAAGTCAATTGCAATTAGGTGTTTTAATGTCAGGTAGTTCCAATTGAGCACATTTACGCCAAGACACTACCAAAGCAAACAGCCATGAAATACGTTTACCTATCATGAACTACACAAAATATTGTACTATCATGCCTTCAGCCCCAATCTGGCTTAGCACATACCATGTAGACATCATCGGCTTAAATTTTTTTCTGTCTCGTGAACTAATACCTAATGTTTAATTTTAGAAGAGACTGCAAGGATTTCAGGAATGCAGATTTGAACTCAATAAACTATCAATATGAGGTTCAATAACAGATTAACCTATTTTTATGTACAGGACGAACTCAAAAACTAAGAAATACCTAGGAATTGTTGCTGCTTAACAGAATTTTCAAGCTGCATCTAATAATTGGTCATTTTGATCAACAAGAAGCTACACAGCTTAAGAACTAACAGAAACAAAACAAGGGATATGGATTCCAAATTTTCCTTTCTTCTGTCTCCATCTCTTAGGAAAGATCAAAATAAAACAATTACCAAATAGTAAGAATTACGAAAAGGGAAAATGAGGGCAAGTACCTGCAACATCTTGATTATCATAAGTGGCACGATACACTGTGCCATAGGTTCCATGGGCTATAACATGCCTTAAATCCAATTTCGCCAAATCAATCTCCCACTCCTCTACAGGCCTTTGGTTCTCAATGCTTCTAGACAAAACCCTGCTCAGGTGCTTCTCCAGCTGAATATCTAAGCTTTTTAAATCAATTTTATCAGCTCTAAAGATCATATCTTTGCTACTAATGCCTCCTGTACCCTTCATCTTTGAATTTCCACCTCCTTCTTGTTCATCTGATTTCTTTGGTGTCCTGACACCACCACCTTCCTCTCCACTTTTCCGTTCCATATTCATAGAATAACAAAATTTCCAGGTAAAAAATTTTTAAAAATACAACCAAAACCCAGGTAAAACCTATCTATTTGTTACCTTAAAATGACATGAGCAAAACTGATGATGGAATTAAAGCGCAGTAAAGTTTGAAAATTTCTCCAACTAAGAGCTAAAAAGAATCAAGAAAGCGGATCAAATATCACTCAAATGAAACGGGTTGAACAATACATAAATATGATCGGATATAAAACCCAGCTTCACCAACCCCAGTTCCTATTAGAACTCTATCCAATACTGACCTTATAACCCAAAATTTATGGTTTTTTATTTTCAAAATTAGCTTTTTTTTTAGCCCCGAAATATATGAAACTTTGTAGCTGAAAAAACCAAAATTTCCCGTCACCAACAATTTAAATAATTACAAACAGAAAAGAACAAAAACCCAAAAACAAAAAAGTAAACCCCCTAAGAAAACGACCCAATTCCCACCATTAGCTGACCGAGACCAATGACCCAGAAATTTTTTAAAAATTTAAATTTAAATTAAAAAAGGAACAAACTTTTTAACTAAACCCCAAAAACAAAGAAGACCCAAGAAAGAGAAACAGGCATGCGAAGAACAGAATACAAAATAATGCAAAACCCAGAAATAATAAAAAAAAAAAGGTATTTAAAAGAGATAAATAGACGAAAAATTTGACTTTGAATTGAACCCTCTATAATGGAAATAGAAGAGGAGAACTGGAGGAGGGAACAAAGGTCAGTGGTGGTGTCGTTGAATTGAATTCCCCTTTAAGAATGAAAGATGAAAAAAGGCCATTGAAGAGCTCAAAGCAAACGAGAGAAACAGGAAAACCTTTTTGAGGCTAAAATAAGGAAGTAATTATTCACGGAGGAGATTAATAAAAGGAGGCAAGGAATCCAAAGGAAGAGAGAAATTGGAGTTGGAGAAGAAGAAGATTGGTTTTTTTTTGAAGAAGAGAGAGGATGACAGAAAAGCGCGGGGGGGTTGTTCCCTCTAGTTTTTTCTAGATATAAAGGCTTCAAATGAAGGGATGCTTTCAACCAAAAATAAAAAAAAATAGCTAAACAGCAAAAGCACTCTGTTACATGCTCTGTATCCTCAACGAAATCAATCTCCTCTGTTACAAATGGCCAAAAGAAAATATCCCTTCTGTTTTATACTAGTTTGCTCCCTTGCCTCTAAATTAGCTTTTCTTTTTCCAATTTTATCAAATTTGAGGATTCTATCATTATAAAATTTAGCAATATCTTAATGAATTATTCAATTTTATTATTAGCAAGATATCATAAAGAGGAAGGATCCAATTGCATTCTACTAATTAATGACACGTACTAGACATGGGAATACAATGTTTCTTTGTAAGGAATCTAAATCTGCCTTGTTCACTCACGGTGCCACCGAGGCCAATCTTGTTTTTGACCATTTTGAGTCCATGTTTTGTCTTTTAATTCTTCCATGGGGTTTGTATGTCTAATTTCTTTTAACTTTTTGAAAATAAAACAAGGTGTATTAATTATAAAGACATATATTATATTATTAGCTTTTGGCTTTATCCAATTTAATTTGTGATCAATATCTTTTTTTTTAATACATTAAAAGTTGAAGGGTATAAGAAGAGTTACCTTCTATCATGTTATGTAAACAAAAGAAAGAAGTCCATTTGGTCTTGGAACATCATACAATGATAAGATAGATATTGCAAATATGTATTCCAAATGGTAACATATATTAATACCTTATGCAAGTTATAGCTCCAAAGGACAAAGGGCAATTCAAAAGGACCTCAACTTATACATTTGAGGGGCTGATGAGCAGACGAAGACAAATGTATGATACCAACAAGCTGTCGAGGCTTACTTTTTCCCCTTGCAATCTGTTTTACAGCATGAAAAAACAATTTGTTTTTTCAAAGTACGTCTCTTCTCTCTTAACTGTAACATGTTACAGTTTAACTGTCTCAGGCTCGAATGATGAAATTAAGAATCAGTCGCAAGTGTCTTCACTTAAGATCATACAAGTCAGCGATTACAGCAATGTGATTGGCATAAAAATCATACGCATTTCAAATCAAGAATAATGATTATAATAATAATAATAATAAAAGGGTGCAGCTATTGAGGCTGGCATTCATTCTCTTATGATGATAAATGGATGAAAAACAAGAGAAGCACTAAAGGATTACAGCAACATAATTGTATTCAACAACTAGATCAACAGCAAATTCAATTAAGTGGACTGTTGAAGAATTACTATAAACGATTTAAGTTTCAAAGTTTTCGGCTTTGATTCGTCTTTTCAATTTCAACCAATGTTTTTTTTATTTCATTGTCTTTTAGTCAAAAGCTAGGGCACATTTCGGATGTTAAATTATCCGACATTGTACATCATATTTTCATTTGTTATAAATATAACAAGAATCTTTCTATTTATCCTCAATTAATTTTAAAAATTAAATATTCGTCATAAAAAATTTAATATAGTACCATTAGAGTAAGTATTGCTTTTGTTCATTGATCGTTTATGAGTCTTTTTTTATTAATCTCTACACATAAAGAAGAATATTAAATTAATAATAATTCTACATTTATAAAATTCGAATTGTTTTGAACATATAAATATAGTAATAACTTCTTCATTTAACATATCACATATGTTAAATTAAGAGTATCTTAAATATTTAAATATAATAAGATCCTTTGTACTATAACCAATTGATTTTAAGTAACAAGTAATTAAATAGTGATACTACACGAGTGAAAGCACAAGTTAAGTGGTGTAGCAAGCCCCTTGCCAAAAACCATTTGAAACTATGGTAATTAGATAGAGAGTTCCCTTTTCTCCTTCGAGCTAGTTGTTCTTCCTTCTCATATATCGTTCCTTTTTTGCCCATTTTTACTTAAATGTACTATCCTTGGGGAAAAATAAGCATGCAATTTGAAATATCTGATAGAACTTGGAACTTGTAGTTGCAATCTTGGGAGTGTTTACTATTGTCTCTCAGAAGATGAATAGCGACCAACATGGTGTCTCTCCATCCTCTGAATAGCCATTGAAAGTAATGGACTGATCATCAGCGACGCTAAAGGTCAATCCCCCCGGCACAACCACCTATGTTTTTATGACTTTAGCCAAAATTCCTTTGCTCACATCTTGGACTCACACTAGGAGTAGTCCGAGCCAAACTTGTTTCTAGTGTGTAAAATATGGATGGAACCCAGCTTGAACCTTTGACCATTATATTATGTTCTGTACAATTCTCATACTCTGACCAAACAAAGCCTTACAAATCTATTAATAGAGTTGCAAAAGCTTGTAAAGGCATGTTTGCTTTTAAGCTATAGAAAAGTGGCTAGTGACTACACCAATCATTGCCTCAGTGCCATTCTTCCGTCTGAGTCATGATTATGTGAGTCGTGGCTCTGGATGCAAGAACTAGCTGGACTAGGAGCGCTGGGGGTTGCTGGCGTGCTGCTGTATATTCAGGTCAGGACCAGCTGAACCGTGGGGCCCTGATTGCATGGAATTGGGCCAACAAGATTTTTTGTGGTCCGATGAGGTTGTTCACTCTTTGATCATTCCTTGTGGCCCATTCTAAACTAATGCGAGTAGTACTATAAATTTTGATATAGAATTTAGGAGACATGGTCAGCCAGGAAATTATTCTAGTGTGATAATACATGTACTTTTCCTTGTTAGCAATTATGCGCTACACGAACTGGAACTCTGGTAGGGAGAATTATAACATTGTAAGTTATCTCCTAAAACCTCAACCTAGTCCTTTACCCTAGGATCACAACCTAGTTGGCGACAACAGTGCTTACACTTCCAAAAGCTTTATCTTTTTCATTTTTCTTTGTAAGGGATGCATTAAATCTCACATTTCTTAATAATTGAACCCCGTATCAGATACAACTCATTTAATCCAAGAAAGGAGACTCGGGTCTTATCACTCAAAGTATCTCATGTGAGTTTGTGCTAAATGATGTTTATCCTACATATGTATATAAAGGCTATTGGACTTTCGATTATAGATAGAGTAGAAATCTACTCTCATTCTATGGATCTCAATTCTTATTTCAAAAATTAAACATAAAATTTTCATAATGAAGTTTTAAATTTTAATCCTTAAATGTTCATTCTCAGATAAGTATATAATTTATAATAACAAAACGGATAAAAAAATAATTACTAGAATACTTGTATAGAGAACAATTAATAAAAGTACAAGTGCCTAAACCTAACTCCACTTAGAGTTCAAAACAAGCTGAAACAACTTTTATTTATTTAATATATATATATATATATATATATATTATTCTTTTGTACAACCCTAGCCATTAATGTTTAAGTCAAGGTTAGATTCAACATTGAATATGTTTCCACAGTAAAAAGTCAAGTAGGCAAAATGTAGCATGCTGTATATAATTATTATTCTTTGTAAATCCATAGCCATGAATGTTCAAGTCAAGGTTAGATTTAACATTGAATTTGTTTCCACTGTACAAAGTCAAGTAGGCAAAATGTAGCATGGTCCATTTGGTAGGATATGGTTGAGTAGTTGGTTTGCACAAATAAATTGGCCTCCCTGTAGCCCTTTTCTACCTGCTTAGGTTCAGTGGTTAGGCTTCATAGTTTTAAAAAACATATATAACCCTGATTTCCTTCAAATTTTCAAAGTCTTAAGCCAAATGTAGGGAATATTCAATTACTCATCAATAATCAGCACTCTTTTTTCATACAAAACAAACTACTATCTAGATTCGAATATATGTTGGCATGTAAGTCATAGTTGGGTAATTGGGTATTATTTTATGTTAGATATCTGCAAACCAAACTAATAATCCAGAAAAAAAAAACCAGTGAACTTTTTGAATTATAACCTGTAAGCCTCTACCATGGGATTCAAATCATTAAGGACGATAAGAGAATCACCTGTCTAAAAGGTTGGGGATTCATATTTTTCCAAGGGAAATGAGCCTGCAATGGCCTGATGTGCTTGTCAAATGGGAAAACTCAGCAAGCAACATAACATGAAGAAAACCAAAGAGAAAAAGAAAGGAAAACACCCTAGCTAATATAATAAAACCAAAGCATTAAAGCACAAAAAATTCCCCAAAACCCAAAGTTTCTAACAATGGCCCACCCAACAGGATCTAATTCTGCGAAGAAACTTTGTCTACACATGCCATGGATCCCTTTCAGAAAGCATTAACAGACAGTTTCTCATATAATTATACTTTTAACAGCATGACTTTTCTTCTGTTCGCTTGCAAACAGCAAAAGCATCCAGGGATTAGTTAAGAAAATGAAGCCCCGAGTGTTTAGTCAATAAACCCTTTGTTATTCTATTAATCCACAATCTGACATTCAGATAAGGACCTCCTAGACTTTGCTTATTTCTAGATCAAAGCATCACCCAAAGAAATCATGTTCATCATTAAACAATAAACCTTAGTACTATAATATTGCTTCTCAAATTAAGATTAACGTTTTGTCGTGTTTTGCCCATGTGGCACGTGCTAAAGCAGGCACGGAGTAGTGGACACTATGATTTTGGCATGAAGTTTAGATCACAGAGAATGTGGGGAGTTGGGAAAGAACGAATGTATAATAGTAGCAGTATCATTATTTGGTTAAGTACTTGTGCCTGCTAAAATTTTTGGGGGTTTGTTAAATTTTTGTGGGGATAGGTACTCTCAAGGTAGAGTCTCACGTGACATATCTCTGGCCTTTATGGGTGCATGGACCAAGGGTACCTGCCCTAATGAAGGTAACCCCCTCAGCCCCAAAGGCCAATCCCAATCCAATAATTTGTCCTACAAATGCTTTGGAAAAGTGAAAATTTCAGTTGGGTGAAAATGAGGAAGGAACAAGGTTTTTTTACTTCCACCATACTTGCAAGTGGGACATAAATGGGAATAAAATTGATGACGGACCCATCGAGACCGTACACGTGGCAGTGATGGGTGGGTTGATTAGTGTCGCTAAAAGGATGCGGATTTTGAAACTTTGATGTGAAAGCTTAACAAACCTTGTGATATGTCGTTTAGTTGATGTTTCCTAATATGCAAAGAATAGAATATATCCTTTGTGAAATGGAAACACAAGACATGGGATTGAGGTTTGGTCTTTGATAATGGAGTCATGAGTCAACTTATTATAATTTTTTTAATTATCTAATTAATATTCATATTAATGCATTGATCTAATACAAACATGTGGCTTCTTTCGTGAAAGATAACTAAATACTTTGTTTTTGTACCTTTTTTTTTTCCTACGCACAAGTATTTTCCTAACAACCTATTAAACAATCAAACACATCACATACCACATTAATATTTAAATTTATTAATAAATATGTTGATACAATCTTCATCCATATTAATTTTGAATAGACAAATTTTAAGTAGTATAATATATATAATGTGAATCCGAAAAATTGAGCAACAACATATCTCTGCTTAGAACTATTACTACTATTTGACATGAATTGGTGAATGGTTGTACAAGTAAAATATACATGCGAGGGTCTATTGCCATGTGGTGGAGGTGAAACTTACCAAACCATGTACCAACCTTTTTTCAAAAAGTTTTAGGCGGGAATTGCTGTTTGCCCTGTTTACAGGATTATGTGTTTGGACCGCAACCGCATGAGTCATTCTCAATGATAAAAATGGTATAATTAATAACTAGTGGAAAACCACATTTCATTTCAAAAAGAAAAAATAAAAATAAAGGTAAAACTTTAGTATCATAAAATAAGTGGGTAAGGATGAAAATTTTCCTTCTTTATGACTCACGGGGAAACCATGTTCTCTCTAAATAAAGACAATTTAATACCACGTAGCTACTTTCTCATTCCTCTTTGTGACATACCATAATTAAACCTAGCTACCATTATCAATTTCTCATGCCTCAATGTGCCATATCCCAAGAAAAATTTCAGACTTGCATTAATATTGTATTTTTCTTTCTTTTTTTTTTTTAATTTGCTCCCTATTGAGGATGTGATCATGTCATTATTAAAAAAGAAGAAGAAGACGTTATTACACGGATGGTTCTAGTTCGGACAAATTTATTTTATCTTTAAATATGGAAACGTAAATTTTATATGTAATAATCACTTATTTTTATTCATAGTCTTATAATTATTATTGAACGGTATTGTTTTTTTCTTACTTATTAAAGCAAATCTAACCCAATTAATATTCACTAATTAATGTTTTAGTTGCAACAATCAAGTGTACTAACAAATTATCAGGTACTACTATTAACAAGATAAATATCAAAGTTATATATATATATACTAGCTTGACAGCTAGCAGTGAAACAAAAATTCAAGAGCAATTTAACTCTCGTAACAATCGAAATTAATTAACATCAAAGGTGTAGTTTTTTAAATTTAATAACATTATTAATATCTTATATGTTACGGATGAAAATAAATATATATTTCTAGTAATTTTATCTTATTTTATTTACTTTATGAGGTAATTTGAGCATGTCGACATTGTAGAACATGAAAGGGCAATGGTCCCCTCTCGTTAAATGTGCGGCATGGAAAAATTTATTTCCACCAAATTTAATAAATTATAGTAATTTATAACCCCCAAGGAAAGGTTACAAAATTATTGTTTCTTATGGAACAGTTACAAAAATTATTAATAGCAAATAATGAGTAATTAAATCCATATTGCCTTCTTCTTACTTTTTTTGGATTGATTCGGGTACTTACAAATTTGTCCCGTAGTTATCAATCGTTTAATAGCAAGAAAATATTGATGATTAGGAATTAAAATTAAATTAAAAAAATCCCAACCAAGCAGTGTCAGAAGTCTAGATTGGGTTTCTAAGTGAATAACACCTGGCAGTGACTCATCCTTAATGAATAAGAAAAGGGAAAAAATTATTGAAGGTAAATGAATTTCTCAAGGTGCTATGCTATACACCAGGAACGGTGATCATGCATTCCAATGTACATAGATTTGACCACTTACCAACAAGTACCATCAAAGTTAGTAATTCTCTTAAACATTTGCTAAGATTACCATTTACTAATGATAGTACTTCAAAGTTAGCAATTTTTTTTAATTTTATTTCTTGGGTAAATTTCAGATTCTTACAGCATTTGGTAAAACATATACTAGCATATTGTTCTGAATCAAGGATCATTCAAAGCAAAAGGAAACCAACTTCAGAACTGAAGATTATAGTTGCAGAAAAGTGAAGCAGAAGAAACAAAATAGAAAAGACTATTAGCAGAGCTAACCAGAATCTGAGTAGTAAACACTTCTTTTTATATATATATATATATATATTTGTTTTTTCCATATGTTTTCCCTCCAAAACCCCAGAAGGCCAGAAAGAGAATATGTTAAAATTATATAAAAGAAACAAAAGGAAGGAAAGAGAAAAGAAGGCGGATAGTAGATTATTACAAAATCCGGTAAAAGAGTAAAGAGTGGAAGATGAACAACTGTAGGTACGTTACTTTATGTTAAAGTGAATTTGGGTTTCTCTTTCTCCACGTATAATGACTAATGAGCGGCAACATGGGAATTGGGACAGCTGTGGACAATGTGGGGCTCTCTCTTTTGCTTTGCTCATGGTTATGTAGGGCCTCTCTTTCATTACAATATCTCTCTCTCTCTCTCTCCACGAGAAAATCCCAAGCTCCCGCCTTCCCGCTTCTTCTTGAATCTTACTAACTTGTAGTGGTAAGTAATATACTACTCTCTATAGAATACTACAAAGAAGTAGAAAGATAAAGTAGATAGATTTGGATATTGAGATAGAGAAAGAGAAACAAGATACAGAAGAAACAGAGATAAAGGAGGGCAAAATATCAACAGTAGTGAGTGAGGGAGAGCATGTGGAGGAGCTTCTTCTCTGGAGATGGATACCCCAGAGAAGACCCAGATCAGCTCTTCACTCTCAAAGTTTGAGGTAATTCTGCTGCACTTCAACTTGATCTCTCGGGGTTTTTTTTTTCTTCTTCTTCTTGGTGATGGTTTTGGTTTTGGTTGCTTTCTGCTTCACTGCACTGCATGTGCTTGGATTCGGTTTCTGCGTGAGAGTTGACCTTGACCTTTCTGTGTCTTGGTGTTAAAAGTCTGTGCTTTCTGTTCATAGTGATTAAAAGTTATGTTTTTTGGGAGTGTCAGTTTTTTAGTTTCATGTGAATAGATCTCTTGTTAGAGTTTAATTTTTGACAATTTTCCTTCTTCTGGTTTCTGGGCTCTTCTTGTTTTGGTGTTCATTTGATGAGCTTACAATTAAAATTTTGCTTTAAGTTCTGATTTATTTGTGAAACTCATCTTTCTGGGATTTTTTTGAGGCTTCCTTTTCAATTATATCCTTCCCTGTTGGCTCACAGACATTGTAATGAATTTACTTTAAAATTTTCAGTCACTCACTGCTTTCAATTGTTCTCCTTTCTCAGACTCAAGCCTGGCTGATATCTAGCCCTTGCTTTTCTTTTCTTTTCCTTTTTAATCACAGAGGTTTCCTTCCACAATCGGCAGTAGCAGAATGTCTTCTTGCTTACTGTTAGACCTGTGAATTTTTTTTAAAAAAATTTTCTTTTCATCTTTTTCCATCGAAAGTCCAAGTCCACCTTCCCCCCCCCCCCCCCCAACCCCCTCTTAAGATCATTATTTTAACCTGGATTGCGTTGATAGTAATTTGACAGTAGAACTTTTTCACCGAGCCCAGTTATTTGTTCAATATTTCTATTTTTTCAAGAGATTTCAAAAGCTTTGCTGTTGCAACAGCATACATGTGTCATTTCCCCTGCTCTTGCTTTCATATTTTATTGCAAAATTTTGTGATGTCAGAGAAGCAGTTGATTTAGATCAAAAGTGTTTTGCGATTGTTTCAAGCTTAAGAACATCTAATTCCATGCTAGAACTTGATTAATTTAAGCATTGCATATTAACTTTGTAACATTATCTCAAAAGGGTGTTTTCATTTTTGCCATTATGTACAGGATTCCCCAGTCTTTAACTATATCAACAGCCTCTCTCCTATCAAGCCAGTCAAATCAGTACACCTTACGCAGACATTCAACCCGCTTAGTTTTGCCTCACTTCCGTCTATCTTCACATCACCCCATCTCATCTCTCACAAGGAATCTAGATTCCTGAAAAGGTAACGTGAAATATAATATATTCTTGATTGTTGGTGCCTAGACTGTTTAATTTCATGCCTTATTACCTCATTTTCATTTTTCTTGTTAATGCTAATTATTCTTTCTTTCCAGGCATAGCTATACAGATACATCCAAACCTGAGTTATCTTCTGGAGAGGGGACTAAAGTTAGTACAAATGAAGAGGCTGGTGTCGAAGCAGGTCAGCTGTGTGGTAGCTCTACTGAGTTGCAGGAGAATTTTGATCCAGGAGTTTCCCTGGGAGAAGCTTCTCTTGAGCTGCCTAATGAAGCTTCAAGGTTTGCAATTGAGCTGCCACGAACCTTAAAGTATGATTGTGGTAGCCCCAACTGTGACCCAGCACCTTGTGTTATTGAGACAAATTGTGTCTCAGAATCGAATTGCGCATCTGTCTCAATTGTTCCATTTGTTCAAGAGGCCTCTGAAAAAGGTTTATCTGATGGTGGAGTGGAAGTAGCGGGCGTTTGCCAGATTGAGCAAAAAAGGGAAAATATAGGATGTGACTGGGAAAATTTGATTTCTGATACAGCTGACCTATTGATTTTTAATTCCCCTAATGGTTCAGAGGCTTTTAGGGATGTAATTCAGAAATCACTGGACCCAGATACAAGATTTTGTGCTACTCTTATTTCTCGGTTCCCACAGAATGATATCAATGAAGTGTCAGAAACTACTATTGATTCTGATAAACACAAAGATCCTTCTCTGCAAACTGGAGAAGCCGTGGAGCTGAAGGAAATAACCCATGCACATGGAAATTTTGAGAATGCTCGTCTGACCAACTGCATGTCTGGCAGTCTGACTGATAATGTGGAGACTGGGATGTGTGCCCCATTTTCTTTTAAGGTAGGAGATGCTGCCTAGTTTTGTTAACAACATTCACGCGAGTGTAAATTTGAAGTGATATAGAGCAATTTGTGCAGCACAAGTTGCAGAAAAAGTAGAAAAATTTAAACATATTTGTTCTTTAACTAACTGCAGTATGGTCTGAGTATTTTCTTCATGTCATGTTATAGTACTAGCGATGTGGACACTTTACTTATAATTGTCTTCAGCTCTCAAAATTATATTTCATTATTGATCTTCACTAGAAGTGAAGAAAATGTTTGGCCTTAAAAACAAAGTGAAGAATATTTCCACTGTGGTAGTTCAAGTTAGCCTGTACTCCTGCATATTGATTGGTCGTCTCATTGTTACAAGGATTTCTTTATTCAGTTGTCTGTGCAAAAATTTTGTTATTTCAGTTCTCCCAACTCGTCATATGAAAATCCATTTCTATTGATCTGCTATCACTGACAATGCCTTTATATATTTGCATACAGCCTGGTTCTAATTTGCATCGTGGGTTGAGGAGGCGCTGTTTAGACTTTGAGATGCTGGCAGCTCGGAGGAAGAACTTAGTTGACGGTTCCAATACCAGTTCTTCTGTAGATAACCAATTTGTGCCTAGTAAGCCTGGCAATGATTCCTCAAGGCGCATTTTACCAGGAATTGGTTTGCACTTAAATGCTCTTGCAACAACTTCAAGGGATAACAAGAATATCAAGCATGAAACTTTATCTTCTGGTACACAAAAGCTAAGTTTCCCTAGCTCCACTACATCCATTTTACTCCCCACAGCAGGTCAGGAAGCTGTTCATGAATCGTTGACTTCAGTCTCTACTGAAAGAGAAACAGATCCTGTTGAAAATGGGGTTCAACTTGCAGAAGATGCTTCTCAGGCATCTGCCTATTTAGTTAATGAAGAGTTCAATCAGAATAGTCCCAAAAAGAAGAGGTACAAGAACTTGACAATAAGTAGTTTATTGGATTATTACTGTCTGATATTATATGTCTAACCTCTGTTTTGTACATCATCCTTCCACAATTTTCAGACGGAGATTGGAACAAGCTGGAGAGACCGAGGCCTGTAAGCGTTGCAACTGCAAGAAGTCAAAGTGTTTGAAACTGTAAGTTCTAGCTTCGTTATAAGTTTTAGAACATGCTTCTTCATATTTCTGGTTACCTCTGTAATCTACTAGAATGAGTTCTGAGTCCATGCCAGCTCCCTCGCTTCAACATTTTGTGTTAATTATTATTGCAATGTGTTGCCAACATTCTCCCTTCTCTGTGAAAGATATTGTCCATATTGCCTGTTTTACTTCTATATCTGTGTGGAAGAATAAATAATATGTGGGAGGGGACAATAATAATTTGTATTTTCTCATTAGATGTGCTCATTTTGATTTTTGAACCTTCTTTTTCAGCTACTGCGAATGCTTTGCTGCTGGCGTATACTGCATAGAGCCATGTTCATGTCAAGACTGCTTTAATAAGCCTATCCATGAAGATACTGTTCTTGCAACTCGCAAGCAGATTGAATCTCGTAACCCACTTGCATTTGCTCCCAAAGTGATCCGGAGCTCTGATTCTATACCTGAAGTTGGGGTAGGGAATAACTCTGGCATTTATCTATCTAGTCAGTCAATTGCAACTTGCTACATAGCCTAATTGCCATTACTTCTTGCAGGATGACTCTACCAAAACTCCAGCTTCAGCTCGACATAAAAGAGGATGCAACTGCAAGAAATCAAGTTGCCTGAAGAAATATTGTGAATGCTATCAGGTTTTTCTCTGCAGCAAAGCCTCTCTGCTTACATTGTTCTACATAAACTGACATAGAAGTTGTATTTTTTCTCTTAAAGGGTGGTGTTGGATGCTCCATCAACTGCAGATGTGAAGGGTGTAAGAATGCATTTGGTAGAAAGGATGGTTAGTGTGCCTTTGGCTTGAATGATTATTTCAATGCATGACTCTAGTTCAATCTATTTGATATTTTGTTATTGTCTATTTGACATTATTTTCAAGTTCTTATTCCCTTGATTACTTCATAACACAGGATCTGCTATAGTGGAAACAGAAGAAGAGCCAGAAGAAGAAGAAACAGACCCCTGTGACAAGAATGGGGTGGAGAAAAATTTAGAGAAAACTGACATCTTGGATAATGAGGAGCAAAATCCAGTTTCTGCTCTCCCAACAACTCCACTACAGCTTTGCAGGTTTCCTCTTTGAACTGCTTGTTCCATGATAAAAGTAATACTCATTGTTACTATAGCTTTAATAAATATTTTGTACACAGATCTTTGGTTCAGCTGCCATTTTCATCAAAGAGCAAACCACCACGGTCCTTTATTGCCATTGGATCATCTTCCACACTGTATAATGGTCAAAGATATGGAAAGCCAAATATTATTCGGCCTCAAAACATCGTCGAAAAACATTTCCAAACTGTTACAGAAGATGAAATGCCTGAGATTCTACGAGGCAATTGCTCTCCTGGTACTGGCATCAAGACTTCTTCTCCCAACAGTAAGAGGATCTCTCCTCCTCAATGTGAGTTAGGTTCAACCCCTGGTCGGAGGAGTGGCCGGAAGTTGATATTGCAGTCAATACCTTCATTTCCCTCTCTTACTCCTCAGCATTAAAATGGCAACTTTCCAGTTTCCATAAAGTTAAGATGAAATTTTTTTAATCTTTGCTCTGTTAGAGAGTATGCCGTTCGCCTTTAGGCTGTATCTGTATAATAAAATTACATCTTGCGTCCATAATGTTCAACTACTCCTGTATAATATGGTATCTTGTATCTCTATTTTCCAAGCTCAATTTTGTAAATTTCATTATGGTTCTCAGCTTCTCTATCTGGACATCTCTTCCTGGCATCTGTATTTGAGCGTCTTTCCTTCTTTCTTTCAAAGGGAGGGGATAGGCCGTGGGGGGATTCCAACAGTTCAATTTTTTCTTTCTGCTATATTAAGTTCTACTCGGATATGCTATCGAACATAAGCCCAAGTTTCTAAATTTCATCAATGTTCTTACCTTGTTCAACTCCCGGTTGAAGATTGTAGCTTTACCTCACACGGGACTGCTTTCGGGGTGATGAAATAATGTTTAGCTTTTGACCAGGAATGCAAATAATTATAGCAGCTTATTGAATTATCAGGTCCTGTTTGTCTTGGTGCAACTGTAAGATATTGGCAGAGATGAGTAGAATGTCTAAAAGATATGTTGAAACTTAGAACCTATGTTGGGACAGGGGCTACCATTTTATTTTATCATCTTAGAAATTAACCAGGAAAAGTCTAAAACATATACTAAATCTTAAACTTTGAACTATGAAAGTGCACAAAACGGTGCAAGGTAGTTGGGATTGTTATATTGACCCTGATAAATTCAGAGAAGGGTTTATGCTGTAGTTATCTAGAACTAGAAGCATGGCTAGCAATAGCATCTGTGCCAGCAAAACAATGTGTTGGAAACCAAAAAACATTAGGCATTGAGATCCGACGTTTTCCTGTTAGGATACATCAGCGTCTGAACGTTGAGAGATGTCTTGCCCGCATGTGGCAATGGCAAGGATTATATGGTGTTAGAGATATTTCTTTATAATGCCTCCATTTTCTTAGGTTTTGGTAATGAATGGAATCTCTGGAGAGCCTGCGTAGATGAAGAGGGGCTTTCGGATGGCCATTACAGACGGCGTAGGAAAACAAAGTTGGGTTCGATAATTGGTCAGACCTAGGTGCCAATTGTTAGAAACTTTTGTCCTCCTCGGTAACGCCTTTGGCAAAATTTAGAGCTACAACATATGCATAAATACGTTAAATTCGAGC